>NC_054474.1:156318803-157518803 GCF_017639515.1 Carcharodon carcharias
CCCGGTGCTATACATTCAGCAACTCTGGAACAGCAGCCCCGGTGCAAGATATTCAGCATCTGTGGAACAATTGTCTTGGTGCTATGAATTGAGCATCTCTGGAACAGCAGCCCCATTGCTATACATTCAGCACTTTGGAACAGCAGCACCGGTGCTATGTAGTCAGCATCTCTAGAACAACAGTCCTGGTGCTATGCATTCAGCATCTGGAACAACAGCCCCGGTGCTATACATTCAGCATCTCTGGAACAGCAGCCCCGGTGCTAAACATTCAGCAACTCTGGAACAGCAGCCCCGGTGCTATACATGTAGCATCGCTGGAACAACAGCCCCGGTGCTATACATTCAACACCTTTGGAACAGCAGCCCCGGTTTTATACATTCAGCATCTCTTCAACAACAGCCCCTGTGCTATACATTCAGCACCTCTGGAAAAGCAGCCCAAATGCTATACATTCAGCACCTCTGGAACAACAGCCCCGGTGCTATACATTCAGCATCTCTGGAAAAGCAGCCCTGTTTCTATACATTCAGGAACTCTGGAACAACAGCCCCGGTGCTATACATTCAGCGCCCCTGGAAAAGCAGCCACGGTGCTATACATTCAGCATCTCTGGAACGGCAGCCCCGGTGCTATACATTTAGCATCTCTGGAAAAGCAGCCACAGTGCTATACATTCAGTATTTCTGCAGCAGCAGCCCCGGTGCTATACAGTCAGCATCTCTGGAAAAGCAGCCCCTGTGCTATACATTCAGCGTCTCTGCAGCAGCAGCCCTGGTGCTGTACATTCAGCATCTCTGCAACAGCAGCCCAAGTGCTATACATTCGGCATCTCTGGAACATCAGCCCTGGTGCTATGCAGTCAGCATCTCTAGAACAACAGACCTGGTGCTATGCATTCAGCATCTGGAACAGCAGCTCCAATGCTATACATTCAGCATCTCTGGAATAACAGCTCCAGTGCTATACATTCAGCATCTCTGGAATAACAGCCCCGGTGCTATACAGTCAGCATCTCTTGAACAACAGTCCTGGTGCTTTGCATTCAGCATCTCTGGAAAAGCAGCCCCAGTGCTATGCATTCAGCATCTCTGGAAAAGCAGCCCTAGTGCTATGCATTCAGCATCTCTGGAACAGCAGCACCGGTGCTATGCATTCAGCACCTCTGGAACAGCAGCCCCAGTCCTATGCATTCACCACCTCTGGAACAGCAGCCCCAGTGCTATGCATTCAGCATCTCTGGAAAAGCAGCCCCAGTGCTATACATTCATTACCTCTGGAAAAGCAGCCCCAGTGCTATGCATTCCGCGTCTCTGAAGCAGCAGCCCCGGTGCTATACATCCAGCATCTCTGGAAAAGCAGCCCCAGTGCTATACATTCAGCATCTCTGCAACAGCAGCCCCGTTGCTATGCATTCAGCACCTCTGCAACAGCAGCCCCGGTGCTATACATTCAGCACCTTTGGAACAGCAGCCCCGGTGCTATACATTCAGCATCTTTGGAACAATATCCCCAGTGCTATGCACTGAGCATCTCTAGAACAATTGTCTTGGTGCTATGCATTGAGCATCTCTGGAACAGCAGTCCCATTGCTATACATTCAGCACCTTGGAACAGCTGCCCCGGTGCTATGCATTCAGCATCTCTGGAACAGCAGCCCCGTTGCTAGATATTCAGCACCTTTGAAACAGCAGCCCCGGTGCTATACATTCAGCATCTCTGGAAAAGCAGCCACAGTGCTATATATTCTGCATCTCTGCAGCAGCAGCCCCGGTGCTATACAGCCAGCATCTCTGGAAAAGCAGCCCCAGTGCTATACGTTCAGCATCTCTGCAGCAGCAGCCCTGGTGCTGTACATTCAGCATCGCTGCAACAGCAGTCCAAGTGCTATACATTCGGCATCTCTGGAAGAACAGCCTCAGTGCTATGCATTCAGCATCTCTGCAACAACAGCCCCGGTGCTATACATTCAGCATCTCTGGAGAAGCAGCCCAAGTGCTATACATTCAGCACCTCTGGAACAACAGCCCCGGTGCTATATATTCAGCATCTCTGGAACAGCAGCCCCGGTGCTATACATTCAGCATCCCTGGAAAAGCAGCCCCGGTTCTATACATTCAGCATCTCTGGAACAGCAGCCCCGGTGCTATACATTCAGCAGTCTGGTAAAGCAGCCACAGTGCTATACATTCAGCATCTCTGCAGCAGCAGCCCCAGTGCTATACATTCAGCATCTCTGCAGCAGCAGCCCCAGTGCTATAGTCAGCATCTCTGGAAAAGCAGCCCCAGTGCTATACATTCAGCATCTCTGCAGCAGCAGCCCCGGTGCTGTACATTCAGCATCTCTGCAACAGCAGCCCAAGTGCTATACATTCAGCACCTTTGGAACAGCAGCCCTGGTGCTATGCAGTCAGCATCTCTAGAACAGCAGCCCCGGTGCTATACATTTAGCACCTTTGGAACAGCATCCCCGGTGCTATACATTCAGCATCTCTGCAACAACAGCCCCGGTGCTATATATTCAGCATCTCTGGAGAAGCAGCCCAAGTGCTATACATTCAGCACCTCTGGAACAACAGCCCCGGTGCTATACATTCAGCATCTCTGGAGCAGCAGCCCCGGTGCTATATATTCAGCATCCCTGGAACAGCAGCCCCGGTTCTATACATTCAGCATCTCTGGAACAGCAGCCCCGGTGCTATACATTCAGCACTCTGGAAAAGCAGCCACAGTGCTATACATTCAGCATCTCTGCAGCAGCAGCCCCAGTGCTATACATTCAGCATCTCTGCAGCAGCAGCCCCAGTGCTATACAGTCAGCATCTCTGGAAAAGCAGCCCCGGTGCTATACATTCTGCATCTCAGCAGCAGCCCCGGTGCTGTACATTCAGCATCTCTACAACAGCAGCCCAAGTGCTATACATTCAGCACTTTGGAACAGCATCCCTGGTGCTATGCAGTCAGCATCTCTAGAACAACAGACCTGATGCTATGCATTCAGCATCTGGAACAGCAGCTCCTGTGCTCTACATTCAGCATCTCTGGAATAACAGCCCCGGTGCTATACAGTCAGCATCTCTAGAACAACAGTCCTGGTGCTATGCATTGAGCATCTGGAACAGCAGCCCCAGTGCTATGCATTCAGCAACTCTGGAAAAGCAGCCCCGGTGCTATACATTCAGCGTCTCTGCAGCCGCAGCCCTGGTGCTGTACATTCAGCATCTCTGCAACAGCAGCCCAAGTGCTATACATTCGGCATCTCTGGAACAAAAGCCCTGGTGCTATGCAGTCAGCATCTCTAGAACAACAGACCTGGTGCTATGCATTCAGCATCTGGAACAGCAGCTCCAGTGCTATACATTCAGCATCTCTGGAATAACAGCTCCAGTGCTACACATTCAGCATCTCTGGAATAACAGCTCCGGAGCTATACAGTCAGCATCTCTTGAACAACAGTCCCGGTGCTTTGCATTCAGCATCTCTGGAAAAGCAGCCCCAGTGCTATGCATTCAGCATCTCTGGAAAAGCAGCCCCAGTGCTATGCATTCAGCATCTCTGGAAAAGCAGCCCCAGTGCTATGCATTCAGCATCTCTGGAACAGCAGCACCGGTGCTATACATTCAGCACCTCTGGAACAGCAGCCCCAGTCCTATGCATTCACCACCTCTGGAACAGCAGCCCCGGTGCTATGTATTCAGCATCTCTGGAAATTCAGCCCCAGTGCTATGCATTCAGCATCTCTGGAACAGCAGCCCCGGTGCTATACATTTAGCAACTCTGGAACAGCAGCCCCGGTGCAAGATATTCAGCATCTGTGGAACAATTGTCTTGGTGCTATGAATTGAGCATCTCTGGAACAGCAGCCCCATTGCTATACATTCAGCACTTTGGAACAGCAGCACCGGTGCTATGTAGTCAGCATCTCTAGAACAACAGTCCTGGTGCTATGCATTCAGCATCTGGAACAACAGCCCCGGTGCTATACATTCAGCATCTCTGGAACAGCAGCCCCGGTGCTAAACATTCAGCAACTCTGGAACAGCAGCCCCGGTGCTATACATGTAGCATCGCTGGAACAACAGCCCCGGTGCTATACATTCAACACCTTTGGAACAGCAGCCCCGGTTTTATACATTCAGCATCTCTTCAACAACAGCCCCTGTGCTATACATTCAGCACCTCTGGAAAAGCAGCCCAAATGCTATACATTCAGCACCTCTGGAACAACAGCCCCGGTGCTATACATTCAGCATCTCTGGAAAAGCAGCCCTGTTTCTATACATTCAGGAACTCTGGAACAACAGCCCCGGTGCTATACATTCAGCGCCCCTGGAAAAGCAGCCACGGTGCTATACATTCAGCATCTCTGGAACAGCAGCCCCGGTGCTATACATTTAGCATCTCTGGAAAAGCAGCCACAGTGCTATACATTCAGTATTTCTGCAGCAGCAGCCCCGGTGCTATACAGTCAGCATCTCTGGAAAAGCAGCCCCTGTGCTATACATTCAGCGTCTCTGCAGCAGCAGCCCTGGTGCTGTACATTCAGCATCTCTGCAACAGCAGCCCAAGTGCTATACATTCGGCATCTCTGGAACATCAGCCCTGGTGCTATGCAGTCAGCATCTCTAGAACAACAGACCTGGTGCTATGCATTCAGCATCTGGAACAGCAGCTCCAATGCTATACATTCAGCATCTCTGGAATAACAGCTCCAGTGCTATACATTCAGCATCTCTGGAATAACAGCCCCGGTGCTATACAGTCAGCATCTCTTGAACAACAGTCCTGGTGCTTTGCATTCAGCATCTCTGGAAAAGCAGCCCCAGTGCTATGCATTCAGCATCTCTGGAAAAGCAGCCCCAGTGCTATGCATTCAGCATCTCTGGAACAGCAGCACCGGTGCTATGCATTCAGCACCTCTGGAACAGCAGCCCCAGTCCTATGCATTCACCACCTCTGGAACAGCAGCCCCAGTGCTATGCATTCAGCATCTCTGGAAAAGCAGCCCCAGTGCTATACATTCATTACCTCTGGAAAAGCAGCCCCAGTGCTATGCATTCCGCGTCTCTGAAGCAGCAGCCCTGGTGCTATACATCCAGCATCTCTGGAAAAGCAGCCCCAGTGCTATACATTCAGCATCTCTGCAACAGCAGCCCCGTTGCTATGCATTCAGCACCTCTGCAACAGCAGCCCCGGTGCTATACATTCAGCACCTTTGGAACAGCAGCCCCGGTGCTATACATTCAGCATCTTTGGAACAATATCCCCAGTGCTATGCACTGAGCATCTCTAGAACAATTGTCTTGGTGCTATGCATTGAGCATCTCTGGAACAGCAGTCCCATTGCTATACATTCAGCACCTTGGAACAGCTGCCCCGGTGCTATGCATTCAGCATCTCTGGAACAGCAGCCCCGTTGCTAGATATTCAGCACCTTTGAAACAGCAGCCCCGGTGCTATACATTCAGCATCTCTGGAGCAGCAGCCCCGGTGCTATACATTCAGCATCTCTGGAAAAGCAGCCACAGTGCTATATATTCTGCATCTCTGCAGCAGCAGCCCCGGTGCTATACAGCCAGCATCTCTGGAAAAGCAGCCCCAGTGCTATACGTTCAGCATCTCTGCAGCAGCAGCCCTGGTGCTGTACATTCAGCATCGCTGCAACAGCAGTCCAAGTGCTATACATTCGGCATCTCTGGAAGAACAGCCTCAGTGCTATGCATTCAGCATCTCTGCAACAACAGCCCCGGTGCTATACATTCAGCATCTCTGGAGAAGCAGCCCAAGTGCTATACATTCAGCACCTCTGGAACAACAGCCCCGGTGCTATATATTCAGCATCTCTGGAACAGCAGCCCCGGTGCTATACATTCAGCATCCCTGGAAAAGCAGCCCCGGTTCTATACATTCAGCATCTCTGGAACAGCAGCCCCGGTGCTATACATTCAGCAGTCTGGTAAAGCAGCCACAGTGCTATACATTCAGCATCTCTGCAGCAGCAGCCCCAGTGCTATACATTCAGCATCTCTGCAGCAGCAGCCCCAGTGCTATAGTCAGCATCTCTGGAAAAGCAGCCCCAGTGCTATACATTCAGCATCTCTGCAGCACAGCCCCGGTGCTGTACATTCAGCATCTCTGCAACAGCAGCCCAAGTGCTATACATTCAGCACTTTGGAACAGCTGCCCCGGTGCTATGCATTCGGCATCTCTGGAAGAACAGCCTCAGTGCTATGCATTCAGCATCTCTGCAACAACAGCCCCGGTGCTATACATTCAGCATCTCTGGAAAAGCAGCCACAGTGCTATATATTCTGCATCTCTGCAGCAGCTGCCCCGGTGCTATGCATTCGGCATCTCTGGAAGAACAGCCTCAGTGCTATGCATTCAGCATCTCTGCAACAACAGCCCCGGTGCTATACATTCAGCATCTCTGGAGAAGCAGCCCAAGTGCTATACATTCAGCACCTCTGGAACAACAGCCCCGGTGCTATATATTCAGCATCTCTGGAACAGCAGCCCCGGTGCTATACATTCAGCATCCCTGGAAAAGCAGCCCCGGTTCTATACATTCAGCATCTCTGGAACAGCAGCCCCGGTGCTATACATTCAGCAGTCTGGTAAAGCAGCCACAGTGCTATACATTCAGCATCTCTGCAGCAGCAGCCCCAGTGCTATACATTCAGCATCTCTGCAGCAGCAGCCCCAGTGCTATAGTCAGCATCTCTGGAAAAGCAGCCCCAGTGCTATACATTCAGCATCTCTGCAGCAGCAGCCCCGGTGCTGTACATTCAGCATCTCTGCAACAGCAGCCCAAGTGCTATACATTCAGCACTTTGGAACAGCTGCCCCGGTGCTATGCATTCGGCATCTCTGGAACAACAGCCCCGGTGCTATGCAGTCAGCATCTCTAGAACAACAGACCTGGTGCTATGCATTCAGCATCTGGAACAGCAGCTCCAGTGCTATACATTCAGCATCTCTGGAATAACAGCCCCGGTGCTATACAGTCAGCATCTCTAGAACAACAGTCCTGGTGCTATGCATTGAGCATCTGGAACAGCAGCCCCAGTGCTATGCATTGAGCATCTCTGGAAAAGCAGCCCCAGTGCTATGCATTCAGCATCGCTGGAAAAACAGCCCCGGTGCTATACATTCAGCACCTTTGGAACAGCAGCCCCGGTGCTATACATTCAGCACCTCTGCAACAACAGCCCCGGTGCTATACATTCAGCACCTCTGGAAAAGCAGCACCGGTGCTATGCATTCAGCATCTCTGGAACTGCATTCCTGGTGCTATGCATTCAGCATCTTAGCAGCAGCAGCCCCAGTGGTATACATTCAGCATCTCTGGAACAGCAGCCCGAGTGCTATACATTCAGCACCCCTGGAACAACACCCCCGGTGCTATACATTCAGCATCTCTAGAAAAGCAGCCACGGTGCTATACAGTCAGCATCTCTAGAACAACAGTCCTGGTGCTATGCATTGAGCATCTGGAAAAGCAGCCCCAGTGCTATGCATTGAGCATCTCTGGAAAAGCAGCCCCAGTGCTATGCATTCAGCATCGCTGGAAAAACAGCCCCGGTGCTATACATTCAGGAGCTTTGGAACAGAAGCCCCGGTGCTATACATTCAGCACCTCTGCAACAACAGCCCCGGTGCTATACATTCAGCACCTCTGGAAAAGCAGCACCGGTGCTATGCATTCAGCATCTCTGGAACTGCATTCCTGGTGCTATGCATTCAGCATCTTAGCAGCAGCAGCCCCAGTGGTATACATTCAGCATCTCTGGAACAGCAGCCCGAGTGCTATACATTCAGCACCCCTGGAACAACACCCCCGGTGCTATACATTCAGCATCTCTAGAAAAGCAGCCACAGTGCTATACATTCAGCATCTCTGGAACAGCAGCCCTGGTGCTATACGTTCAGCATCTCTGGAAAAGCAGCCATGGTGATGTACATTCAGCATCTCTGCAACAGCAGCCCTGGTGCTGTACATTCAGCATCTCTGCAACAGCAGCCCAAGTGCTATAAATTCAGCACCCTTGGAACAGCAGCCCCGGTGCTATGCAGTCAGCATCTCTAGAACAGCAGCCCCAGTGCTATGCATTCAGCATCTCTGGAACAGCAGCTCCGGTGCTATACATTCAGCATCTCTGGAACAGCAGCCCCGGTGCAATGCAGTCTGCATCTCTGGAACAGCAGCCCCGGTGCTAGGCTGTCAGCAGCTCTTGATCAACAGTCCTGGTGCTATGCATTCAGCATCTGGAACAGCAGCCCCGGTGCTATACATTCAGCTCCTCTGGAACTACAGGCCCGGTGCTCTGCATTCAGCATCTCTAGGACAGCAGCCCCGGTGCTATGCTTTCAGTGTCTCTGGAGCAGCAGCCGCGGTGCTATACATTCAGCAACTCTGGAACAGCAGCCGCGGTGCTAGGCATTCAGCATCTCTGGAACAACAGCCCCGGAGCTATGCAGTCAGCATCTCTAGAACAATTGTCTTGGTGCTATACATTCAGCATCTCTGGAACAGTAGCCCCAGTGCTATACATTCAGCATCTCTGGAACAGTAGCCCCAGTGCTATACATTCAGCATCTCTGGAACAACAGCCCCGGTGCTATGTAGTCAGCATCTCTAGAACAACAGTCCTGGTGCTATGCATTCAGCATCTGGAAACACAGCCCCAGTGCTATACTTTCAGCAAATCTGGAACAACAGCCCCGGTGCTATGTAGTCAGCATCTCTGGAAAAGCAGCCCAAATGATATACATTCAGCGCCTCTGGAACAACAGCCCCGGTGCTATACATTCAGGATCGCTGGAAAAGCAGCCCCGGTTCTATACATTCAGCATCTCTGGAAAAGCAGGCCCGGTTCTATACATTCAGCAACTCTGGAACAGCAGCCCCGGTGCTATACATACAGCATCTCTGGAACAGCAGCCCCAGTGCTATACATTCAGTACCTCTGGAACAGCAGCCCCAGTGCTATACATTCAGCACCTTTGGAACTGCAGCCCCGGTGCTATACATTCAGCACCTCTGGAACAGCAGCCCCAGTGCTATACATTCAGCACCTTTGGAACAGCAGACCCGGTGCTATACATTCAGCATGCTTGGAACAATATCTCCAGTGCTATGCATTCAGCATCTATAGAACAATTGTCTTGGTGCTATGCATTGAGCATCTCTGGAACAGCAGCCCCATTGCTATACATTCAGCACCTTGGAACAGCAGCCCCGGTGCTATGCATTCATCATCTCTGGAAAAACAGCCCCGGAGCTATGCAGTCAGCATCTCTAGAACAATTGTCTTGGTGCTATACATTCAGCATCTCTGGAACAGTAGCCCCAGTGCTATACATTCAGCATCTCTGGAACAGTAGCCCCAGTGCTATACATTCAGCATCTCTGGAACAACAGCCCCGGTGCTATGTAGTCAGCATCTCTAGAACAACAGTCCTGGTGCTATGCATTCAGCATCTGGAAACACAGCCCCGGTGCTATACATTCAGCATCTCTGGAATAACAGCTCCAGTGCTACACATTCAGCATCTCTGGAATAACAGCTCCGGAGCTATACAGTCAGCATCTCTTGAACAACAGTCCTGGTGCTTTGCATTCAGCATCTCTGGAAAAGCAGCCCCAGTGCTATGCATTCAGCATCTCTGGAAAAGCAGCCCCAGTGCTATGCATTCAGCATCTCTGGAAAAGCAGCCCCAGTGCTATGCATTCAGCATCTCTGGAACAGCAGCACCGGTGCTATACATTCAGCACCTCTGGAACAGCAGCCCCAGTCCTATGCATTCACCACCTCTGGAACAGCAGCCCCGGTGCTATGTATTCAGCATCTCTGGAAATTCAGCCCCAGTGCTATGCATTCAGCATCTCTGGAACAGCAGCCCCGGTGCTATACATTTAGCAACTCTGGAACAGCAGCCCCGGTGCAAGATATTCAGCATCTGTGGAACAATTGTCTTGGTGCTATGAATTGAGCATCTCTGGAACAGCAGCCCCATTGCTATACATTCAGCACTTTGGAACAGCAGCACCGGTGCTATGTAGTCAGCATCTCTAGAACAACAGTCCTGGTGCTATGCATTCAGCATCTGGAACAACAGCCCCGGTGCTATACATTCAGCATCTCTGGAACAGCAGCCCCGGTGCTAAACATTCAGCAACTCTGGAACAGCAGCCCCGGTGCTATACATGTAGCATCGCTGGAACAACAGCCCCGGTGCTATACATTCAACACCTTTGGAACAGCAGCCCCGGTTTTATACATTCAGCATCTCTTCAACAACAGCCCCTGTGCTATACATTCAGCACCTCTGGAAAAGCAGCCCAAATGCTATACATTCAGCACCTCTGGAACAACAGCCCCGGTGCTATACATTCAGCATCTCTGGAAAAGCAGCCCTGTTTCTATACATTCAGGAACTCTGGAACAACAGCCCCGGTGCTATACATTCAGCGCCCCTGGAAAAGCAGCCACGGTGCTATACATTCAGCATCTCTGGAACAGCAGCCCCGGTGCTATACATTTAGCATCTCTGGAAAAGCAGCCACAGTGCTATACATTCAGTATTTCTGCAGCAGCAGCCCCGGTGCTATACAGTCAGCATCTCTGGAAAAGCAGCCCCTGTGCTATACATTCAGCGTCTCTGCAGCAGCAGCCCTGGTGCTGTACATTCAGCATCTCTGCAACAGCAGCCCAAGTGCTATACATTCGGCATCTCTGGAACATCAGCCCTGGTGCTATGCAGTCAGCATCTCTAGAACAACAGACCTGGTGCTATGCATTCAGCATCTGGAACAGCAGCTCCAATGCTATACATTCAGCATCTCTGGAATAACAGCTCCAGTGCTATACATTCAGCATCTCTGGAATAACAGCCCCGGTGCTATACAGTCAGCATCTCTTGAACAACAGTCCTGGTGCTTTGCATTCAGCATCTCTGGAAAAGCAGCCCCAGTGCTATGCATTCAGCATCTCTGGAAAAGCAGCCCCAGTGCTATGCATTCAGCATCTCTGGAACAGCAGCACCGGTGCTATGCATTCAGCACCTCTGGAACAGCAGCCCCAGTCCTATGCATTCACCACCTCTGGAACAGCAGCCCCAGTGCTATGCATTCAGCATCTCTGGAAAAGCAGCCCCAGTGCTATACATTCATTACCTCTGGAAAAGCAGCCCCAGTGCTATGCATTCCGCGTCTCTGAAGCAGCAGCCCCGGTGCTATACATCCAGCATCTCTGGAAAAGCAGCCCCAGTGCTATACATTCAGCATCTCTGCAACAGCAGCCCCGTTGCTATGCATTCAGCACCTCTGCAACAGCAGCCCCGGTGCTATACATTCAGCACCTTTGGAACAGCAGCCCCGGTGCTATACATTCAGCATCTTTGGAACAATATCCCCAGTGCTATGCACTGAGCATCTCTAGAACAATTGTCTTGGTGCTATGCATTGAGCATCTCTGGAACAGCAGTCCCATTGCTATACATTCAGCACCTTGGAACAGCTGCCCCGGTGCTATGCATTCAGCATCTCTGGAACAGCAGCCCCGTTGCTAGATATTCAGCACCTTTGAAACAGCAGCCCCGGTGCTATACATTCAGCATCTCTGGAGCAGCAGCCCCGGTGCTATACATTCAGCATCTCTGGAAAAGCAGCCACAGTGCTATATATTCTGCATCTCTGCAGCAGCAGCCCCGGTGCTATACAGCCAGCATCTCTGGAAAAGCAGCCCCAGTGCTATACATTCAGCATCTCTGGAACAGCAGCCTCGGTGCTATACATTCAGCATCCCTGGAAAAGCAGTTCCGGTGCTATACATTCAGCATCTCTGGAACAGCAGCCACAGTGCTATACATTCAGCTTCTCTGCAGCAGCAGCCCCGGTGCTATACAGTAAGCATCTCTGGAAAAGCAGCCCCAGTGCTATACATTCAGCATCTATGCAACAGCAGCCCTGGTGCTGTACATTCAGCATCTCTGCAACAGCAGCCCAAGTGCTATACATTCAGCACCTTTGGAACAGCAGCCCCGGTGCTATGCAGTCAGCATCTCTAGAACAGCACCTCCGGTGCTATGCATTCAGCATCTCTGGAACTGCATTCCTGGTGCTATGCATTCAGCATCTTAGCAGCAGCAGCCCCAGTGGTATACATTCAGCATCTCTGGAACAGCAGCCCGAGTGCTATACATTCAGCACCCCTGGAACAACACCCCCGATGCTATACATTCAGCATCTCTAGAAAAGCAGCCACAGTGCTATACATTCAGCATCTCTGGAACAGCAGCCCTGGTGCTATACGTTCAGCATCTCTGGAAAAGCAGCCATGGTGATGTACATTCAGCATCTCTGCAACAGCAGCCCTGGTGCTGTACATTCAGCATCTCTGCAACAGCAGCCCAAGTGCTATAAATTCAGCACCCTTGGAACAGCAGCCCCGGTGCTATGCAGTCAGCATCTCTAGAACAGCAGCCCCAGTGCTATGCATTCAGCATCTCTGGAACAGCAGCTCCGGTGCTATACATTCAGCATCTCTGGAACAGCAGCCCCGGTGCAATGCAGTCTGCATCTCTGGAACAGCAGCCCCGGTGCTAGGCTGTCAGCAGCTCTTGATCAACAGTCCTGGTGCTATGCATTCAGCATCTGGAACAGCAGCCCCGGTGCTATACATTCAGCTCCTCTGGAACTACAGGCCCGGTGCTCTGCATTCAGCATCTCTAGGACAGCAGCCCCGGTGCTATGCTTTCAGTGTCTCTGGAGCAGCAGCCGCGGTGCTATACATTCAGCAACTCTGGAACAGCAGCCGCGGTGCTAGGCATTCAGCATCTCTGGAACAACAGCCCCGGAGCTATGCAGTCAGCATCTCTAGAACAATTGTCTTGGTGCTATACATTCAGCATCTCTGGAACAGTAGCCCCAGTGCTATACATTCAGCATCTCTGGAACAGTAGCCCCAGTGCTATACATTCAGCATCTCTGGAACAACAGCCCCGGTGCTATGTAGTCAGCATCTCTAGAACAACAGTCCTGGTGCTATGCATTCAGCATCTGGAAACACAGCCCCAGTGCTATACTTTCAGCAAATCTGGAACAACAGCCCCGGTGCTATGTAGTCAGCATCTCTGGAAAAGCAGCCCCAGTGCTATACATTCATTACCTCTGGAAAAGCAGCCCCAGTCCTATGCATTCCGCGTCTCTGAAGCAGCAGCCCCGGTGCTATACATCCAGCATCTCTGGAAAAGCAGCCCCAGTGCTATACATTCAGCATCTCTGCAACAGCAGCCCCGTTGCTATGCATTCAGCACCTCTGCAACAGCAGCCCCGGTGCTATACATTCAGCACCTTTGGAACAGCAGCCCCGGTGCTATACATTCAGCATCTTTGGAACAATATCCCCAGTGCTATGCACTGAGCATCTCTAGAACAATTGTCTTGGTGCTATGCATTGAGCATCTCTGGAACAGCAGTCCCATTGCTATACATTCAGCACCTTGGAACAGCTGCCCCGGTGCTATGCATTCAGCATCTCTGGAACAGCAGCCCCGTTGCTAGATATTCAGCACCTTTGAAACAGCAGCCCCGGTGCTATACATTCAGCATCTCTGGAGCAGCAGCCCCGGTGCTATACATTCAGCATCTCTGGAAAAGCAGCCACAGTGCTATATATTCTGCATCTCTGCAGCAGCAGCCCCGGTGCTATACAGCCAGCATCTCTGGAAAAGCAGCCCCAGTGCTATACGTTCAGCATCTCTGCAGCAGCAGCCCTGGTGCTGTACATTCAGCATCGCTGCAACAGCAGTCCAAGTGCTATACATTCGGCATCTCTGGAAGAACAGCCTCAGTGCTATGCATTCAGCATCTCTGCAACAACAGCCCCGGTGCTATACATTCAGCATCTCTGGAGAAGCAGCCCAAGTGCTATACATTCAGCACCTCTGGAACAACAGCCCCGGTGCTATATATTCAGCATCTCTGGAACAGCAGCCCCGGTGCTATACATTCAGCATCCCTGGAAAAGCAGCCCCGGTTCTATACATTCAGCATCTCTGGAACAGCAGCCCCGGTGCTATACATTCAGCAGTCTGGTAAAGCAGCCACAGTGCTATACATTCAGCATCTCTGCAGCAGCAGCCCCAGTGCTATACATTCAGCATCTCTGCAGCAGCAGCCCCAGTGCTATAGTCAGCATCTCTGGAAAAGCAGCCCCAGTGCTATACATTCAGCATCTCTGCAGCAGCAGCCCCGGTGCTGTACATTCAGCATCTCTGCAACAGCAGCCCAAGTGCTATACATTCAGCACTTTGGAACAGCTGCCCCGGTGCTATGCATTCGGCATCTCTGGAAGAACAGCCTCAGTGCTATGCATTCAGCATCTCTGCAACAACAGCCCCGGTGCTATACATTCAGCATCTCTGGAGAAGCAGCCCAAGTGCTATACATTCAGCACCTCTGGAACAACAGCCCCGGTGCTATATATTCAGCATCTCTGGAACAGCAGCCCCGGTGCTATACATTCAGCATCCCTGGAAAAGCAGCCCCGGTTCTATACATTCAGCATCTCTGGAACAGCAGCCCCGGTGCTATACATTCAGCAGTCTGGTAAAGCAGCCACAGTGCTATACATTCAGCATCTCTGCAGCAGCAGCCCCAGTGCTATACATTCAGCATCTCTGCAGCAGCAGCCCCAGTGCTATAGTCAGCATCTCTGGAAAAGCAGCCCCAGTGCTATACATTCAGCATCTCTGCAGCAGCAGCCCCGGTGCTGTACATTCAGCATCTCTGCAACAGCAGCCCAAGTGCTATACATTCAGCACTTTGGAACAGCTGCCCCGGTGCTATGCATTCGGCATCTCTGGAACAACAGCCCCGGTGCTATGCAGTCAGCATCTCTAGAACAACAGACCTGGTGCTATGCATTCAGCATCTGGAACAGCAGCTCCAGTGCTATACATTCAGCATCTCTGGAATAACAGCCCCGGTGCTATACAGTCAGCATCTCTAGAACAACAGTCCTGGTGCTATGCATTGAGCATCTGGAACAGCAGCCCCAGTGCTATGCATTGAGCATCTCTGGAAAAGCAGCCCCAGTGCTATGCATTCAGCATCGCTGGAAAAACAGCCCCGGTGCTATACATTCAGCACCTTTGGAACAGCAGCCCCGGTGCTATACATTCAGCACCTCTGCAACAACAGCCCCGGTGCTATACATTCAGCACCTCTGGAAAAGCAGCACCGGTGCTATGCATTCAGCATCTCTGGAACTGCATTCCTGGTGCTATGCATTCAGCATCTTAGCAGCAGCAGCCCCAGTGGTATACATTCAGCATCTCTGGAACAGCAGCCCGAGTGCTATACATTCAGCACCCCTGGAACAACACCCCCGGTGCTATACATTCAGCATCTCTAGAAAAGCAGCCACGGTGCTATACAGTCAGCATCTCTAGAACAACAGTCCTGGTGCTATGCATTGAGCATCTGGAACAGCAGCCCCAGTGCTATGCATTGAGCATCTCTGGAAAAGCAGCCCCAGTGCTATGCATTCAGCATCGCTGGAAAAACAGCCCCGGTGCTATACATTCAGGACCTTTGGAACAGCAGCCCCGGTGCTATACATTCAGCACCTCTGCAACAACAGCCCCGGTGCTATACATTCAGCACCTCTGGAAAAGCAGCACCGGTGCTATGCATTCAGCATCTCTGGAACTGCATTCCTGGTGCTATGCATTCAGCATCTTAGCAGCAGCAGCCCCAGTGGTATACATTCAGCATCTCTGGAACAGCAGCCCGAGTGCTATACATTCAGCACCCCTGGAACAACACCCCCGGTGCTATACATTCAGCATCTCTAGAAAAGCAGCCACAGTGCTATACATTCAGCATCTCTGGAACAGCAGCCCTGGTGCTATACGTTCAGCATCTCTGGAAAAGCAGCCATGGTGATGTACATTCAGCATCTCTGCAACAGCAGCCCTGGTGCTGTACATTCAGCATCTCTGCAACAGCAGCCCAAGTGCTATAAATTCAGCACCCTTGGAACAGCAGCCCCGGTGCTATGCAGTCAGCATCTCTAGAACAGCAGCCCCAGTGCTATGCATTCAGCATCTCTGGAACAGCAGCTCCGGTGCTATACATTCAGCATCTCTGGAACAGCAGCCCCGGTGCAATGCAGTCTGCATCTCTGGAACAGCAGCCCCGGTGCTAGGCTGTCAGCAGCTCTTGATCAACAGTCCTGGTGCTATGCATTCAGCATCTGGAACAGCAGCCCCGGTGCTATACATTCAGCTCCTCTGGAACTACAGGCCCGGTGCTCTGCATTCAGCATCTCTAGGACAGCAGCCCCGGTGCTATGCTTTCAGTGTCTCTGGAGCAGCAGCCGCGGTGCTATACATTCAGCAACTCTGGAACAGCAGCCGCGGTGCTAGGCATTCAGCATCTCTGGAACAACAGCCCCGGAGCTATGCAGTCAGCATCTCTAGAACAATTGTCTTGGTGCTATACATTCAGCATCTCTGGAACAGTAGCCCCAGTGCTATACATTCAGCATCTCTGGAACAGTAGCCCCAGTGCTATACATTCAGCATCTCTGGAACAACAGCCCCGGTGCTATGTAGTCAGCATCTCTAGAACAACAGTCCTGGTGCTATGCATTCAGCATCTGGAAACACAGCCCCAGTGCTATACTTTCAGCAAATCTGGAACAACAGCCCCGGTGCTATGTAGTCAGCATCTCTGGAAAAGCAGCCCAAATGATATACATTCAGAGCCTCTGGAACAACAGCCCCGGTGCTATACATTCAGGATCGCTGGAAAAGCAGCCCCGGTTCTATACATTCAGCATCTCTGGAACAGCAGCCCCGGTGCTATACATTCAGCATCTCTGGAAAAGCAGCCCCGGTTCTATACATTCAGCAACTCTGGAACAGCAGCCCCGGTGCTATACATACAGCATCTCTGGAACAGCAGCCCCAGTGCTATACATTCAGTACCTCTGGAACAGCAGCCCCAGTGCTATACATTCAGCACCTTTGGAACTGCAGCCCCGGTGCTATACATTCAGCACCTCTGGAACAGCAGCCCCAGTGCTATACATTCAGCACCTTTGGAACAGCAGACCCGGTGCTATACATTCAGCATGCTTGGAACAATATCTCCAGTGCTATGCATTCAGCATCTATAGAACAATTGTCTTGGTGCTATGCATTGAGCATCTCTGGAACAGCAGCCCCATTGCTATACATTCAGCACCTTGGAACAGCAGCCCCGGTGCTATGCATTCATCATCTCTGGAAAAACAGCCCCGGAGCTATGCAGTCAGCATCTCTAGAACAATTGTCATGGTGCTATACATTCAGCATCTCTGGAACAGTAGCCCCAGTGCTATACATTCAGCATCTCTGGAACAACAGCCCCGGTGCTATGTAGTCAGCATCTCTAGAACAACAGTCCTGGTGCTATGCATTCAGCATCTGGAAACACAGCCCCGGTGCTATACATTCAGCATCTCTGGAACAGCAGCCCCGGTGCTATACATTCAGCAAATCTGGAACAGCAGCGCCGGTGCTATACATTCAGCAAATCTGGAACAGCAGCCCCGGTGCTACACATTCATCAACTTTGGAACAGCAGCCCCGGTGCAATGCAGTCAGCATCTGGAACAGCAGCCCCAGTGCTATACATTCAGTATCGCTGGAACAGCAGCCCCAGTGCTATACATTCAGCATCTGGAACAGCAACCCCGGTGCTATACATTCAGCATCTCTGCAACAACTGCCCCGGTGCTATACATTCAGCACCTCTGCAAAAGCAGCACCGGTGCTATGCATTCAGCATCTCTGGAACTGCATCCCTGGTGCTATGCTTTCAGCATCTCAGCAGCAGCAGCCCCAGTGCTATACATTCAGCATCTCTGGAACAGCAGCCTCGGTGCTATACATTCAGCATCCCTGGAAAAGCAGTTCCGGTGCTATACATTCAGCATCTCTGGAACAGCAGCCACAGTGCTATACATTCAGCTTCTCTGCAGCAGCAGCCCCGGTGCTATACAGTAAGCATCTCTGGAAAAGCAGCCCCAGTGCTATACATTCAGCATCTATGCAACAGCAGCCCTGGTGCTGTACATTCAGCATCTCTGCAACAGCAGCCCAAGTGCTATACATTCAGCACCTTTGGAACAGCAGCCCCGGTGCTATGCAGTCAGCATCTCTAGAACAGCACCTCCTGTGCTATGCATTCAGCATCTCTGGAACTGCATTCCTGGTGCTATGCATTCAGCATCTTAGCAGCAGCAGCCCCAGTGGTATACATTCAGCATCTCTGGAACAGCAGCCCGAGTGCTATACATTCAGCACCCCTGGAACAACACCCCCGGTGCTATACATTCAGCATCTCTAGAAAAGCAGCCACAGTGCTATACATTCAGCATCTCTGGAACAGCAGCCCTGGTGCTATACGTTCAGCATCTCTGGAAAAGCAGCCATGGTGATGTACATTCAGCATCTCTGCAACAGCAGCCCTGGTGCTGTACATTCAGCATCTCTGCAACAGCAGCCCAAGTGCTATAAATTCAGCACCCTTGGAACAGCAGCCCCGGTGCTATGCAGTCAGCATCTCTAGAACAGCAGCCCCAGTGCTATGCATTCAGCATCTCTGGAACAGCAGCTCCGGTGCTATACATTCAGCATCTCTGGAACAGCAGCCCCGGTGCAATGCAGTCTGCATCTCTGGAACAGCAGCCCCGGTGCTAGGCTGTCAGCAGCTCTTGATCAACAGTCCTGGTGCTATGCATTCAGCATCTGGAACAGCAGCCCCGGTGCTATACATTCAGCTCCTCTGGAACTACAGGCCCGGTGCTCTGCATTCAGCATCTCTAGGACAGCAGCCCCGGTGCTATGCTTTCAGTGTCTCTGGAGCAGCAGCCGCGGTGCTATACATTCAGCAACTCTGGAACAGCAGCCGCGGTGCTAGGCATTCAGCATCTCTGGAACAACAGCCCCGGAGCTATGCAGTCAGCATCTCTAGAACAATTGTCTTGGTGCTATACATTCAGCATCTCTGGAACAGTAGCCCCAGTGCTATACATTCAGCATCTCTGGAACAGTAGCCCCAGTGCTATACATTCAGCATCTCTGGAACAACAGCCCCGGTGCTATGTAGTCAGCATCTCTAGAACAACAGTCCTGGTGCTATGCATTCAGCATCTGGAAACACAGCCCCAGTGCTATACTTTCAGCAAATCTGGAACAACAGCCCCGGTGCTATGTAGTCAGCATCTCTGGAAAAGCAGCCCAAATGATATACATTCAGAGCCTCTGGAACAACAGCCCCGGTGCTATACATTCAGGATCGCTGGAAAAGCAGCCCCGGTTCTATACATTCAGCATCTCTGGAACAGCAGCCCCGGTGCTATACATTCAGCATCTCTGGAAAAGCAGCCCCGGTTCTATACATTCAGCAACTCTGGAACAGCAGCCCCGGTGCTATACATACAGCATCTCTGGAACAGCAGCCCCAGTGCTATACATTCAGTACCTCTGGAACAGCAGCCCCAGTGCTATACATTCAGCACCTTTGGAACTGCAGCCCCGGTGCTATACATTCAGCACCTCTGGAACAGCAGCCCCAGTGCTATACATTCAGCACCTTTGGAACAGCAGACCCGGTGCTATACATTCAGCATGCTTGGAACAATATCTCCAGTGCTATGCATTCAGCATCTATAGAACAATTGTCTTGGTGCTATGCATTGAGCATCTCTGGAACAGCAGCCCCATTGCTATACATTCAGCACCTTGGAACAGCAGCCCCGGTGCTATGCATTCATCATCTCTGGAAAAACAGCCCCGGAGCTATGCAGTCAGCATCTCTAGAACAATTGTCTTGGTGCTATACATTCAGCATCTCTGGAACAGTAGCCCCAGTGCTATACATTCAGCATCTCTGGAACAGTAGCCCCAGTGCTATACATTCAGCATCTCTGGAACAACAGCCCCGGTGCTATGTAGTCAGCATCTCTAGAACAACAGTCCTGGTGCTATGCATTCAGCATCTGGAAACACAGCCCCGGTGCTATACATTCAGCATCTCTGGAACAGCAGCCCCGGTGCTATACATTCAGCAAATCTGGAACAGCAGCGCCGGTGCTATACATTCAGCAAATCTGGAACAGCAGCCCCGGTGCTACACATTCATCAACTTTGGAACAGCAGCCCCGGTGCAATGCAGTCAGCATCTGGAACAGCAGCCCCAGTGCTATACATTCAGTATCGCTGGAACAGCAGCCCCAGTGCTATACATTCAGCATCTGGAACAGCAACCCCGGTGCTATACATTCAGCATCTCTGCAACAACTGCCCCGGTGCTATACATTCAGCACCTCTGCAAAAGCAGCACCGGTGCTATGCATTCAGCATCTCTGGAACTGCATCCCTGGTGCTATGCTTTCAGCATCTCAGCAGCAGCCACCCCAGTGCTATACATTCAGCATCTCTGGAACAGCAGCCTCGGTGCTATACATTCAGCATCCCTGGAAAAGCAGTTCCGGTGCTATACATTCAGCATCTCTGGAACAGCAGCCACAGTGCTATACATTCAGCTTCTCTGCAGCAGCAGCCCCGGTGCTATACAGTAAGCATCTCTGGAAAAGCAGCCCCAGTGCTATACATTCAGCATCTATGCAACAGCAGCCCTGGTGCTGTACATTCAGCATCTCTGCAACAGCAGCCCAAGTGCTATACATTCAGCACCTTTGGAACAGCAGCCCCGGTGCTATGCAGTCAGCATCTCTAGAACAGCACCTCCAGTGCTATGCATTCAGCAACTCTGGAACAGCAGCCCCGGTGCTATACATTCAGCATCCCTGGAAAAGCAGCTCCGGTGCTATACATTCAGCATCTCTGGAACAGCAGCCACAGTGCTATACATTCAGCATCTCTGCATCAGCAGCCCCAGTGCTCTACAGTCAGCATCTCTGGAAAAGCAGCCCCAGTGCTATGCATTCATCATCTCTGCGACATTAGCCCTGGTGCTGTACATTCAGCATCTCTGCAACAGCAGCCCAAGTGCTATACATTCAGCACCTTTGGAACAGCAGCCCCGGTGCTATGCAGTCAGCATCTCTAGAACAGCAGCCCCGGTGCTATACATTTAGCACCTTTGGAACAGCATCCCCGGTGCTATAAATTCAGCATCTCTGCAACAACAGCCCCGGTGCTATACATTCAGCATCTCTGGAGAAGCAGCCCAAGTGCTATACATTCAGCACCTCTGGAACAACAGCCCCGGTGCTATACATTCAGCATCTCTGGAGCAGCAGCCCCGGTGCTATATATTCAGCATCCCTGGAAAAGCAGCTCCGGTTCTATACATTCAGCATCTCTGGAACAGCAGCCCCGGTGCTATACATTCAGCACTCTGGAAAAGCAGCCACAGTGCTATACATTCAGCATCTCTGCAGCAGCAGCCGCAGTGCTATACATTCAGCATCTCTGCAGCAGCAGCCCCAGTGCTATACAGTCAGCATCTCTGGAAAAGCAGCCCCGGTGCTATACATTCTGCATCTCAGCAGCAGCCCCGGTGCTGTACATTCAGCATCTCTACAACAGCAGCCAAATGCTATACATTCAGCACTTTGGAACAGCATCCCTGGTGCTATGCAGTCAGCATCTCTAGAACAACAGACCTGATGCTATGCATTCAGCATCTGGAACAGCAGCTCCTGTGCTCTACATTCAGCATCTCTGGAATAACAGCCCCGGTGCTATACAGTCAGCATCTCTAGAACAACAGTCCTGGTGCTATGCATTGAGCATCTGGAACAGCAGCCCCAGTGCTATGCATTCAGCAACTCTGGAAAAGCAGCCCCGGTGCTATACATTCAGCGTCTCTGCAGCCGCAGCCCTGGTGCTGTACATTCAGCATCTCTGCAACAGCAGCCCAAGTGCTATACATTCGGCATCTCTGGAACAAAAGCCCTGGTGCTATGCAGTCAGCATCTCTAGAACAACAGACCTGGTGCTATGCATTCAGCATCTGGAACAGCAGCTCCAGTGCTATACATTCAGCATCTCTGGAATAACAGCTCCAGTGCTACACATTCAGCATCTCTGGAATAACAGCTCCGGAGCTATACAGTCAGCATCTCTTGAACAACAGTCCTGGTGCTTTGCATTCAGCATCTCTGGAAAAGCAGCCCCAGTGCTATGCATTCAGCATCTCTGGAAAAGCAGCCCCAGTGCTATGCATTCAGCATCTCTGGAAAAGCAGCCCCAGTGCTATGCATTCAGCATCTCTGGAACAGCAGCACCGGTGCTATACATTCAGCACCTCTGGAACAGCAGCCCCAGTCCTATGCATTCACCACCTCTGGAACAGCAGCCCCGGTGCTATGTATTCAGCATCTCTGGAAATTCAGCCCCAGTGCTATGCATTCAGCATCTCTGGAACAGCAGCCCCGGTGCTATACATTTAGCAACTCTGGAACAGCAGCCCCGGTGCAAGATATTCAGCATCTGTGGAACAATTGTCTTGGTGCTATGAATTGAGCATCTCTGGAACAGCAGCCCCATTGCTATACATTCAGCACTTTGGAACAGCAGCACCGGTGCTATGCATTCAGCATCTCTGCAACAACAGCCCCGGTGCTATACATTCAGCATCTCTGGAGAAGCAGCCCAAGTGCTATACATTCAGCACCTCTGGAACAACAGCCCCGGTGCTATACATTCAGCATCTCTGGAACAGCAGCCCCGGTGCTATACATTCAGCATCCCTGGAAAAGCAGCCCGGTTCTATACACTCAGCATCTCTGGAACAGCAGCCCCGGTGCTATGCAGTCAGCATCTCTAGAACAACAGCCCCGGTGCTATACATTCAGCATCTCTGGAACAGCAGCCCCGGTGCTATACATTCAGCAACTCTGGAACAGCAGCCCCGGTGCTATACATTCAGCATCGCTGGAACAACAGCCCCGGTGCTATACATTCAACACCTTTGGAACAGCAGCCCCGGTGCTATACATTCAGCATCTCTTCAACAACAGCCCCTGTGCTATACATTCAGCACCTCTGGAAAAGCAGCCCAAATGCTGTACATTCAGCACCTCTGGAACAACAGCCCCGGTGCTATACATTCAGCATCTCTGGAAAAGCAGCCCCGGTTCTATACATTCAGGAACTCTGGAACAACAGCCCCGGTGCTATACATTCAGCGTCCCTGGAAAAGCAGCCCCGGTGTTATACATTCAGCATCTCTGGAACAGCAGCCCCGGTGCTATACATTTAGCATCTCTGGAAAAGCAGCCACAGTGCTATACATTCAGTATCTCTGCAGCAGCAGCCCCGGTGCGAAACAGTCAGCATCTCTGGAAAAGCAGCCCCAGTGCTATACATTCAGCGTCTCTGCAGCCGCAGCCCTGGTGCTGTACATTCAGCATCTCTGCAACAGCAGCCCATGTGCTATACATTCGGCATCGCTGGAACAACAGCCCTGGTGCTATGCAGTCAGCATCTCTAGAACAACAGACCTGGTGCTATGCATTCAGCATCTGGAACAGCAGCTCCAGTGCTATACATTCAGCATCTGTGGAACAGCAGCCCCGGTGCTATACATTCAGCAACTCTGGAATAGCAGCCCCGGTGCTATACATTCAGCATCGCTGGAACAACAGCCCCAGTGCTATACATTCAACACCTTTGGAACAGCAGCCCCGGTGCTATACATTCAGCATCTTTTCAACAACAGCCCCTGTGCTATACATTCAGCACCTCTGGAAAAGCAGCCCAAATGCTATACATTCAGCACCTCTGGAACAACAGCCCCTGTGCTATACATTCAGCATCTCTGGAAAAGCAGCCCTGGTTCTATACATTCAGGAACTCTGGAACAACAGCCCCGGTGCTATACATTCAGCGTCCGTGGTAAAGCAGCCCCGGTGCTATACATTCAGCGTCCCTGGAAAAGCAGCCCCGGTGCTATACATTTAGGATCTCTGGAAAAGCAGACACAGTGCTATACATTCAGTATCTCTGCAGCAGCAGCCCCGGTACTATACAGTCAGCATCTCTGGAAAAGCAGCCCCAGTGCTATACATTCAGCGTCTCTGCAGCCGCAGCCCTGGTGCTGTACATTCAGCATCTCTGGAAAAGCAGCCCCAGTGCTATGCATTCAGCATCTCTGGAAAAGCAGCCCCAGTGCTATGCATTCAGCATCTCTGGAACAGCAGCACCGGTGCTATACATTCAGCACCTCTGGAACAGCAGCCCCAGTCCTATGCATTCACCACCTCTGGAACAGCAGCCCCAGTGCTATGCATTCAGCATCTCTGGAAAAGCAGCCCCAGTGCTATACATTCAGTACCTCTGGAAAAGCCGCCCCAGTGCTATGCATTCCGCATCTCTGAAGCAGCAGCCCCGGTGCTATACATCCAGCATCTCTGGCCAAGCAGCCCCAGTGCTATACATTCAGCATCTCTGCAACAGCAGCCCATGTGCTATACATTCGGCATCGCTGGAACAACAGCCCTGGTGCTATGCAGTCAGCATCTCTAGAACAGCAGACCCGGTGCTATACATTCAGCATGCTTGGAACAATATCTCCAGTGCTATGCATTCAGCATCTATAGAACAATTGTCTTGGTGCTATGCATTGAGCATCTCTGGAACAGCAGCCCCATTGCTATACATTCAGCACCTTGGAACAGCAGCCCCGGTGCTATGCATTCATCATCTCTGGAAAAACAGCCCCGGAGCTATGCAGTCAGCATCTCTAGAACAATTGTCATGGTGCTATACATTCAGCATCTCTGGAACAGTAGCCCCAGTGCTATACATTCAGCATCTCTGGAACAACAGCCCCGGTGCTATGTAGTCAGCATCTCTAGAACAACAGTCCTGGTGCTATGCATTCAGCATCTGGAAACACAGCCCCGGTGCTATACATTCAGCATCTCTGGAACAGCAGCCCCGGTGCTATACATTCAGCAAATCTGGAACAGCAGCGCCGGTGCTATACATTCAGCAAATCTGGAACAGCAGCCCCGGTGCTACACATTCATCAACTTTGGAACAGCAGCCCCGGTGCAATGCAGTCAGCATCTGGAACAGCAGCCCCAGTGCTATACATTCAGTATCGCTGGAACAGCAGCCCCAGTGCTATACATTCAGCATCTAGAACAGCAACCCCGGTGCTATACATTCAGCATCTCTGCAACAACTGCCCCGGTGCTATACATTCAGCACCTCTGCAAAAGCAGCACCGGTGCTATGCATTCAGCATCTCTGGAACTGCATCCCTGGTGCTATGCTTTCAGCATCTCAGCAGCAGCAGCCCCAGTGCTATACATTCAGCATCTCTGGAACAGCAGCCTCGGTGCTATACATTCAGCATCCCTGGAAAAGCAGTTCCGGTGCTATACATTCAGCATCTCTGGAACAGCAGCCACAGTGCTATACATTCAGCTTCTCTGCAGCAGCAGCCCCGGTGCTATACAGTAAGCATCTCTGGAAAAGCAGCCCCAGTGCTATACATTCAGCATCTATGCAACAGCAGCCCTGGTGCTGTACATTCAGCATCTCTGCAACAGCAGCCCAAGTGCTATACATTCAGCACCTTTGGAACAGCAGCCCCGGTGCTATGCAGTCAGCATCTCTAGAACAGCACCTCCTGTGCTATGCATTCAGCATCTCTGGAACTGCATTCCTGGTGCTATGCATTCAGCATCTTAGCAGCAGCAGCCCCAGTGGTATACATTCAGCATCTCTGGAACAGCAGCCCGAGTGCTATACATTCAGCACCCCTGGAACAACACCCCCGGTGCTATACATTCAGCATCTCTAGAAAAGCAGCCACAGTGCTATACATTCAGCATCTCTGGAACAGCAGCCCTGGTGCTATACGTTCAGCATCTCTGGAAAAGCAGCCATGGTGATGTACATTCAGCATCTCTGCAACAGCAGCCCTGGTGCTGTACATTCAGCATCTCTGCAACAGCAGCCCAAGTGCTATAAATTCAGCACCCTTGGAACAGCAGCCCCGGTGCTATGCAGTCAGCATCTCTAGAACAGCAGCCCCAGTGCTATGCATTCAGCATCTCTGGAACAGCAGCTCCGGTGCTATACATTCAGCATCTCTGGAACAGCAGCCCCGGTGCAATGCAGTCTGCATCTCTGGAACAGCAGCCCCGGTGCTAGGCTGTCAGCAGCTCTTGATCAACAGTCCTGGTGCTATGCATTCAGCATCTGGAACAGCAGCCCCGGTGCTATACATTCAGCTCCTCTGGAACTACAGGCCCGGTGCTCTGCATTCAGCATCTCTAGGACAGCAGCCCCGGTGCTATGCTTTCAGTGTCTCTGGAGCAGCAGCCGCGGTGCTATACATTCAGCAACTCTGGAACAGCAGCCGCGGTGCTAGGCATTCAGCATCTCTGGAACAACAGCCCCGGAGCTATGCAGTCAGCATCTCTAGAACAATTGTCTTGGTGCTATACATTCAGCATCTCTGGAACAGTAGCCCCAGTGCTATACATTCAGCATCTCTGGAACAGTAGCCCCAGTGCTATACATTCAGCATCTCTGGAACAACAGCCCCGGTGCTATGTAGTCAGCATCTCTAGAACAACAGTCCTGGTGCTATGCATTCAGCATCTGGAAACACAGCCCCAGTGCTATACTTTCAGCAAATCTGGAACAACAGCCCCGGTGCTATGTAGTCAGCATCTCTGGAAAAGCAGCCCAAATGATATACATTCAGAGCCTCTGGAACAACAGCCCCGGTGCTATACATTCAGGATCGCTGGAAAAGCAGCCCCGGTTCTATACATTCAGCATCTCTGGAACAGCAGCCCCGGTGCTATACATTCAGCATCTCTGGAAAAGCAGCCCCGGTTCTATACATTCAGCAACTCTGGAACAGCAGCCCCGGTGCTATACATACAGCATCTCTGGAACAGCAGCCCCAGTGCTATACATTCAGTACCTCTGGAACAGCAGCCCCAGTGCTATACATTCAGCACCTTTGGAACTGCAGCCCCGGTGCTATACATTCAGCACCTCTGGAACAGCAGCCCCAGTGCTATACATTCAGCACCTTTGGAACAGCAGACCCGGTGCTATACATTCAGCATGCTTGGAACAATATCTCCAGTGCTATGCATTCAGCATCTATAGAACAATTGTCTTGGTGCTATGCATTGAGCATCTCTGGAACAGCAGCCCCATTGCTATACATTCAGCACCTTGGAACAGCAGCCCCGGTGCTATGCATTCATCATCTCTGGAAAAACAGCCCCGGAGCTATGCAGTCAGCATCTCTAGAACAATTGTCTTGGTGCTATACATTCAGCATCTCTGGAACAGTAGCCCCAGTGCTATACATTCAGCATCTCTGGAACAGTAGCCCCAGTGCTATACATTCAGCATCTCTGGAACAACAGCCCCGGTGCTATGTAGTCAGCATCTCTAGAACAACAGTCCTGGTGCTATGCATTCAGCATCTGGAAACACAGCCCCGGTGCTATACATTCAGCATCTCTGGAACAGCAGCCCCGGTGCTATACATTCAGCAAATCTGGAACAGCAGCGCCGGTGCTATACATTCAGCAAATCTGGAACAGCAGCCCCGGTGCTACACATTCATCAACTTTGGAACAGCAGCCCCGGTGCAATGCAGTCAGCATCTGGAACAGCAGCCCCAGTGCTATACATTCAGTATCGCTGGAACAGCAGCCCCAGTGCTATACATTCAGCATCTGGAACAGCAACCCCGGTGCTATACATTCAGCATCTCTGCAACAACTGCCCCGGTGCTATACATTCAGCACCTCTGCAAAAGCAGCACCGGTGCTATGCATTCAGCATCTCTGGAACTGCATCCCTGGTGCTATGCTTTCAGCATCTCAGCAGCAGCCACCCCAGTGCTATACATTCAGCATCTCTGGAACAGCAGCCTCGGTGCTATACATTCAGCATCCCTGGAAAAGCAGTTCCGGTGCTATACATTCAGCATCTCTGGAACAGCAGCCACAGTGCTATACATTCAGCTTCTCTGCAGCAGCAGCCCCGGTGCTATACAGTAAGCATCTCTGGAAAAGCAGCCCCAGTGCTATACATTCAGCATCTATGCAACAGCAGCCCTGGTGCTGTACATTCAGCATCTCTGCAACAGCAGCCCAAGTGCTATACATTCAGCACCTTTGGAACAGCAGCCCCGGTGCTATGCAGTCAGCATCTCTAGAACAGCACCTCCAGTGCTATGCATTCAGCAACTCTGGAACAGCAGCCCCGGTGCTATACATTCAGCATCCCTGGAAAAGCAGCTCCGGTGCTATACATTCAGCATCTCTGGAACAGCAGCCACAGTGCTATACATTCAGCATCTCTGCATCAGCAGCCCCAGTGCTCTACAGTCAGCATCTCTGGAAAAGCAGCCCCAGTGCTATGCATTCAGCATCTCTGCGACATTAGCCCTGGTGCTGTACATTCAGCATCTCTGCAACAGCAGCCCAAGTGCTATACATTCAGCACCTTTGGAACAGCAGCCCCGGTGCTATGCAGTCAGCATCTCTAGAACAGCAGCCCCGGTGCTATACATTTAGCACCTTTGGAACAGCATCCCCGGTGCTATAAATTCAGCATCTCTGCAACAACAGCCCCGGTGCTATACATTCAGCATCTCTGGAGAAGCAGCCCAAGTGCTATACATTCAGCACCTCTGGAACAACAGCCCCGGTGCTATACATTCAGCATCTCTGGAGCAGCAGCCCCGGTGCTATATATTCAGCATCCCTGGAAAAGCAGCTCCGGTTCTATACATTCAGCATCTCTGGAACAGCAGCCCCGGTGCTATACATTCAGCACTCTGGAAAAGCAGCCACAGTGCTATACATTCAGCATCTCTGCAGCAGCAGCCGCAGTGCTATACATTCAGCATCTCTGCAGCAGCAGCCCCAGTGCTATACAGTCAGCATCTCTGGAAAAGCAGCCCCGGTGCTATACATTCTGCATCTCAGCAGCAGCCCCGGTGCTGTACATTCAGCATCTCTACAACAGCAGCCAAATGCTATACATTCAGCACTTTGGAACAGCATCCCTGGTGCTATGCAGTCAGCATCTCTAGAACAACAGACCTGATGCTATGCATTCAGCATCTGGAACAGCAGCTCCTGTGCTCTACATTCAGCATCTCTGGAATAACAGCCCCGGTGCTATACAGTCAGCATCTCTAGAACAACAGTCCTGGTGCTATGCATTGAGCATCTGGAACAGCAGCCCCAGTGCTATGCATTCAGCAACTCTGGAAAAGCAGCCCCGGTGCTATACATTCAGCGTCTCTGCAGCCGCAGCCCTGGTGCTGTACATTCAGCATCTCTGCAACAGCAGCCCAAGTGCTATACATTCGGCATCTCTGGAACAAAAGCCCTGGTGCTATGCAGTCAGCATCTCTAGAACAACAGACCTGGTGCTATGCATTCAGCATCTGGAACAGCAGCTCCAGTGCTATACATTCAGCATCTCTGGAATAACAGCTCCAGTGCTACACATTCAGCATCTCTGGAATAACAGCTCCGGAGCTATACAGTCAGCATCTCTTGAACAACAGTCCTGGTGCTTTGCATTCAGCATCTCTGGAAAAGCAGCCCCAGTGCTATGCATTCAGCATCTCTGGAAAAGCAGCCCCAGTGCTATGCATTCAGCATCTCTGGAAAAGCAGCCCCAGTGCTATGCATTCAGCATCTCTGGAACAGCAGCACCGGTGCTATACATTCAGCACCTCTGGAACAGCAGCCCCAGTCCTATGCATTCACCACCTCTGGAACAGCAGCCCCGGTGCTATGTATTCAGCATCTCTGGAAATTCAGCCCCAGTGCTATGCATTCAGCATCTCTGGAACAGCAGCCCCGGTGCTATACATTTAGCAACTCTGGAACAGCAGCCCCGGTGCAAGATATTCAGCATCTGTGGAACAATTGTCTTGGTGCTATGAATTGAGCATCTCTGGAACAGCAGCCCCATTGCTATACATTCAGCACTTTGGAACAGCAGCACCGGTGCTATGCATTCAGCATCTCTGCAACAACAGCCCCGGTGCTATACATTCAGCATCTCTGGAGAAGCAGCCCAAGTGCTATACATTCAGCACCTCTGGAACAACAGCCCCGGTGCTATACATTCAGCATCTCTGGAACAGCAGCCCCGGTGCTATACATTCAGCATCCCTGGAAAAGCAGCCCGGTTCTATACACTCAGCATCTCTGGAACAGCAGCCCCGGTGCTATGCAGTCAGCATCTCTAGAACAACAGCCCCGGTGCTATACATTCAGCATCTCTGGAACAGCAGCCCCGGTGCTATACATTCAGCAACTCTGGAACAGCAGCCCCGGTGCTATACATTCAGCATCGCTGGAACAACAGCCCCGGTGCTATACATTCAACACCTTTGGAACAGCAGCCCCGGTGCTATACATTCAGCATCTCTTCAACAACAGCCCCTGTGCTATACATTCAGCACCTCTGGAAAAGCAGCCCAAATGCTGTACATTCAGCACCTCTGGAACAACAGCCCCGGTGCTATACATTCAGCATCTCTGGAAAAGCAGCCCCGGTTCTATACATTCAGGAACTCTGGAACAACAGCCCCGGTGCTATACATTCAGCGTCCCTGGAAAAGCAGCCCCGGTGTTATACATTCAGCATCTCTGGAACAGCAGCCCCGGTGCTATACATTTAGCATCTCTGGAAAAGCAGCCACAGTGCTATACATTCAGTATCTCTGCAGCAGCAGCCCCGGTGCGAAACAGTCAGCATCTCTGGAAAAGCAGCCCCAGTGCTATACATTCAGCGTCTCTGCAGCCGCAGCCCTGGTGCTGTACATTCAGCATCTCTGCAACAGCAGCCCATGTGCTATACATTCGGCATCGCTGGAACAACAGCCCTGGTGCTATGCAGTCAGCATCTCTAGAACAACAGACCTGGTGCTATGCATTCAGCATCTGGAACAGCAGCTCCAGTGCTATACATTCAGCATCTGTGGAACAGCAGCCCCGGTGCTATACATTCAGCAACTCTGGAATAGCAGCCCCGGTGCTATACATTCAGCATCGCTGGAACAACAGCCCCAGTGCTATACATTCAACACCTTTGGAACAGCAGCCCCGGTGCTATACATTCAGCATCTTTTCAACAACAGCCCCTGTGCTATACATTCAGCACCTCTGGAAAAGCAGCCCAAATGCTATACATTCAGCACCTCTGGAACAACAGCCCCTGTGCTATACATTCAGCATCTCTGGAAAAGCAGCCCTGGTTCTATACATTCAGGAACTCTGGAACAACAGCCCCGGTGCTATACATTCAGCGTCCGTGGTAAAGCAGCCCCGGTGCTATACATTCAGCGTCCCTGGAAAAGCAGCCCCGGTGCTATACATTTAGGATCTCTGGAAAAGCAGACACAGTGCTATACATTCAGTATCTCTGCAGCAGCAGCCCCGGTACTATACAGTCAGCATCTCTGGAAAAGCAGCCCCAGTGCTATACATTCAGCGTCTCTGCAGCCGCAGCCCTGGTGCTGTACATTCAGCATCTCTGGAAAAGCAGCCCCAGTGCTATGCATTCAGCATCTCTGGAAAAGCAGCCCCAGTGCTATGCATTCAGCATCTCTGGAACAGCAGCACCGGTGCTATACATTCAGCACCTCTGGAACAGCAGCCCCAGTCCTATGCATTCACCACCTCTGGAACAGCAGCCCCAGTGCTATGCATTCAGCATCTCTGGAAAAGCAGCCCCAGTGCTATACATTCAGTACCTCTGGAAAAGCCGCCCCAGTGCTATGCATTCCGCATCTCTGAAGCAGCAGCCCCGGTGCTATACATCCAGCATCTCTGGCCAAGCAGCCCCAGTGCTATACATTCAGCATCTCTGCAACAGCAGCCCATGTGCTATACATTCGGCATCGCTGGAACAACAGCCCTGGTGCTATGCAGTCAGCATCTCTAGAACAACAGACCTGGTGCTATGCATTCAGCATCTGGAACAGCAGCTCCAGTGCTATACATTCAGCATCTCTGGAACAGCAGCCCCGGTGCTATACATTCAGCAACTCTGGAATAGCAGCCCCGGTGCTATACATTCAGCATCGCTGGAACAACAGCCCCAGTGCTATACATTCAACACCTTTGGAACAGCAGCCCCGGTGCTATACATTCAGCATCTTTTCAACAACAGCCCCTGTGCTATATATTCAGCACCTCTGGAAAAGCAGCCCAAATGCTATACATTCAGCACCTCTGGAACAACAGCCCCTGTGCTATACATTCAGCATCTCTGGAAAAGCAGCCACAGTGCTATACATTCAGCACCTCTGCAGCAGCAGCCCCAGTGCTATAGTCAGCATCTCTGGAAAAGCAGCCCCAGTGCTATACATTCAGCATCTCTGCAGCAGCAGCCCCGGTGCTGTACATTCAGCATCTCTGCAACAGCAACCCAAGTGCTATACATTCAGCACTTTGGAACAGCTGCCCCGGTGCTATGCATTCGGCATCTCTGGAACATCAGCCCCGGTGCTATGCAGTCAGCATCTCTAGAACAACAGACCTGGTGCTATGCATTCAGCATCTGGAACAGCAGCTCCAGTGCTATACATTCAGCATCTCTGGAATAACAGCCCCGGTGCTATACAGTCAGCATCTCTAGAACAACAGTCCTGGTGCTATGCATTGAGCATCTGGAACAGCAGCCCCAGTGCTATGCATTGAGCATCTCTGGAAAAGCAGCCCCAGTGCTATGCATTCAGCATCGCTGGAAAAACAGCCCCGGTGCTATACATTCAGGACCTTTGGAACAGAAGCCCCGGTGCTATACATTCAGCACCTCTGCAACAACAGCCCTGGCGCTATACATTCAGCACCTCTGGAAAAGCAGCACCGGTGCTATGCATTCAGCATCTCTGGAACTGCATTCCTGGTGCTATGCATTCAGCATCTTAGCAGCAGCAGCCCCAGTGGTATACATTCAGCATCTCTGGAACAGCAGTCCGAGTGCTATACATTCAGCACCCCTGGAACAACACCCCCGGTGCTATACATTCAGCATCTCTAGAAAAGCAGCCACAGTGCTATACATTCAGCATCTCTGGAACAGCAGCCCTGGTGCTATACGTTCAGCATCTCTGGAAAAGCAGCCACGGTGATGTACATTCAGCATCTCTGCAACAGCAGCCCTGGTGCTGTACATTCAGCATCTCTGCAACAGCAGCCCAAGTGCTATAAATTCAGCACCCTTGGAACAGCAGCCCCGGTGCTATGCAGTCAGCATCTCTAGAACAGCAGCCCCAGTGCTATGCATTCAGCATCTCTGGAACAGCAGCTCCGGTGCTATACATTCAGCATCTCTGGAACAGCAGCCCCGGTGCAATGCAGTCTGCATCTCTGGAACAGCAGCCCCGGTGCTAGGCTGTCAGCAGCTCTTGATCAACAGTCCTGGTGCTATGCATTCAGCATCTGGAACAGCAGCCCCGGTGCTATACATTCAGCACCTCTGGAACTACAGGCCCGGTGCTCTGCATTCAGCATCTCTAGGACAGCAGCCCCGGTGCTATGCTTTCAGAGTCTCTGGAGCAGCAGCCGCGGTGCTATACATTCAGCAACTCTGGAACAGCAGCCGCGGTGCTAGGCATTCAGCATCTCTGGAACAACAGCCCCGGAGCTCTGCAGTCAGCATCTCTAGAACAATTGTCTTGGTGCTATACATTCAGCATCTCTGGAACAGTAGCCCCAGTGCTATACATTCAGCATCTCTGGAACAGTAGCCCCAGTGCTATACATTCAGCATCTCTGGAACAACAGCCCCGGTGCTATGTAGTCAGCATCTCTAGAACAACAGTCCTGGTGCTATGCATTCAGCATCTGGAAACACAGCCCCAGTGCTATACTTTCAGCAAATCTGGAACAACAGCCCCGGTGCTATGTAGTCAGCATCTCTGGAAAAGCAGCCCAAATGCTATACATTCAGCGCCTCCTGAACAACAGCCCCGGTGCTATACATTCAAGATCGCTGGAAAAGCAGCCCCGGTTCTATACATTCAGCATCTCTGGAACAGCAGCCCCGGTGCTATACATTCAGCAACTCTGGAACAGCAGCCCTGGTGCTATACATACAGCATCTCTGGAACAGCAGCCCCAGTGCTATACATTCAGCACCTCTGGAACAGCAGCCCCAGTGCTATACATTCAGCACCTTTGGAACTGCAGCCCCGGTGCTATACATTCAGCACCTCTGGAACAGCAGCCCCAGTGCTATACATTCAGCACCTTTGGAACAGCAGACCCGGTGCTATACATTCAGCATGCTTGGAACAATATCTCCAGTGCTATGCATTCAGCATCTATAGAACAATTGTCTTGGTGCTATGCATTGAGCATCTCTGGAACAGCAGCCCCATTGCTATACATTCAGCACCTTGGAACAACAGCCCCGGTGCTATGCATTCATCATCTCTGGAAAAACAGCCCCGGAGCTATGCAGTCAGCATCTCTAGAACAATTGTCTTGGTGCTATACATTCAGCATCTCTGGAACAGTAGCCCCAGTGCTATACATTCAGCATCTCTGGAACAGTAGCCCCAGTGCTATACATTCAGCATCTCTGGAACAACAGCCCCGGTGCTATGTAGTCAGCATCTCTAGAACAACAGTCCTGGTGCTATGCATTCAGCATCTGGAAACACAGCCCCGGTGCTATACATTCAGCATCTCTGGAACAGCAGCCCCGGTGCTATACATTCAGCAAATCTGGAACAGCAGCGCCGGTGCTATACATTCAGCAAATCTGGAACAGCAGCCCCGGTGCTACACATTCATCAACTTTGGAACAGCAGCCCCGGTGCAATGCAGTCAGCATCTGGAACAGCAGCCCCAGTGCTATACATTCAGTATCGCTGGAACAGCAGCCCCAGTGCTATACATTCAGCATCTGGAACAGCAACCCCGGTGCTATACATTCAGCATCTCTGCAACAACTGCCCCGGTGCTATACATTCAGCACCTCTGCAAAAGCAGCACCGGTGCTATGCATTCAGCATCTCTGGAACTGCATCCCTGGTGCTATGCTTTCATCATCTCAGCAGCAGCAGCCCCAGTGCTATACATTCAGCATCTCTGGAACAGCAGCCTCGGTGCTATACATTCAGCTTCTCTGCAGCAGCAGCCCCGGTGCTATACAGTAAGCATCTCTGGAAAAGCAGCCCCAGTGCTATACATTCAGCATCTCTGCAACAGCAGCCCTGGTGCTGTACATTCAGCATCTCTGCAACAGCAGCCCAAGTGCTATACATTCAGCACCTTTGGAACAGCAGCCCCGGTGCTATGCAGTCAGCATCTCTAGAACAGCACCTCCGGTGCTATGCATTCAGCAACTCTGGAACAGCAGCCCCGGTGCTATACATTCAGCATCCCTGGAAAAGCAGCTCCGGTGCTATACATTCAGCATCTCTGGAACAGCAGCCACAGTGCTATACATTCAGCATCTCTGCATCAGCAGCCCCAGTGCTCTACAGTCAGCATCTCTGGAAAAGCAGCCCCAGTGCTATGCATTCAGCATCTCTGCGACATTAGCCCTGGTGCTGTACATTCAGCATCTCTGCAACAGCAGCCCAAGTGCTATACATTCAGCACCTTTGGAACAGCAGCCCTTGTGCTATGCAGTCAGCATCTCTAGAACAGCAGCCCCGGTGCTATACATTTAGCACCTTTGGAACAGCATCCCCGGTGCTATACATTCAGCATCTCTGCAACAACAGCCCCGGTGCTATATATTCAGCATCTCTGGAGAAGCAGCCCAAGTGCTATACATTCAGCACCTCTGGAACAACAGCCCCGGTGCTATACATTCAGCATCTCTGGAGCAGCAGCCCCGGTGCTATATATTCAGCATCCCTGGAAAAGCAGCCCCGGTTCTATACATTCAGCATCTCTGGAACAGCAGCCCCGGTGCTATACATTCAGCACTCTGGAAAAGCAGCCACAGTGCTATACATTCAGCATCTCTGCAGCAGCAGCCCCAGTGCTATACATTCAGCATCTCTGCAGCAGCAGCCCCAGTGCTATACAGTCAGCATCTCTGGAAAAGCAGCCCCGGTGCTATACATTCTGCATCTCAGCAGCAGCCCCGGTGCTGTACATTCAGCATCTCTACAACAGCAGCCCAAGTGCTATACATTCAGCACTTTGGAACAGCATCCCTGGTGCTATGCAGTCAGCATCTCTAGAACAACAGACCTGATGCTATGCATTCAGCATCTGGAACAGCAGCTCCTGTGCTCTACATTCAGCATCTCTGGAATAACAGCCCCGGTGCTATACAGTCAGCATCTCTAGAACAACAGTCCTGGTGCTATGCATTGAGCATCTGGAACAGCAGCCCCAGTGCTATGCATTCAGCAACTCTGGAAAAGCAGCCCCGGTGCTATACATTCAGCGTCTCTGCAGCCGCAGCCCTGGTGCTGTACATTCAGCATCTCTGCAACAGCAGCCCAAGTGCTATACATTCGGCATCTCTGGAACAAAAGCCCTGGTGCTATGCAGTCAGCATCTCTAGAACAACAGACCTGGTGCTATGCATTCAGCATCTGGAACAGCAGCTCCAGTGCTATACATTCAGCATCTCTGGAATAACAGCTCCAGTGCTACACATTCAGCATCTCTGGAATAACAGCTCCGGAGCTATACAGTCAGCATCTCTTGAACAACAGTCCTGGTGCTTTGCATTCAGCATCTCTGGAAAAGCAGCCCCAGTGCTATGCATTCAGCATCTCTGGAAAAGCAGCCCCAGTGCTATGCATTCAGCATCTCTGGAAAAGCAGCCCCGGTGCAATGCAGTCAGCATCTGGAACAGCAGCCCCAGTGCTATACATTCAGTATCGCTGGAACAGCAGCCCCAGTGCTATACATTCAGCATCTGGAACAGCAACCCCGGTGCTATACATTCAGCATCTCTGCAACAACTGCCCCGGTGCTATACATTCAGCACCTCTGCAAAAGCAGCACCGGTGCTATGCATTCAGCATCTCTGGAACTGCATCCCTGGTGCTATGCTTTCAGCATCTCAGCAGCAGCAGCCCCAGTGCTATACATTCAGCATCTCTGGAACAGCAGCCTCGGTGCTATACATTCAGCATCCCTGGAAAAGCAGTTCCGGTGCTATACATTCAGCATCTCTGGAACAGCAGCCACAGTGCTATACATTCAGCTTCTCTGCAGCAGCAGCCCCGGTGCTATACAGTAAGCATCTCTGGAAAAGCAGCCCCAGTGCTATACATTCAGCATCTCTGCAACAGCAGCCCTGGTGCTGTACATTCAGCATCTCTGCAACAGCAGCCCAAGTGCTATACATTCAGCACCTTTGGAACAGCAGCCCCGGTGCTATGCAGTCAGCATCTCTAGAACAGCACCTCCGGTGCTATGCATTCAGCAACTCTGGAACAGCAGCCCCGGTGCTATACATTCAGCATCCCTGGAAAAGCAGCTCCGGTGCTATACATTCAGCATCTCTGGAACAGCAGCCACAGTGCTATACATTCAGCATCTCTGCATCAGCAGCCCCAGTGCTCTACAGTCAGCATCTCTGGAAAAGCAGCCCCAGTGCTATGCATTCAGCATCTCTGCGACATTAGCCCTGGTGCTGTACATTCAGCATCTCTGCAACAGCAGCCCAAGTGCTATACATTCAGCACCTTTGGAACAGCAGCCCTGGTGCTATGCAGTCAGCATCTCTAGAACAGCAGCCCCGGTGCTATACATTTAGCACCTTTGGAACAGCATCCCCGGTGCTATACATTCAGCATCTCTGCAACAACAGCCCCGGTGCTATATATTCAGCATCTCTGGAGAAGCAGCCCAAGTGCTATACATTCAGCACCTCTGGAACAACAGCCCCGGTGCTATACATTCAGCATCTCTGGAGCAGCAGCCCCGGTGCTATATATTCAGCATCCCTGGAAAAGCAGCCCCGGTTCTATACATTCAGCATCTCTGGAACAGCAGCCCCGGTGCTATACATTCAGCACTCTGGAAAAGCAGCCACAGTGCTATACATTCAGCATCTCTGCAGCAGCAGCCCCAGTGCTATACATTCAGCATCTCTGCAGCAGCAGCCCCAGTGCTATACAGTCAGCATCTCTGGAAAAGCAGCCCCGGTGCTATACATTCTGCATCTCAGCAGCAGCCCCGGTGCTGTACATTCAGCATCTCTACAACAGCAGCCCAAGTGCTATACATTCAGCACTTTGGAACAGCATCCCTGGTGCTATGCAGTCAGCATCTCTAGAACAACAGACCTGATGCTATGCATTCAGCATCTGGAACAGCAGCTCCTGTGCTCTACATTCAGCATCTCTGGAATAACAGCCCCGGTGCTATACAGTCAGCATCTCTAGAACAACAGTCCTGGTGCTATGCATTGAGCATCTGGAACAGCAGCCCCAGTGCTATGCATTCAGCAACTCTGGAAAAGCAGCCCCGGTGCTATACATTCAGCGTCTCTGCAGCCGCAGCCCTGGTGCTGTACATTCAGCATCTCTGCAACAGCAGCCCAAGTGCTATACATTCGGCATCTCTGGAACAAAAGCCCTGGTGCTATGCAGTCAGCATCTCTAGAACAACAGACCTGGTGCTATGCATTCAGCATCTGGAACAGCAGCTCCAGTGCTATACATTCAGCATCTCTGGAATAACAGCTCCAGTGCTACACATTCAGCATCTCTGGAATAACAGCTCCGGAGCTATACAGTCAGCATCTCTTGAACAACAGTCCTGGTGCTTTGCATTCAGCATCTCTGGAAAAGCAGCCCCAGTGCTATGCATTCAGCATCTCTGGAAAAGCAGCCCCAGTGCTATGCATTCAGCATCTCTGGAAAAGCAGCCCCAGTGCTATGCATTCAGCATCTCTGGAACAGCAGCACCGGTGCTATACATTCAGCACCTCTGGAACAGCAGCCCCAGTCCTATGCATTCACCACCTCTGGAACAGCAGCCCCGGTGCTATGTATTCAGCATCTCTGGAAATTCAGCCCCAGTGCTATGCATTCAGCATCTCTGGAACAGCAGCCCCGGTGCTATACATTTAGCAACTCTAGAACAGCAGCCCCGGTGCAAGATATTCAGCATCTGTGGAACAATTGTCTTGGTGCTATGAATTGAGCATCTCTGGAACAGCAGCCCCATTGCTATACATTCAGCACTTTGGAACAGCAGCACCGGTGCTATGTAGTCAGCATCTCTAGAACAACAGTCCTGGTGCTATGCATTCAGCATCTGGAACAACAGCCCCGGTGCTATACATTCAGCATCTCTGGAACAGCAGCCCCGGTGCTAAACATTCAGCAACTCTGGAACAGCAGCCCCGGTGCTATACATGCAGCATCGCTGGAACAACAGCCCCGGTGCTATACATTCAACACCGTTGGAACAGCAGCCCCGGTTTTATACATTCAGCATCTCTTCAACAACAGCCCCTGTGCTATACATTCAGCACCTCTGGAAAAGCAGCCCTAATGCTATACATTCAGCACCTCTGGAACAACAGCCCCGGTGCTATACATTCAGCATCTCTGGAAAAGCAGCCCTGTTTCTATACATTCAGGAACTCTGGAACAACAGCCCCGGTGCTATACATTCAGCGCCCCTGGAAAAGCAGCCACGGTGCTATACATTCAGCATCTCTGGAACAGCAGCCCCGGTGCTATACATTTAGCATCTCTGGAAAAGCAGCCACAGTGCTATACATTCAGTATTTCTGCAGCAGCAGCCCCGGTGCTATACAGTCAGCATCTCTGGAAAAGCAGCCCCTGTGCTATACATTCAGCATCTCTGCAGCAGCAGCCCTGGTGCTGTACATTCAGCATCTCTGCAACAGCAGCCCAAGTGCTATACATTCGGCATCTCTGGAACATCAGCCCTGGTGCTATGCAGTCAGCATCTCTAGAACAACAGACCTGGTGCTATGCATTCAGCATCTGGAACAGCAGCTCCAGTGCTATACATTCAGCATCTCTGGAATAACAGCTCCAGTGCTATACATTCAGCATCTCTGGAATAACAGCCCCGGTGCTATACAGTCAGCATCTCTTGAACAACAGTCCTGGTGCTTTGCATTCAGCATCTCTAGAAAAGCAGCCCCAGTGCTATGCATTCAGCATCTCTGGAAAAGCAGCCCCAGTGCTATGCATTCAGCATCTCTGGAACAGCAGCACCGGTGCTATGCATTCAGCACCTCTGGAACAGCAGCCCCAGTCCTATGCATTCACCACCTCTGGAACAGCAGCCCCAGTGCTATGCATTCAGCATCTCTGGAATAACAGCTCCAGTGCTATACATTCAGCATCTCTGGAATAACAGCCCCGGTGCTATACAGTCAGCATCTCTTGAACAACAGTCCTGGTGCTTTGCATTCAGCATCTCTGGAAAAGCATCCCTGGTGCTATGCATTCAGCATCTCTGGAAAAGCAGCCCCAGTGCTATGCATTCAGCATCTCTGGAACAGCAGCACCGGTGCTATGCATTCAGCACCTCTGGAACAGCAGCCCCAGTCCTATGCATTCACCACCTCTGGAACAGCAGCCCCGGTGCTATACATTCAGCAACTCTGGAACAGCAGCCCCGGTGCTATACATTCAGCATCGCTGGAACAACAGCCCCGGTGCTATACATTCAACACCTTTGGAACAGCAGCCCCGGTGCTATACATTCAGCATCTCTTCAACAACAGCCCCTGTGCTATACATTCAGCACCTCTGGAAAAGCAGCCCAAATGCTATACATTCAGCACCTCTGGAACAACAGCCCCGGTGCTATACATTCAGCATCTCTGGAAAAGCAGCCCTGGTTCTATACATTCAGGAACTCTGGAACAACAGCCCCGGTGCTATACATTCAGCGTCCCTGGAAAAGCAGCCCCGGTGTTATTCATTCAGCATCTCTGGAACAGCAGCCCCGGTGCTATACATTTAGCATCTCTGGAAAAGCAGCCACAGTGCTATACATTCAGTATCTCTGTAGCAGCAGCCCCGGTGCGAAACAGTCAGCATCTCTAGAAAAGCAGCCCCAGTGCTATAGATTCAGCGTCTCTGCAGCCGCAGCCCTGGTGCTGTACATTCAGCATCTCTGCAACAGCAGCCCATGTGCTATACATTCGGCATCGCTGGAACAACAGCCCTGGTGCTATGCAGTCAGCATCTCTAGAACAACAGACCTGGTGCTATGCATTCAGCATCTGGAACAGCAGCTCCAGTGCTATACATTCAGCATCTCTGGAACAGCAGCCCCGGTGCTATACATTCAGCAACTCTGGAATAGCAGCCCTGGTGCTATACATTCAGCATCGCTGGAACAACAGCCCCAGTGCTATACATTCAACACCTTTGGAACAGCAGCCCCGGTGCTATACATTCAGCATCTCTTCAACAACAGCCCCTGTGCTATACATTCAGCACCTCTGGAAAAGCAGCCCAAATGCTATACATTCAGCACCTCTGGAACAACAGCCCCTGTGCTATACATTCAGCATCTCTGGAAAAGCAGCCCTGGTTCTATACATTCAGGAACTCTGGAACAACAGCCCCGGTGCTATACATTCAGCGTCCGTGGTAAAGCAGCCCCGCTGCTATACATTCAGCATCTCTGGAACAGCAGCCCCGGTGCAATACATTCAGCGTCCCTGGAAAAGCAGCCCTGGTTCTATACATTCAGGAACTCTGGAACAACAGCCCCGGTGCTATACATTCAGCGTCCCTGGAAAAGCAGCCCCGGTGCTATACATTTAGGACCTCTGGAAAAGCAGACACAGTGCTATACATTCAGTATCTCTGCAGCAGCAGCCCCGGTACTATACAGTCAGCATCTCTGGAAAAGCAGCCCCAGTGCTATGCATTCAGCGTCTCTGCAGCCGCAGCCCTGGTGCTGTACATTCAGCATCTCTGCAACAGCAGCCCAAGTGCTATACATTCGGCATCTCTAGAACAACAGCCCTGGTGCTATGCAGTCAGCATCTCTAGAACAACAGACCTGGTGCTATGCATTCAGCATCTGGAACAGCAGCTCCAGTGCTATACATTCAGCATCTCTGGAATAACAGCTCCAGTGCTATACATTCAGCATCTCTGGAATAACAGTCCCGGTGCTATACAGTCAGCATCTCTTGAACAACAGTCCTGGTGCTTTGCATTCAGCATCTCTGGAAAAGCAGCCCCAGTGCTATGCATTCAGCATCTCTGGAAAAGCAGCCCCAGTGCTATGCATTCAGCATCTCTGGAACAGCAGCACCGGTGCTATACATTCAGCACCTCTGGAACAGCAGCCCCAGTCCTATGCATTCACCACCTCTGGAACAGCAGCCCCAGTGCTATGCATTCAGCATCTCTGGAAAAGCAGCCCCAGTGCTATACATTCAGTACCTCTGGAAAAGCCGCCCCAGTGCTATGCATTCCCCATCTCTGAAGCAGCAGCCCCGGTGCTATACATCCAGCATCTCTGGCCAAGCAGCCCCAGTGCTATACATTCAGCATCTCTGCAACAGCAGCCCCGGTGCTATGCATTCAGCACCTCTGCAACAGCAGCCCCGGTGCTATACATTCAGCACCTTTGGAACAGCAGCCCCGGTGCTATACATTCAGCATCTTTGGAACAATATCCCCAGTGCTATGCATTGAGCATCTCTGGAACAGCAGCCCCATTGCTATACATTCAGCACCTTGGAACAGCAGCCCCGGTGCTATGCATTCAGCATCTCTGGAACAGCAGCCCCGGTGCTATACATTCAGCATCTCTGGAAAAGCAGCCACAGTGCTATACATTCAGCACCTCTGCAGCAGCAGCCCCAGTGCTATAGTCAGCATCTCTGGAAAAGCAGCCCCAGTGCTATACATTCAGCATCTCTGCAGCAGCAGCCCCGGTGCTGTACATTCAGCATCTCTGCAACAGCAGCCCAAGTGCTATACATTCAGCACTTTGGAACAGCTGCCCCGGTGCTATGCATTCGGCATCTCTGGAACATCAGCCCCGGTGCTATGCAGTCAGCATCTCTAGAACAACAGACCTGGTGCTATGCATTCAGCATCTGGAACAGCAGCTCCAGTGCTATACATTCAGCATCTCTGGAATAACAGCCCCGGTGCTATACAGTCAGCATCTCTAGAACAACAGTCCTGGTGCTATGCATTGAGCATCTGGAACAGCAGCCCCAGTGCTATGCATTGAGCATCTCTGGAAAAGCAGCCCCAGTGCTATGCATTCAGCATCGCTGGAAAAACAGCCCCGGTGCTATACATTCAGGACCTTTGGAACAGAAGCCCCGGTGCTATACATTCAGCACCTCTGCAACAACAGCCCCGGTGCTATACATTCAGCACCTCTGGAAAAGCAGCACCGGTGCTATGCATTCAGCATCTCTGGAACTGCATTCCTGGTGCTATGCATTCAGCATCTTAGCAGCAGCAGCCCCAGTGGTATACATTCAGCATCTCTGGAACAGCAGCCCGAGTGCTATACATTCAGCACCCCTGGAACAACACCCCCGGTGCTATACATTCAGCATCTCTAGAAAAGCAGCCACAGTGCTATACATTCAGCATCTCTGGAACAGCAGCCCTGGTGCTATACGTTCAGCATCTCTGGAAAAGCAGCCACGGTGATGTACATTCAGCATCTCTGCAACAGCAGCCCTGGTGCTGTATATTCAGCATCTCTGCAACAGCAGCCCAAGTGCTATAAATTCAGCACCCTTGGAACAGCAGCCCCGGTGCTATGCAGTCAGCATCTCTAGAACAGCAGCCCCAGTGCTATGCATTCAGCATCTCTGGAACAGCAGCTCCGGTGCTATACATTCAGCATCTCTGGAACAGCAGCCCCGGTGCAATGCAGTCTGCATCTCTGGAACAGCAGCCCCGGTGCTAGGCTGTCAGCAGCTCTTGATCAACAGTCCTGGTGCTATGCATTCAGCATCTGGAACAGCAGCCCCGGTGCTATACATTCAGCACCTCTGGAACTACAGGCCCGGTGCTCTGCATTCAGCATCTCTAGGACAGCAGCCCCGGTGCTATGCTTTCAGTGTCTCTGGAGCAGCAGCCGCGGTGCTATACATTCAGCAACTCTGGAACAGCAGCCGCGGTGCTAGGCATTCAGCATCTCTGGAACAACAGCCCCGGAGCTCTGCAGTCAGCATCTCTAGAACAATTGTCTTGGTGCTATACATTCAGCATCTCTGGAACAGTAGCCCCAGTGCTATACATTCAGCATCTCTGGAACAGTAGCCCCAGTGCTATACATTCAGCATCTCTGGAACAACAGCCCCGGTGCTATGTAGTCAGCATCTCTAGAACAACAGTCCTGGTGCTATGCATTCAGCATCTGGAAACACAGCCCCAGTGCTATACTTTCAGCAAATCTGGAACAACAGCCCCGGTGCTATGTAGCCAGCATCTCTGGAAAAGCAGCCCAAATGCTATACATTCAGCGCCTCCTGAACAACAGCCCCGGTGCTATACATTCAGGATCGCTGGAAAAGCAGCCCCGGTTCTATACATTCAGCATCTCTGGAACAGCAGCCCCGGTGCTATACATTCAGCAACTCTGGAACAGCAGCCCCGGTGCTATACATACAGCATCTCTGGAACAGCAGCCCCAGTGCTATACATTCAGCACCTCTGGAACAGCAGCCCCAGTGCTATACATTCAGCACCTTTGGAACTGCAGCCCCGGTGCTATACATTCAGCACCTCTGGAACAGCAGCCCCAGTGCTATACATTCAGCACCTTTGGAACAGCAGACCCGGTGCTATACATTCAGCATGCTTGGAACAATATCTCCAGTGCTATGCATTCAGCATCTATAGAACAATTGTCTTGGTGCTATGCATTGAGCATTTCTGGAACAGCAGCCCCATTGCTATACATTCAGCACCTTGGAACAGCAGCCCCGGTGCTATGCATTCATCATCTCTGGAAAAACAGCCCCGAAGCTATGCAGTCAGCATCTCTAGAACAATTGTCTTGGTGCTATACATTCAGCATCTCTGGAACAGTAGCCCCAGTGCTATACATTCAGCATCTCTGGAACAGTAGCCCCAGTGCTATACATTCAGCATCTCTGGAACAACAGCCCCGGTGCTATGTAGTCAGCATCTCTAGAACAACAGTCCTGGTGCTATGCATTCAGCATCTGGAAACACAGCCCCGGTGCTATACATTCAGCATCTCTGGAACAGCAGCCCCGGTGCTATACATTCAGCAAATCTGGAACAGCAGCGCCGGTGCTATACATTCAGCAAATCTGGAACAGCAGCCCCGGTGCTACACATTCATCAACTTTGGAACAGCAGCCCCGGTGCAATGCAGTCAGCATCTGGAACAGCAGCCCCAGTGCTATACATTCAGTATCGCTGGAACAGCAGCCCCAGTGCTATACATTCAGCATCTGGAACAGCAACCCCGGTGCTATACATTCAGCATCTCTGCAACAACTGCCCCGGTGCTATACATTCAGCACCTCTGCAAAAGCAGCACCGGTGCTATGCATTCAGCATCTCTGGAACTGCATCCCTGGTGCTATGCTTTCAGCATCTCAGCAGCAGCAGCCCCACTGCTATACATTCAGCATCTCTGGAACAGCAGCCTCGGTGCTATACATTCAGCATCCCTGGAAAAGCAGTTCCGGTGCTATACATTCAGCATCTCTGCGACATTAGCCCTGGTGCTGTACATTCAGCATCTCTGCAACAGCAGCCCAAGTGCTATACATTCAGCACCTTTGGAACAGCAGCCCCGGTGCTATGCAGTCAGCATCTCTAGAACAGCAGCCCCGGTGCTATGCATTCAGCATCTCTGGAACAGCAGCCCCGGTGCTATACATTCAGCATCCCTGGAAAAGCAGCTCCGGTGCTATACATTCAGCATCTCTGGAACAGCAGCCCCACTGCTATACATTCAGCATCTCTGGAACAGCAGCCTCGGTGCTATACATTCAGCATCCCTGGAAAAGCAGTTCCGGTGCTATACATTCAGCATCTCTGCGACATTAGCCCTGGTGCTGTACATTCAGCATCTCTGCAACAGCAGCCCAAGTGCTATACATTCAGCACCTTTGGAACAGCAGCCCCGGTGCTATGCAGTCAGCATCTCTAGAACAGCAGCCCCGGTGCTATACATTTAGCACCTTTGGAACAGCATCCCCGGTGCTATACATTCAGCATCTCTGCAACAACAGCCCCGGTGCTATACATTCAGCATCTCTGGAGAAGCAGCCCAAGTGCTATACATTCAGCACCTCTGGAACAACAGCCCCGGTGCTATACATTCAGCATCTCTGGAGCAGCAGCCCCGGTGCTATATATTCAGCATCCCTGGAAAAGCAGCCCCGGTTCTATACATTCAGCATCTCTGGAACAGCAGCCCCGGTGCTATACATTCAGCACTCTGGAAAAGCAGCCACAGTGCTATACATTCAGCATCTCTGCAGCAGCAGCCCCAGAGCTATACATTCAGCATCTCTGCAGCAGCAGCCCCAGTGCTATACAGTCAGCATCTCTGGAAAAGCAGCCCCGGTGCTATACATTCTGCATCTCAGCAGCAGCCCCGGTGCTGTACATTCAGCATCTCTACAACAGCAGCCCAAGTGCTATACATTCAGCACTTTGGAACAGCATCCCTGGTGCTATGCAGTCAGCATCTCTAGAACAACAGACCTGATGCTATGCATTCAGCATCTGGAACAGCAGCTCCTGTGCTCTACATTCAGCATCTCTGGAATAACAGCCCCGGTGCTATACAGTCAGCATCTCTAGAACAACAGTCCTGGTGCTATGCATTGAGCATCTGGAACAGCAGCCCCAGTGCTATGCATTCAGCAACTCTGGAAAAGCAGCCCCGGTGCTATACATTCAGCGTCTCTGCAGCCGCAGCCCTGGTGCTGTACATTCAGCATCTCTGCAACAGCAGCCCAAGTGCTATACATTCGGCATCTCTGGAACAAAAGCCCTGGTGCTATGCAGTCAGCATCTCTAGAACAACAGACCTGGTGCTATGCATTCAGCATCTGGAACAGCAGCTCCAGTGCTATACATTCAGCATCTCTGGAATAACAGCTCCAGTGCTACACATTCAGCATCTCTGGAATAACAGCTCCGGAGCTATACAGTCAGCATCTCTTGAACAACAGTCCTGGTGCTTTGCATTCAGCATCTCTGGAAAAGCAGCCCCAGTGCTATGCATTCAGCATCTCTGGAAAAGCAGCCCCAGTGCTATGCATTCAGCATCTCTGGAAAAGCAGCCCCAGTGCTATGCATTCAGCATCTCTGGAACAGCAGCACCGGTCCTATACATTCAGCACCTCTGGAACAGCAGCCCCAGTCCTATGCATTCACCACCTCTGGAACAGCAGCCCCGGTGCTATGTATTCAGCATCTCTGGAAATTCAGCCCCAGTGCTATGCATTCAGCATCTCTGGAACAGCAGCCCCGGTGCTATACATTTAGCAACTCTGGAACAGCAGCCCCAGTGCAAGATATTCAGCATCTGTGGAACAATTGTCTTGGTGCTATGAATTGAGCATCTCTGGAACAGCAGCCCCATTGCTATACATTCAGCACTTTGGAACAGCGGCACCGGTGCTATGTAGTCAGCATCTCTAGAACAACAGTCCTGGTGCTATGCATTCAGCATCTGGAACAACAGCCCCGGTGCTATACATTCAGCATCTCTGGAACAGCAGCCCCGGTGCTAAACATTCAGCAACTCTGGAACAGCAGCCCCGGTGCTATACATTCAGCATCTCTGGAATAACAGCTCCAGTGCTATACATTCAGCATCTCTGGAATAACAGCCCCGGTGCTATACAGTCAGCATCTCTTGAACAACAGTCCTGGTGCTTTGCATTCAGCATCTCTGGAAAAGCAGCCCCAGTGCTATGCATTCAGCATCTCTGGAAAAGCAGCCCCAGTGCTATGCATTCAGCATCTCTGGAAAAGCAGCCCCAGTGCTATGCATTCAGCATCTCTGGAACAGCAGCACCGGTGCTATACATTCAGCACCTCTGGAACAGCAGCCCCAGTCCTATGCATTCACCACCTCTGGAACAGCAGCCCCGTTGCTATGTATTCAGCATCTCTGGAACAGCATCCCCGGTGCTATACATTTAGCAACTCTGGAACAGCAGCCCCGGTGCAAGATATTCAGCATCTCTGGAACAATTGTCTTGGTGCTATGCATTGAGCATCTCTGGAACAGCAGCCCCATTGCTATACATTCAGCACTTTGGAACAGCAGCACCGGTGCTATGCAGTCAGCATCTCTAGAACAACAGTCCTGGTGCTATGCATTCAGCATCTGGAACAACAGCCCCGGTGCTATACATTCAGCATCTCTGGAACAGCAGCCCCGGTGCTATACATTCAGCATCGCTGGAACAACAGCCCCGGTGCTATACATTCAACACCTTTGGAACAGCAGCCCCGGTGCTATACATTCAGCATCTCTTCAACAACAGCCCCTGTGCTATACATTCAGCACCTCTGGAACAGCAGCCCCAGTCCTATGCATTCACCACCTCTGGAACAGCAGCCCCAGTGCTATGCATTCAGCATCTCTGGAATAGCAGCCCCAGTGCTATGCATTCAGCATCTCTGGAAAAGCAGCCCCAGTGCTATGCATTCAGCATCTCTGGAACAGCAGCCCTGGTGCTATACATTCAGCACCTCTGGAACAGCAGCCCCAGTCCTATGCATTCACCACCACTGGAACAGCAACGCCAGTGCTATGCATTCAGCATCTCTGGAAAAGCAGCCCCAGTGCTATACATTCAGTACCTCTGGAAAAGCAGCCCCAGTGCTATGCATTCCGCATCTCTGAAGCAGCAGCCCCGGTGCTATACATCCAGCATCTCTGGCAAAGCAGCCCCAGTGCTATACATTCAGCATCTCTGCAACAGCAGCCCCGGTGCTATGCATTCAGCACCTCTGCAACAGCAGCCCCGGTGCTATACATTCAGCATCTCTGCAACAGCAGCCCCGGTGCTATGCATTCAGCACCTCTGCAACAGCAGCCCCGGTGCTATACATTCAGCATCTTTGGAACAATATCCCCAGTGCTATGCATTGAGCATCTCTAGAACAATTGTCTTGGTGCTATGCATTGAGCATCTCTGGAACAGCAGCCCCATTGCTATACATTCAGCACCTTGGAACAGCAGCCCCGGTGCTATGCGTTCAGCATCTCTGGAACAGCAGCCCCGTTGCTAGATATTCAGCACCTTTGGAACAGCAGCCCCGGTGCTATACATTCAGCATCTCTGGAGCAGCAGCCCCGGTGCTATACATTCAGCATCTCTGGAAAAGCAGCCACAGTGCTATATATTCAGCATCTCTGCAGCAGCAGCCCCAGTGCTATACAGCCAGCGTCTCTGGAAAAGCAGCCCCAGTGCTATACGTTCAGCATCACTGCAACAGCAGCCCTGGTGCTGTACATTCAGCATCGCTGCAACAGCAGCCCAAGTGCTATACATTCGGCATCTCTGGAAGAACAGCCTCAGTGCTGTGCATTCAGCATCTCTGCAACAACAGCCCTGGTGCTATACATTCAGCATCTCTGGAGAAGCAGCCCAAGTGCTATACATTCAGCACCTCTGGAACAACAGCCCCGGTGCTATACATTCAGCATCTCTGGAACAGCAGCCCCGGTGCTATACATTCAGCATCTCTGGAACAGCAGCCCCGGCGCTATACATTCAGCACTCTGGAAAAGCAGCCACAGTGCTATACATTCAGCATCTCTGCAGCAGCAGCCCCAGTGCTATACATTCAGCATCTCTGCAGCAGCAGCCCCAGTGCTATACATTCAGCATCTCTGCAGCAGCAGCCCCGGTGCTGTACATTCAGCATCTCTGCAACAGCAGCCCAAGTGCTATACATTCAGCACTTTGGAACAGCTGCCCCGGTGCTATGCATTCGGCATCTCTGGAACAACAGCCCCGGTGCTATGCAGTCAGCATCTCTAGAACAACAGACCTGGTGCTATGCATTCAGCATCTGGAACAGCAGCTCCAGTGCTATACATTCAGCATCTCTGGAATAACAGCCCCGGTGCTATACAGTCAGCATCTCTAGAACAACAGTCCTGGTGCTATGCATTGAGCATCTGGAACAGCAGCCCCAGTGCTATGCATTGAGCATCTCTGGAAAAGCAGCCCCAGTGCTATGCATTCAGCATCGCTGGAACTGCATTCCTGGTGCTATGCATTCAGCATCTTAGCAGCAGCAGCCCCAGTGGTATACATTCAGCATCTCTGGAACAGCAGCCCGAGTGCTATACATTCAGCACCCCTGGAACAACACCCCCGGTGCTATACATTCAGCATCTCTAGAAAAGCAGCCACGGTGCTATACATTCAGCATCTCTGGAACAGCTGCCCTGGTGCTATACGTTCAGCATCTCTGGAAAAGCAGCCACGGTGATCTACATTCAGCATCTCTGCAACAGCAGCCCTGGTGTTGTACATTCAGCATCTCTGCAACAGCAGCCCAAGTGCTATACATTCAGCACCCTTGGAACAGCAGCCCCGGTGCTATGCAGACAGCATCTCTAGAACAGCAGCCCCAGTGCTATGCATTCAGCATCTCTGGAACAGCAGCTCCGGTGCTATACATTCAGCATCTCTGGAACAGCAGCCCCGGTGCAATGCAGTCTGCATCTCTGGAACAGCAGCCCCGGTGCTAGGCTGTCAGCAGCTCTTGATCAACAGTCCTGGTGCTATGCATTCAGCATCTGGAACAGCAGCCCCGGTGCTATACATTCAGCACCTCTGGAACTACAGGCCCGGTGCTCTGCATTCAGCATCTCTAGGACAGCAGCCCCGGTGCTATGCTTTCAGTGTCTCTGGAGCAGCAGCCGCGGTGCTATACATTCAGCAACTCTGGAACAGCAGCCGCGGTGCTAGGCATTCAGCATCTCTGGAACAACAGCCCCGGAGCTATGCAGTCAGCATCTCTAGAACAATTGTCTTGGTGCTATACATTCAGCATCTCTGGAACAGTAGCCCCAGTGCTATACATTCAGCATCTCTGTAACAGTAGCCCCAGTGTTATACATTCAGCATCTCTGGAACAACAGCCCCGGTGCTATGTAGTCAGCATCTCTAGAACAACAGTCCTGGTGCTATGCATTCAGCATCTGGAAACACAGCCCCGGTGCTATACATTCAGCATCTCTCGAACAGCAGCCCCAGTGCTATACATCCAGCATCTCTGGAACAACAGCCCCGGTGCTATGTAGTCAGCATCTCTAGAACAACAGTCCTGGTGCTATGCATTCAGCATCTCTGGAAAAGCAGCCCAAATGCTATACATTCCGCACCTCTGGAACAACAGCCCCGGTGCTATACATTCAGGATCTCTGGAAAAGCAGCCCCGGTGCTATACATTCAGCATCTCTGGAACAGTAGCCCCGGTGCTATATGTTCAGCATCTCTGGAAAAGCAGCCCCGGTTCTATACATTCAGCAACTCTAGAACAGCAGCCCCGGTGCTATACATACAGCATCTCTGGAACAGCAGCCCCAGTGCTATACATTCAGCACCTCTGGAACAGCAGCCCCAGTGCTATACATTCAGCACCTTTGGAACAGCAGCCCCGGTGCTATACATTCAGCATCTCTTTAACAGCAGCCCCAGTGCTATACATTCAGCACCTTTGGAACAGCAGCCCCGGTGCTATACATTCAGCATCCTTGGAACAATATACCCAGTGCTATGCATTCAGCACCTATAGAACAATTGTCTTGGTGCTATGCATTGAGCATCTCTGGAACAGCAGCCCCATTGCTATACATTCAACACCTTGGAACAGCAGCCCCGATGCTATGCATTCATCATCTCTGGAAAAACAGCCCCGGAGCTATGCAGTCAGCATCTCTAGAACAATTGTCTTGGTGCTATACATTCAGCAACTGTGGAACAGTAGCCCCAGTGCTATACATTCAGCATCTCTGGAACAGCAGCCTCGGTGCTATACATTCAGCATTCCTGGAAAAGCAGTTCCGGTGCTATACATTGAGCATCTCTGGAACAGCAGCCCCATTGCTATACATTCAGCACCTTGGAACAGCAGCCCCGGTGCTATGCATTCAGCATCTCTGGAACAGCAGCCCCGTTGCTAGATATTCAGCATCTCTGGAAAAGCAGCCCCGGTTCTATACATTCAGCAACTCTGGAACAGCAGCCCCGGTGCTATACATACAGCAACTCTGGAACAGCAGCCCCAGTGCTATACATTCAGCACCTCTGGAACAGCAGCCCCAGTGGTATACATTCAGCACCTTTGGAACAGCAGCCCCGGTGCTATACATTCAGCACCTCTGGAACAGCAGCCCCAATGCTATACATTCAGCACCTTTGGAACAGCAGCCCCGGTGCTATACATTCAGCATCCTTGGAACAATATACCCAGTGCTATGCATTCAGCATCTATAGAACAATTGTCTTGGTGCTATGCATTGAGCATCTCTGGAACAGCAGCCCCATTGCTATACATTCAGCACCTTGGAACAGCAGCCCCGATGCTATGCATTCATCATCTCTGGAAAAACAGCCCCGGAGCTATGCAGTCAGCATCTCTAGAACAATTGTCTTGGTGCTATACATTCAGCAACTGTGGAACAGTAGCCCCAGTGCTATACATTCAGCATCTCTGGAACAGCAGCCTCGGAGCTATACATTCAGCATCCCTGGAAAAGCAGTTCCGGTGCTATACATTCAGCATCTCTGGAACAGCAGCCACAGTGCTATACATTCAGCTTCTCTGCAGCAGCAGCCCCGGTGCTATACAGTAAGCATCTCTGGAAAAGCAGCCCCAGTGCTATACATTCAGCATCTCTGCAACAGCAGCCCTGGTGCTGTACATTCGGCATCTCTGCAACAGCAGCCCAAGTGCTATACATTCAGCACCTTTGGAACAGCAGCCCCGGTGCTATGCAGTCAGCATCTCTAGAACAGCAGCCCCGGTGCTATGCATTCAGCATCTCTGGAACAGCAGCCCCGGTGCTATACATTCAGCATCCCTGGAAAAGCAGCTCCGGTGCTATACATTCAGCATCTCAGGAACAACAGCCCCGGTGCTATGTAGTCAGCATCTCTAGAACAACAGTCCTGGTGCTATGCATTCAGCATCTGGAAACACAGCCCCGGTGCTATACATTCAGCATCTCTGGAACAGCAGCCCCGGTGCTATACATTCAGCAAATCTGGAACAGCAGCGCCGGTGCTATACATTCAGGAAATCTGGAACAGCAGCCCCGGTGCTACACATTCATCAACTTTGGAACAGCAGCCCCGAGCAATGCAGTCAGCATCTGGAACAGCAGCCCCAGTGCTATACATTCAGCATCGCTGGAACAGCAGCCCCAGTGCTATACATTCAGCATCTGGAACAGCAACCCCGGTGCTATACATTCAGCATCTCTGCAACAACTGCCCCGGTGCTATACATTCAGCACCTCTGGAAAAGCAGCACCGGTGCTATGCATTCAGCATCTCTGGAACTGCATCCCTGGTGCTATGCTTTCAGCATCTCAGCAGCAGCAGCCCCAGTGCTATACATTCAGCATCTCTGGAACAGCAGCCTCGGTGCTATACATTCAGCATCCCTGGAAAAGCAGTTCCGGTGCTATACATTCAGCATCTCTGGAACAGCAGCCACAGTGCTATACATTCAGCTTCTCTGCAGCAGCAGCCCCGGTGCTATACAGTAAGCATCTCTGGAAAAGCAGCCCCAGTGCTATACATTCAGCATCTCTGCAACAGCAGCCCTGGTGCTGTACATTCAGCATCTCTGCAACAGCAGCCCAAGTGCTATACATTCAGCACCTTTGGAACAGCAGCCCCGGTGCTATGCAGTCAGCATCTCTAGAACAGCAGCCCCGGTGCTATGCATTCAGCATCTCTGGAACAGCAGCCCCGGTGCTATACATTCAGCATCCCTGGAAAAGCAGCTCCGGTGCTATACATTCAGCATCTCTGGAACAGCAGCCACAGTGCTATACATTCAGCATCTCTGCATCAGCAGCCCCAGTGCTCTACAGTCAGCATCTCTGGAAAAGCAGCCCCAGTGCTATGCATTCAGCATCTCTGCAACATTAGCCCTGGTGCTGTACATTCAGCATCTCTGCAACAGCAGCCCAAGTGCTATACATTCAGCACCTTTGGAACAGCAGCCCCAGTGCTATGCAGTCAGCATCTCTAGAACAGCAGCCCCGGTGCTATACATTCAGCACCTTTGGAACAGCATCCCCGGTGCTATACATTCAGCATCTCTGCAACAACAGCCCCGGTGCTATACATTCAGCATCTCTGGAGAAGCAGCCCAAGTGCTATACATTCAGCACCTCTGGAACAACAGCCCCGGTGCTATACATTCAGCATCTCTGGAACAGCAGCCCCGGTGCTATATATTCAGCATCCCTGGAAAAGCAGCCCCGGTTCTATACATTCAGCATCTCTGGAACAGCAGCCCCGGTGCTATACATTCAGCTCTCTGGAAAAGCAGCCACAGTGCTATACATTCAGCATCTCTGCAGCAGCAGCCCCAGTGCTATACATTCAGCATCTCTGCAGCAGCAGCCCCAGTGCTATACAGTCAGCATCTCTGGAAAAGCAGCCCCGGTGCTATACATTCTGCATCTCTGCAGCAGCAGCCCCGGTGCTGTACATTCAGCATCTCTGCAACAGCAGCCCAAGTGCTATACATTCAGCACTTTGGAACAGCAGCCCTGGTGCTATGCAGTCAGCATCTCTAGAACAACAGACCTGATGCTATGCATTCAGCATCTGGAACAGCAGCTCCTGTGCTCTACATTCAGCATCTCTGGAATAACAGCCCCGGTGCTATACAGTCAGCATCTCTAGAACAACAGTCCTGGTGCTATGCATTGAGCATCTGGAACAGCAGCCCCAGTGCTATGCATTCAGCAACTCTGGAAAAGCAGCCCCAGTGCTATGCATTCAGCATCTCTGGAAAAGCAGCCCCAGTGCTATGCATTCAGCATCTCTGGAAAAGCAGCCCCAGTGCTATACATTCAGCACCTCTGGAACAGCAGCCCCAGTCCTATGCATTCACCACCTCTGGAACAGCAGCCCCGGTGCTATGTATTCAGCATCTCTGGAAAAGCAGCCCCAGTGCTATACATTCAGTACCTCTGGAAAAGCAGCCCCAGTGCTATACATTCCGCATCTCTGAAGTAGCAGCCCCGGTGCTATCCATCCAGCATCTCTGGAAAAGCAGCCCCAGTGCTACACATTCAGCATCTCTGCAACAGCAGCCCCGGTGCTATGCATTCCGCACCTGTGCAACAGCAGCCCCAGTGCTATACATTCAGCACCTCTGGAACAGCAGCCCCGGTGCTATACATTCAGCACCTTTGGAACAGCAGCCCTTGTGCTATACATTCAGCATCTTTGGAACAATATCCCCAGTGCTATGCATTCAGCATCTCTAGAACAATTGTCTTGGTGCTATGCATTGAGCATCTCTGGAACAGCAGCCCCATTGCTATACATTCAGCAATTTGGAACAGCAGCCCCGGTGCTATGCAGTAAGCATCTCTAGAACAATTGTGTTGGTGCTATACATTCAGCATCTCTGGAACAGTAGCCCCATTGCTATACATTCAGCATCTCTGGAACAATAGCCCCGGTGCTATTCCGTCAGCATCTGGAACAGCAGCACCAGTGCTATACATTCAGCATCTCTGGAACAACAGCCCCGGTGCTATGTAGTCAGCATCTCTAGAACAACAGTCCTGGTGCTATGCATTCAGCATCTGGAACAACAGCCCCGGTGCTATACATTCAGCATCTCTGGAACAGCAGCCCCGGTGCTATACATTCAGCAACTTTGGAACAGCAGCCCCGGTGCTATATATTCAGCATCTCTTTAACAGCAGCCCCAGTGCTATACATTCAGCACCTTTGGAACAGCAGCCCCGGTGCTATACATTCAGCATCCTTGGAACAATATACCCAGTGCTATGCATTCAGCACCTATAGAACAATTGTCTTGGTGCTATGCATTGAGCATCTCTGGAACAGCAGCCCCATTGCTATACATTCAACACCTTGGAACAGCAGCCCCGATGCTATGCATTCATCATCTCTGGAAAAACAGCCCCGGAGCTATGCAGTCAGCATCTCTAGAACAATTGTCTTGGTGCTATACATTCAGCAACTGTGGAACAGTAGCCCCAGTGCTATACATTTCGCAACTCTGGAACAGCAGCCCCGGTGCAAGATTTTCAACATCTCTGGAACAATTGTCTTGGTGCTATGCATTGAGCATCTCTGGAACAGCAGCCCCATTGCTATACATTCAGCACTTTGGAACAGCAGCACCGGTGCTATGCAGTCAGCATCTCTAGAACAACAGTCCTGGTGCTACGCATTCAGCATCTGGAACAACAGCCCTGGTGCTATACATTCAGCATCTCTGGAACAGCAGCCCCGGTGCTATACATTCAGCAACTCTGGAACAGCAGCCCAGGTGCTATACATTCAGCATCGCTGGAACAACAGCCCCGGTGCTATACATTCAACACCTTTGGAACAGCAGCCCCGGTGCTATACATTCAGCATCTCTTCAACAACAGCCCTTGTGCTATACATTCAGCACCTCTGGAAAAGCAGCCCAAATGCTTTACATTCAGGAACTCTGGAACAACAGCCCCGGTGCTATACATGCAGCGTCCCTGGAAAAGCAGCCCCGGTGCTATACATTCAGCATCTCTGGAACAGCAGCCCCGGTGCTATACATTTAGCATCTCTGGAAAAGCAGCCACAGTGCAATACTTTCAGTATCTCTGCTGCAGCAGCCCCGGTGCTATACAGTCAGCATCTCTGGAAAAGCAGCCCCAGTGCTATACATTCAGCGTCTCTGCAGCAGCAGCCCTGGTGCTGTACATTCAGCATCTCTGCAACAGCAGCCCAAGTGCTATACATTCGGCATCTCTGGAACAACAGACCCGGTGCTATGCAGTCAGCATCTCTAGAACAACAGACCTGGTGCTATGCATTCAGCATCTGGAACAGCAGCTCCAGTGCTATACATTCAGCATCTCTGGAATAACAGCTCCAGTGCTATACATTCAGCATCTCTGGAATAACAGCCCCGGTGCTATACAGTCAGCATCTCTTGAACAACAGTCCTGGTGCTTTGCATTCAGCATCTCTGGAAAAGCAGCCCCAGTGCTATGCATTCAGCATCTCTGGAAAAGCAGCCCCAGTGCTATGCATTCAGCATCTCTGGAAAAGCAGCCCCAGTGCTATGCATTCAGCATCTCTGGAAAAGCAGCCCCAGTGCTATACATTCAGTACCTCTGGAAAAGCAGCCCCAGTGCTATGCATTCCGCATCTCTGAAGCAGCAGCCCCGGTGCTATACATCCAGCATCTCTGGAAAAGCAGCACCAGTGCTATACATTCAGCATCTCTGCAACAGCAGCCCCGGTGCTATGCATTCAGCACCTCTGCAACAGCAGCCCCGGTGCTATACATTCAGCACCTTTGGAACAGCAGCCCCGGTGCTATACATTCAGCATCTTTGGAACAATATCCCCAGTGCTATGCATTGAGCATCTCTAGAACAATTGTCTTGGTGCTATGCATTGAGCATCTCTGGAACAGCAGCCCCATTGCTATACATTCAGCACCTTGGAACAGCAGCCCCGGTGCTATGCATTCAGCATCTCTGGAACAGCAGCCCCGTTGCTAGATATTCAGCATCTCTGGAAAAGCAGCCCCGGTTCTATACATTCAGCAACTCTGGAACAGCAGCCCCGGTGCTATACATACAGCATCTCTGGAACAGCAGCCCCAGTGCTATACATTCAGCACCTCTGGAACAGCAGCCCCAGTGGTATACATTCAGCACCTTTGGAACAGCAGCCCCGGTGCTATACATTCAGCACCTCTGGAAAAGCAGCTCCGGTGCTATACATTCAGCATCTCTGGAACAGCAGCCACAGTGCTATACATTCAGCATCTCTGCATCAGCAGCCCCAGTGCTCTACAGTCAGCATCTCTGGAAAAGCAGCCCCAGTGCTATGCATTCAGCATCTCTGCAACATTAGCCCTGGTGCTGTACATTCAGCATCTCTGCAACAGCAGCCCAAGTGCTATACATTCAGCACCTTTGGAACAGCAGCCCCAGTGCTATGCAGTCAGCATCTCTAGAACAGCAGCCCCGGTGCTATACATTCAGCACCTTTGGAACAGCATCCCCGGTGCTATACATTCAGCATCTCTGCAACAACAGCCCCGGTGCTATACATTCAGCATCTCTGGAGAAGCAGCCCAAGTGCTATACATTCAGCACCTCTGGAACAACAGCCCCGGTGCTATACATTCAGCATCTCTGGAACAGCAGCTCCGGTGCTATATATTCAGCATCCCTGGAAAAGCAGCCCCGGTTCTATACATTCAGCATCTCTGGAACAGCAGCCCCGGTGCTATACATTCAGCTCTCTGGAAAAGCAGCCACAGTGCTATACATTCAGCATCTCTGCAGCAGCAGCCCCAGTGCTATACATTCAGCATCTCTGCAGCAGCAGCCCCAGTGCTATACAGTCAGCATCTCTGGAAAAGCAGCCCCGGTGCTATACATTCTGCATCTCTGCAGCAGCAGCCCCGGTGCTGTACATTCAGCATCTCTGCAACAGCAGCCCAAGTGCTATACATTCAGCACTTTGGAACAGCAGCCCTGGTGCTATGCAGTCAGCATCTCTAGAACAACAGACCTGATGCTATGCATTCAGCATCTGGAACAGCAGCTCCTGTGCTCTACATTCAGCATCTCTGGAATAACAGCCCCGGTGCTATACAGTCAGCATCTCTAGAACAACAGTCCTGGTGCTATGCATTGAGCATCTGGAACAGCAGCCCCAGTGCTATGCATTCAGCAACTCTGGAAAAGCAGCCCCAGTGCTATGCATTCAGCATCTCTGGAAAAGCAGCCCCAGTGCTATGCATTCAGCATCTCTGGAAAAGCAGCCCCAGTGCTATACATTCAGCACCTCTGGAACAGCAGCCCCAGTCCTATGCATTCACCACCTCTGGAACAGCAGCCCCGGTGCTATGTATTCAGCATCTCTGGAAAAGCAGCCCCAGTGCTATACATTCAGTACCTCTGGAAAAGCAGCCCCAGTGCTATACATTCCGCATCTCTGAAGTAGCAGCCCCGGTGCTATCCATCCAGCATCTCTGGAAAAGCAGCCCCAGTGCTACACATTCAGCATCTCTGCAACAGCAGCCCCGGTGCTATGCATTCCGCACCTGTGCAACAGCAGCCCCAGTGCTATACATTCAGCACCTCTGGAACAGCAGCCCCGGTGCTATACATTCAGCACCTTTGGAACAGCAGCCCTTGTGCTATACATTCAGCATCTTTGGAACAATATCCCCAGTGCTATGCATTCAGCATCTCTAGAACAATTGTCTTGGTGCTATGCATTGAGCATCTCTGGAACAGCAGCCCCATTGCTATACATTCAGCAATTTGGAACAGCAGCCCCGGTGCTATGCAGTAAGCATCTCTAGAACAATTGTGTTGGTGCTATACATTCAGCATCTCTGGAACAGTAGCCCCATTGCTATACATTCAGCATCTCTGGAACAATAGCCCCGGTGCTATTCCGTCAGCATCTGGAACAGCAGCACCAGTGCTATACATTCAGCATCTCTGGAACAACAGCCCCGGTGCTATGTAGTCAGCATCTCTAGAACAACAGTCCTGGTGCTATGCATTCAGCATCTGGAACAACAGCCCCGGTGCTATACATTCAGCATCTCTGGAACAGCAGCCCCGGTGCTATACATTCAGCAACTCTGGAACAGCAGCCCCGGTGCTATACATTCAGCACCTTTGGAACAGCAGCCCCGGTGCTATACATTCAGCACCTTTGGAACAGCAGCCCCGGTGCTATGCTTTCAGCATCTCTGGAAAAGCAGCCCCAGTGCTATGCATTCAGCATCTCTGGAACAGCTGCACCGGTGCTATACATTCAGCACCTCTGGAACAGCAGCCCCAGTCCTGTGCATTCAGCATCTCTGGAACAGCAGCCCCAGTCCTATGCATTCACCACCTCTGGAACAGCAGCCCTGGTGCTATGTATTCAGCATCTCTGGAAAAGCAGCCCCAGTGCTATGCGTTCAGCATCTCTGGAACAGCAGCCCCGGTGCTATACATTTCGCAACTCTGGAACAGCAGCCCCGGTGCAAGATTTTCAACATCTCTGGAACAATTGTCTTGGTGCTATGCATTGAGCATCTCTGGAACAGCAGCCCCATTGCTATACATTCAGCACTTTGGAACAGCAGCACCGGTGCTATGCAGTCAGCATCTCTAGAACAACAGTCCTGGTGCTACGCATTCAGCATCTGGAACAACAGCCCTGGTGCTATACATTCAGCATCTCTGGAACAGCAGCCCCGGTGCTATACATTCAGCAACTCTGGAACAGCAGCCCAGGTGCTATACATTCAGCATCGCTGGAACAACAGCCCCGGTGCTATACATTCAACACCTTTGGAACAGCAGCCCCGGTGCTATACATTCAGCATCTCTTCAACAACAGCCCTTGTGCTATACATTCAGCACCTCTGGAAAAGCAGCCCAAATGCTTTACATTCAGGAACTCTGGAACAACAGCCCCGGTGCTATACATGCAGCGTCACTGGAAAAGCAGCCCCGGTGCTATACATTCAGCATCTCTGGAACAGCAGCCCCGGTGCTATACATTTAGCATCTCTGGAAAAGCAGCCACAGTGCAATACTTTCAGTATCTCTGCTGCAGCAGCCCCGGTGCTATACAGTCAGCATCTCTGGAAAAGCAGCCCCAGTGCTATACATTCAGCGTCTCTGCAGCAGCAGCCCTGGTGCTGTACATTCAGCATCTCTGCAACAGCAGCCCAAGTGCTATACATTCGGCATCTCTGGAACAACAGACCCGGTGCTATGCAGTCAGCATCTCTAGAACAACAGACCTGGTGCTATGCATTCAGCATCTGGAACAGCAGCTCCAGTGCTATACATTCAGCATCTCTGGAATAACAGCTCCAGTGCTATACATTCAGCATCTCTGGAATAACAGCCCCGGTGCTATACAGTCAGCATCTCTTGAACAACAGTCCTGGTGCTTTGCATTCAGCATCTCTGGAAAAGCAGCCCCAGTGCTATGCATTCAGCATCTCTGGAAAAGCAGCCCCAGTGCTATGCATTCAGCATCTCTGGAAAAGCAGCCCCAGTGCTATGCATTCAGCATCTCTGGAAAAGCAGCCCCAGTGCTATACATTCAGTACCTCTGGAAAAGCAGCCCCAGTGCTATGCATTCCGCATCTCTGAAGCAGCAGCCCCGGTGCTATACATCCAGCATCTCTGGAAAAGCAGCACCAGTGCTATACATTCAGCATCTCTGCAACAGCAGCCCCGGTGCTATGCATTCAGCACCTCTGCAACAGCAGCCCCGGTGCTATACATTCAGCACCTTTGGAACAGCAGCCCCGGTGCTATACATTCAGCATCTTTGGAACAATATCCCCAGTGCTATGCATTGAGCATCTCTAGAACAATTGTCTTGGTGCTATGCATTGAGCATCTCTGGAACAGCAGCCCCATTGCTATACATTCAGCACCTTGGAACAGCAGCCCCGGTGCTATGCATTCAGCATCTCTGGAACAGCAGCCCCGTTGCTAGATATTCAGCATCTCTGGAAAAGCAGCCCCGGTTCTATACATTCAGCAACTCTGGAACAGCAGCCCCGGTGCTATACATACAGCATCTCTGGAACAGCAGCCCCAGTGCTATACATTCAGCACCTCTGGAACAGCAGCCCCAGTGGTATACATTCAGCACCTTTGGAACAGCAGCCCCGGTGCTATACATTCAGCACCTCTGGAACAGCAGCCCCAATGCTATACATTCAGCAACTTTGGAACAGCAGCCCCGGTGCTATACATTCAGCATCCTTGGAACAATATACCCAGTGCTATGCATTCAGCACCTATAGAACAATTGTCTTGGTGCTATGCATTGAGCATCTCTGGAACAGCAGCCCCATTGCTATACATTCAGCACCTTGGAACAGCAGCCCCGATGCTATGCATTCATCATCTCTGGAAAAACAGCCCCGGAGCTATGCAGGCAGCATCTCTAGAACAATTGTCTTGGTGCTATACATTCAGCAACTGTGGAACAGTAGCCCCAGTGCTATACATTCAGCATCTCTGGAACAGCAGCCTCAGTGCTATACATTCAGCATCCCTGGAAAAGCAGTTCCGGTGCTATACATTCAGCATCTCTGGAACAGCAGCCACAGTGCTATACATTCAGCTTCTCTGCAGCAGCAGCCCCGGTGCTATACAGTAAGCATCTCTGGAAAAGCAGCCCCAGTGCTATACATTCAGCATCTCTGCAACAGCAGCCCTGGTGCTGTACATTCGGCATCTCTGCAACAGCAGCCCAAGTGCTATACATTCAGCACCTTTGGAACAGCAGCCCCGGTGCTATGCAGTCAGCATCTCTAGAACAGCAGCCCCGGTGCTATGCATTCAGCATCTCTGGAACAGCAGCCCCGGTGCTATACATTCAGCATCCCTGGAAAAGCAGCTCCGGTGCTATACATTCAGCATCTCAGGAACAACAGCCCCGGTGCTATGTAGTCAGCATCTCTAGAACAACAGTCCTGGTGCTATGCATTCAGCATCTGGAAACACAGCCCCGGTGCTATACATTCAGCATCTCTGGAACAGCAGCCCCGGTGCTATACATTCAGCAAATCTGGAACAGCAGCGCCGGTGCTATACATTCAGGAAATCTGGAACAGCAGCCCCGGTGCTACACATTCATCAACTTTGGAACAGCAGCCCCGAGCAATGCAGTCAGCATCTGGAACAGCAGCCCCAGTGCTATACATTCAGCATCGCTGGAACAGCAGCCCCAGTGCTATACATTCAGCATCTGGAACAGCAACCCCGGTGCTATACATTCAGCATCTCTGCAACAACTGCCCCGGTGCTATACATTCAGCACCTCTGGAAAAGCAGCACCGGTGCTATGCATTCAGCATCTCTGGAACTGCATCCCTGGTGCTCTGCTTTCAGCATCTCAGCAGCAGCAGCCCCAGTGCTATACATTCAGCATCTCTGGAACAGCAGCCTCGGTGCTATACATTCAGCATCCCTGGAAAAGCAGTTCCGGTGCTATACATTCAGCATCTCTGGAACAGCAGCCACAGTGCTATACATTCAGCTTCTCTGCAGCAGCAGCCCCGGTGCTATACAGTAAGCATCTCTGGAAAAGCAGCCCCAGTGCTATACATTCAGCATCTCTGCAACAGCAGCCCTGGTGCTGTACATTCAGCATCTCTGCAACAGCAGCCCAAGTGCTATACATTCAGCACCTTTGGAACAGCAGCCCCGGTGCTATGCAGTCAGCATCTCTAGAACAGCAGCCCCGGTGCTATGCATTCAGCATCTCTGGAACAGCAGCCCCGGTGCTATACATTCAGCATCCCTGGAAAAGCAGCTCCGGTGCTATACATTCAGCATCTCTGGAACAGCAGCCACAGTGCTATACATTCAGCATCTCTGCATCAGCAGCCCCAGTGCTCTACAGTCAGCATCTCTGGAAAAGCAGCCCCAGTGCTATGCATTCAGCATCTCTGCAACATTAGCCCTGGTGCTGTACATTCAGCATCTCTGCAACAGCAGCCCAAGTGCTATACATTCAGCACCTTTGGAACAGCAGCCCCGGTGCTATGCAGTCAGCATCTCTAGAACAGCAGCCCCGGTGCTATACATTCAGCACCTTTGGAACAGCATCCCCGGTGCTATACATTCAGCATCTCTGCAACAACAGCCCCGGTGCTATACATTCAGCATCTCTGGAGAAGCAGCCCAAGTGCTATACATTCAGCACCTCTGGAACAACAGCCCCGGTGCTATACATTCAGCATCTCTGGAACAGCAGCCCCGGTGCTATATATTCAGCATCCCTGGAAAAGCAGCCCCGGTTCTATACATTCAGCATCTCTGGAACAGCAGCCCCGGTGCTATACATTCAGCTCTCTGGAAAAGCAGCCACAGTGCTATACATTCAGCATCTCTGCAGCAGCAGCCCCAGTGCTATACATTCAGCATCTCTGCAGCAGCAGCCCCAGTGCTATACAGTCAGCATCTCTGGAAAAGCAGCCCCGGTGCTATACATTCTGCATCTCTGCAGCAGCAGCCCCGGTGCTGTACATTCAGCATCTCTGCAACAGCAGCCCAAGTGCTATACATTCAGCACTTTGGAACAGCAGCCCTGGTGCTATGCAGTCAGCATCTCTAGAACAACAGACCTGATGCTATGCATTCAGCATCTGGAACAGCAGCTCCTGTGCTCTACATTCAGCATCTCTGGAATAACAGCCCCGGTGCTATACAGTCAGCATCTCTAGAACAACAGTCCTGGTGCTATGCATTGAGCATCTGGAACAGCAGCCCCAGTGCTATGCATTCAGCAACTCTGGAAGAGCAGCCCCAGTGCTATGCATTCAGCATCTCTGGAAAAGCAGCCCCAGTGCTATGCATTCAGCATCTCTGGAAAAGCAGCCCCAGTGCTATACATTCAGCACCTCTGGAACAGCAGCCCCAGTCCTATGCATTCACCACCTCTGGAACAGCAGCCCCGGTGCTATGTATTCAGCATCTCTGGAAAAGCAGCCCCAGTGCTATACATTCAGTACCTCTGGAAAAGCAGCCCCAGTGCTATGCATTCCGCATCTCTGAAGTAGCAGCCCCGGTGCTATCCATCCAGCATCTCTGGAAAAGCAGCCCCTGTGCTACACATTCAGCATCTCTGCAACAGCAGCCCCGGTGCTATGCATTCCGCACCTGTGCAACAGCAGCCCCAGTGCTATACATTCAGCACCTCTGGAACAGCAGCCCCGGTGCTATACATTCAGCACCTTTGGAACAATATCCCCAGTGCTATGCATTCAGCATCTCTAGAACAATTGTCTTGGTGCTATGCATTGAGCATCTCTGGAACAGCAGCCCCATTGCTATACATTCAGCAATTTGGAACAGCAGCCCCGGTGCTATGCAGTAAGCATCTCTAGAACAATTGTGTTGGTGCTATACATTCAGCATCTCTGGAACAGTAGCCCCATTGCTATACATTCAGCATCTCTGGAACAATAGCCCCGGTGCTATTCCGTCAGCATCTGGAACAGCAGCACCAGTGCTATACATTCAGCATCTCTGGAACAACAGCCCCGGTGCTATGTAGTCAGCATCTCTAGAACAACAGTCCTGGTGCTATGCATTCAGCATCTGGAACAACAGCCCCGGTGCTATACATTCAGCATCTCTGGAACAGCAGCCCCGGTGCTATACATTCAGCAACTCTGGAACAGCAGCCCCGGTGCTTTCCATTCAGCATCACTGGAACAGCAGCCCCGGTACGATACATTCAGCACCTTTGGAACAGCAGCCCCGGTGCTATACATTCAGCACCTTTGGAACAGCAGCCCCGGTGCTATGCTTTCAGCATCTCTGGAAAAGCAGCCCCAGTGCTATGCATTCAGCATCTCTGGAACAGCTGCACCGGTGCTATACATTCAGCACCTCTGGAACAGCAGCCCCAGTCCTGTGCATTCAGCATCTCTGGAACAGCAGCCCCAGTCCTATGCATTCACCACCTCTGGAACAGCAGCCCCGGTGCTATGTATTCAGCATCTCTGGAAAAGCAGCCCCAGTGCTATGCGTTCAGCATCTCTGGAACAGCAGCCCCGGTGCTATACATTTCGCAACTCTGGAACAGCAGCCCCGGTGCAAGATTTTCAACATCTCTGGAACAATTGTCTTGGTGCTATGCATTAAGCATCTCTGGAACAGCAGCCCCATTGCTATACATTCAGCACTTTGGAACAGCAGCACCGGTGCTATGCAGTCAGCATCTCTAGAACAACAGTCCTGGTGCTACGCATTCAGCATCTGGAACAACAGCCCTGGTGCTATACATTCAGCATCTCTGGAACAGCAGCCCCGGTGCTATACATTCAGCAACTCTGGAACAGCAGCCCAGGTGCTATACATTCAGCATCGCTGGAACAACAGCCCCGGTGCTATACATTCAACACCTTTGGAACAGCAGCCCCGGTGCTATACATTCAGCATCTCTTCAACAACAGCCCTTGTGCTATACATTCAGCACCTCTGGAAAAGCAGCCCAAATGCTATACATTCAGCACCTCTGGAACAACAGCCCCGGTGCTATACATTCAGCATCTCTGGAAAAGCAGCCCTGGTTCTATACATTCAGGAACTCTGGAACAACAGCCCCGGTGCTATACATGCAGCGTCCCTGGAAAAGCAGCCCCGGTGCTATACATTCAGCATCTCTGGAACAGCAGCCCCGGTGCTATACATTTAGCATCTCTGGAAAAGCAGCCACAGTGCTATACATTCAGTATCTCTGCAGCAGCAGCCCCGGTGCTATACAGTCAGCATCTCTGGAAAAGCAGCCCCAGTGCTATACATTCAGCGTCTCTGCAGCAGCAGCCCTGGTGCTGTACATTCAGCATCTCTGCAACAGCAGCCCAAGTGCTATACATTCGGCATCTCTGGAACAACAGACCCGGTGCTATGCAGTCAGCATCTCTAGAACAACAGACCTGGTGCTATGCATTCAGCATCTGGAACAGCAGCTCCAGTGCTATACATTCAGCATCTCTGGAATAACAGCTCCAGTGCTATACATTCAGCATCTCTGGAATAACAGCCCCGGTGCTATACAGTCAGCATCTCTTGAACAACAGTCCTGGTGCTTTGCATTCAGCATCTCTGGAAAAGCAGCCCCAGTGCTATGCATTCAGCATCTCTGGAAAAGCAGCCCCAGTGCTATGCATTCAGCATCTCTGGAAAAGCAGCCCCAGTGCTATGCATTCAGCATCTCTGGAAAAGCAGCCCCAGTGCTATACATTCAGTACCTCTGGAAAAGCAGCCCCAGTGCTATGCATTCCGCATCTCTGAAGCAGCAGCCCCGGTGCTATACATCCAGCATCTCTGGCAAAGCAGCCCCAGTGCTATACATTCAGCATCTCTGCAACAGCAGCCCCGGTGCTATGCATTCAGCACCTCTGCAACAGCAGCCCCGGTGCTATACATTCAGCATCTCTGCAACAGCAGCCCCGGTGCTATACATTCAGCATCTCTGCAACAGCAGCCCCGGTGCTATGCATTCAGCACCTCTGCAACAGCAGCCCCGGTGCTATACATTCAGCATCTTTGGAACAATATCCCCAGTGCTATGCATTGAGCATCTCTAGAACAATTGTCTTGGTGCTATGCATTGAGCATCTCTGGAACAGCAGCCCCATTGCTATACATTCAGCACCTTGGAAAAGCAGCCCCAGTGCTATGCATTCCGCATCTCTGAAGCAGCAGCCCCGGTGCTATACATCCAGCATCTCTGGAAAAGCAGCACCAGTGCTATACATTCAGCATCTCTGCAACAGCAGCCCCGGTGCTATGCATTCAGCACCTCTGCAACAGCAGCCCCGGTGCTATACATTCAGCACCTTTGGAACAGCAGCCCCGGTGCTATACATTCAGCATCTTTGGAACAATATCCCCAGTGCTATGCATTGAGCATCTCTAGAACAATTGTCTTGGTGCTATGCATTGAGCATCTCTGGAACAGCAGCCCCATTGCTATACATTCAGCACCTTGGAACAGCAGCCCCGGTGCTATGCATTCAGCATCTCTGGAACAGCAGCCCCGTTGCTAGATATTCAGCATCTCTGGAAAAGCAGCCCCGGTTCTATACATTCAGCAACTCTGGAACAGCAGCCCCGGTGCTATACATACAGCATCTCTGGAACAGCAGCCCCAGTGCTATACATTCAGCACCTCTGGAACAGCAGCCCCAGTGGTATACATTCAGCACCTTTGGAACAGCAGCCCCGGTGCTATACATTCAGCACCTCTGGAACAGCAGCCCCAATGCTATACATTCAGCACCTTTGGAACAGCAGCCCCGGTGCTATACATTCAGCATCCTTGGAACAATATACCCAGTGCTATGCATTCAGCATCTATAGAGCAATTGTCTTGGTTCTATGCATTGAGCATCTCTGGAACAGCAGCCCCATTGCTATACATTCAGCACCTTGGAACAGCAGCCCCGATGCTATGCATTCATCATCTCTGGAAAAACAGCCCCGGAGCTATGCAGTCAGCATCTCTAGAACAATTGTCTTGGTGCTATACATTCAGCAACTGTGGAACAGTAGCCCCAGTGCTATACATTCAGCATCTCTGGAACAGTAGCCCCAGTGCTATACATTCAGCATCTCTGGAACAACAGCCCCGGTGCTATGTAGTCAGCATCTCTAGAACAACAGTCCTGGTGCTATGCATTCAGCATCTGGAAACACAGCCCCGGTGCTATACATTCAGCATCTCTGGAACAGCAGCCCCGGTGCTATACATTCAGCAAATCTGGAACAGCAGCGCCGGTGCTATACATTCAGCAAATCTGGAACAGCAGCCCCGGTGCTACACATTCATCAACTTTGGAACAGCAGCCCCGAGCAATGCAGTCAGCATCTGGAACAGCAGCCCCAGTGCTATACATTCAGCATCGCTGGAACAGCAGCCCCAGTGCTATACATTCAGCATCTGGAACAGCAACCCCGGTGCTATACATTCAGCATCTCTGCAACAACTGCCCCGGTGCTATACATTCAGCACCTCTGGAAAAGCAGCACCGGTGCTATGCATTCAGCATCTCTGGAACTGCATCCCTGGTGCAATGCTTTCAGCATCTCAGCAGCAGCAGCCCCAGTGCTATACATTCAGCATCTCTGGAACAGCAGCCTCGGTGCTATACATTCAGCATCCCTGGAAAAGCAGTTCCGGTGCTATACATTCAGCATCTCTGGAACAGCAGCCACAGTGCTATACATTCAGCATCTCTGCATCAGCAGCCCCAGTGCTCTACAGTCAGCATCTCTGGAAAAGCAGCCCCAGTGCTATGCATTCAGCATCTCTGCGACATTAGCCCTGATGCTGTACATTCAGCATCTCTGCAACAGCAGCCCAAGTGCTATACATTCAGCACCTTTGGAACATCAGCCCCGGTGCTATGCAGTCAGCATCTCTAGAACAGCAGCCCCGGTGCTATACATTCAGCACCTTTGGAACAGCATCCCCGGTGCTATACATTCAGCATCTCTGCAACAACAGCCCCGGTGCTATACATTCAGCATCTCTGGAGAAGCAGCCCAAGTGCTATACATTCAGCACCTCTGGAACAACAGCCCCGGTGCTATACATTCAGCATCTCTGGAACAGCAGCCCCGGTGCTATATATTCAGCATCCCTGGAAAAGCAGCCCCGGTTCTATATATTCAGCATCTCTGGAACAGCAGCCCCGGTGCTATACATTCAGCTCTCTGGAAAAGCAGCCACAGTGCTATACATTCAGCATCTCTGCAGCAGCAGCCCCAGTGCTATACACTCAGCATCTCTGCAGCAGCAGCCCCAGTGCTATACAGTCAGCATCTCTGGAAAAGCAGCCCCGGTGCTATACATTCTGCATCTCTGCAGCAGCAGCCCCGGTGCTGTACATTCAGCATCTCTGCAACAGCAGCCCAAGTGCTATACATTCAGCACTTTGGAACAGCAGCCCTGGTGCTATGCAGTCAGCATCTCTAGAACAACAGACCTGATGCTATGCATTCAGCATCTGGAACAGCAGCTCCTGTGCTCTACATTCAGCATCTCTGGAATAACAGCCCCGGTGCTATACAGTCAGCATCTCTAGAACAACAGTCCTGGTGCTATGCATTGAGCATCTGGAACAGCAGCCCCAGTGCTATGCATTCAGCAACTCTGGAAAAGCAGCCCCAGTGCTATGCATTCAGCATCTCTGGAAAAGCTGCCCCAGTGCTATGCATTCAGCATCTCTGGAAAAGCAGCCCCAGTGCTATACATTCAGCACCTCTGGAACAGCAGCCCCAGTCCTATGCATTCACCACCTCTGGAACAGCAGCCCCGGTGCTATGTATTCAGCATCTCTGGAAAAGCAGCCCCAGTGCTATACATTCAGTACCTCTGGAAAAGCAGCCCCAGTGCTATACATTCCGCATCTCTGAAGTAGCAGCCCCGGTGCTATCCATCCAGCATCTCTGGAAAAGCAGCCCCAGTGCTACACATTCAGCATCTCTGCAACAGCAGCCCCGGTGCTATGCATTCCGCACCTGTGCAACAGCAGCCCCAGTGCTATACATTCAGCACCTCTGGAACAGCAGCCCCGGTGCTATACATTCAGCACCTTTGGAACAGCAGCCCTTGTGCTATACATTCAGCATCTTTGGAACAATATCCCCAGTGCTATGCATTCAGCATCTCTAGAACAATTGTCTTGGTGCTATGCATTGAGCATCTCTGGAACAGCAGCCCCATTGCTATACATTCAGCACTTTGGAACAGCAGCCCCGGTGCTATGCAGTCAGCATCTCTAGAACAATTGTGTTGGTGCTATACATTCAGCATCTCTGGAACAGTAGCCCCAGTGCTATACATTCAGCATCTCTGGAACAATAGCCCCGGTGCTATTCCGTCAGCATCTGGAACAGCAGCACCAGTGCTATACATTCAGCATCTCTGGAACAACAGCCCCGGTGCTATGTAGTCAGCATCTCTAGAACAACAGTCCTGGTGCTATGCATTCAGCATCTGGAACAACAGCCCCGGTGCTATACATTCAGCATCTCTGGAACAGCAGCCCCGGTGCTATACATTCAGCAACTCTGGAACAGCAGCCCCGGTGCTATACATTCAGCATCACTGGAACAGCAGCCCCGGTACTATACATTCAGCACCTTTGGAACAGCAGCCCCGGTGCTATACATTCAGCACCTTTGGAACAGCAGCCCCTGTGCTATGCTTTCAGCATCTCTGGAAAAGCAGCCCCAGTGCTATGCATTCAGCATCTCTGGAACAGCTGCACCGGTGCTATACATTCAGCACCTCTGGAACAGCAGCCCCAGTCCTGTGCATTCAGCACCTCTGGAACAGCAGCCCCAGTCCTATGCATTCACCACCTCTGGAACAGCAGCCCTGGTGCTATGTATTCAGCATCTCTGGAAAAGCAGCCCTAGTGCTATGCATTCAGCATCTCTGGAACAGCAGCCCCGGTGCTATACATTTCGCAACTCTGGAACAGCAGCCCCGGTGCAAGATATTCAACATCTCTGGAACAATTGTCTTGGTGCTATGCATTGAGCATCTCTGGAACAGCAGCCCCATTGCTATACATTCAGCACTTTGGAACAGCAGCACCGGTGCTATGCAGTCAGCATCTCGAGAACAACAGTCCTGGTGCAATGCATTCAGCATCTGGAACAACAGCCCTGGTGCTATACATTCAGCATCTCTGGAACAGCAGCCCCGGTGCTATACATTCAGCAACTCTGGAACAGCAGCCCAGGTGCTATACATTCAGCATCGCTGGAACAACAGCCCCGGTGCTATACATTCAACACCTTTGTAACAGCAGCCCCGGTGCTATACATTCAGCATCTCTTCAACAACAGCCCCTGTGCTATACATTCAGCACCTCTGGAAAAGCAGCCCAAATGCTATACATTCAGCACCTCTGGAACAACAGCCCCGGTGCTATACATTCAGCATCTCTGAAAAAGCAGCCCTGGTTCTATACATTCAGGAACTCTGGAACAACAGCCCGGTGCTATACATTCAGCGTCCCTGGAAAAGCAGCCCCGGTGCTATACATTCAGCATCTCTGGAACAGCAGCCCCGGTGCTATACATTTAGCATCTCTGGAAAAGCAGCCACAGTGCTATACATTCAGTATCTCTGCAGCAGCAGCCCCGGTGCTATACAGTCAGAATCCCTGGAAAAGCAGCCCCAGTGCTATACATTCAGCGTCTCTGCAGCAGCAGCCCTGGTGCTGTACATTCAGCATCTCTGCAACAGCAGCCCAAGTGCTATACATTCGGCATCTCTGGAACAGCAGCCACAGTGCTATACATTCAGCTTCTCTGCAGCAGCAGCCCCGGTGCTATACAGTAAGCATCTCTGGAAAAGCAGCCCCAGTGCTATACATTCAGCATCTCTGCAACAGCAGCCCTGGTGCTGTACATTCGGCATCTCTGCAACAGCAGCCCAAGTGCTATACATTCAGCACCTTTGGAACAGCAGCCCCGGTGCTATGCAGTCAGCATCTCTAGAACAGCAGCCCCGGTGCTATGCATTCAGCATCTCTGGAACAGCAGCCCCGGTGCTATACATTCAGCATCCCTGGAAAAGCAGCTCCGGTGCTATACATTCAGCATCTCAGGAACAACAGCCCCGGTGCTATGTAGTCAGCATCTCTAGAACAACAGTCCTGGTGCTATGCATTCAGCATCTGGAAACACAGCCCCGGTGCTATACATTCAGCATCTCTGGAACAGCAGCCCCGGTGCTATACATTCAGCAAATCTGGAACAGCAGCGCCGGTGCTATACATTCAGGAAATCTGGAACAGCAGCCCCGGTGCTACACATTCATCAACTTTGGAACAGCAGCCCCGAGCAATGCAGTCAGCATCTGGAACAGCAGCCCCAGTGCTATACATTCAGCATCGCTGGAACAGCAGCCCCAGTGCTATACATTCAGCATCTGGAACAGCAACCCCGGTGCTATACATTCAGCATCTCTGCAACAACTGCCCCGGTGCTATACATTCAGCACCTCTGGAAAAGCAGCACCGGTGCTATGCATTCAGCATCTCTGGAACTGCATCCCTGGTGCTCTGCTTTCAGCATCTCAGCAGCAGCAGCCCCAGTGCTATACATTCAGCATCTCTGGAACAGCAGCCTCGGTGCTATACATTCAGCATCCCTGGAAAAGCAGTTCCGGTGCTATACATTCAGCATCTCTGGAACAGCAGCCACAGTGCTATACATTCAGCTTCTCTGCAGCAGCAGCCCCGGTGCTATACAGTAAGCATCTCTGGAAAAGCAGCCCCAGTGCTATACATTCAGCATCTCTGCAACAGCAGCCCTGGTGCTGTACATTCAGCATCTCTGCAACAGCAGCCCAAGTGCTATACATTCAGCACCTTTGGAACAGCAGCCCCGGTGCTATGCAGTCAGCATCTCTAGAACAGCAGCCCCGGTGCTATGCATTCAGCATCTCTGGAACAGCAGCCCCGGTGCTATACATTCAGCATCCCTGGAAAAGCAGCTCCGGTGCTATACATTCAGCATCTCTGGAACAGCAGCCACAGTGCTATACATTCAGCATCTCTGCATCAGCAGCCCCAGTGCTCTACAGTCAGCATCTCTGGAAAAGCAGCCCCAGTGCTATGCATTCAGCATCTCTGCAACATTAGCCCTGGTGCTGTACATTCAGCATCTCTGCAACAGCAGCCCAAGTGCTATACATTCAGCACCTTTGGAACAGCAGCCCCGGTGCTATGCAGTCAGCATCTCTAGAACAGCAGCCCCGGTGCTATACATTCAGCACCTTTGGAACAGCATCCCCGGTGCTATACATTCAGCATCTCTGCAACAACAGCCCCGGTGCTATACATTCAGCATCTCTGGAGAAGCAGCCCAAGTGCTATACATTCAGCACCTCTGGAACAACAGCCCCGGTGCTATACATTCAGCATCTCTGGAACAGCAGCCCCGGTGCTATATATTCAGCATCCCTGGAAAAGCAGCCCCGGTTCTATACATTCAGCATCTCTGGAACAGCAGCCCCGGTGCTATACATTCAGCTCTCTGGAAAAGCAGCCACAGTGCTATACATTCAGCATCTCTGCAGCAGCAGCCCCAGTGCTATACATTCAGCATCTCTGCAGCAGCAGCCCCAGTGCTATACAGTCAGCATCTCTGGAAAAGCAGCCCCGGTGCTATACATTCTGCATCTCTGCAGCAGCAGCCCCGGTGCTGTACATTCAGCATCTCTGCAACAGCAGCCCAAGTGCTATACATTCAGCACTTTGGAACAGCAGCCCTGGTGCTATGCAGTCAGCATCTCTAGAACAACAGACCTGATGCTATGCATTCAGCATCTGGAACAGCAGCTCCTGTGCTCTACATTCAGCATCTCTGGAATAACAGCCCCGGTGCTATACAGTCAGCATCTCTAGAACAACAGTCCTGGTGCTATGCATTGAGCATCTGGAACAGCAGCCCCAGTGCTATGCATTCAGCAACTCTGGAAGAGCAGCCCCAGTGCTATGCATTCAGCATCTCTGGAAAAGCAGCCCCAGTGCTATGCATTCAGCATCTCTGGAAAAGCAGCCCCAGTGCTATACATTCAGCACCTCTGGAACAGCAGCCCCAGTCCTATGCATTCACCACCTCTGGAACAGCAGCCCCGGTGCTATGTATTCAGCATCTCTGGAAAAGCAGCCCCAGTGCTATACATTCAGTACCTCTGGAAAAGCAGCCCCAGTGCTATGCATTCCGCATCTCTGAAGTAGCAGCCCCGGTGCTATCCATCCAGCATCTCTGGAAAAGCAGCCCCTGTGCTACACATTCAGCATCTCTGCAACAGCAGCCCCGGTGCTATGCATTCCGCACCTGTGCAACAGCAGCCCCAGTGCTATACATTCAGCACCTCTGGAACAGCAGCCCCGGTGCTATACATTCAGCACCTTTGGAACAATATCCCCAGTGCTATGCATTCAGCATCTCTAGAACAATTGTCTTGGTGCTATGCATTGAGCATCTCTGGAACAGCAGCCCCATTGCTATACATTCAGCAATTTGGAACAGCAGCCCCGGTGCTATGCAGTAAGCATCTCTAGAACAATTGTGTTGGTGCTATACATTCAGCATCTCTGGAACAGTAGCCCCATTGCTATACATTCAGCATCTCTGGAACAATAGCCCCGGTGCTATTCCGTCAGCATCTGGAACAGCAGCACCAGTGCTATACATTCAGCATCTCTGGAACAACAGCCCCGGTGCTATGTAGTCAGCATCTCTAGAACAACAGTCCTGGTGCTATGCATTCAGCATCTGGAACAACAGCCCAAATGCTATACATTCAGCATCTCTGGAACAGCAGCCCCGGTGCTATACATTCAGCAACTCTGGAACAGCAGCCCCGGTGCTTTCCATTCAGCATCACTGGAACAGCAGCCCCGGTACGATACATTCAGCACCTTTGGAACAGCAGCCCCGGTGCTATACATTCAGCACCTTTGGAACAGCAGCCCCGGTGCTATGCTTTCAGCATCTCTGGAAAAGCAGCCCCAGTGCTATGCATTCAGCATCTCTGGAACAGCTGCACCGGTGCTATACATTCAGCACCTCTGGAACAGCAGCCCCAGTCCTGTGCATTCAGCATCTCTGGAACAGCAGCCCCAGTCCTATGCATTCACCACCTCTGGAACAGCAGCCCCGGTGCTATGTATTCAGCATCTCTGGAAAAGCAGCCCCAGTGCTATGCGTTCAGCATCTCTGGAACAGCAGCCCCGGTGCTATACATTTCTCAACTCTGGAACAGCAGCCCCGGTGCAAGATTTTCAACATCTCTGGAACAATTGTCTTGGTGCTATGCATTAAGCATCTCTGGAACAGCAGCCCCATTGCTATACATTCAGCACTTTGGAACAGCAGCACCGGTGCTATGCAGTCAGCATCTCTAGAACAACAGTCCTGGTGCTACGCATTCAGCATCTGGAACAACAGCCCTGGTGCTATACATTCAGCATCTCTGGAACAGCAGCCCCGGTGCTATACATTCAGCAACTCTGGAACAGCAGCCCAGGTGCTATACATTCAGCATCGCTGGAACAACAGCCCCGGTGCTATACATTCAACACCTTTGGAACAGCAGCCCCGGTGCTATACATTCAGCATCTCTTCAACAACAGCCCTTGTGCTATACATTCAGCACCTCTGGAAAAGCAGCCCAAATGCTATACATTCAGCACCTCTGGAACACCAGCCCCGGTGCTATACATTCAGCATCTCTGGAAAAGCAGCCCTGGTTCTATACATTCAGGAACTCTGGAACAACAGCCCCGGTGCTATACATGCAGCGTCCCTGGAAAAGCAGCCCCGGTGCTATACATTCAGCATCTCTGGAACAGCAGCCCCGGTGCTATACATTTAGCATCTCTGGAAAAGCAGCCACAGTGCTATACATTCAGTATCTCTGCAGCAGCAGCCCCGGTGCTATACAGTCAGCATCTCTGGAAAAGCAGCCCCAGTGCTATACATTCAGCGTCTCTGCAGCAGCAGCCCTGGTGCTGTACATTCAGCATCTCTGCAACAGCAGCCCAAGTGCTATACATTCGGCATCTCTGGAACAACAGACCCGGTGCTATGCAGTCAGCATCTCTAGAACAACAGACCTGGTGCTATGCATTCAGCATCTGGAACAGCAGCTCCAGTGCTATACATTCAGCATCTCTGGAATAACAGCTCCAGTGCTATACATTCAGCATCTCTGGAATAACAGCCCCGGTGCTATACAGTCAGCATCTCTTGAACAACAGTCCTGGTGCTTTGCATTCAGCATCTCTGGAAAAGCAGCCCCAGTGCTATGCATTCAGCATCTCTGGAAAAGCAGCCCCAGTGCTATGCATTCAGCATCTCTGGAAAAGCAGCCCCAGTGCTATGCATTCAGCATCTCTGGAAAAGCAGCCCCAGTGCTATACATTCAGTACCTCTGGAAAAGCAGCCCCAGTGCTATGCATTCCGCATCTCTGAAGCAGCAGCCCCGGTGCTATACATCCAGCATCTCTGGCAAAGCAGCCCCAGTGCTATACATTCAGCATCTCTGCAACAGCAGCCCCGGTGCTATGCATTCAGCACCTCTGCAACAGCAGCCCCGGTGCTATACATTCAGCATCTCTGCAACAGCAGCCCCGGTGCTATACATTCAGCATCTCTGCAACAGCAGCCCCGGTGCTATGCATTCAGCACCTCTGCAACAGCAGCCCCGGTGCTATACATTCAGCATCTTTGGAACAATATCCCCAGTGCTATGCATTGAGCATCTCTAGAACAATTGTCTTGGTGCTATGCATTGAGCATCTCTGGAACAGCAGCCCCAGTGCTATACATTCAGCACCTTGGAAAAGCAGCCCCAGTGCTATGCATTCCGCATCTCTGAAGCAGCAGCCCCGGTGCTATACATCCAGCATCTCTGGAAAAGCAGCCCCAGTGCTATGCATTCAGCATCTCTGCAACAGCAGCCCCGGTGCTATGCATTCAGCACCTCTGCAACAGCAGCCCCGGTGCTATACATTCAGCACCTTTGGAACAGCAGCCCCGGTGCTATGCATTCAGCATCTCTGGAACAGCAGCCCCGTTGCTAGATATTCAGCATCTCTGGAAAAGCAGCCCCGGTTCTATACATTCAGCAACTCTGGAACAGCAGCCCCGGTGCTATACATACAGCATCTCTGGAACAGCAGCCCCAGTGCTATACATTCAGCACCTCTGGAACAGCAGCCCCAGTGGTATACATTCAGCACCTTTGGAACAGCAGCCCCGGTGCTATACATTCAGCACCTCTGGAACAGCAGCCCCAATGCTATACATTCAGCACCTTTGGAACAGCAGCCCCGGTGCTATACATTCAGCATCCTTGGAACAATATACCCAGTGCTATGCATTCAGCATCTATAGAGCAATTGTCTTGGTTCTATGCATTGAGCATCTCTGGAACAGCAGCCCCATTGCTATACATTCAGCACCTTGGAACAGCAGCCCCGATGCTATGCATTCATCATCTCTGGAAAAACAGCCCCGGAGCTATGCAGTCAGCATCTCTAGAACAATTGTCTTGGTGCTATACATTCAGCAACTGTGGAACAGTAGCCCCAGTGCTATACATTCAGCATCTCTGGAACAGTAGCCTCAGTGCTATACATTCAGCATCTCTGGAACAACAGCCCCGGTGCTATGTAGTCAGCATCTCTAGAACAACAGTCCTGGTGCTATGCATTCAGCATCTGGAAACACAGCCCCGGTGCTATACATTCAGCATCTCTGGAACAGCAGCCCCGGTGCTATACATTCAGCAAATCTGGAACAGCAGCGCCGGTGCTATACATTCAGCAAATCTGGAACAGCAGCCCCGGTGCTACACATTCATCAACTTTGGAACAGCAGCCCCGAGCAATGCAGTCAGCATCTGGAACAGCAGCCCCAGTGCTATACATTCAGCATCGCTGGAACAGCAGCCCCAGTGCTATACATTCAGCATCTGGAACAGCAACCCCGGTGCTATACATTCAGCATCTCTGCAACAACTGCCCCGGTGCTATACATTCAGCACCTCTGGAAAAGCAGCACCGGTGCTATGCATTCAGCATCTCTGGAACTGCATCCCTGGTGCAATGCTTTCAGCATCTCAGCAGCAGCAGCCCCAGTGCTATACATTCAGCATCTCTGGAACAGCAGCCTCGGTGCTATACATTCAGCATCCCTGGAAAAGCAGTTCCGGTGCTATACATTCAGCATCTCTGGAACAGCAGCCACAGTGCTATACATTCAGCATCTCTGCATCAGCAGCCCCAGTGCTCTACAGTCAGCATCTCTGGAAAAGCAGCCCCAGTGCTATGCATTCAGCATCTCTGCGACATTAGCCCTGATGCTGTACATTCAGCATCTCTGCAACAGCAGCCCAAGTGCTATACATTCAGCACCTTTGGAACATCAGCCCCGGTGCTATGCAGTCAGCATCTCTAGAACAGCAGCCCCGGTGCTATACATTCAGCACCTTTGGAACAGCATCCCCGGTGCTATACATTCAGCATCTCTGCAACAACAGCCCCGGTGCTATACATTCAGCATCTCTGGAGAAGCAGCCCAAGTGCTATACATTCAGCACCTCTGGAACAACAGCCCCGGTGCTACACATTCATCAACTTTGGAACAGCAGCCCCGAGCAATGCAGTCAGCATCTGGAACAGCAGCCCCAGTGCTATACATTCAGCATCGCTGGAACAGCAGCCCCAGTGCTATACATTCAGCATCTGGAACAGCAACCCCGGTGCTATACATTCAGCATCTCTGCAACAACTGCCCCGGTGCTATACATTCAGCACCTCTGGAAAAGCAGCACCGGTGCTATGCATTCAGCATCTCTGGAACTGCATCCCTGGTGCAATGCTTTCAGCATCTCAGCAGCAGCAGCCCCAGTGCTATACATTCAGCATCTCTGGAACAGCAGCCTCGGTGCTATACATTCAGCATCCCTGGAAAAGCAGTTCCGGTGCTATACATTCAGCATCTCTGGAACAGCAGCCACAGTGCTATACATTCAGCATCTCTGCATCAGCAGCCCCAGTGCTCTACAGTCAGCATCTCTGGAAAAGCAGCCCCAGTGCTATGCATTCAGCATCTCTGCGACATTAGCCCTGATGCTGTACATTCAGCATCTCTGCAACAGCAGCCCAAGTGCTATACATTCAGCACCTTTGGAACATCAGCCCCGGTGCTATGCAGTCAGCATCTCTAGAACAGCAGCCCCGGTGCTATACATTCAGCACCTTTGGAACAGCATCCCCGGTGCTATACATTCAGCATCTCTGCAACAACAGCCCCGGTGCTATACATTCAGCATCTCTGGAGAAGCAGCCCAAGTGCTATACATTCAGCACCTCTGGAACAACAGCCCCGGTGCTATACATTCAGCATCTCTGGAACAGCAGCCCCGGTGCTATATATTCAGCATCCCTGGAAAAGCAGCCCCGGTTCTATATATTCAGCATCTCTGGAACAGCAGCCCCGGTGCTATACATTCAGCTCTCTGGAAAAGCAGCCACAGTGCTATACATTCAGCATCTCTGCAGCAGCAGCCCCAGTGCTATACACTCAGCATCTCTGCAGCAGCAGCCCCAGTGCTATACAGTCAGCATCTCTGGAAAAGCAGCCCCGGTGCTATACATTCTGCATCTCTGCAGCAGCAGCCCCGGTGCTGTACATTCAGCATCTCTGCAACAGCAGCCCAAGTGCTATACATTCAGCACTTTGGAACAGCAGCCCTGGTGCTATGCAGTCAGCATCTCTAGAACAACAGACCTGATGCTATGCATTCAGCATCTGGAACAGCAGCTCCTGTGCTCTACATTCAGCATCTCTGGAATAACAGCCCCGGTGCTATACAGTCAGCATCTCTAGAACAACAGTCCTGGTGCTATGCATTGAGCATCTGGAACAGCAGCCCCAGTGCTATGCATTCAGCAACTCTGGAAAAGCAGCCCCAGTGCTATGCATTCAGCATCTCTGGAAAAGCTGCCCCAGTGCTATGCATTCAGCATCTCTGGAAAAGCAGCCCCAGTGCTATACATTCAGCACCTCTGGAACAGCAGCCCCAGTCCTATGCATTCACCACCTCTGGAACAGCAGCCCCGGTGCTATGTATTCAGCATCTCTGGAAAAGCAGCCCCAGTGCTATACATTCAGTACCTCTGGAAAAGCAGCCCCAGTGCTATACATTCCGCATCTCTGAAGTAGCAGCCCCGGTGCTATCCATCCAGCATCTCTGGAAAAGCAGCCCCAGTGCTACACATTCAGCATCTCTGCAACAGCAGCCCCGGTGCTATGCATTCCGCACCTGTGCAACAGCAGCCCCAGTGCTATACATTCAGCACCTCTGGAACAGCAGCCCCGGTGCTATACATTCAGCACCTTTGGAACAGCAGCCCTTGTGCTATACATTCAGCATCTTTGGAACAATATCCCCAGTGCTATGCATTCAGCATCTCTAGAACAATTGTCTTGGTGCTATGCATTGAGCATCTCTGGAACAGCAGCCCCATTGCTATACATTCAGCACTTTGGAACAGCAGCCCCGGTGCTATGCAGTCAGCATCTCTAGAACAATTGTGTTGGTGCTATACATTCAGCATCTCTGGAACAGTAGCCCCAGTGCTATACATTCAGCATCTCTGGAACAATAGCCCCGGTGCTATTCCGTCAGCATCTGGAACAGCAGCACCAGTGCTATACATTCAGCATCTCTGGAACAACAGCCCCGGTGCTATGTAGTCAGCATCTCTAGAACAACAGTCCTGGTGCTATGCATTCAGCATCTGGAACAACAGCCCCGGTGCTATACATTCAGCATCTCTGGAACAGCAGCCCCGGTGCTATACATTCAGCAACTCTGGAACAGCAGCCCCGGTGCTATACATTCAGCATCACTGGAACAGCAGCCCCGGTACTATACATTCAGCACCTTTGGAACAGCAGCCCCGGTGCTATACATTCAGCACCTTTGGAACAGCAGCCCCTGTGCTATGCTTTCAGCATCTCTGGAAAAGCAGCCCCAGTGCTATGCATTCAGCATCTCTGGAACAGCTGCACCGGTGCTATACATTCAGCACCTCTGGAACAGCAGCCCCAGTCCTGTGCATTCAGCACCTCTGGAACAGCAGCCCCAGTCCTATGCATTCACCACCTCTGGAACAGCAGCCCCGGTGCTATGTATTCAGCATCTCTGGAAAAGCAGCCCTAGTGCTATGCATTCAGCATCTCTGGAACAGCAGCCCCGGTGCTATACATTTCGCAACTCTGGAACAGCAGCCCCGGTGCAAGATATTCAACATCTCTGGAACAATTGTCTTGGTGCTATGCATTGAGCATCTCTGGAACAGCAGCCCCATTGCTATACATTCAGCACTTTGGAACAGCAGCACCGGTGCTATGCAGTCAGCATCTCGAGAACAACAGTCCTGGTGCAATGCATTCAGCATCTGGAACAACAGCCCTGGTGCTATACATTCAGCATCTCTGGAACAGCAGCCCCGGTGCTATACATTCAGCAACTCTGGAACAGCAGCCCAGGTGCTATACATTCAGCATCGCTGGAACAACAGCCCCGGTGCTATACATTCAACACCTTTGTAACAGCAGCCCCGGTGCTATACATTCAGCATCTCTTCAACAACAGCCCCTGTGCTATACATTCAGCACCTCTGGAAAAGCAGCCCAAATGCTATACATTCAGCACCTCTGGAACAACAGCCCCGGTGCTATACATTCAGCATCTCTGAAAAAGCAGCCCTGGTTCTATACATTCAGGAACTCTGGAACTACAGCCCGGTGCTATACATTCAGCGTCCCTGGAAAAGCAGCCCCGGTGCTATACATTCAGCATCTCTGGAACAGCAGCCCCGGTGCTATACATTTAGCATCTCTGGAAAAGCAGCCACAGTGCTATACATTCAGTATCTCTGCAGCAGCAGCCCCGGTGCTATACAGTCAGCATCCCTGGAAAAGCAGCCCCAGTGCTATACATTCAGCGTCTCTGCAGCAGCAGCCCTGGTGCTGTACATTCAGCATCTCTGCAACAGCAGCCCAAGTGCTATACATTCGGCATCTCTGGAACAACAGACCCGTTGCTATGCAGTCAGCATCTCTAGAACAACAGACCTGGTGATATGCATTCAGCATCTGGAACAGCAGCTCCAGTGCTATACATTCAGCATCTCTGGAATAACAGCTCCAGTGCTATACATTCAGCATCTCTGGAATAACAGCCCCGGTGCTATACAGTCAGCATCTCTTGAACAACAGTCCTGGTGCTTTGCATTCAGCATCTCTGGAAAAGCAGCCCCAGTGCTATGCATTCAGCATCTCTGGAAAAGCAGCCCCAGTGCTATGCATTCAGCATCTCTGGAAAAGCAGCCCCAGTGCTATGCATTCAGCATCTCTGGAAAAGCAGCCCCAGTGCTATACATTCAGTACCTCTGGAAAAGCAGCCCCAGTGCTATGCATTCCGCATCTCTGAAGCAGCAGCCCCGGTGCTATACATCCAGCATCTCTGGCAAAGCAGCCCCAGTGCTATACATTCAGCATCTCTGCAACAGCAGCCCCGGTGCTATGCATTCAGCACCTCTGCAACAGCAGCCCCGGTGCTATACATTCAGCATCTCTGCAACAGCAGCCCCGGTGCTATACATTCAGCATCTCTGCAACAGCAGCCCCGGTGCTATGCATTCAGCACCTCTGCAACAGCAGCCCCGGTGCTATACATTCAGCATCTTTGGAACAATATCCCCAGTGCTATGCATTGAGCATCTCTAGAACAATTGTCTTGGTGCTATGCATTGAGCATCTCTGGAACAGCAGCCCCATTGCTATACATTCAGCACCTTGGAAAAGCAGCCCCAGTGCTATGCATTCCGCATCTCTGAAGCAGCAGCCCCGGTGCTATACATCCAGCATCTCTGGAAAAGCAGCACCAGTGCTATACATTCAGCATCTCTGCAACAGCAGCCCCGGTGCTATGCATTCAGCACCTCTGCAACAGCAGCCCCGGTGCTATACATTCAGCACCTTTGGAACAGCAGCCCCGGTGCTATGCATTCAGCATCTCTGGAACAGCAGCCCCGTTGCTAGATATTCAGCATCTCTGGAAAAGCAGCCCCGGTTCTATACATTCAGCAACTCTGGAACAGCAGCCCCGGTGCTATACATACAGCATCTCTGGAACAGCAGCCCCAGTGCTATACATTCAGCACCTCTGGAACAGCAGCCCCAGTGGTATACATTCAGCACCTTTGGAACAGCAGCCCCGGTGCTATACATTCAGCACCTCTGGAACAGCAGCCCCAATGCTATACATTCAGCACCTTTGGAACAGCAGCCCCGGTGCTATACATTCAGCATCCTTGGAACAATATACCCAGTGCTATGCATTCAGCATCTATAGAGCAATTGTCTTGGTTCTATGCATTGAGCATCTCTGGAACAGCAGCCCCATTGCTATACATTCAGCACCTTGGAACAGCAGCCCCGATGCTATGCATTCATCATCTCTGGAAAAACAGCCCCGGAGCTATGCAGTCAGCATCTCTAGAACAATTGTCTTGGTGCTATACATTCAGCAACTGTGGAACAGTAGCCCCAGTGCTATACATTCAGCATCTCTGGAACAGTAGCCCCAGTGCTATACATTCAGCATCTCTGGAACAACAGCCCCGGTGCTATGTAGTCAGCATCTCTAGAACAACAGTCCTGGTGCTATGCATTCAGCATCTGGAAACACAGCCCCGGTGCTATACATTCAGCATCTCTGGAACAGCAGCCCCGGTGCTATACATTCAGCAAATCTGGAACAGCAGCGCCGGTGCTATACATTCAGCAAATCTGGAACAGCAGCCCCGGTGCTACACATTCATCAACTTTGGAACAGCAGCCCCGAGCAATGCAGTCAGCATCTGGAACAGCAGCCCCAGTGCTATACATTCAGCATCGCTGGAACAGCAGCCCCAGTGCTATACATTCAGCATCTGGAACAGCAACCCCGGTGCTATACATTCAGCATCTCTGCAACAACTGCCCCGGTGCTATACATTCAGCACCTCTGGAAAAGCAGCACCGGTGCTATGCATTCAGCATCTCTGGAACTGCATCCCTGGTGCAATGCTTTCAGCATCTCAGCAGCAGCAGCCCCAGTGCTATACATTCAGCATCTCTGGAACAGCAGCCTCGGTGCTATACATTCAGCATCCCTGGAAAAGCAGTTCCGGTGCTATACATTCCGCATCTCTGGAACAGCAGCCACAGTGCTATACATTCAGCATCTCTGCATCAGCAGCCCCAGTGCTCTACAGTCAGCATCTCTGGAAAAGCAGCCCCAGTGCTATGCATTCAGCATCTCTGCGACATTAGCCCTGATGCTGTACATTCAGCATCTCTGCAACAGCAGCCCAAGTGCTATACATTCAGCACCTTTGGAACATCAGCCCCGGTGCTATGCAGTCAGCATCTCTAGAACAGCAGCCCCGGTGCTATACATTCAGCACCTTTGGAACAGCATCCCCGGTGCTATACATTCAGCATCTCTGCAACAACAGCCCCGGTGCTATACATTCAGCATCTCTGGAGAAGCAGCCCAAGTGCTATACATTCAGCACCTCTGGAACAACAGCCCCGGTGCTACACATTCATCAACTTTGGAACAGCAGCCCCGAGCAATGCAGTCAGCATCTGGAACAGCAGCCCCAGTGCTATACATTCAGCATCGCTGGAACAGCAGCCCCAGTGCTATACATTCAGCATCTGGAACAGCAACCCCGGTGCTATACATTCAGCATCTCTGCAACAACTGCCCCGGTGCTATACATTCAGCACCTCTGGAAAAGCAGCACCGGTGCTATGCATTCAGCATCTCTGGAACTGCATCCCTGGTGCAATGCTTTCAGCATCTCAGCAGCAGCAGCCCCAGTGCTATACATTCAGCATCTCTGGAACAGCAGCCTCGGTGCTATACATTCAGCATCCCTGGAAAAGCAGTTCCGGTGCTATACATTCAGCATCTCTGGAACAGCAGCCACAGTGCTATACATTCAGCATCTCTGCATCAGCAGCCCCAGTGCTCTACAGTCAGCATCTCTGGAAAAGCAGCCCCAGTGCTATGCATTCAGCATCTCTGCGACATTAGCCCTGATGCTGTACATTCAGCATCTCTGCAACAGCAGCCCAAGTGCTATACATTCAGCACCTTTGGAACATCAGCCCCGGTGCTATGCAGTCAGCATCTCTAGAACAGCAGCCCCGGTGCTATACATTCAGCACCTTTGGAACAGCATCCCCGGTGCTATACATTCAGCATCTCTGCAACAACAGCCCCGGTGCTATACATTCAGCATCTCTGGAGAAGCAGCCCAAGTGCTATACATTCAGCACCTCTGGAACAACAGCCCCGGTGCTATACATTCAGCATCTCTGGAACAGCAGCCCCGGTGCTATATATTCAGCATCCCTGGAAAAGCAGCCCCGGTTCTATATATTCAGCATCTCTGGAACAGCAGCCCCGGTGCTATACATTCAGCTCTCTGGAAAAGCAGCCACAGTGCTATACATTCAGCATCTCTGCAGCAGCAGCCCCAGTGCTATACACTCAGCATCTCTGCAGCAGCAGCCCCAGTGCTATACAGTCAGCATCTCTGGAAAAGCAGCCCCGGTGCTATACATTCTGCATCTCTGCAGCAGCAGCCCCGGTGCTGTACATTCAGCATCTCTGCAACAGCAGCCCAAGTGCTATACATTCAGCACTTTGGAACAGCAGCCCTGGTGCTATGCAGTCAGCATCTCTAGAACAACAGACCTGATGCTATGCATTCAGCATCTGGAACAGCAGCTCCTGTGCTCTACATTCAGCATCTCTGGAATAACAGCCCCGGTGCTATACAGTCAGCATCTCTAGAACAACAGTCCTGGTGCTATGCATTGAGCATCTGGAACAGCAGCCCCAGTGCTATGCATTCAGCAACTCTGGAAAAGCAGCCCCAGTGCTATGCATTCAGCATCTCTGGAAAAGCTGCCCCAGTGCTATGCATTCAGCATCTCTGGAAAAGCAGCCCCAGTGCTATACATTCAGCACCTCTGGAACAGCAGCCCCAGTCCTATGCATTCACCACCTCTGGAACAGCAGCCCCGGTGCTATGTATTCAGCATCTCTGGAAAAGCAGCCCCAGTGCTATACATTCAGTACCTCTGGAAAAGCAGCCCCAGTGCTATACATTCCGCATCTCTGAAGTAGCAGCCCCGGTGCTATCCATCCAGCATCTCTGGAAAAGCAGCCCCAGTGCTACACATTCAGCATCTCTGCAACAGCAGCCCCGGTGCTATGCATTCCGCACCTGTGCAACAGCAGCCCCAGTGCTATACATTCAGCACCTCTGGAACAGCAGCCCCGGTGCTATACATTCAGCACCTTTGGAACAGCAGCCCTTGTGCTATACATTCAGCATCTTTGGAACAATATCCCCAGTGCTATGCATTCAGCATCTCTAGAACAATTGTCTTGGTGCTATGCATTGAGCATCTCTGGAACAGCAGCCCCATTGCTATACATTCAGCACTTTGGAACAGCAGCCCCGGTGCTATGCAGTCAGCATCTCTAGAACAATTGTGTTGGTGCTATACATTCAGCATCTCTGGAACAGTAGCCCCAGTGCTATACATTCAGCATCTCTGGAACAATAGCCCCGGTGCTATTCCGTCAGCATCTGGAACAGCAGCACCAGTGCTATACATTCAGCATCTCTGGAACAACAGCCCCGGTGCTATGTAGTCAGCATCTCTAGAACAACAGTCCTGGTGCTATGCATTCAGCATCTGGAACAACAGCCCCGGTGCTATACATTCAGCATCTCTGGAACAGCAGCCCCGGTGCTATACATTCAGCAACTCTGGAACAGCAGCCCCGGTGCTATACATTCAGCATCACTGGAACAGCAGCCCCGGTACTATACATTCAGCACCTTTGGAACAGCAGCCCCGGTGCTATACATTCAGCACCTTTGGAACAGCAGCCCCTGTGCTATGCTTTCAGCATCTCTGGAAAAGCAGCCCCAGTGCTATGCATTCAGCATCTCTGGAACAGCTGCACCGGTGCTATACATTCAGCACCTCTGGAACAGCAGCCCCAGTCCTGTGCATTCAGCACCTCTGGAACAGCAGCCCCAGTCCTATGCATTCACCACCTCTGGAACAGCAGCCCCGGTGCTATGTATTCAGCATCTCTGGAAAAGCAGCCCTAGTGCTATGCATTCAGCATCTCTGGAACAGCAGCCCCGGTGCTATACATTTCGCAACTCTGGAACAGCAGCCCCGGTGCAAGATATTCAACATCTCTGGAACAATTGTCTTGGTGCTATGCATTGAGCATCTCTGGAACAGCAGCCCCATTGCTATACATTCAGCACTTTGGAACAGCAGCACCGGTGCTATGCAGTCAGCATCTCGAGAACAACAGTCCTGGTGCAATGCATTCAGCATCTGGAACAACAGCCCTGGTGCTATACATTCAGCATCTCTGGAACAGCAGCCCCGGTGCTATACATTCAGCAACTCTGGAACAGCAGCCCAGGTGCTATACATTCAGCATCGCTGGAACAACAGCCCCGGTGCTATACATTCAACACCTTTGTAACAGCAGCCCCGGTGCTATACATTCAGCATCTCTTCAACAACAGCCCCTGTGCTATACATTCAGCACCTCTGGAAAAGCAGCCCAAATGCTATACATTCAGCACCTCTGGAACAACAGCCCCGGTGCTATACATTCAGCATCTCTGAAAAAGCAGCCCTGGTTCTATACATTCAGGAACTCTGGAACTACAGCCCGGTGCTATACATTCAGCGTCCCTGGAAAAGCAGCCCCGGTGCTATACATTCAGCATCTCTGGAACAGCAGCCCCGGTGCTATACATTTAGCATCTCTGGAAAAGCAGCCACAGTGCTATACATTCAGTATCTCTGCAGCAGCAGCCCCGGTGCTATACAGTCAGCATCCCTGGAAAAGCAGCCCCAGTGCTATACATTCAGCGTCTCTGCAGCAGCAGCCCTGGTGCTGTACATTCAGCATCTCTGCAACAGCAGCCCAAGTGCTATACATTCGGCATCTCTGGAACAACAGACCCGTTGCTATGCAGTCAGCATCTCTAGAACAACAGACCTGGTGATATGCATTCAGCATCTGGAACAGCAGCTCCAGTGCTATACATTCAGCATCTCTGGAATACAGCTCCAGTGCTATACATTCAGCATCTCTGGAATAACAGCCCCGGTGCTATACAGTCAGCATCTCTTGAACAACAGTCCTGGTGCTTTGCATTCAGCATCTCTGGAAAAGCAGCCCCAGTGCTATGCATTCAGCATCTCTGGAAAAGCAGCCCCAGTGCTATGCATTCAGCATCTCTGGAAAAGCAGCCCCAGTGCTATGCATTGAGCATCTCTGGAAAAGCAGCCCCAGTGCTATACATTCAGTACCTCTGGAAAGGCAGCCCCAGTGCTATGCATTCCGCATCTCTGAAGCAGTAGCCCCGGTGCTATACATCCAGCATCTCTGGAACAGCAGCCCCAGTGCTATACATTCAGCATCTCTGCAACAGCAGCCCCGGTGCTATGCATTCAGCACCTCTGCAACAGCAGCCCCGGTGCTATACATTCAGCACCTTTGGAACAGCAGCCCCGGTGCTATACATTCAGCATCTTTGGAACAATATCCCCAGTGCTATGCATTGAGCATCTCTAGAACAATTGTCTTGGTGCTATGCATTGAGCATCTCTGGAACAGCAGCCCCATTGCTATACATTCAGCACCTTGGAACAGCAGCCCCGGTGCTATGCATTCAGCATCTCTGGAACAGCAGCCCCGTTGCTAGATATTCAGCGCCTTTGGAACAGCAGCCCCGGTGCTATACATTCAGCATCTCTGGAGCAGCAGCACCGGTGCTATACATTCAGCATCTCTGGAAAAGCAGCCACAGTGCTATATATTCAGCTTCTCTGCAGCAGCAGCCCCGGTGCTATACAGCCGGCATCTCTGGAAAAGCAGCCCCAGTGCTATACGTTCAGCATCTCTGCAGCAGCAGCCCTGGTGCTGTACATTCAGCATCGCTGCAACAGCAGCCCAAGTGCTATACATTCGGCATCTCTGGAAGAACAGCCTCAGTGCTATGCATTCAGCATCTCTGCAACAACAGCCCCGGTGCTATACATTCAGCATCTCTGGAGAAGCAGCCCAAGTGCTATACATTCAGCACCTCTGGAACAACAGCCCCGGTGCTATACATTCAGCATCTCTGGAACAGCATTCCCGGTGCTATACATTCAGCATCCCTGGAAAAGCAGCCCCGGTTCTATACATTCAGCATCTCTGGAACAGCAGCCCCGGTGCTATACATTCAGCAGTCTGGTAAAGCAGCCACAGTGCTATACATTCAGCATCTCTGCAGCAGCAGCCCCAGTGCTATACATTCAGCATCTCTGCAACAGCAGCCCAAGTGCTATACATTCAGCACTTTGGAACAGCTGCCCCGGTGCTATGCATTCGGCATCTCTGGAACAACAGCCCCGTTGCTATGCAGTCAGCATCTCTAGAACAACAGACGTGGTGCTATGCATTCAGCATCTGGAACAGCAGCTCCAGTGCTATACATTCGGCATCTCTGGAAGAACAGCCTCAGTGCTATGCATTCAGCATCTCTGCAACAACAGCCCCGGTGCTATACATTCAGCATCTCTGGAACAGCAGCCCCGGTGCTATACATTTAGCATCTCTGGAAAAGCAGCCACAGTGCTATACATTCAGTATCTCTGCAGCAGCAGCCCCGGTGCTATACAGTCAGCATCCCTGGAAAAGCAGCCCCAGTGCTATACATTCGGCATCTCTGGAACAACAGACCCGTTGCTATGCAGTCAGCATCTCTAGAACAACAGACCTGGTGATATGCATTCAGCATCTGGAACAGCAGCTCCAGTGCTATACATTCAGCATCTCTGGAATAACAGCTCCAGTGCTATACATTCAGCATCTCTGGAATAACAGCCCCGGTGCTATACAGTCAGCATCTCTTGAACAACAGTCCTGGTGCTTTGCATTCAGCATCTCTGGAAAAGCAGCCCCAGTGCTATGCATTCAGCATCTCTGGAAAAGCAGCCCCAGTGCTATGCATTCAGCATCTCTGGAAAAGCAGCCCCAGTGCTATGCATTGAGCATCTCTGGAAAAGCAGCCCCAGTGCTATACATTCAGTACCTCTGGAAAGGCAGCCCCAGTGCTATGCATTCTGCATCTCTGAAGCAGTAGCCCCGGTGCTATACATCCAGCATCTCTGGAAAAGCAGCCCCAGTGCTATACATTCAGCATCTCTGCAACAGCAGCCCCGGTGCTATGCATTCAGCACCTCTGCAACAGCAGCCCCGGTGCTATACATTCAGCACCTTTGGAACAGCAGCCCCGGTGCTATACATTCAGCATCTTTGGAACAATATCCCCAGTGCTATGCATTGAGCATCTCTAGAACAATTGTCTTGGTGCTATGCATTGAGCATCTCTGGAACAGCAGCCCCATTGCTATACATTCAGCACCTTGGAACAGCAGCCCCGGTGCTATGCATTCAGCATCTCTGGAACAGCAGCCCCGTTGCTAGATATTCAGCGCCTTTGGAACAGCAGCCCCGGTGCTATACATTCAGCATCTCTGGAGCAGCAGCACCGGTGCTATACATTCAGCATCTCTGGAAAAGCAGCCACAGTGCTATATATTCAGCTTCTCTGCAGCAGCAGCCCCGGTGCTATACAGCCAGCATCTCTGGAAAAGCAGCCCCAGTGCTATACGTTCAGCATCTCTGCAGCAGCAGCCCTGGTGCTGTACATTCAGCATCGCTGCAACAGCAGCCCAAGTGCTATACATTCGGCATCTCTGGAAGAACAGCCTCAGTGCTATGCATTCAGCATCTCTGCAACAACAGCCCCGGTGCTATACATTCAGCATCTCTGGAGAAGCAGCCCAAGTGCTATACATTCAGCACCTCTGGAACAACAGCCCCGGTGCTATACATTCAGCATCTCTGGAACAGCAGCCCCGGTGCTATACATTCAGCATCCCTGGAAAAGCAGCCCCGGTTCTATACATTCAGCATCTCTGGAACAGCAGCCCCGGTGCTATACATTCAGCAGTCTGGTAAAGCAGCCACAGTGCTATACATTCAGCATCTCTGCAGCAGCAGCCCCAGTGCTATACATTCAGCATCTCTGCAGCAGCAGCCCCAGTGCTATAGTCAGCATCTCTGGAAAAGCAGCCCCAGTGCTATACATTCAGCATCTCTGCAGCAGCAGACCCGGTGCTGTACATTCAGCATCTCTGCAACAGCAGCCCAAGTGCTATACATTCAGCACTTTGGAACAGCTGCCCCGGTGCTATGCATTCGGCATCTCTGGAACAACAGCCCCGGTGCTATGCAGTCAGCATCTCTAGAACAACAGACGTGGTGCTATGCATTCAGCATCTGGAACAGCAGCTCCAGTGCTATACATTCGGCATCTCTGGAAGAACAGCCTCAGTGCTATGCATTCAGCATCTCTGCAACAACAGCCCCGGTGCTATACATTCAGCATCTCTGGAGAAGCAGCCCAAGTGCTATACATTCAGCACCTCTGGAACAACAGCCCCGGTGCTATACATTCAGCATCTCTGGAACAGCAGCCCCGGTGCTATACATTCAGCATCCCTGGAAAAGCAGCCCCGGTTCTATACATTCAGCATCTCTGGAACAGCAGCCCCGGTGCTATACATTCAGCAGTCTGGTAAAGCAGCCACAGTGCTATACATTCAGCATCTCTGCAGCAGCAGCCCCAGTGCTATACATTCAGCATCTCTGCAGCAGCAGCCCCAGTGCTATAGTCAGCATCTCTGGAAAAGCAGCCCCAGTGCTATACATTCAGCATCTCTGCAGCAGCAGACCCGGTGCTGTACATTCAGCATCTCTGCAACAGCAGCCCAAGTGCTATACATTCAGCACTTTGGAACAGCTGCCCCGGTGCTATGCATTCGGCATCTCTGGAACAACAGCCCCGGTGCTATGCAGTCAGCATCTCTAGAACAACAGACGTGGTGCTATGCATTCAGCATCTGGAACAGCAGCTCCAGTGCTATACATTCAGCATCTCTGGAATAACAGCCCCGGTGCTGTACAGTCAGCATCTCTAGAACAACAGTCCTGGTGCTATGCATTGAGCATCTGGAACAGCAGCCCCAGTGCTATGCATTGAGCATCTCTGGAAAAGCAGCCCCAGTGCTATGCATTCAGCATCGCCGGAAAAACAGCCCCGGTGCTATACATTCAGCACCTTTGGAACAGCAGCCCCGGTGCTATACATTCAGCACCTCTGCAACAACAGCCCCGGTGCTATACATTCAGCACCTCTGGAAAAGCAGCACCGGTGCTATGCATTCAGCATCTCTGGAACTGCATTCCTGGTGCTATGCATTCAGCATCTTAGCAGCAGCAGCCCCAGTGGTATACATTCAGCATCTCTGGAACAGCAGCCCGAGTGCTATACATTCAGCACCCCTGGAACAACACCCCCGGTGCTATACATTCAGCATCTCTGGAACAGCAGCCCCGGTGCTATACATTCAGCAGTCTGGTAAAGCAGCCACAGTGCTATACATTCAGCATCTCTGCAGCAGCAGCCCCAGTGCTATACATTCAGCATCTCTGCAGCAGCAGCCCCAGTGCTATAGTCAGCATCTCTGGAAAAGCAGCCCCAGTGCTATACATTCAGCATCTCTGCAGCAGCAGACCCGGTGCTGTACATTCAGCATCTCTGCAACAGCAGCCCAAGTGCTATACATTCAGCACTTTGGAACAGCTGCCCCGGTGCTATGCATTCGGCATCTCTGGAACAACAGCCCCGGTGCTATGCAGTCAGCATCTCTAGAACAACAGACGTGGTGCTATGCATTCAGCATCTGGAACAGCAGCTCCAGTGCTATACATTCAGCATCTCTGGAATAACAGCCCCGGTGCTGTACAGTCAGCATCTCTAGAACAACAGTCCTGGTGCTATGCATTGAGCATCTGGAACAGCAGCCCCAGTGCTATGCATTCAGCATCGCCGGAAAAACAGCCCCGGTGCTATACATTCAGCACCTCTGCAACAACAGCCCCGGTGCTATACATTCAGCACCTCTGGAAAAGCAGCACCGGTGCTATGCATTCAGCATCTCTGGAACTGCATTCCTGGTGCTATGCATTCAGCATCTTAGCAGCAGCAGCCCCAGTGGTATACATTCAGCATCTCTGGAACAGCAGCCCGAGTGCTATACATTCAGCACCCCTGGAACAACACCCCCGGTGCTATACATTCAGCATCTCTAGAAAAGCAGCCACGGTGCTATACATTCAGCATCTCTGGAACAGCAGCCCTGGTGCTATACGTTCAGCATCTCTGGAAAAGCAGCCACGGTGATGTACATTCAGCATCTCTGCAACAGCAGCCCTGGTGCTGCACATTCAGCATCTCTGCAACAGCAGCCCAAGTGCTATACATTCAGCACCCTTGGAACAGCAGCCCCGGTGCTATGCAGTCAGCATCTCTAGAACAGCAGCCCCAGTGCTATGCATTCAGCATCTCTGGAACAGCAGCTCCGGTGCTATACATTCAGCATCTTTGGAACAGCAGCCCCGGTGCAATGCAGTCTGCATCTCTGGAACAGCAGCCCCGGTGCTAGGCTGTCAGCAGCTCTTGATCAACAGTCCTGGTGCTATGCATTCAGTATCTGGAACAGCAGCCCCGGTGCTATACATTCAGCACCTCTGGAACTACAGGCCCGGTGCTCTGCATTCAGCATCTCTAGGACAGCAGCCCCGGTGCTATGCTTTCAGTGTCTCTGGAGCAGCAGCCGCGGTGCTATACATTCAGCAACTCTGGAAAAGCAGCCCCGGTGCTATGCAGTCAGCATCTCTAGAACAGCAGCCCCGGTGCTATGCATTCAGCATCTCTGGAACAGCAGCCCCGGTGCTATACATTCAGCATCCCTGGAAAAGCAGCTCCGGTGCTATACATTCAGCATCTCTGGAACAGCAGCCACAGTGCTATACATTCAGCATCTCTGCATCAGCAGCCCCAGTGCTCTACAGTCAGCATCTCTGGAAAAGCAGCCCCAGTGCTATGCATTCAGCATCTCTGCGACATTAGCCCTGGTGCTGTACATTCAGCATCTCTGCAACAGCAGCCCAAGTGCTATACATTCAGCACCTTTGGAACAGCAGCCCCGGTGCTATGCAGTCAGCATCTCTAGAACAGCAGCCCCGGTGCTATACATTCAGCACCTTTGGAACAGCATCCCCGGTGCTATATATTCAGCATCTCTGCAACTACAGCCCCGGTGCTATACATTCAGCATCTCTGGAGAAGCAGCCCAAGTGCTATACATTCAGCACCTCTGGAACAACAGCCCCGGTGCTATACATTCAGCATCTCTGGAACAGCAGCTCCGGTGCTATATATTCAGCATCCCTGGAAAAGCAGCCCCGGTTCTATACATTCAGCATCTCTGGAACAGCAGCCCCGGTGCTATACATTCAGCTCTCTGGAAAAGCAGCCACAGTGCTATACATTCAGCATCTCTGCAGCAGCAGCCCCAGTGCTATACACTCAGCATCTCTGCAGCAGCAGCCCCAGTGCTATACAGTCAGCATCTCTGGAAAAGCAGCCCCGGTGCTATACATTCTGCATCTCTGCAGCAGCAGCCCCGGTGCTGTACATTCAGCATCTCTGCAACAGCAGCCCAAGTGCTATACATTCAGCACTTTGGAACAGCAGCCCTGGTGCTATGCAGTCAGCATCTCTAGAACAACAGACCTGATGCTATGTATTCAGCATCTGGAACAGCAGCTCCTGTGCTCTACATTCAGCATCTCTGGAATAACAGCCCCGGTGCTATACAGTCAGCATCTCTAGAACAACAGCCCTGGTGCTATGCATTGAGCATCTGGAACAGCAGCCCCAGTGCTATGCATTCAGCAACTCTGGAAAAGCAGCCCCAGTGCTATGCATTCAGCATCTCTGGAAAAGCAGCCCCAGTGCTATGCATTCAGCATCTCTGGAAAAGCAGCCCCAGTGCTATACATTCAGCACCTCTGGAACAGCAGCCCCAGTCCTATGCATTCACCACCTCTGGAACAGCAGCCCCGGTGCTATGTATTCAGCATCTCTGGAAAAGCAGCCCCAGTGCTATACATTCAGTACCTCTGGAAAAGCAGCCCCAGTGCTATACATTCCGCATCTCTGAAGTAGCAGCCCCGGTGCTATCCATCCAGCATCTCTGGAAAAGCAGCCCCAGTGCTACACATTCAGCATCTCTGCAACAGCAGCCCCGGTGCTATGCATTCCGCACCTGTGCAACAGCAGCCCCAGTGCTATACATTCAGCACCTCTGGAACAGCAGCCCCGGTGCTATACATTCAGCACCTTTGGAACAGCAGCCCTTGTGCTATACATTCAGCATCTTTGGAACAATATCCCCAGTGCTATGCATTCAGCATCTCTAGAACAATTGTCTTGGTGCTATGCATTGAGCATCTCTGGAACAGCAGCCCCATTGCTATACATTCAGCACTTTGGAACAGCAGCCCCGGTGCTATGCAGTCAGCATCTCTAGAACAATTGTGTTGGTGCTATACATTCAGCATCTCTGGAACAGTAGCCCCAGTGCTATACATTCAGCATCTCTGGAACAATAGCCCCGGTGCTATTCCGTCAGCATCTGGAACAGCAGCACCAGTGCTATACATTCAGCATCTCTGGAACAACAGCCCCGGTGCTATGTAGTCAGCATCTCTAGAACAACAGTCCTGGTGCTATGCATTCAGCATCTGGAACAACAGCCCCGGTGCTATACATTCAGCATCTCTGGAACAGCAGCCCCGGTGCTATACATTCAGCAACTCTGGAACAGCAGCCCCGGTGCTATACATTCAGCATCACTGGAACAGCAGCCCCGGTACTATACATTCAGCACCTTTGGAACAGCAGCCCCGGTGCTATACATTCAGCACCTTTGGAACAGCAGCCCCGGTGCTATGCTTTCAGCATCTCTGGAAAAGCAGCCCCAGTGCTATGCATTCAGCATCTCTGGAACAGCTGCACCGGTGCTATACATTCAGCACCTCTGGAACAGCAGCCCCAGTCCTGTGCATTCAGCACCTCTGGAACAGCAGCCCCAGTCCTATGCATTCATCACCTCTGGAACAGCAGCCTCGGTGCTATGTATTCAGCATCTCTGGAAAAGCAGCCCCAGTGCTATGCATTCAGCATCTCTGGAACAGCAGCCCCGGTGCTATACATTTCGCAACTCTGGAACAGCAGCCCCGGTGCAAGATATTCAGCATCTCTGGAACAATTGTCTTAGTGCTATGCATTGAGCATCTCTGGAACAGCAGCCCCATTGCTATACATTCAGCACTTTGGAACAGCAGCACCGGTGCTATGCAGTCAGCATCTCTAGAACAACAGTCCTGGTGCTATGCATTCAGCATCTGGAACAACAGCCCTGGTGCTATACATTCAGCATCTCTGGAACAGCAGCCCCGGTGCTAAACATTCAGCAACTCTGGAACAGCAGCCCCGGTGCTATACATTCAGCATCGCTGGAACAACAGCCCCGGTGCTGTACATTCAACACCTTTGGAACAGCAGCCCCGGTGCTATACATTCAGCATCTCTTCAACAACAGCCCCTGTGCTATACATTCAGCACCTCTGGAAAAGCAGCCCAAATGCTATACATTCAGCACCTCTGGAACAACAGCCCCGGTGCTATACATTCAGCATCTCTGGAAAAGCAGCCCTGGTTCTATACATTCAGGAACTCTGGAACAACAGCCCCGGTGCTATACATTCAGCGTCCTTGGAAAAGCAGCCCCGGTGCTATACATTCAGCATCTCTGGAACAGCAGCCCCGGTGCTATACATTTAGCATCTCTGGAAAAGCAGCCACAGTGCTATACATTCAGTATCTCTGCAGCAGCAGCCCCGGTGCTATACAGTCAGCATCTCTGGAAAAGCAGCCCCAGTGCTATACATTCAGCGTCTCTGCAGCAGCAGCCCTGGTGCTGTACATTCAGCATCTCTGCAACAGCAGCCCAAGTGCTATACATTCGGCAGCTCTGGAACAACAGACCCGGTGCTATGCAGTCAGCATCTCTAGAACAACAGACCTGGTGCTATGCATTCAGCATCTGGAACAGCAGCTCCAGTGCTATACATTCAGCATCTCTGGAATAACAGCTCCAGTGCTATACATTCAGCATCTCTGGAATAACAGCCCCGGTGCTATACAGTCAGCATCTCTTGAACAACAGTCCTGGTGCTTTGCATTCAGCATCTCTGGAAAAGCAGCCCCAGTGCTATGCATTCAGCATCTCTGGAAAAGCAGCCCCAGTGCTATGCATTCAGCATCTCTGGAAAAGCAGCCCCAGTGCTATGCATTCAGCATCTCTGGAACAGCAGCACCGGTGCTATACATTCAGCACCTCTGGAACAGCAGACCCAGTCCTATGCATTCACCACCTCTGGAACAGCAGCCCCAGTGCTATGCATTCAGCATCTCTGGAAAAGCAGCCCCAGTGCTATACATTCAGTACCTCTGGAAAAGCAGCCCCAGTGCTATGCATTCCGCATCTCTGAAGCAGCAGCCCCGGTGCTATACATCCAGCATCTCTGGAAAAGCAGCCCCAGTGCTATACATTCAGCATCTCTGCAACAGCAGCCCCGGTGCTATGCATTCAGCACCTCTGCAACAGCAGCCCCGGTGCTATACATTCAGCACCTTTGGAACAGCAGCCCCGGTGCTATACATTCAGCATCTTTGGAACAATATCCCCAGTGCTATGCATTGAGCATCTCTAGAACAATTGTCTTGGTGCTATGCATTGAGCATCTCTGGAACAGCAGCCCCATTGCTATACATTCAGCACCTTGGAACAGCAGCCCCGGTGCTATGCATTCAGCATCTCTGGAACAGCAGCCCCGTTGCTAGATATTCAGCACCTTTGGAACAGCAGCCCCGGTGCTATACATTCAGCATCTCTGGAGCAGCAGCACCGGTGCTATACATTCAGCATCTCTGGAAAAGCAGCCACAGTGCTATATATTCAGCTTCTCTGCAGCAGCAGCCCCGGTGCTATACAGCCAGCAGCTCTGGAAAAGCAGCCCCAGCGCTATACATTCAGCATCTCGGCAGCAGCAGCCCTGGTGCTGTACATTCAGCATCGATGCAACAGCAGCCCAAGTGCTATACATTCGGCATCTCTGGAAGAACAGCCTCAGTGCTATGCATTCAGCATCTCTGCAACAACAGCCCCGGTGCTAAACATTCAGCATCTCTGGAGAAGCAGCCCAAGTGCTATACATTCAGCACCTCTGGAACAACAGCCCAGGTGCTATACATTCAGCATCTCTGGAACAGCAGCCCCGGTGCTATACATTCAGCATCCCTGGAAAAGCAGCCCCGGTTCTATACATTCAGCATCTCTGGAACAGCAGCCCCGGTGCTATACATTCAGCAGTCTGGTAAAGCAGCCACAGTGCTGTACATTCAGCATCTCTGCAGCAGCAGCCCCAGTGCTATACATTCAGCATCTCTGCAGCAGCAGCCCCAGTGCTATAGTCAGCATCTCTGGAAAAGCAGCCCCAGTGCTATACATTCAGCATCTCTGCAGCAGCAGCCCCGGTGCTGTACATTCAGCATCTCTGCAACAGCAGCCCAAGTGCTATACATTCAGCACTTTGGAACAGCTGCCCCGGTGCTATGCATTCGGCATCTCTGGAACAACAGCCCTGGTGCTATGCAGTCAGCATCTCTAGAACAACAGACGTGGTGCTATGCATTCAGCATCTGGAACAGCAGCTCCAGTGCTATACATTCAGCATCTCTGGAATAACAGCCCCGGTGCTATACAGTCAGCATCTCTAGAACAACAGTCCTGGTGCTATGCATTGAGCATCTGGAACAGCAGCCCCAGTGCTATGCATTCAGCATCTCTGGAAAAACAGCCCCAGTGCTATGCATTCAGCATCGCTGGAAAAACAGCCCCGGTGCTATACATTCAGCACCTTTGGAACAGCAGCCCCAGTGCTATACATTCAGCACCTCTGCAACAACAGCCCCGGTGCTATACATTCAGCACCTCTGGAAAAGCAGCACCGGTGCTATGCATTCAGCATCTCTGGAACTGCATTCCTGGTGCTATGCATTCAGCATCTTAGCAGCAGCAGCCCCAGTGGTATACATTCAGCATCTCTGGAACAGCAGCCCGAGTGCTATACATTCAGCACTCCTGGAACGAAAAGCAGCCCCAGTGCTATACATTCAGTACCTCTGAAAAGCAGCCCCAGTGCTATACATTCCGCATCTTTGAAGTAGCAGCCCCGGTGCTATACATTCAGCATCTCTAGAACAATTGTCTTGGTGCTATACATTCAGCATCTCTGGAACAACAGCCCCGGTGCTATGTAGTCAGCATCTCTAGAACAACAGCCCCGGTGCTATGCATTCAGCATCTCTGGAACAGCAGCCCCGGTGCTATACATTCAGCAACTCTGGAACAGCAGCCCCAGTGCTATACATTCAGCATCACTGGAACAGCAGCCCCGGTGCTATACATTCAGCACCTTTGGAACAGCAGCCCCAGTGCTATACATTCAGCACCTTTGGAACAGCAGCCCCGGTGCTATGCATTCAGCATCTCTGGAAAAGCAGCCCCAGTGCTATGCATTCAGCATCTCTGGAAAAGCAGCCCCAGTGCTATACATTCAGCATCTCTGCAACAGTAGCCATGGTGCTGTACATTCAGCATCTCTGCAACAGCAGCCCAAGTGCTATACATTCAGCACCTTTGGAACAGCAGCCCCGGTGCTATGCAGTCAGCATCTCTAGAACAGCAGCCCCGGTGCTATACATTCAGCATCTCTAGAACAATTGTCTTGGTGCTATACATTCAGCATCTCTGGAACAACAGCCCCGGTGCTATGTAGTCAGCATCTCTAGAACAACAGCCCCGGTGCTATGCATTCAGCATCTCTGGAACAGTAGCCCCAGTGCTATACATTCAGCATCTCTGGAATAATAGCCCCGGTGCTATTCTGTCAGCATCTGGAACAGCAGCACCAGTGCTATACATTCAGCACCTCTGGAACAACAGCCCCGGTGCTATGTAGTCAGCATCTCTGGAACAACAGCCCTGGTGCTATGCATTCAGCATCTCTGGAACAGCAGCCCCGGTGCTATACATTCAGCAACTCTGGAACAGAAGCCCCGGTGCTATACATTCAGCATCACTGGAACAGCAGCCCCGGTGCTATACATTCAGCATCACTGGAACAGCAGCCCCGGTGCTATACATTCAGCACCTTTGGAACAGCAGCCCCGGTGCTATACATTCAGCACCTTTGGAACAGCAGCCCCGGTGCTATGCATTCAGCATCTCTGGAAAAGCAGCCACAGTGCTATGCATTCAGCATCTCTGGAACAGCAGCACCGGTGCTATATATTCAGCACCTCTGGAACAGCAGCCCCAGTCCTGTGCATTCAACACCTCTGCAACAGCAGCCCCGGTGCTATGTATTCAGCATCTCTGGAAAAGCAGCCCCAGTGCTATACATTCAGTACCTCTGGAAAAGCAGCCCCAGTGCTATACATTCCGCATCTTTGAAGTAGCAGCCCCGGTGCTATACATTCAGCATCTCTAGAACAATTGTCTTGGTGCTATGCATTCAGCACCTCTGCAACAGCAGCCCCGGTGCTATGTATTCAGCACCTCTGGAACAGCAGCACCGGTGCTATACATTCAGCACCTCTGCAAAAGCAGATCCGGTGCTATACATTCAGCACCTCTGGAAAAGCAGCCCCGGTGCTATGTATTCAGCACCACTGGAACAACAGGCCCAGTGCTATACATTCAGCATCTCTGGAACAGTAGCCCCAGTGCTATACATTCAGCATCTCTAGAACAGCAGCCACAGTGCGATACATTCAGCTTCTCTGCAGCAGCAGCCCTGGTGCTATACATTCAGCATCTCTGGAAAAGCAGCCCCAGTGCTATACATTCAGCATCTCTGCAACAGTAGCCATGGTGCTGTACATTCAGCATCTCTGCAACAGCAGCCCAAGTGCTATACATTCAGCACCTTTGGAACAGCAGCCCCGGTGCTATGCAGTCAGCATCTCTAGAACAGCAGCCCCGGTGCTATGCATTCAGCATCTCTGGAACAGCAGCCCCGGTGCTATACATTCAGCATCCCTGGAAAAGCAGCTCCGGTGCTATACATTCAGCATCTCTGGAACAGCAGCCACAGTGCTATACATTCAGCATCTCTGCAGCAGCAGCCCCGGTGCTGTACATTCAGCATCTCTGCAACAGCAGCCCAAGTGCTATACATTCAGCACCTTTGGAACAGCAGCCCCGGTGCTATGCAGTCAGCATCTCTGCAACAGCAGCCCAAGTGCTATACATTCAGCACCTTTGGAACAGCATCCCCAGTGCTATATATTCAGCATCTCTGCAAAAACAGCCCCGGTGCTATACATTCAGCATCTCTGGAGAAGCAGCTCAAGTGCTATACATTCAGCACTTCTGGAACAACAGCCCTGGTGCTATACATTCAGCATCTCTGGAACAGCAGCCCCGGTGCTATACATTCAGCATCCCTGGAAAAGCAGCTCCGGTTCTATACATTCAGCATCTCTGGAACAGCAGCCCCGGTGCTATACATTCAGCACTCTGGAAAAGCAGCCACAGTGCTATACATTCAGCATCTCTGCAGCAGCAGCCCCAGTGCTATACATTCAGCATCTCTGTAGCAGCAGCCCCAGTGCTATACAGTCAGCATCTCTGGAAAAGCAGCCCCAGTGCTATACATTCTGCATCTCTGCAGAAGCAGCCCCGGTGCTGTACATTCAGCATCTCTGCAACAGCAGCCCAAGTGCTATACATTCAGCACTTTGGAACAGCAGCCCTGGTGCTATGCAGTCAGCATCTCTAGAACAACAGACCTGGTGCTATGCATTCAGCATCTGGAACAGCAGCTCCAGTGCTCTACATTCAACATCTCTGGAATAACAGCCCCGGTGCTATACAGTCAGCATCTCTAGAACAACAGTCCTGGTGCTATGCATTGAGCATCTGGAACAGCAGCCCCAGTGCTATGCATTCAGCAACTCTGGAAGAGCAGCCCCAGTGCTATGCATTCAGCATCTCTGGAAAAGCAGCCCCAGTGCTATGCATTCAGCAACTCTGGAACAGCAGCACCGGTGCTATACATTCAGCATCTCTGGAACAGCAGCCCCAGTCCTATGCATTCACCACCTCTGGAACAGCAGCCCCGGTGTTATGTATTCAGTACCTCTGGAAAAGCAGCCCCAGTGCTATACATTCCGCATCTCTGAAGTAGCAGCCCCAGTGCTATCCATCCAGCATCTCTGGAAAAGCAGCCCCAGTGCTAAACATTCAGCATCTCTACAGCAGCAGCCCCGGTGCTATGCATTCAGCACCTCTGCAACAGCAGCCCCAGTGCTATACATTCAGCACCTCTGGAACAGCAGCCCCGGTGCTATACATTCAGCACCTTTGGAACAGCAGCCCCGGTGCAATACATTCAGCATCTTTGGAACAATATCCCCAGTGCAATGAATTCAGCATCTCTAGAACAATTGTCTTGGTGCTATGCATTGAGCATCTCTGGAACAGCAGCCCCATTGCTATACATTCAGCACTTTGGAACAGCAGCCCCGGTGCTATGCAGTCAGCATCTCTAGAACAATTGTGTTGGTGCTATACATTCAGCATCTCTGGAACAGTAGCCCCAGTGCTATACATTCAGCATCTCTGGAACAATAGCCCCGGTGCTATTCTGTCAGCATCTGGAACAGCAGCACCAGTGCTATACATTCAGCATCTCTGGAACAACAGCCCCGGTGCTATGTAGTTAGCATCTCTGGAACAACAGCCCTGGTGCTATGCATTCAGCATCTCTGGAACAGCAGGCCCGGTGCTATACATTCAGCAACTCTGGAACAGCAGCCCCGGTGCTATACATTCAGCATCACTGGAACAGCAGCCCCGGTGCTATACATTCAGCACCTTTGGAACAGCAGCCCCGGTGCTATACATTCAGCAGCTTTGGAACAGCAGCCCCGGTGCTATACATTCAGCACTTTGGAACAGCAGCCCCGGTGCTATACATTCAGCATCTCTAGAACAATTGTCTTGGTGCTATACATTCAGCATCTCTGGAACAACAGCCCCGGTGCTATGTAGTCAGCATCTCTAGAACAACAGCCCCGGTGCTATGCATTCAGCATCTCTGGAACAGTAGCCCCAGTGCTATACATTCAGCATCTCTGGAATAATAGCCCCGGTGCTATTCTGTCAGCATCTGGAACAGCAGCACCAGTGCTATACATTCAGCACCTCTAGAACAACAGCCCCGGTGCTATGTAGTCAGCATCTCTGGAACAACAGCCCTGGTGCTATGCATTCAGCATCTCTGGAACAACAGCCCCGGTGCTATACATTCAGCAACTCTGGAACAGCAGCCCCCGTGCTATACATTCAGCATCACTGGAACAGCAGCCCCGGTGCTATACATTCAGCATCTCTGGAACAGCAGCCCCAGTCCTATGCATTCACCACCTCTGGAACAGCAGCCCCGGTGCTATGTATTCAGCATCTCTGGAAAAGCAGCCCCAGTGCTATACATTCAGCACCTCTGGAACAGCAGCCCCGGTGCTATACATTCAGCACCTTTGGAACAGCAGCCCCGGTGCAATACATTCAGCATCTTTGGAACAATATCCCCAGTGCAATGAATTCAGCATCTCTAGAACAATTGTCTTGGTGCTATGCATTGAGCATCTCTGGAACAGCAGCCCCATTGCTATACATTCAGCACTTTGAAACAGCAGCCCCGGTGCTATGCAGTCAGCATCTCTAGAACAATTGTGTTGGTGCTATACATTCAGCATCTCTGGAACAGTAGCCCCAGTGCTATACATTCAGCATCTCTGGAACAATAGCCCCGGTGCTATTCTGTCAGCATCTGGAACAGCAGCACCAGTGCTATACATTCAGCATCTCTGGAACAACAGCCCCGGTGCTATGTAGTCAGCATCTCTGGAACAACAGCCCTGGTGCTATGCATTCAGCATCTCTGGAACAGCAGGCCCGGTGCTATACATTCAGCAACTCTGGAACAGCAGCCCCGGTGCTATACATTCAGCATCACTGGAACAGCATCCCCGGTGCTATACATTCAGCACCTTTGGAACAGCAGCCCCGGTGCTATACATTCAGCAGCTTTGGAACAGCAGCCCCGGTGCTATACATTCAGCACTTTGGAACAGCAGCCCCGGTGCTATACATTCAGCATCTCTAGAACAATTGTCTTGGTGCTATACATTCAGCATCTCTGGAACAATTGTCTTGGTGCTATACATTCAGCATCTCTGGAACAACAGCCCCGGTGCTATGTAGTCAGCATCTCTAGAACAACAGCCCCGGTGCTATGCATTCAGCATCTCTGGAACAGTAGCCCCAGTGCTATACATTCAGCATCTCTGGAATAATAGCCCCGGTGCTATTCTGTCAGCATCTGGAACAGCAGCACCAGTGCTATACATTCAGCACCTCTGGAACAACAGCCCCGGTGCTATGTAGTCAGCATCTCTGGAACAACAGCCCTGGTGCTATGCATTCAGCATCTCTGGAACAGCAGCCCCGGTGCTATACATTCAGCAACTCTGGAACAGCAGCCCCGGTGCTATACATTCAGCATCACTGGAACAGCAGCCCCGGTGCTATACATTCAGCATCACTGGAACAGCAGCCCCGGTGCTATACATTCAGCACCTTTGGAACAGCAGCCCCGGTGCTATACATTCAGCACCTTTGGAACAGCAGCCCCGGTGCTATGCATTCAGCATCTCTGGAAAAGCAGCCACAGTGCTATGCATTCAGCATCTCTGGAACAGCAGCACCGGTGCTATATATTCAGCACCTCTGGAACAGCAGCCCCAGTCCTGTGCATTCAACACCTCTGCAACAGCAGCCCCGGTGCTATGTATTCAGCATCTCTGGAAAAGCAGCCCCAGTGCTATACATTCAGTACCTCTGGAAAAGCAGCCCCAGTGCTATACATTCCGCATCTTTGAAGTAGCAGCCCCGGTGCTATACATTCAGCATCTCTAGAACAATTGTCTTGGTGCTATACATTCAGCATCTCTGGAACAACAGCCCCGGTGCTATGTAGTCAGCATCTCTAGAACAACAGCCCCGGTGCTATGCATTCAGCATCTCTGGAACAGCAGCCCCGGTGCTATACATTCAGCAACTCTGGAACAGCAGCCCCAGTGCTATACATTCAGCATCACTGGAACAGCAGCCCCGGTGCTATATATTCAGCACCTTTGGAACAGCAGCCCCGGTGCTATACATTCAGCACCTTTGGAACAGCAGCCCCGGTGCTATGCATTCAGCATCTCTGGAAAAGCAGCCCCAGTGCTATGCATTCAGCATCTCTGGAAAAGCAGCCCCAGTGCTATACATTCAGCATCTCTGCAACAGTAGCCATGGTGCTGTACATTCAGCATCTCTGCAACAGCAGCCCAAGTGCTATACATTCAGCACCTTTGGAACAGCAGCCCCGGTGCTATGCAGTCAGCATCTCTAGAACAGCAGCCCCGGTGCTATACATTCAGCATCCCTGGAAAAGCAGCTCCGGTGCTATACATTCAGCATCTCTGGAACAGCAGCCACAGTGCTATACATTCAGCATCTCTGCAGCAGCAGCCCCGGTGCTATACAGTCAGCATCTCTGGAAAAGCAGCCCCAGTGCTATGCATTCAGCATCTCTGCGACAGCAGCCCTGGTGCTGTACATTCAGCATCTCTGCAACAGCAGCCCAAGTGCTATACATTCAGCACCTTTGGAACAGCAGCCCCGGTGCTATGCAGTCAGCATCTCTAGAACAGCAGCCCCAGTGCTATACATTCAGCACCTTTGGAACAGCATCCCCAGTGCTATATATTCAGCATCTCTGCAACAACAGCCCCGGTGCTATACATTCAGCATCTCTGGAGAAGCAGCTCAAGTGCTATACATTCAGCACTTCTGGAACAACAGCCCCGGTGCTATACATTCAGCATCTCTGGAACAGCAGCCCCGGTGCTATACATTCAGCATCCCTGGAAAAGCAGCTCCGGTTCTATACATTCAGCATCTCTGGAACAGCAGCCCCGGTGCTATACATTCAGCACTCTGGAAAAGCAGCCACAGTGCTATACATTCAGCATCTCTGCAGCAGCAGCCCCAGTGCTATACATTCAGCATCTCTGTAGCAGCAGCCCCAGTGCTATACAGTCAGCATCTCTGGAAAAGCAGCCCCAGTGCTATACATTCTGCATCTCTGCAGAAGCAGCCCCGGTGCTGTACATTCAGCATCTCTGCAACAGCAGCCCCAGTGCTATACATTCAGCACTTTGGAACAGCAGCCCTGGTGCTATGCAGTCAGCATCTCTAGAACAACAGACCTGGTGCTATGCATTCAGCATCTGGAACAGCAGCTCCAGTGCTCTACATTCAACATCTCTGGAATAACAGCCCCGGTGCTATACAGTCAGCATCTCTAGAACAACAGTCCTGGTGCTATGCATTGAGCATCTGGAACAGCAGCCCCAGTGCTATGCATTCAGCAACTCTGGAAGAGCAGCCCCAGTGCTATGCATTCAGCATCTCTGGAAAAGCAGACCCAGTGCTATGCATTCAGCAACTCTGGAACAGCAGCACCGGTGCTATACATTCAGCATCTCTGGAACAGCAGCCCCAGTCCTATGACTTCACCACCTCTGGAACAGCAGCCCCGGTGCTATGTATTCAGCATCTCTGGAAAAGCAGCCCCAGTGCTATACATTCAGCACCTCTGGAACAGCAGCCCCGGTGCTATACATTCAGCACCTTTGGAACAGCAGCCCCGGTGCAATACATTCAGCATCTTTGGAACAATATCCCCAGTGCAATGAATTCAGCATCTCTAGAACAATTGTCTTGGTGCTATGCATTGAGCATCTCTGGAACAGCAGCCCCATTGCTATACATTCAGCACTTTGGAACAGCAGCCCCGGTGCTATGCAGTCAGCATCTCTAGAACAATTGTGTTGGTGCTATACATTCAGCATCTCTGGAACAGTAGCCCCAGTGCTATACATTCAGCATCTCTGGAACAATAGCCCCGGTGCTATTCTGTCAGCATGTGGAACAGCAGCACCAGTGCTATACATTCAGCATCTCTGGAACAACAGCCCCGGTGCTATGTAGTTAGCATCTCTGGAACAACAGCCCTGGTGCTATGCATTCAGCATCTCTGGAACAGCAGGCCCGGTGCTATACATTCAGCAACTCTGGAACAGCAGCCCCGGTGCTATACATTCAGCATCACTGGAACAGCAGCCCCGGTGCTATACATTCAGCACCTTTGGAACAGCAGCCCCGGTGCTATACATTCAGCAGCTTTGGAACAGCAGCCCCGGTGCTATACATTCAGCACTTTGGAACAGCAGCCCCGGTGCTATACATTCAGCATCTCTAGAACAATTGTCTTGGTGCTATACATTCAGCATCTCTGGAACAACAGCCCCGGTGCTATGTAGTCAGCATCTCTAGAACAACAGCCCCGGTGCTATGCATTCAGCATCTCTGGAACAGTAGCCCCAGTGCTATACATTCAGCATCTCTGGAATAATAGCCCCGGTGCTATTCTGTCAGCATCTGGAACAGCAGCACCAGTGCTATACATTCAGCACCTCTGGAACAACAGCCCCGGTGCTATGTAGTCAGCATCTCTGGAACAACAGCCCTGGTGCTATGCATTCAGCATCTCTGGAACAGCAGCCCCGGTGCTATACGTTCAGCAACTCTGGAACAGCAGCCCCGGTGCTATACATTCACCATCACTGGAACAGCAGCCCCGGTGCTATACATTCAGCATCACTGGAACAGCAGCCCCGGTGCTATACATTCAGCACCTTTGGAACAGCAGCCCCGGTGCTATACATTCAGCACCTTTGGAACAGCAGCCCCGGTGCTATGCATTCAGCATCTCTGGAAAAGCAGCCACAGTGCTATGCATTCAGCATCTCTGGAACAGCAGCACCGGTGCTATATATTCAGCACCTCTGGAACAGCAGCCCCAGTCCTGTGCATTCAACACCTCTGCAACAGCAGCCCCGGTGCTATGTATTCAGCATCTCTGGAAAAGCAGCCCCAGTGCTATACATTCAGTACCTCTGGAAAAGCAGCCCCAGTGCTATACATTCCGCATCTTTGAAGTAGCAGCCCCGGTGCTATACATTCAGCATCTCTAGAACAATTGTCTTGGTGCTATACATTCAGCATCTCTGGAACAACAGCCCCGGTGCTATGTAGTCAGCATCTCTAGAACAACAGCCCCGGTGCTATGCATTCAGCATCTCTGGAACAGCAGCCCCGGTGCTATACATTCAGCAACTCTGGAACAGCAGCCCCAGTGCTATACATTCAGCATCACTGGAACAGCAGCCCCGGTGCTATACATTCAGCACCTTTGGAACAGCAGCCCCGGTGCTATACATTCAGCACCTTTGGAACAGCAGCCCCGGTGCTATGCATTCAGCATCTCTGGAAAAGCAGCCCCAGTGCTATGCATTCAGCATCTCTGGAAAAGCAGCCCCAGTGCTATACATTCAGCATCTCTGCAACAGTAGCCATGGTGCTGTACATTCAGCATCTCTGCAACAGCAGCCCAAGTGCTATACATTCAGCACCTTTGGAACAGCAGCCCCGGTGCTATGCAGTCAGCATCTCTAGAACAGCAGCCCCGGTGCTATACATTCAGCATCCCTGGAAAAGCAGCTCCGGTGCTATACATTCAGCATCTCTGGAACAGCAGCCACAGTGCTATACATTCAGCATCTCTGCAGCAGCAGCCCCGGTGCTATACAGTCAGCATCTCTGGAAAAGCAGCCCCAGTGCTATGCATTCAGCATCTCTGCGACAGCAGCCCTGGTGCTGTACATTCAGCATCTCTGCAACAGCAGCCCAAGTGCTATACATTCAGCACCTTTGGAACAGCATCCCCAGTGCTATATATTCAGCATCTCTGCAAAAACAGCCCCGGTGCTATACATTCAGCATCTCTGGAGAAGCAGCTCAAGTGCTATACATTCAGCACTTCTGGAACAACAGCCCTGGTGCTATACATTCAGCATCTCTGGAACAGCAGCCCCGGTGCTATACATTCAGCATCCCTGGAAAAGCAGCTCCGGTTCTATACATTCAGCATCTCTGGAACAGCAGCCCCGGTGCTATACATTCAGCACTCTGGAAAAGCAGCCACAGTGCTAAACATTCAGCATCTCTGCAGCAGCAGCCCCAGTGCTATACAGTCAGCATCTCTGGAAAAGCAGCCCCAGTGCTATACATTCTGCATCTCTGCAGAAGCAGCCCCGGTGCTGTACATTCAGCATCTCTGCAACAGCAGCCCAAGTGCTATACATTCAGCACTTTGGAACAGCAGCCCTGGTGCTATGCAGTCAGCATCTCTAGAACAACAGACCTGGTGCTATGCATTCAGCATCTGGAACAGCAGCTCCAGTGCTCTACATTCAACATCTCTGGAATAACAGCCCCGGTGCTATACAGTCAGCATCTCTAGAACAACAGTCCTGGTGCTATGCATTGAGCATCTGGAACAGCAGCCCCAGTGCTATGCATTCAGCAACTCTGGAAGAGCAGCCCCAGTGCTATGCATTCAGCATCTCTGGAAAAGCAGCCCCAGTGCTATGCATTCAGCAACTCTGGAACAGCAGCACCGGTGCTATACATTCAGCATCTCTGGAACAGCAGCCCCAGTCCTATGCATTCACCACCTCTGGAACAGCAGCCCCGGTGTTATGTATTCAGTACCTCTGGAAAAGCAGCCCCAGTGCTATACATTCCGCATCTCTGAAGTAGCAGCCCCAGTGCTATCCATCCAGCATCTCTGGAAAAGCAGCCCCAGTGCTAAACATTCAGCATCTCTACAACAGCAGCCCCGGTGCTATGCATTCAGCACCTCTGCAACAGCAGCCCCAGTGCTATACATTCAGCACCTCTGGAACAGCAGCCCCGGTGCTATACATTCAGCACCTTTGGAACAGCAGCCCCGGTGCAATACATTCAGCATCTTTGGAACAATATCCCCAGTGCAATGAATTCAGCATCTCTAGAACAATTGTCTTGGTGCTATGCATTGAGCATCTCTGGAACAGCAGCCCCATTGCTATACATTCAGCACTTTGGAACAGCAGCCCCGGTGCTATGCAGTCAGCATCTCTAGAACAATTGTGTTGGTGCTATACATTCAGCATCTCTGGAACAGTAGCCCCAGTGCTATACATTCAGCATCTCTGGAACAATAGCCCCGGTGCTATTCTGTCAGCATCTGGAACAGCAGCACCAGTGCTATACATTCAGCATCTCTGGAACAACAGCCCCGGTGCTATGTAGTTAGCATCTCTGGAACAACAGCCCTGGTGCTATGCATTCAGCATCTCTGGATCAGCAGGCCCGGTGCTATACATTCAGCAACTCTGGAACAGCAGCCCCGGTGCTATACATTCAGCATCACTGGAACAGCATCCCCGGTGCTATACATTCAGCACCTTTGGAACAGCAGCCCCGGTGCTATACATTCAGCAGCTTTGGAACAGCAGCCCCGGTGCTATACATTCAGCACTTTGGAACAGCAGCCCCGGTGCTATACATTCAGCATCTCTAGAACAATTGTCTTGGTGCTATACATTCAGCATCTCTGGAACAACAGCCCCGGTGCTATGTAGTCAGCATCTCTAGAACAACAGCCCCGGTGCTATGCATTCAGCATCTCTGGAACAGTAGCCCCAGTGCTATACATTCAGCATCTCTGGAATAATAGCCCCGGTGCTATTCTGTCAGCATCTGGAACAGCAGCACCAGTGCTATACATTCAGCACCTCTGGAACAACAGCCCCGGTGCTATGTAGTCAGCATCTCTGGAACAACAGCCCTGGTGCTATGCATTCAGCATCTCTGGAACAACAGCCCCGGTGCTATACATTCAGCAACTCTGGAACAGCAGCCCCGGTGCTATACATTCAGCATCACTGGAACAGCAGCCCCGGTGCTATACATTCAGCATCACTGGAACAGCAGCCCCGGTGCTATACATTCAGCACCTTTGGAACAGCAGCCCCGGTGCTATACATTCAGCACCTTTGGAACAGCAGCCCCGGTGCTATGCATTCAGCATCTCTGGAAAAGCAGCCACAGTGCTACGCATTCAGCATCTCTGGAACAGCAGCACCGGTGCTATATATTCAGCACCTCTGGAACAGCAGCCCCAGTCCTGTGCATTCAACACCTCTGCAACAGCAGCCCCGGTGCTATGTATTCAGCATCTCTGGAAAAGCAGCCCCAGTGCTATACATTCAGTACCTCTGGAAAAGCAGCCCCAGTGCTATACATTCCGCATCTTTGAAGTAGCAGCCCCGGTGCTATACATTCAGCATCTCTAGAACAATTGTCTTGGTGCTATACATTCAGCATCTCTGGAACAACAGCCCCGGTGCTATGTAGTCAGCATCTCTAGAACAACAGCCCCGGTGCTATGCATTCAGCATCTCTGGAACAGCAGCCCCGGTGGTATACATTCAGCAACTCTGGAACAGCAGCCCCAGTGCTATACATTCAGCATCACTGGAACAGCAGCCCCGGTGCTATACATTCAGCACCTTTGGAACAGCAGCCCCGGTGCTATACATTCAGCACCTTTGGAACAGCAGCCCCGGTGCTATGCATTCAGCATCTCTGGAAAAGCAGCCCCAGTGCTATGCATTCAGCATCTCTGGAAAAGCAGCCCCAGTGCTATACATTCAGCATCTCTGCAACAGTAGCCATGGTGCTGTACATTCAGCATCTCTGCAACAGCAGCCCAAGTGCTATACATTCAGCACCTTTGGAACAGCAGCCCCGGTGCTATGCAGTCAGCATCTCTAGAACAGCAGCCCCGGTGCTATGCATTCAGCATCTCTGGAACAGCAGCCCCGGTGCTATACATTCAGCATCCCTGGAAAAGCAGCTCCGGTGCTATACATTCAGCATCTCTGGAACAGCAGCCACAGTGCTATACATTCAGCATCTCTGCAGCAGCAGCCCCGGTGCTATACAGTCAGCATCTCTGGAAAAGCAGCCCCAGTGCTATGCATTCAGCATCTCTGCGACAGCAGCCCTGGTGCTGTACATTCAGCATCTCTGCAACAGCAGCCCAAGTGCTATACATTCAGCACCTTTGGAACAGCAGCCCCGGTGCTATGCAGTCAGCATCTCTAGAACAGCAGCCCCAGTGCTATACATTCAGCACCTTTGGAACAGCATCCCCAGTGCTATATATTCAGCATCTCTGCAACAACAGCCCCGGTGCTATACATTCAGCATCTCTGGAGAAGCAGCTCAAGTGCTATACATTCAGCACTTCTGGAACAACAGCCCCGGTGCTATACATTCAGCATCTCTGGAACAGCAGCCCCGGTGCTATACATTCAGCATCCCTGGAAAAGCAGCTCCGGTTCTATACATTCAGCATCTCTGGAACAGCAGCCCCGGTGCTATACATTCAGCACTCTGGAAAAGCAGCCACAGTGCTATACATTCAGCATCTCTGCAGCAGCAGCCCCAGTGCTATACATTCAGCATCTCTGTAGCAGCAGCCCCAGTGCTATACAGTCAGCATCTCTGGAAAAGCAGCCCCAGTGCTATACATTCTGCATCTCTGCAGAAGCAGCCCCGGTGCTGTACATTCAGCATCTCTGCAACAGCAGCCCAAGTGCTATACATTCAGCACTTTGGAACAGCAGCCCTGGTGCTATGCAGTCAGCATCTCTAGAACAACAGACCTGGTGCTATGCATTCAGCATCTGGAACAGCAGCTCCAGTGCTCTACATTCAACATCTCTGGAATAACAGCCCCGGTGCTATACAGTCAGCATCTCTAGAACAACAGTCCTGGTGCTATGCATTGAGCATCTGGAACAGCAGCCCCAGTGCTATGCATTCAGCAACTCTGGAAGAGCAGCCCCAGTGCTATGCATTCAGCATCTCTGGAAAAGCAGCCCCAGTGCTATGCATTCAGCAACTCTGGAACAGCAGCACCGGTGCTATACATTCAGCATCTCTGGAACAGCAGCCCCAGTCCTATGCATTCACCACCTCTGGAACAGCAGCCCCGGTGTTATGTATTCAGTACCTCTGGAAAAGCAGCCCCAGTGCTATACATTCCGCATCTCTGAAGTAGCAGCCCCAGTGCTATCCATCCAGCATCTCTGGAAAAGCAGCCCCAGTGCTAAACATTCAGCATCTCTGCAACAGCAGGCCCGGTGCTATGCATTCAGCACCTCTGCAACAGCAGCCCCAGTGCTATACATTCAGCACCTCTGGAACAGCAGCCCCGGTGCTATACATTCAGCACCTTTGGAACAGCAGCCCCGGTGCAATACATTCAGCATCTTTGGAACAATATCCCCAGTGCAATGAATTCAGCATCTCTAGAACAATTGTCTTGGTGCTATGCATTGAGCATCTCTGGAACAGCAGCCCCATTGCTATACATTCATCACTTTGGAACAGCAGCCCCGGTGCTATGCAGTCAGCATCTCTAGAACAATTGTGTTGGTGCTATACATTCAGCATCTCTGGAACAGTAGCCCCAGTGCTATACATTCAGCATCTCTGGAACAATAGCCCCGGTGCTATTCTGTCAGCATCTGGAACAGCAGCACAAGTGCTATACATTCAGCATCTCTGGAACAACAGCCCCGGTGCTATGTAGTCAGCATCTCTGGAACAACAGCCATGTTGCTATGCATTCAGCATCTCTGGAACAGCAGCCCCGGTGCTATACATTCAGCAACTCTGGAACAGCAGCCCCGGTGCTATACATTCAGCATCACTGGAACAGCAGCCCCGGTGCTATACATTCAGCACCTTTGGAACAGCAGCCCCGGTGCTATACATTCAGCAGCTTTGGAACAGCAGCCCCGGTGCTATACATTCAGCACTTTGGAACAGCAGCCCCGGTGCTATACATTCAGCATCTCTAGAACAATTGTCTTGGTGCTATACATTCAGCATCTCTGGAACAACAGCCCCGGTGCTATGTAGTCAGCATCTCTAGAACAACAGCCCCGGTGCTATGCATTCAGCATCTCTGGAACAGTAGCCCCAGTGCTATACATTCAGCATCTCTGGAATAATAGCCCCGGTGCTATTCTGTCAGCATCTGGAACAGCAGCACCAGTGCTATACATTCAGCACCTCTGGAACAACAGCCCCGGTGCTATGTAGTCAGCATCTCTGGAACAACAGCCCTGGTGCTATGCATTCAGCATCTCTGGAACAGCAGCCCCGGTGCTATACATTCAGCAACTCTGGAACAGCAGCCCCGGTGCTATACATTCAGCATCACTGGAACAGCAGCCCCGGTGCTATACATTCAGCATCACTGGAACAGCAGCCCCGGTGCTATACATTCAGCACCTTTGGAACAGCAGCCCCGGTGCTATACATTCAGCACCTTTGGAACAGCAGCCCCGGTGCTATGCATTCAGCATCTCTGGAAAAGCAGCCACAGTGCTATGCATTCAGCATCTCTGGAACAGCAGCACCGGTGCTATACATTCAGCACCTCTGGAACAGCAGCCCCAGTCCTGTGCATTCAACACCTCTGCAACAGCAGCCCCGGTGCTATGTATTCAGCATCTCTGGAAAAGCAGCCCCAGTGCTATACATTCAGTACCTCTGGAAAAGCAGCCCCAGTGCTATACATTCCGCATCTTTGAAGTAGCAGCCCCGGTGCTATACATTCAGCATCTCTAGAACAATTGTCTTGGTGCTGTACATTCAGCAACTCTGGAACAACAGCCCCGGTGCTATGTAGTCAGCATCTCTAGAACAACATCCCCGGTGCTATGCATTCAGCATCTCTGGAACAGCAGCCCCGGGGCTATACATTCAGCAACTCTGCAACAGCAGCCCCAGTGCTATACATTCAGCATCACTGGAACAGCAGCCCCGGTGCTATACATTCAGCACCTTTGGAACAGCAGCCCCGGTGCTATACATTCAGCACCTTTGGAACAGCAGCCCCGGTGCTATGCATTCAGCATCTCTGGAAAAGCAGCCCCAGTGCTATGCATTCAGCATCTCTGGAACAGCAGCACCGGTGCTATACATTCAGCACCTCTGGAACAGCAGCCCCAGTCCTGTGCATTCAACACCTCTGCAACAGCAGCCCCGGTGCTATGTATTCAGCATCTCTGGAAAAGCTGCCCCACTTCTATACATTCAGTACCTCTGGAAAAGCAGCCCCAGTGCTATACATTCCGCATCTTTGAAGTAGCAGCCCCGGTGCTATCCATCCAGCGTCTCTGGAAAAGCAGCCCCAGTGCTATACATTCAGCATCTCTGCAACAGCAGCCCCGGTGCTATGCATTCAGCACCTCTGCAACAGCAGCCCCAGTGCTATACATTCAGCACCTATGGAACAGCAGCCCCGGTGCTATACATTCTGCACCTTTGGAACAGCGGCCCCGTTGCTATACATTCAGCATCTTTGGAACAATATCCTCAGGGCTATGCATTCAGCATCTCTAGAACAATTGTCTTGGTGCAATGCATTGAGCATCTCTGGAACAGCAGCCCCATTGCTCTCCATTCAGCACTTTGGAACAACAGCCCCGGTGCTATACATTCAGCAACTCTGGAACAGCAGCCCCGGTGCTATACATTCAGCATCACTGGAGCAGCAGTCCCGGTGCTATACATTCAGCACCTTTGGAACAGCAGCCCCGGTGCTATACATTCAGCACCTTTGGAACAGCAGCCCCGGTGCAATGCAGTCAGCATCTGGAACAGCAGCCACAGTGCTATATATTCAGCATCGCTGGAAATGCAGCCCCGGTGCTATACATTCAGCATCTGGAACAACAGCCCCAGTGCTATGCATTCAGCATCTCTGGAACAGCAGCACCGGTGCTATGCAGTCAGCATCTCTAGAACAACAGACCTGGTGCTATGCATTCAGCAGCTTTGGAACAGCAGCCCCGGTGCTATACATTCAGCATCTCTGCAACAACAGCCCCGGTGCTATACATTCAGCGCCTCTGGAAAAGCAGCCCAAATGCTATACATTCAGTACCTCTGGAACAACAGCCCTGGTGCTATACATTCAGCATCACTGGAAAAGCAGACCCCGGTTCTATACATTCACCAACTCTGGAACAACAGCCCCGGTGCTATACATTCAGCATCCTTGGAAAAGCAGCCCCGGTGCTATACATTCAGCATCTCTGGAACAGCAGCCCCGGTGCTATACATTCAGCCTCTCTGGAAAAGCAGCCACAGTGCTATACATTCAGTATCTCTGCAGCAGCAGCCCCGGTGCTATACAGTCAGCATCTCTGGAAAAGCAGCCCCAGTGCTATACATTCAGCATCTCTGCAGCAGCAGCCCTGGTGCTGTACATTCAGCATCTCTGCAACAGCAGCCCAAGTGCTATACATTCGGCATCTCTGCAACAACAGCCCCAGTGCTATGCATTCAGCATCTCTGGAACAGCAGCACCGGTGCTATGTAGTCAGCATCTCTAGAACAACAGCCCCGGTGCTATGCATTCAGCATCTCTGGAACAGCAGCCTCGGTGCTATACATTCAGCAACTCTGGAACAGCAGCCCCAGTGCTATACATTCAGCATCACTGGAACAGCAGCCCCGGTGCTATACATTCAGCACCTTTGGAACAGCAGCCCCGGTGCTATACATTCAGCACCTTTGGAACAGCAGCCCCGGTGCTATGCATTCAGCATCTCTGGAAAAGCAGCCCCAGTGCTATGCATTCAGCATCTCTGGAACAGCAGCACCGGTGCTATACATTCAGCACCTCTGGAACAGCAGCCCCAGTCCTGTGCATTCAACACCTCTGCAACAGCAGCCCCGGTGCTATGTATTCAGCATCTCTGGAAAAGCAGCCCCAGTGCTATACATTCAGTACCTCTGGAAAAGCAGCCCCAGTGCTATACATTCCGCATCTTTGAAGTAGCAGCCCCGGTGCTATCCATCCAGCGTCTCTGGAAAAGCAGCCCCAGTGCTATACATTCAGCGTCTCTGCAACAGCAGCCCTGGTGCTATGCATTCAGCACCTCTGCAACAGGAGCCCCAGTGCTATACATTCAGCACCTATGGAACAGCAGCCCCGGTGCTATACATTCAGCACCTTTGGAACAGCAGCCCCGGTGCTATACATTCAGCATCTTTGGAACAATATCCCCAGTGCTATGCATTCAGCATCTCTAGAACAATTGTCTTGGTGCCATGCATTGAGCATCTCTGGAACAGCAGCCCCATTGATATCCATTCAGCACTTTGGAACAACAGCCCCGGTGCTATACATTCAGCAACTCTGGAACAGCAGCCCCGGTGCTATACATTCAGCATCACTGGAACAGCAGTCCCGGTGCTATACATTCAGCACCTTTGGAACAGCAGCCCCGGTGCTATACATTCAGCACCTTTGGAACAGCAGCCCCGGTGCAATGCAGTCAGCATCTGGAACGGCAGCCACAGTGCTATATATTCAGCATCGCTGGAAATGCAGCCCCAGTGCTATACATTCAGCATCTGGAACAACAGCCCCAGTGCTATACATTCAGCATCGCTGGAACAACAGCCCCGGTGCTATACATTCAACACCTTTGGAACAGCAGCCCCGGTGCTATACATTCAGCATCTCTGCAACAACAGCCCCGGTGCCATACATTCAGCACCTCTGGAAAAGCAGCCTAAATGCTATACATTCGGCATCTCTGGAACAACAGCCCCAGTGCTATGCATTCAGCATCTCTGGAACAGCAGCACCGGTGCTATGCAGTCAGCATCTCTAGAACAACAGACCTGGTGCTATGCATTCAGCACCTTTGGAACAGCAGCCCCGGTGCTATACATTCAGCATCTCTGCAACAACAGCCCCGGTGCTATACATTCAGCGCCTCTGGAAAAGCAGCCCAAATGCTATACATTCAGTACCTCTGGAACAACAGCCCTGGTGCTATACATTCAGCATCACTGGAAAAGCAGCCCCGGTTCTATACATTCACCAACTCTGGAACAACAGCCCCGGTGCTATACATTCAGCATCCTTGGAAAAGCAGCCCCGGTGCTATACATTCAGCATCTCTGGAACAGCAGCCCCGGTGCTATACATTCAGCATCTCTGGAAAAGCAGCCACAGTGCTATACATTCAGTATCTCTGCAGCAGCAGCCCCGGTGCTATACAGTCAGCATCTCTGGAAAAGCAGCCCCAGTGCTATACATTCAGCATCTCTGCAGCAGCAGCCCTGGTGCTGTACATTCAGCATCTCTGCAACAGCAGCCCAAGTGCTATACATTCGGCATCTCTGGAACAACAGCCCCAGTGCTATGCATTCAGCATCTCTGGAACAGCAGCACCGGTGCTATGCAGTCAGCATCTCTAGAACAACAGACCTGGTGCTATGCATTCAGCATCTGGAACAGCAGCTCCAGTGCTGTACATTCAGCATCTCTGGAATAACAGCTCCAGTGCTATACATTCAGCATCTCTGGAATAACAGCCCCGGTGCTATACAGTCCCCATCTCTTGAACAACAGTCCTGGTGCTTTGCATTCAGCATCTCTGGAAAAGCAGCCCCAGTGCTATGCATTCAGCATCTCTGGAAAAGCTGCCCCAGCACTATGCATTCAGCATCTCTGGAAAAGCAGCCCCAGTGCTATGCATTCAGCATCTCTGGAACAGCAGCACCGGTGCCATACATTCAGCACCTCTGGAACAGCAGCCCCATTCCTATGCATTCACCACCTCTGGAACAGCAGCCCCGGTGCCATGCATTCAGCACCTCTGGAAAAGCAGCCCCAGTGCTATACATTCAGTACCTCTGGAAAAGCAGCCCTAGTGCTATGCATTCTGCATCTCTGAAGCAGCAGCCCGGTGCTATACATCCAGCATCTCTGGAAAAGCAGCCCCAGTGCTATACATTCAACATCTCTGCAACAGCAGCCCCGGTGCTATGAATTCAGCACCTCTGCAACAGCAGCCCCGGTGCTATACATTCAGCACCTTTGGAACAGCAGCCCCGGTGCTATACATTCAGCATCTTTGGAACAATATCCCCAGTGGTATGCATTGAGCATCTCTAGAACAATTGTCTTGGTGCTATGCATTGAGCATCTCTGGAACCGCAGCCCCATTGCTATACATTCAGCACCTTGGAACAGCAGCCCCGGTGCTATGCATTCAGCATCTCTGGAACAGCAGCCCCGGTGCTATACATTCAGCATCTCTGGAAAAGCAGCCACAGTGCTATACATTCAGCACCTCTGCAGCAGCAGCCCCGGTGCTATACAGTCGGCCTCTCTGGAAAAGCAGCCCCAGTGCTATATATTCAGAATCTCTGCAGCAGCAGCCCTGGTGCTGTACATTCAGCATCTCTGCAACAGCAGCCTAAGTGCTATACATTAGGCATCTCTGGAACAACAGCCCCAGTGCTATGCATTCAGCATCTCTGGAACAGCAGCACCGGTGCTATGCAGTCAGCATCTCTAGAACAACAGACCTGGTGGTATGCATTCAGCATTTGGAACAGCAGCTCCAGTGCTATACATTTAGCATCTCTGGAATAACAGCTCCAGTGCTATACATTCAGCATCTGGAACAGCAGCCCCAGTGCTATACATTCAGCATCTCTGGAACAACAGCCCCGGTGCTATACATTCAACACCTTTGGAATAGCAGCCCCGGTGCTACACATTCAGCATCTCTGCAACAACAGCCCTGGTGCTATGCATTCAGCGCCTCTGGAAAAGCAGCCCAAATGCTATACATTCAGCACTCTGGAACAACAGCCCTGGTGCTATACATTCAGCATCTCTGGAAAAGCAGCCCCGGTTGTATACATTCAGCAACTCTGGAACAACAGCCCCGGTGCTATACATTCAGCATCCTTGGAAAAGCAGCCCCGGTGCTATACATTCAGCATCTCTGGAACAGCAGCCCCGGTGCTATACATTCAGCATCTCTGGAAAAGCAGCCACAGTGCTATACATTTAGTATCTCTGCAGCAGCAGCCCCGGTGCTATACAGTCAGCATCTCTGGAAAAGCAGCCCCAGTGCTATACATTCAGCATCTCTGCAACAGCAGCCCAAGTGCTGTACATTCGGCATCTCTGGAACAACAGTCCCGGTGCTATGCAGTCAGCATCTCTAGAACAACAGACCTGGTGCTATGCATTCAGCATCTGGAACAGCAGCTCCAGTGCTATACATTCAGCATCTCTGGAATAACAGCTCCAGTGCTATACATTCAGCATCTCTGGAATAACAGCCCCGGTGCTATACAGTCCCCATCTCTTGAACAACAGTCCTGGTGCTTTGCATTCAGCATCTCTGGAAAAGCAGCCCCAGTGCTATGCATTCAGCATCTCTGGAAAAGCAGCCCCAGCGCTATGCATTCAGCATCTCTGGAAAGGCAGCCCCAGTGCTATGCATTCAGCATCTCTGGAACTGCATTCCTGGTGCTATGCATTCAGCATCTTAGCAGCAGCAGCCCCAGTGGTATACATTCAGCATCTCTGGAACAGCAGCCCGAGTGCTATACATTCAGCACCCCTGGAACAACAGCCCCGGTACTATACATTCAGCATCTCTGGAACAGCAGCCACGGAGCTATACATTCAGCATCTCTGGAACAGCAGCCCTGGTGCTATACATTCAGCATCTCTGGAAAAGCAGCCACGATGATGTACATTCAGCATCTCTGCAACAGCAGCCCTGGTGCTGTACATTCAGCATCTCTGCAACAGCAGCCCAAGTGCTATACATTCAGCACCTCTGGAACAGCAGCCCCGGTGCTATGCAGTCAGCATCTCTAGAACAGCAGCCCCAGTGCTATGCATTCAGCATCTCTGGAACAGCAGCTCCGGTGCTATACATTCAGCATCTCTGGAACAGCAGCCCCGGTGCAATGCAGTCTGCATCTCTGGAGCAGCAGCCGCGGTGCTAGGCATTCAGCATCTCTTGAACAACAGCCCCGGTGCTATGCATTCAGCACCTCTGGAACAGCAGCCCCGGTGCTATGCATTCAGCACCTCTGCAACAGCAGCCCCGGTGCTATGTATTCAGCACCTCTGCAAAAGCAGCCCCGGTGCTATACATTCAGCACCTCTGGAAAAGCAGCCCCGGTGCTATGTATTCAGCACCACTGGAACAACAGGCCCAGTGCTATACATTCAGCACCTCTGCAGCAGCACACCGGTTGCAATACATTCAGCATCTCTGCAGCAGAACCCCGGTGCTATACTTTCAGCATCTCTGCAGCATCAGCCCCAGTGCTATACAGTCAGCATGTCTGCAATAGCAGCCTCGTTTGCTATATATTCAGCATCTCTGGAACAGCAGCCCAAGTGCTATACATTCAGCACCTCTGGAACAACAGCCCCAGTGCTATACATTCAGCATTTCTGGAAAAGCAGCCCCGGTGCTATACATTCAGCATCAATGGAAAAGCAGCCCCGGTGCTATACATTCAGCATCTCTGGAAAAGCAGCCCAAATGCTATACATTCAGCACCTCTGGAACAACAGCCCCGGTGCTATACATTCAGCATCTCTGGAACAACAGACCCGGAGCTATGCAGTCAGCATCTCTAGAACAATTGTCTTGGTGCTATACATTCAGCATCTCTGGAACAGTAGCCCCAGTGCTATACATTCAGCATCTCTGGAACAGTAGCCCCAGTGCTATACATTCAGCATCTCTGGAACAACAGCCCCGGTGCTATGTAGTCAGCATCTCTAGAACAACAGTCCTGGTGCTATGCATTCAGCATCTGGAAACACAGCCCCGGTGCTTTACATTCAGCATCTCTGGAACAGCAGCCCCAGTGCTATACATCCAGCATCTCTGGAACAGCAGCCCCGGTGCTATACATTCAGCAAATCTGGAACAACAGCCCCGGTGCTATGTAGTCAGCATCTCTAGAACAACAGTCCTGGTGCTATACATTCAGCATCTCTGGAAAAGCAGCCCAAATGCTATGCATTCAGCACCTCTGGAACAACAGCCCCGGTGCTATGCATTCAGCATCTCTGGAAAAGCAGCCCCGGTTCTATACATTCAGCATCTCTAGAACAGCAGCCCCGGTGCTATACATTCAGCATCTCTGGAAAAGCAGCCCCGGTTCTATACATTCAGCAACTCTGGAACAGCAGCCCCGGTGCTATACATACAGCATCTCTGGAACAGCAGCCCTAGTGCTATACATTCAGCAACTCTGGAACAGCAGCCCCGATGCTATACATCCAGCATCTCTGGAACAGCAGCCCCGGTGCTATACATTCAGCACCTCTGGAACAGCAGCCCCAGTGCTATACATTCAGCACCTTTGGAACAGCAGCCCCGGTGCTATACATTCAGCATCCTTGGAACAATATCCCCAGTGCTATGCATTCAGCATCTATAGAACAATTGTCTTGGTGCTATGCATTGAGCATCTCTGGAACAGCAGCCCCATTGCTATACATTCAGCACCTTGGAACAGCAGCCCCGGTGCTATGCATTCATCATCTCTGGAACAACAGCCCCGGAGCTATGCAGTCAGCATCTCTAGAACAATTGTCTTGATGCTATACATTCAGCATCTCTGGAACAGTAGCCCCAGTGCTATACATTCAGCATCTCTGGAACAACAGCCCCGGTGCTATGTAGTCAGCATCTCTAGAACAACAGTCCTGGTGCTATGCATTCAGCATCTGGAAACACAGCCCAGGCGCTATACATTCAGCATCTCTGGAACAGCAGCCCCAGTGCTATACATCCAGCATCTCTGGAACAGCAGCCCCGGTGCTACACATTCAGCAAATCTGGAACAGCAGCGCCGGTGCTATACATTCAGCAAATCTGGAACAGCAGCCCCGGTGCTACACATTCATCAACTTTGGAACAGCAGCCCCGGTGCAATGCAGTCAGCATCTGGAACAGCAGCCCCATTGCTATACATTCAGCATCGCTGGAACAGCAGCCCCAGTGCTATACATTCAGCATCTGGAACAGCAACCCCGATGCTATACATTCAGCATCTCTGCAACAACTGGCCCGGTGTTATACATTCAGCACCTCTGGAAAAGCAGCACCGGTGCTATGCATTCAGCATCTCTGGAACTGCATCCCTGGTGCTATGCATTCAGCATCTCAGCAGCAGCAGCCCCAGTGCTATACATTCAGCATCTCTGGAACAGCAGCCCCGGTGCTATACATTCAGCAACCCTGGAAAAGCAGCTCCGGTGCTATACATTCAGCATCTCTGGAACAGCAGCCACAGTGCTATACATTCAGCTTCTCTGCAGCAGCAGCCCCGGTGCTATACATTCAGCATCTCTGGAAAAGCAGCCCCAGTGCTATACATTCAGCATCTCTGCAACAGTAGCCCTGGTGCTGTACATTCAGCATCTCTGCAACAGCAGCCCAAGTGCTATACATTCAGCACCTTTGGAACAGCAGCCCCGGTGCTATGCAGTCAGCATCTCTAGAACAGCAGCCCCGGTGCTATGCATTCAGCATCTCTGGAACAGCAGCCCCGGTGCTATACATTCAGCATCCCTGGAAAAGCAGCTCCGGTGCTATACATTCAGCATCTCTGGAACAGCACCCACAGTGCTATTCATTCAGCATCTCTGCAGCAGCAGCCCCGGTGCTATACAGTCAGCATCTCTGGAAAAGCAGCCCAAGTGCTATGCATTCAGCATCTCTGCGACAGCAGCCCTGGTGCTGTACATTCAGCATCTCTGCAACAGCAGCCCAAGTGCTATACATTCAGCACCTTTGGAACAGCAGCCCCGGTGCTATGCAGTCAGCATCTCTAGAAGAGCAGCCCCGGTGCTATACATTCAGCACCTTTGGAACAGCATCCCCGGTGCTATATATTCAGCATCTCTGCAACAACAGCCCCGGTGCTATACATTCAGCATCTCTGGAGTAGCAACTCAAGTGCTATACATTCAGCACTTCTGGAACAACAGCCCCGGTGCTATACATTCAGCATCTCTGGAACAGCAGCCCCGGTGCTATACATTCAGCATCCCTGGAAAAGCAGCCCCAGTGCTATACATTCCGCATCTCTGAAGTAGCAGCCCCAGTGCTATCCATCCAGCATCTCTGGAACAGCAGCCCCAGTGCTAAACATTCAGCATCTCTGCAACAGCAGCCCCGGTGCTATGCATTCAGCACCTCTGCAACAGCAGCCCCAGTGCTATACATTCAGCACCTCTGGAACAGCAGCCCCGGTGCTATACATTCAGCACCTTTGGAACAGCAGCCCCAGTGCAATATATTCAGCATCTTTGGAACAATATCCCCAGTGCAATGCATTCAGCATCTCTAGAACAATTGTCTTGGTGCTATGCATTGAGCATCTCTGGAACAGCAGCCCCATTGCTATACATTCAGCACTTTGGAACAGCAGCCCCGGTGCTATGCAGTCAGCATCTCTAGAACAATTGTGTTGGTGCTATACATTCAGCATCTCTGGAACAGTAGCCCCAGTGCTATACATTCAGCATCTCTGGAAAAATAGCCCCGGTGCTATTCTGTCAGCATCTGGAACAGCAGCACCAGTGCTATACATTCAGCATCTCTGGAACAACAGCCCCGGTGCTATGTAGTCAGCATCTCTGGAACAACAGCCCCGGTGCTATGCATTCAGCATCTCTGGAACAGCAGCCCCGGTGCTATACATTCAGCATCTCTAGAACAATTGTCTTGGTGCTATACATTCAGCATCTCTGGAACAACAGCCCCGGTGCTATGTAGTCAGCATCTCTAGAACAACAGCCCCGGTGCTATGCATTCAGCATCTCTGGAACAGCAGCCCCGGTGCTATACATTCAGCAACTCTGGAACAGCAGCCCCGGTGCTATACATTCAGCATCACTGGAACAGCAGCCACGGTGCTATACATTCAGCATCTTTGGAACAGCAGCCCCGGTGCTATACATTCAGCAACTTTGGAACAGCAGCCCCGGTGCTATGCATTCAGCATCTCTGGAAAAGCAGCCCCAGTGCTATGCATTCAGCATCTCTGGAACAGCAGCACCGGTGCTATACATTCAGCACCTCTGGAACAGCAGCCCCAGTCCTGTGCATTCACCACCTCTGGAACAGCAGCCCCGGTGCTATACATTCAGCACCTTTGGAACAGCAGTCCCGGTGCTATACATTCAGCATCTTTGGAACAATATCCCCAGTGCTATGCATTCAGCATCTCTAGAACAATTGTCTTGGTGCAATGCATTGAGCATCTCTGGAACAGCAGCCCCATTGCTATCCATTCCGCACTTTGGAACAACAGCCCCGGCGCTATACATTCAGCAACTCTGGAACAGCAGCCCCGGTGCTATACATTCAGCATCACTGGAACAGCAGTCCCGGTGCTATACATTCAGCACCTTTTAAACAGCAGCCCCGGTGCTATACATTCAGCAGCTTTGGAACAGCAGCCCCGGTGCAATGCAGTCAGCATCTGGAACAGCAGCCACAGTGCTATATATTCAGCATCGCTGGAACAGCAGCCCCATTGCTATACATTCAGCATCTGGAACAACAGCCCCAGTGCTATACATTCAGCATCGCTGGAACAACACCCCCGGTGCTATACATTCAACACCTTTGGAACAGCAGCCCCGGTGCTATACATTCAGCATCTCTGCAACAACAGCCCCGGTGCCATACATTCAGCACCTCTGGAAAAGCAGCCTAAATGCTATACATTCGGCATCTCTGGAACAACAGCCCCAGTGCTAAGCATTCAGCATCTCTGGAACAGCAGCACCGGTGCTATGCAGTCAGCATCTCTAGAACAACAGACCTGGTTCTATGCATTCAGCATCTGGAACAGCAGCTCCAGTGCTATACATTCAGCATCTCTGGAGTAACAGCTCCAGTGCTATACATTCAGCATCTGGAACAGCAGCCCCAGTGCTATACATTCAGCATCTCTGGAACAACAGCCCCGGTGCTATACATTCAACACCTTTGGAACAGCAGCCCCGGTGCTATACATTCAACACCTTTGGAACAGCAGCCCCGGTGCTTCACATTCAGCATCTCTGCAACAACAGCCCCGGTGCCATACATTCAGCACCTCTGGAAAAGCAGCCTAAATGCTATACATTCGGCATCTCTGGAACAACAGCCCCAGTGCTATGCATTCAGCATCTCTGGAACAGCAGCACCGGTGCTATGCAGTCAGCATCTCTAGAACAACAGACCTGGTTCTATGCATTCAGCATCTGTAACAGCAGCTCCAGTGCTATACATTCAGCATCTCTGGAGTAACAGCTCCAGTGCTATACATTCAGCATCTGGAACAGCAGCCCCAGTGCTATACATTCAGCATCTCTGGAACAACAGCCCCGGTGCTATACATTCAACACCTTTGGAACAGCAGCCCCGGTGCTATACATTCAGCATCTCTGCAACAACAGCCCCGGTGCTATACATTCAGCGCCTCTGGAAAAGCAGCCCAAATGCTACACATTCAGTACCTCTGGAACAGCAGCCCTGGTGCTATACATTCAGCATCTCTGGAAAAGCAGCCCTGGTTCTATACATTCACCAACTCTGGAACAACAGCCCCGGTGCTATACATTCAGCATCCTTGGAAAAGCAGCCCCGGTGCTATACATTCAGCATCTCTGGAACAGCAGCCCCGGTGCTATACATTCAGCATCTCTGGAAAAGCAGCAACAGTGCTATACATTCAGTATCTCTGCAGCAGCAGCCCCGGTGCTATACAGTCAGCATCTCTGGAAAAGCAGCCCCAGTGCTATACATTCAGCATCTCTGCAGCAGCAGCCCTGGTGCTGTACATTCAGCATCTCTGCAACAGCAGCCCAAGTGCTATACATTCGGCATCTCTGGAACAACAGCCCCAGTGCTATGCATTCAGCATCTCTGGAACAGCAGCACCGGTGCTATGCAGTCAGCATCTCTAGAACAACAGACCTGGTGCTATGCATTCAGCATCTGGAACAGCAGCTCCAGTGCTATACATTCAGCATCTGTGGAATAACAGCTCCAGTGCTATACATTCAGCATCTCTGGAAAAGCAGCCCCAGTGCTATGCATTCAGCATCTCTGGAACAGCAGCACCGGTGCTATACATTCAGCACCTCTGGAACAGCAGCCCCATTCCTATGCATTTACCACCTCTGGAACAGCAGCCCCGGTGCTATGCATTCAGCATCTCTGGAAAAGCAGCCCCAGTGCTATACATTCAGTACCTCTGGAAAAGCAGCCCTAGTGCAATGCATTCTGCATCTCTGAAGCAGCAGCCCGGTGCTATACATCCAGCATCTCTGTAAAAGCAGCCCCAGTGCTATACATTCAACATCTCTGCAACAGCAGCCCCGGTGCTATGAATTCAGCACCTCTGCAACAGCAGCCCCGGTGCTATACATTCAGCACCTTTGGAACAGCAGCCCAGGTGCTATACATTCAGCATCTTTGGAACAATATCCCCAGTGGTATGCATTGAGCATCTCTAGAACAATTGTCTTGGTGCTAGGCATTGAGCATCTCTGGAACAGCAGCCCCGTTGCTATACATTCAGCACCTTGGAACAGCAGCCCCGGTGCTATGCATTCAGCATCTCTGGAACAACAGCCCTGGTGCTATACATTCAGCATCTCTGGAAAAGCAGCCACAGTGCTATACATTCAGCACCTCTGCAGCAGCAGCCCCGGTGCTATACAGTCGGCATCTCTGGAAAAGCAGCCCCAGTGCTATATATTCAGCATCTCTGCAGCAGCAGCCCTGGTGCTGTACATTCAGCATCTCTGCAACAGCAGCCCAAGTGCTATACATTCGGCATCTCTGGAACAACAGCCCCAGTGCTATGCATTCAGCATCTCTGGAACAGCAGCACCGGTGCTATGCAGTCAGCATCTCTAGAACAACAGACCTGGTGCTATGCATTCAGCATCTGGAACAGCAGCTCCAGTGCTATACATTCAGCATCTCTGGAATAACAGCTCCAGTGCTATACATTCAGCATCTGGAACAGCAGCCCCAGTGCTATACATTCAGCATCTCTGGAACAACAGCCCCGGTGCTATACATTCAACACCTTTGGAATAGCAGCCCCGGTGCTATACATTCAGCAACTCTGGAACAACAGCCCCGGTGCTATACATTCAGCTTCCTTGGAAAAGCAGCCCCGGTGCTATACATTCAGCATCTCTGGAACAGCAGCCCCGGTGCTACACATTCAGCATCTCTGGAAAAGCAGCCACAGTGCAATACATTTAGTATCTCTGCAGCAGCAGCCCTGGTGCTATACAGTCAGCATCTCTGGAAAAGCAGCCCCAGTGCTATACATTCAGCATCTCTGCAGCAGCAGCCCTGGTGCTGTACATTCAGCATCTCTGCAACAGCAGCCCAAGTGCTATACATTCGGCATCTCTGGAACAACAGTCCCGGTGCTATGCAGTCAGCATCTCTAGAACAACAGACCTGGTGCTATGCATTCAGCATCTGGAACAGCAGCTCCAGTGCTATACATTCAGCATCTCTGGAATAACAGCTCCAGTGCTATACATTCAGCATCTCTGGAATAACAGCCCCGGTGCTATACAGTCCCCATCTCTTGAACAACAGTCCTGGTGCTTTGCATTCAGCATCTCTGGAAAAGCAGCCCCAGTGCTATGCATTCAGCATCTCTGGAAAAGCAGCCCCAGTGCTATACATTCAGCATCTCTGGAAAAGCAGCCCCAGTGCTATGCATTTAGCATCTCTGGAACAGCAGCACCGGTGCTATACATTCAGCACCTCTGGAACAGCAGCCCCAGTCCTATGCATTCACCACCTCTGGAACAGCAGCCCCGGTGCTATGCATTCAGCATCTCTGGAAAAGCAGCCCCAGTGCTATACATTCAGTACCTCTGGAAAAGCAGCCCCAGTGCTATGCATTCTGCATCTCTGAAGCCGCAAACCCGGTGCTATACATCCAGCATCTCTGGAAAAGCAGCCCCAGTGCTATACATTCAACATCTCTGCAACAGCAGCCCCGGTGCTATGCATTCAGCACCTCTGCAACAGCAGCCCCGGTGCTATACATTCAGCACCTTTGGAACAGCAGCCCCGGTGCTATACATTCAGCATCTTTGGAACAATATCCCCAGTGGTATGCATTGAGCATCTCGAGAACAATTGTCTTGGTGCTATGCATTGAGCATCTCTGGAACAGCAGCCCCATTGCTATACATTCAGCACCTTGGAACAGCAGCCCCAGTGCTATGCATTCAGCATCTCTGGAACAGCAGCCCCTGTGCTATACATTCAGCATCTCTGGAAAAGCAACCACAGTGCTATACATTCAGCATCTCTGCAGCAGCAGCCCCGGTGCTATACAGTCGGCATCACTGGAAAAGCAGCCCCAGTGCTATACGTTCAGCATCTCTGCAGCAGCAGCCCTGGTGCTGTACATTCAGCATCTCTGCAACAGCAGCCCCAGTGCTATGCATTCAGCATCTCTGGAACAGCAGCACCGGAGCTATGCAGTCAGCATCTCTAGAACAACAGACCTGGTGCTATGCATTCAGCATCTGGAACAGCAGCTCCAGTGCTATACATGCAGCATCTCTGGAATAACAGCTCCAGTACTATACATTCAGCATCTGGAACAGCAGCCCCAGTGCTATACATTCAGCATCTCTGGAACAACAGCCCCGGTGCTATACATTCAACACCTTTGGAACAGCAGCCCCGGTGCTATACATTCAGCATCTCTGCAACAACAGCCCCGGTGCTATACATCCAGCATCTCTGCAACAGCAGCCCAAGTGCTATACATTCAGCATCTTTGGAACAATATCCCCAGTGGTATGCATTGAGCATCTCTAGGACAATTGTCTTGGTGCTATGCATTGAGCATCTCTGGAACAGCAGCCCCATTGCTATACATTCAGCACCTTGGAACAGCAGACCCGGTGCTATGCATTCAGCATCTCTGGAACAGCAGCCCTGGTGCTGTACATTCAGCATCTCTGCAACAGCAGCCCAAGTGCTATACATTCGGCATCTCTGGAACAACAGCCCCAGTGCTATGCATTCAGCATCTCTGGAACAGCAGCACCGGTGCTATACATTCAGCACCTCTGGAACAGCAGCCCCAGTCCTATGCATTCACCACCTCTGGAACAGCAGCCCTGGTGCTATGCATTCAGCATCTCTGGAAAAGCAGCCCCATTGCTTTACATTCAGTACCTCTGGAACAGCAGACCCAGTGCTATGCATTCCGCATCTCTGAAGCAGCAGCCCCGGTTCTATAGATCCAGCATCTCTGCAAAAGCAGCCCCAGTGCTATACATTCAACATCTCTGCAACAGCAGCCCCGGTGCTATGCACTCAGCACCTCTGCAACAGCAGCCCCGGTGCTATACATTCAGCACCTTTGGAACAGCAGCCCCGGAGCTATACATTCAGCATCTTTGGAACAATATCCCCAGTGGTATGCATTGAGCATCTCTAGAACAATTGTCTTGGTGCTGTGCATTGAGCATCTCTGGAACAGCAGCCCCATTGCTATACATTCAGCACCTTGGAACAGCAGCCCCGGTGCTAGATATTCAGCACCTTTGGAACAGCAGCCCCGGTGCTCTACATTCAGCACCTTTGGAACAGCAGCCCCGGTGCTATACATTCAGCACCTTTGGAACAGCAGCCCCGGTGCAATGCATTCAGCATCTGGAACAGCAGCCACAGTGCTATATATTCAGCATCGCTGGAACGGCAGCCCCAGTGCTATACATTCAGCACCTTGGGAACAGCAGCCCCAAAGCTATACATTCAGCACCTTTGGAACAGCAGCCCCGTTGCTATACATTCAGCACCTCTGCAACAACAGCCCCGGTGCTATACATTCAGCACCTCTGAAAAAGCAGCACCGGTGCTATGCATTCAGCATCTCTGGAACTGCATTCCTAGTGCTATGCATTCAGCATCTTAGCAACAGCAGCCCCAGTGCTATACATTCAGCATCTCTGGAACAGCAGCCCAAGTGCTATGCATTCAGCACCCCTGGAACAACAGCCCCGGTGCTATACATTCAGCATCCCTGGAAAGGCAGCCACGGTGCTATACATTCAGCATCTCTGGAACAGAAGCCCTGGTGCTATACATTCAGCATCTCTGGAAAAGCAGCCACGGTGATATACATTCAGCATCTCTGCAACAGCAGCCCTGGTGCTGTACATTCAGCATCTCTGCAACAGCAGCCCCGGTGCTATACATTCAGCACCTCTGGAAAAGCAGCACCGGTGCTATGCATTCAGCATCTCTGGAACTGCATTCCTGGTGCTATGCATTCAGCATCTTAGCAACAGCAGCCCCAGTGCTATACATTCAGCATCTCTAGAACAGCAGCCCCAGTGCTATGCATTCAGCATCTCTAGAACAGCAGCCCCGGTGCTATACATTCAGCATCTCTGGAACAGCAGCCCCGGTGCAATGCAGTCTGCGTCTCTGGAACAGCAGCCCCAGTGCTATGCATTCAGCATCTGGAACAGCAGCCACGGTGCTCTGCATTCAGCATCTCTAGGACAGCAGCCCCGGTGCTATGCTTTCAGTGTCTCTGGAACAGCAGCCACGGCGCTATAAATTCAGCAACTCTGGAACAGCGGCCGCGGTGCTAGCCAATCAGCATCTCTGGAAAAACAGCCCTGGTGCTATGCATTCAGCACCTCTGGAACAGCAGCCCCGGTGTTATGCATTCAGCACCTCTGCAACAGCAGCCCCGGTGCTATGTATTCAGCACCTCTGGAACAGCATCCCCGGTGCTATACATTCAGCACCTCTGGAAAAGCAGCCCCGGTGCTATACATTCAGCACCTCTGAAAAAGCAGCCCCGGTGCTATGCATTCAGCACCTCTGGAACAACAGGCCCAGTGCTATACATTCAGCATCTCTGCAGCAGCACCCCGGTGCAATATATTCAGCATCTCTGCAGCAGAACCCCGGTGCTATACATTCAGCATCTCTGCAGCATCAGCCCCAGTGCTATACAGTCAGCATGTCTGCAACAGCAGCCTCGTTTGCTATACATTCAGCATCTCTGGAACAGCAGCCCAAGTGCTATACATTCAGCACCTCTGGAACAACAGCCCCAGTGCTATACATTCAGAATTTCTGGAAAAGCAGCCCCGGTGCTATACATTCAGCATCTCTGGAAAAGCAGCCCCGGTGCTATACATTCAGCATCTCTGGAAAAGCAGCCCAAATGCTATACATTCAGCACCTCTGGAACAACCGCCCCGATGCTATACATTCAGCATCTCTGGAAAAGCAGCCCCGGAGCTATACATTCAGCATCTCTGGAAAAGCAGCCCCGGTGCTATACATTCAGCATCTCTGGAGCAGCAGCCCAAATGCTATACATTCAGCAACTCTGGAACAGCCGCCCCGGTGCTATACATTCAGCACCTCTGGAACAGCAGCCCCAGCGCTATACATTCAGCACCTTTGGAACAGCAGCCCCGGTGCTATACATGCAGCACCTCTGGAACAGCAGCCCCAGTGCTATTCATTCAGCATCTTTGGAACAATATCCCCAGTGCTATGCATTCAGCTTCTCTAGAACAATTGTCTTGGTGCTATGCATTGAGCATCTCTGGAACAGCAGCCCCATTGCTATACATTCAGCACCTTGGAACAGCAGCCCCGGTGCTATGCATGCAGCATCTCTGGAACAACAGCCCCGGAGCTATGCAGTCAGCATTTCTAGAACAATTGTCTTGGTGCTATTCATTCAGCATCTCTGGAACAGTAGCACCAGTGCTATACATTCAGCATCTCTGGAACAGTAGCCCCAGTGCTATACATTCAGCATCTCTGGAACAACAGCCCCGGTGCTATGTAGTCAGCATCTCTAGAACAACAGTCCTGGTGCTATGCATTCAGCATCTGGAAACACAGCCCCGGTGCTATACATTCAGCATCTCTGGAACAGCAGCCCCAGTGCTATACATCCAGCATCTCTGGAACAGCAGCCCCGGTGCTATACATTCAGCAAATCTGGAACAGCAGCCCCGGTGCTATACACTCAGCAAATCTGGAACAGCAGCCCCAGTGCTACACATTCATCACCTTTGGAACAGCATCCCCGGTGCAATGCAGTCAGCATCTAGAACAGCAGCCCCAGTGCTATACATTCAGCATCGCTGGAACAGCAGCCACAGTGCTATACATTCAGCATCTGGAACAGCAGCCCCGGTGCTATACATTCAGCATCTCTGCAACAAGAGCCCCGGTGCTATACATTCAGCACCTCTGGAAAAGCAGCACCGGTGCTATGCATTCAGCATCTCTGGAACTGCATCCCTGGTGCTATGCATTCAGCATTTCAGCAGCAGCAGCCCCGTGCTATACATTCAGCATCTCTGGAACAGCAGCCCCGGTGCTATACATTCAGCATCCCTGGAAAAGCAGCCCCGGTGCTATACATTCAGCATGTCTGGAACAGCTGCCCCGGTGCTATACATTCAGCATCTCTGGAAAAGCAGCCACAGTGGTATACATTCCGCATCTCTGCAGCAGCAGCCCCGGTGCTATACAGTCAGCATCTCTGGAAAAGCAGCCCCAGTGCTATACATCCAGCATCTCTGGAACAGCAGCCCCGGTGCTATACATTCAGCAAATCTGGAACAGCAGCCCCGGTGCTATACATTCAGCAAATCTGGAACAGCAGCCCCGGTGCTACACATTCATCACCTTTGGAACAGCAGTCCCGGTGCAATGCAGTCAGCATCTAGAACAGCAGCCCCAGTGCTATACATTCAGCATCGCTGGAACAGCAGCCCCAGTGCTATACATTCAGCATCTGGAACAGCAGCCCCGGTGCTATACATTCAGCATCTCTGCAACAAGAGCCCCGGTGCTATACATTCAGCACCTCTGGAAAGGCAGCACCGGTGCTATGCATTCAGCATCTCTGGAACTGCATCCCTGGTGCTATGCATTCAGCATTTCAGCAGCAGCAGCCCCGTGCTATACATTCAGCATCTCTGGAACAGCAGCCCCGGTGCTATACATTCAGCATCCCTGGAAAAGCAGCCCCGGTGCTATACATTCAGCATGTCTGGAACAGCTGCCCCGGTGCTATACATTCAGCATCTCTGGAAAAGCAGCCACAGTGGTATACATTCCGCATCTCTGCAGCAGCAGCCCCGGTGCTATACAGTCAGCATCTCTGGAAAAGCAGCCCCAGTGCTATACATTCAGCATCTCTGGAACAACAGCCCCAGTGGTATACATTCAACACCTTTGGAACAGCAGCCTCGGTGCTATACATTCAGCATCTCTGCAACAACAGCCCCGGTGCTATACATTCAGCGCCTCTGGAAAAGCAGCGCAAATGCTATACATTCAGCACCTCTGGAACAACAGCCCTGGTGCTATACATTCAGCATCTCTGGAAAAGCAGCCCCGGTTCTATACATTCAGCAATTCTGGAACAACAGCCCCGGTGCTATACATTCAGCATCCTTGGAAAAGCAGCCCCGGTGCTATACATTCAGCATCTCTGGAACAGCAGCCCCGGTGGTATACATTCAGCATCTCTGGAAAAGTAGCCACAGTGCTATACATTCAGTATCTCTGCAGCAGCAGCCCCGGTGCTATACAGTCAGCATCTCTGGAAAAGCAGCCCCAGTGCTATACATTCAGCATCTCTGCAGCAGCAGCCCTGGTGCTGTACATTCAGCATCTCTGCAACAGCAGCCCAAGTGCTATACATTCGGCATCTCTGGAACAACAGTCCCGGTGCTATGCAGTCAGCATCTCTAGAACAACAGACCTGGTGCTATGCATTCAGCATCTGGAACAGCAGCTCCAGTGCTATACATTCAGCATCTCTGGAATAACAGCTCCAGTGCTATACATTCAGCATCTCTGGAATAACAGCCCCGGTGCTATACAGTCCCCATCTCTTGAACAACAGTACTGGTGCTTTGCATTCACATCTCTGGAAAAGCAGCCCCAGTGCTATGCATTCAGCATCTCTGGAAAAGCAGCCCCAGCGCTATGCATTCAGCATCTCTGGAAAAGCAGCCCCAGTGCTATGCATTCAGCATCTCTGGAACAGCAGCCCCGGTGCTATGCATTCAGCATCTCTGGAAAAGCAGCCCCAGTGCTATACATTCAGTACCTCTGGAAATGCAGCCCCAGTGCTATGCATTCTGCATCTCTGAAGCAGCAGCCCCGGTGCTATACATCCAGCATCTCTGGAAAAGCAGCCCCAGTGCTATACATTCAACATCTCTGCAACAGCAGCCCCGGTGCTATGCATTCAGCACCTCTGCAACAGCAGCCCCGGTGCTATACATTCAGCACCTTTGGAACAGCAGCCCCGGTGCTATACATTCAGCATCTTTGGAACAATATCCCCAGTGGTATGCATTGAGCATCTCGAGAACAATTGTCTTGGTGCTATGCATTGAGCATCTCTGGAACAGCAGCCCCATTGCTATACATTCAGCACCTTGGAACAGCAGCCCCGGTGCTATGCATTCAGCATCTCTGGAACAGCAGCCCCGGTGCTATACATTAAGCATCTCTGGAAAAGCAGCCACAGTGCTATACATTCAGCATCTCTGCAGCAGCAGCCCCGGTGCTATACAGTCGGCATCTCTGGAAAAGCAGCCCCAGTGATATAAGTTCAGCATCTCTGCAGCAGCAGCCCTGGTGCTGTACATTCAGCATCTCTGCAAAAGCAGCCCAAGTGCTGTACATTCGGCATCTCTGGAACAACAGCCCCAGTGCTATGCATTCAGCATCCCTGGAACAGCAGCACCGGTGCTATGCAGTCAGCATCTCTAGAACAACAGACCTGGTGGTATGCATTCAGCATCTGGAACAGCAGCTCCAGTGCTATACATTCAGCATCTCAGGAATAACAGCTCCAGTGCTATACATTCAGCATCTGGAACAGCAGCCCCAGTGCTATACATTCAGCATCTCTGGAACAACAGCCCCGGTGCTATACATTCAACACCTTTAGAACAACAGCCCCGGTGCTATACATTCAGCATCTCTGCAACAACAGCCCCGGTTCTATACATTCAGCACCTCTGGAAAAGCAGCCCAAATGCTATACATTCAGCACCTCTGGAACAACAGCCCTGGTGCTATACATTCAGCATCTCTGGAAAAGCAGCCCCGGTTCTATACATTCAGCAACTCTGGAACAACAGCCCTGGTGCTATACATTCAGCATCCTTGGAAAAGCAGCCCCGGTGCTATACATTCAGCATCTCTGGAACAACAGCCCCGGTGCTATACATTCAGCATCTCTGGAAAAGCAGCCACAGTGCTATACATTCAGTATCTCTGCAGCAGCAGCCCCGGTGCTATACAGTCAGCATCTCTGGAAAAGCAGCCCCAGTGCTATACATTCAGCATCTCTGCAGCAGCAGCCCTGGTGATGTACATTCAGCATCTCTGCAACAGCAGCCCAAGTGCTATACATTCGGCATCTCTGGAACAACGGTCCCGGTGCTATGCAGTCAGCATCTCTAGAACAACAGTCCTGGTGCTATGCATTCAGCATCTGGAACAGCAGCTCCAGTGCTATACATACAGCATCTCTGGAATAACAGCTCCAGTGCTATACATTCAGCATCTCTGGAATAACAGCCCCGGTGCTATACAGTCCCCATCTCTTGAACAACAGTCCTGGTGCTTTGCATTCAGCATCTCTGGAAAAGCAGCCCCAGTGCTATGCATTCAGCATCTCTGGAAAAGCAGCCCCAACGCTATGCATTCAGCATCTCTGGAAAAGCAGCCCCAGTGCTATGCATTCAGCATCTCTGGAACAGCAGCAGCAGTGCTATACATTCACCACCTCTGGAACAGCAGCCCCGGTGCTATGCATTCAGCATCTCTGGAAAAACAGCCCCAGTGCTATACATTCAGTACGTCTGGAAAAGCAGCCCCAGTGCTATGCATTCCGCATCTCTGAAGCAGCAGCCCCGGTGCTATACATCCAGCATCTCTGGCAAAGCAGCCCCAGTGCTATACATTCAGCATCTCTGCAACAGCAGCCCCGGCGCTATGCATTCAGCACCTCTGCAACAGCAGCCCCGGTGCTATACATTCAGCACCTTTGGAACAGCAGCCCCGGTGCTATACATTCAGCATCTTTGGAACAATATCCCCAGTAGTATGCATTGAGCATCTCTAGAACAATTGTCTTGGTGCTATGCATTGAGCATCTCTGGAACAGCAGCCCCATTGCTATACATTCATCACCTTGGAACAGGAGACCCGGTGCTATGCATTCAGCATCTCTGGAACAGCAGCCCCGGTGCTAGACATTCAGCACCTTTGGAACAGCAGCCCCGGTGCTATACATTCGGCATCTCTGGAACAACAGCCCCAGTGCTATGCATTCAGCATCTCTGGAACAACAGCCCCAGTGCTATGCATTCAGCACCTCTGGAACAGCAGCCCCAGTCCTATGCATTCACCACCTCTGGAACAGCAGCCCCGGTGCTATGCATTCAGCATCTCTGGAAAAGCAGCCGCAGTGCTTTACATTCAGTACCTCTGGAAAAGCAGCCCCAGTGCTATGCATTCCGCATCTCTGAAGCAGCAGCCCCGGTGCTATACATCCAGCATCTTTGGAACAATATCCCCAGTGGTATGCATTGAGCATCTCTAGGACAATTGTCTTGGTGCTATGCATTGAGCATCTCTGGAACAGCAGCCCCATTGATATACATTCAGCACCTTGGAACAGCAGACCCGGTGCTATGCATTCAGCATCTCTGGAACAGCAGCCCTGGTGCTGTACATTCAGCATCACTGCAACAGCAGCCCAAGTGCTATACATTCGGCATCTCTGGAACAACAGCCCCAGTGCTATGCATTCAGCATCTCTGGAACAGCAGCACCGGTGCTATACATTCAGCACCTCTGGAACAGCAGCCCCAGTCCTATGCATTCACCACCTCTGGAACAGCAGCCCCGGTGCTATGCATTCAGCATCTCTGGAAAAGCAGCCCCAGTGCTTTACATTCAGTATCTCTGGAACAGCAGCCCCAGTGCTATGCATTCCGCATCTCTGAAGCAGCAGCCCCGGTGCTATGCATTCAGCATCTCTGGAACAGCAGCCCCGGTGCTATACATTAAGCATCTCTGGAAAAGCAGCCACAGTGCTATACATTCAGCATCTCTGCAGCAGCAGCCCCGGTGCTATACAGTCGGCATCTCTGGAAAAGCAGCCCCAGTGATATAAGTTCAGCATCTCTGCAGCAGCAGCCCTGGTGCTGTACATTCAGCATCTCTGCAAAAGCAGCCCAAGTGCTGTACATTCGGCATCTCTGGAACAACAGCCCCAGTGCTATGCATTCAGCATCCCTGGAACAGCAGCACCGGTGCTATGCAGTCAGCATCTCTAGAACAACAGACCTGGTGGTATGCATTCAGCATCTGGAACAGCAGCTCCAGTGCTATACATTCAGCATCTCAGGAATAACAGCTCCAGTGCTATACATTCAGCATCTGGAACAGCAGCCCCAGTGCTATACATTCAGCATCTCTGGAACAACAGCCCCGGTGCTATACATTCAACACCTTTAGAACAACAGCCCCGGTGCTATACATTCAGCATCTCTGCAACAACAGCCCCGGTTCTATACATTCAGCACCTCTGGAAAAGCAGCACAAATGCTATACATTCAGCACCTCTGGAACAACAGCCCTGGTGCTATACATTCAGCATCTCTGGAAAAGCAGCCCCGGTTCTATACATTCAGCAACTCTGGAACAACAGCCCTGGTGCTATACATTCAGCATCCTTGGAAAAGCAGCCCCGGTGCTATACATTCAGCATCTCTGGAACAACAGCCCCGGTGCTATACATTCAGCATCTCTGGAAAAGCAGCCCAAGTGCTATACATTCGGCATCTCTGGAACAGCAGCCCAAGTGCTATACATTCGGTATCTCTGGAACAACAGCCCCAGTGCTATGCATTCAGCATCTCTGGAACAGCAGCACCGGTGCTATGCAGTCAGCATCTCTAGAACAACAGACCTGGTGCTATGCATTCAGCATCTGGAACAGCAGCTCCAGTGCTATACATTCAGCATCTCTGGAATAACAGCTCCAGTGCTATACATTCAGCATCTGGAACAGCATCCCCATGCTATACATTCAGCATCTCTGGAACAACAGCCCCGGTGCTATACATTCAACACCTTTGGAACAGCAGCCCCGGTGCTATACATTCAGCATCTCTGCAACAACAGCCCCGGTGCTATACATTCAGTGCCTCTGGAAAAGCAGCCCAAATGCTATACATTCAGCAGCTCTGGAACAACAGCCCTGGTGCTATACATTCAGCATCCTTGGAAAAGCAGCCCCGGTGCTATACATTCAGCATCTCTGGAACAGCAGCCCCGATTCTATACATTCAGCAACTCTGGAACAACAGCCGCGGTGCTATACATTCAGCATCCTTGGAAAAGCAGCCCCGGTGCTATACATTCAGCATCTCTGGAACAGCAGCCCCGGTGGTATACATTCAGCATCTCTGGAAATGTAGCCACAGTGCTATACATTCAGTATCTCTGCAGCAGCAGCCCCGGTGCTATACAGTCAGCATCTCTGGAAAAGCAGCCCCAGTGCTATACATTCAGCATCTCTGCAGCAGCAGCCCTGGTGCTGTACATTCAGCATCTCTGCAACAGCAGCCCAAGTGCTATACATTCGGCATCTCTGGAACAACAGTCCCGGTGCTATGCAGTCAGCATCTCTAGAACAACAGACCTGGTGCTATGCATTCAGCATCTGGAACAGCAGCTCCAGTGCTATACATTCAGCATCTCTGGAATAACAGCTCCAGTGCTATACATTCAGCATCTCTGGAATAACAGCCCCGGTGCTATACAGTCCCCATCTCTTGAACAACAGTCCTGGTGCTTTGCATTCACATCTCTGGAAAAGCAGCCCCAGTGCTATGCATTCAGCATCTCTGGAAAAGCAGCCCCAGCGCTATGCATTCAGCATCTCTGGAAAAGCAGCCCCAGTGCTATGCATTCAGCATCTCTGGAACAGCAGCCCCAGTCCTATGCATTCACCACCTCTGGAACAGCAGCCCCGGTGCTATGCATTCAGCATCTCTGGAAAAGCAGCCCCAGTGCTATACATTCAGTACCTCTGGAAATGCAGCCCCAGTGCTATGCATTCTGCATCTCTGAAGCAGCAGCCCCGGTGCTATACATCCAGCATCTCTGGAAAAGCAGCCCCAGTGCTATACATTCAACATCTCTGCAACAGCAGCCCCGGTGCTATGCATTCAGCACCTCTGCAACAGCAGCCCCGGTGCTATACATTCAGCACCTTTGGAACAGCAGCCCCGGTGCTATACATTCAGCATCTTTGGAACAATATCCCCAGTGGTATGCATTGAGCATCTCTAGAACAATTGTCTTGGTGCTATGCATTGAGCATCTCTGGAACAGCAGCCCCATTGCTATACATTCAGCACCTTGGAACAGCAGGCCCGGTGCTATGCATTCAGCATCTCTGGAACAGCAGCCCCGGTGCTATACATTAAGCATCTCTGGAAAAGCAGCCACAGTGCTATACATTCAGCATCTCTGCAGCAGCAGCCCCGGTGCTATACAGTCGGCATCTCTGGAAAAGCAGCCCCAGTGATATAGGTTCAGCATCTCTGCAGCAGCAGCCCTGGTGCTGTACATTCAGCATCTCTGCAAAAGCAGCCCAAGTGCTGTACATTCGGCATCTCTGGAACAACAGCCCCAGTGCTATGCATTCAGCATCCCTGGAACAGCAGCACCGGTGCTATGCAGTCAGCATCTCTAGAACAACAGACCTGGTGGTATGCATTCAGCATCTGGAACAGCAGCTCCAGTGCTATACATTCAGCATCTCAGGAATAACAGCTCCAGTGCTATACATTCAGCATCTGGAACAGCAGCCCCAGTGCTATACATTCAGCATCTCTGGAACAACAGCCCCGGTGCTATACATTCAACACCTTTAGAACAACAGCCCCAGTGCTATACACTCAGCATCTCTGCAACAACAGCCCCGGTTCTATACATTCAGCACCTCTGGAAAAGCAGCACAAATGCTATACATTCAGCACCTCTGGAACAACAGCCCTGGTGCTATACATTCAGCATCTCTGGAAAAGCAGCCCCGGTTCTATACATTCAGCAACTCTGGAACAACAGCCCTGGTGCTATACATTCAGCATCCTTGGAAAAGCAGCCCCGGTGCTATACATTCAGCATCTCTGGAACAACAGCCCCGGTGCTATACATTCAGCATCTCTGGAAAAGCAGCCCAAGTGCTATACATTCGGCATCTCTGGAACAGCAGCCCAAGTGCTATACATTCGGTATCTCTGGAACAACAGCCCCAGTGCTATGCAGTCAGCATCTCTGGAACAGCAGCACCGGTGCTATGCAGTCAGCATCTCTAGAACAACAGACCTGGTGCTATGCATTCAGCATCTGGAACAGCAGCTCCAGTGCTATACATTCAGCATCTCTGGAATAACAGCTCCAGTGCTATACATTCAGCATCTGGAACAGCATCCCCATGCTATACATTCAGCATCTCTGGAACAACAGCCCCGGTGCTATACATTCAACACCTTTGGAACAGCAGCCCCGGTGCTATACATTCAGCATCTCTGCAACAACAGCCCCGGTGCTATACATTCAGTGCCTCTGGAAAAGCAGCCCAAATGCTATACATTCAGCAGCTCTGGAACAACAGCCCTGGTGCTATACATTCAGCATCCTTGGAAAAGCAGCCCCGGTGCTATACATTCAGCATCTCTGGAACAGCAGCCCCGGTTCTATACATTCAGCAACTCTGGAACAACAGCCGCGGTGCTATACATTCAGCATCCTTGGAAAAGCAGCCCCGGTGCTATACATTCAGCATCTCTGGAACAGCAGCCCCGGTGGTATACATTCAGCATCTCTGGAAATGTAGCCACAGTGCTATACATTCAGTATCTCTGCAGCAGCAGCCCCGGTGCTCTACAGTCAGCATCTCTGGAAAAGCAGCCCCAGTGCTATACATTCAGCATCTCTGCAGCAGCAGCCCTGGTGCTGTACATTCAGCATCTCTGCAACAGCAGCCCAAGTGCTATACATTCGGCATCTCTGGAACAACAGTCCCGGTGCTATGCAGTCAGCATCTCTAGAACAACAGACCTGGTGCTATGCATTCAGCATCTGGAACAGCAGCTCCAGTGCTATACATTCAGCATCTCTGGAATAACAGCTCCAGTGCTATACATTCAGCATCTCTGGAATAACAGCCCCGGTGCTATACAGTCCCCATCTCTTGAACAACAGTCCTGGTGCTTTGCATTCACATCTCTGGAAAAGCAGCCCCAGTGCTATGCATTCAGCATTTCTGGAAAAGCAGCCCCAGCGCTATGCATTCAGCATCTCTGGAAAAGCAGCCCCAGTGCTATGCATTCAGCATCTCTGGAACAGCAGCCCCAGTCCTATGCATTCACCACCTCTGGAACAGCAGCCCCGGTGCTATGCATTCAGCATCTCTGGAAAAGCAGCCCCAGTGCTATACATTCAGTACCTCTGGAAATGCAGCCCCAGTGCTATGCATTCTGCATCTCTGAAGCAGCAGCCCCGGTGCTATACATCCAGCATCTCTGGAAAAGCAGCCCCAGTGCTATACATTCAACATCTCTGCAACAGCAGCCCCTGTGCTATGCATTCAGCACCTCTGCAACAGCAGCCCCGGTGCTATACATTCAGCACCTTTGGAACAGCAGCCCCGGTGCTATACATTCAGCATCTTTGGAACAATATCCCCAGTGGTATGCATTGAGCATCTCGAGAACAATTGTCTTGGTGCTATGCATTGAGCATCTCTGGAACAGCAGCCCCATTGCTATACATTCAGTACCTCTGGAACAGCAGCCCCGGTGCTATGCATTCAGCATCTCTGGAACAGCAGCCCCGGTGCTATACATTAAGCATCTCTGGAAAAGCAGCCACAGTGCTATACATTCAGCATCTCTGCAGCAGCAGCCCCGGTGCTATACAGTCGGCATCTCTGGAAAAGCAGCCCCAGTGATATAAGTTCAGCATCTCTGCAGCAGCAGCCCTGGTGCTGTACATTCAGCATCTCTGCAAAAGCAGCCCAAGTGCTGTACATTCGGCATCTCTGGAACAACAGCCCCAGTGCTATGCATTCAGCATCCCTGGAACAGCAGCACCGGTGCTATGCAGTCAGCATCTCTAGAACAACAGACCTGGTGGTATGCATTCAGCATCTGGAACAGCAGCTCCAGTGCTATACATTCAGTATCTCAGGAATAACAGCTCCAGTGCTATACATTCAGCATCTGGAACAGCAGCCCCAGTGCTATACATTCAGCATCTCTGGAACAACAGCCCCGGTGCTATACATTCAACACCTTTAGAACAACAGCCCCGGTGCTATACATTCAGCATCTCTGCAACAACAGCCCCGGTTCTATACATTCAGCACCTCTGGAAAAGCAGCCCAAATGCTATACATTCAGCACCTCTGGAACAACAGCCCTGGTGCTATACATTCAGCATCTCTGGAAAAGCAGCCCCGGTTCTATACATTCAGCAACTCTGGAACAACAGCCCTGGTGCTATACATTCAGCATCCTTGGAAAAGCAGCCCCGGTGCTATACATTCAGCATCTCTGGAACAACAGCCCCGGTGCTATACATTCAGCATCTCTGGAAAAGCAGCCACAGTGCTATACATTCAGTATCTCTGCAGCAGCAGCCCCGGTGCTATACAGTCAGCATCTCTGGAAAAGCAGCCCCAGTGCTATACATTCAGCATCTCTGCAGCAGCAGCCCTGGTGCTGTACATTCAGCATCTCTGCAACAGCAGCCCAAGTGCTATACATTCGGCATCTCTGGAACAACAGTCCCGGTGCTATGCAGTCAGCATCTCTAGAACAACAGTCCTGATGCTATGCATTCAGCATCTGGAACAGCAGCTCCAGTGCTATACATACAGCATCTCTGGAATAACAGCTCCAGTGCTATACATTCAGCATCTCTGGAATAACAGCCCCGGTGCTATACAGTCCCCATCTCTTGAACAACAGTCCTGGTGCTTTGCATTCAGCATCTCTGGAATAGCAGCCCCAGTGCTATGCATTCAGCATCTCTGGAAAAGCAGCCCCAACGCTATGCATTCAGCATCTCTGGAAAAGTAGCCCCGGTGCTATGCATTCAGCATCTCTGGAACAGCAGCAGCAGTGCTATACATTCACCACCTCTGGAACAGCAGCCCCGGTGCTATGCATTCAGCATCTCTGGAAAAACAGCCCCAGTGCTATACATTCAGTACCTCTGGAAAAGCAGCCCCAGTGCTATGCATTCCGCATCTCTGAAGCAGCAGCCCCGGTGCTATACATCCAGCATCTCTGGCAAAGCAGCCCCAGTGCTATACATTCAGCATCTCTGCAACAGCAGCCCCGGTGCTCTGCATTCAGCACCTCTGCAACAGCAGCCCCGGTGCTATACATTCAGCACCTTTGGAACAGCAGCCCCGGTGCTATACATTCAGCATCTTTGGAACAATATCCCCAGTAGTATGCATTGAGCATCTCTAGAACAATTGTCTTGGTGCTATGCATTGAGCATCTCTGAAACAGCAGCCCCATTGCTATACATTCAGCACCTTGGAACAGGAGACCCGGTGCTATGCATTCAGCATCTCTGGAACAGCAGCCCCGGTGCTAGACATTCAGCACCTTTGGAACAGCAGCCCCGGTGCTATACATTCGGCATCTCTGTAACAACAGCCCCAGTGCTATGCATTCAGCATCTCTGGAACAACAGCCCCAGTGCTATGCATTCAGCACCGCTGGACCAGCAGCCCCAGTCCTATGCATTCACCACCTCTGGAACAGCAGCCCCGGTGCTATGCATTCAGCATCTCTGGAAAAGCAGCCGCAGTGCTTTACATTCAGTACCTCTGGAAAAGCAGCCCCAGTGCTATGCATTCCGCTTCTCTGAAGCAGCAGCCCCGGTGCTATACATCCAGCATCTTTGGAACAATATCCCCAGTGGTATGCATTGAGCATCTCTAGGACAATTGTCTTGGTGCTATGCATTGAGCATCTCTGGAACAGCAGCCCCATTGCTATACATTCAGCACCTTGGAACAGCAGACCCGGTGCTATGCATTCAGCATCTCTGGAACAGCAGCCCTGGTGCTGTACATTCAGCATCACTGCAACAGCAGCCCAAGTGCTATACATTCGGCATCTCTGGAACAACAGCCCCAGTGCTATGCATTCAGCATCTCTGGAACAGCAGCACCAGTGCTATACATTCAGCACCTCTGGAACAGCAGCCCCAGTCCTATGCATTCACCACCTCTGGAACAGCAGCCCCGGTGCTATGCATTCAGCATCTCTGGAAAAGCAGCCCCAGTGCTTTACATTCAGTACCTCTGGAACAGCAGCCCCAGTGCTATGCATTCCGCATCTCTGAAGCAGCAGCCCCGGTGCTATACATCCAGCATTTCTGGAAAAGCTGCCCCAGTGCTATACATTCAGCATCTCTGCAACAGCAGCCCCGGTGCTATGCACTCAGCACCTCTGCAACAGCAGCCCCGGTGCTATACATTCAGCACCTTTGGAACAGCAGCCCCGGAGCTATACATTCAGCATCTTTGGAACAATATCCCCGGTGCTATGCATTGAGCATCTCTAGAACAATTGTCTTGGTGCTATGCATTGAGCATCTCTGGAACAGCAGCCCCATTGCTATACATTCAGCACCTTGGAACAGCAGCCCCGGTGCTAGATATTCAGCACCTTTGGAACAGCAGCCCCGGTGCTCTACATTCAGCACCTTTGGAACAGCAGCCCCGGTGCTATACATTCAGCACCTTTGGAACAGCAGCCCCGGTGCAATGCACTCAGCATCTGGAACAGCAGCCACAGTGCTATATATTCAGCATCGCTGGAACGGCAGCCCCAGTGCTATACATTCAGCACCTTTGGAACAGCAGCCCCAGTGCTATACATTCAGCACCTTTGGAACAGCAGACCCGGTGCTATACATTCAGCACCTCTGCAACAACAGCCCCGGTGCTATGCATTCAGCATCTCTGGAACTGCATTCCTGGTGCTATGCATTCAGCATCTTAGCAACAGCAGCCCCAGTGCTATACATTCAGCATCTCTGGAACAGCAGCCCAAGTGCTATACATTCAGCACCCCTGGAACAACAACCCTGGTGCTATACATTCAGCATCCCTGGAAAAGCAGCCACGGTGCTATACATTCAGCATCTCTGGAACAGCAGCCCTGGTGCTATACATTCAGCATTTCTGGAAAAGCAGCCACGGTGATATACATTCAGCATCTCTGCAACAGCAGCCCTGGTGCTGTACATTCAGCATCTCTGCAACAGCAGCCCCGGTGCTATACATTCAGCACCTCTGGAAAAGCAGCAGCGGTGCTATGCATTCAGCATCTCTGGAACTGCATTCCTGGTGATATGCATTCAGCATCTTAGCAACAGCAGCCCCAGTGCTATACATTCAGCATCTCTAGAACAGCAGCCCCAGTGCTATGCATTCAGCATCTCTGGAACAGCAGCCCCGGTGCTATACATTCAGCATCTCTGGAACAGCAGCCCCGGTGCAATGCAGTCTGCGTCTCTGGAACAGCAGCCCCGGTGCTATGCTTTCAGTGTCTCTGGAACAGCAGCCAAGGTGCTATAAATTCAGCAACTCTGGAACAGCAGCCGCGGTGCTAGGCATTCAGCATCTCTGGAACAACAGCCCTGGTGCTATGCAGTCAGCACCTCTGGAACAGCAGCCCCGGTGTTATGCATTCAGCATCTCTGCAACAGCAGCCCTGGTGCTATGTATTCAGCACCTCTGGAACAGCATCCCCGGTGCTATACATTCAGCACCTCTGAAAAAGCAGCCCCGGAGCTATACATTCAGCACCTCTGGAAAAGCAGCCCCGGTGCTATGCATTCAGCACCTCTGGAACAACAGGCCCAGTGCTATACATTCAGCATCTCTGCAGCATCAGCCCCAGTGCTATACAGTCAGCAGGTCTGCAACAGCAGCCTCGTTTGCCATACATTCAGCACCTCTGGAACAACAGCCCCAGTGCTATACATTCAGCATTTCTGGAAAAGCAGCCCCGGTGCTATACATTCAGCATCTCTGGAAAAGCAGCCCAAATGCTATACATTCAGCAACTCTGGAACAGCAGCCCCGGTGCTATACATTCAGCACCTCTGGAACAGCAGCCCCAGCGCTATACATTCAGCACCTTTGGAACAGCAGCCCCAGTGCTATACATGCAGCACCTCTGGAACAGCAGCCCCAGTGCTATTCATTCAGCATCTTTGGAACAATATCCCCAGTGCTATGCATTCAGCATCTCTTGAACAATTGTCTTGGTGCTATGCATTGAGCATCTCTGGAACAGCAGCCCCATTGCTATACATTCAGCACCTTGGAACAGCAGCCCCAGTGCTATGCATTCAGCATCTCTGGAACAACAGCCCCGGAGCTATGCAGTCAGCATCTCTAGACCAATTGTCTTGGTGCTATACATTCAGCATCTCTGGAACAGTAGCCCCAGTGCTATACATTCAGCATCTCTGGAACAACAGCCCCGGTGCTATGTAGTCAGCATCTCTAGAACAACAGTCCTGGTGCTATGCATTCAGCATCTGGAACAGCAGCCCCAGTGCTATACATTCAGCATCGCTGGAACAGCAGCCCCAGTGCTATACATTCAGCATCTGGAACAGCAGCCCCGGTGCAATACATTCAGCATCTCTGCAACAACTGCCCCGGTGCTATATATTCAGCACCTCTGGAAAAGCAGCACCGGTGCTATGCATTCAGCATCTCTGGAACTGCATCCCTGGTGCTATGCATTCAGCATCTCAGCAGCAGCAGCCCCAGTGCTATACATTCAGCATCTCTGGAACAGCAGCCCCGGTGCTATACATTCCGCACCTCTGGAACAACAGCCCCAGTGCTATGCATTCAGCATCTCTGGAACAGCAGCACCGGTGCTATACATTCAGCACCTCTGGAACAGCAGCCCCGGTGTTATGCATTCAGAACCTCTGCAACAGCAGCCCCGGTGCTATGTATTCAGCACCTCTGGAACAGCATCCCCGGTGCTATACATTCAGCACCTCTGAAAAAGCAGCCCCGGTGCTATACATTCAGCACCTCTGAAAAAGCAGCCCCGGTGCTATGCATTCAGCACCTCTGGAACAACAGGCCCAGAGCTATACATTCAGCAACTCTGCAGCAGCACCCCGGTGCGATATATTCAGCATCTCTGCAGCAGAACCCCGGTGCTATACATTCAGCATCTCTGCAGCATCAGCCCCAGTGCTATACAGTCAGCATGTCTGCAACAGCAGCCTCGTTTGCTATACATTCAGCATCTCTGGAACAGCAGCCCAAGTGCTATACATTCAGCACCTCTGGAACAACAGCCCCAGTGCTATACATTCAGCATTTCTGGAAAAGCAGGCCCGGTGCTATACATTCAACATCTCTGGAAAAGCAGCCCCGGTGCTATACATTCAGCATCTCTGGAAAAGCAGCCCAAATGCTATACATTCAGCAACTCTGGAACAGCAGCCCCGGTGCTATACATTCAGCACCTCTGGAACAGCAGCCCCAGCGCTATACATTCAGCACCTTTGGAACAGCAGCCCCGGTGCTATACATGCAGCACCTCTGGAACAGCAGCCCCAGTGCTATTCATTCAGCATCTTTGGAACAATATCCCCAGTGCTATGCATTCAGCATCTCTAGAACAATTGTCTTGGTGCTATGCATTGAGCATCTCTGGAACAACAGCCCCATTGCTATACATTCAGCACCTTGGAACAGCAGACCCGGTGCTATGCATTCAGCATCTCTGGAACAACAGCCCCGGAGCTATGCAGTCAGCATCTCTAGAACAATTGTCTTGGTGCCATTCATTCAGCATCTCTGGAACAGTAGCCCCAGTGCTATACATTCAGCATCTCTGGAACAGTAGCCCCAGTGCTATACATTCAGCATCTCTGGAACAACAGCCCCGGTGCTATGTAGTCAGCATCTCGAGAACAACAGTCCTGGTGCTATGCATTCAGCATCTGGAAACACAGCCAACGGTGCCATACATTCAGAATCTCTGGAACAGCAGCCCCAGTGCTATACATCCAGCATCTCTGGAACAGCAGCCCCGGTGCTATACATTCAGCATCTCTGGAACAGTAGCCCCAGTGCTATACATTCAGCATCTCTGGAACAGTAGCCCCAGTGCTATACATTCAGCATCTCTGGAACAACAGCCCCGGTGCTATGTAGTCAGCATCTCTAGAACAACAGTCCTGGTGCTATGCATTCAGCATCTGGAAACACAGCCCCGGTGCTATACATTCAGCAGCTCTGTAACAGCAGCCCCAGTGCTATACATCCAGCATCTCTGGAACAGCAGCCCCGGTGCTATACATTCAGCAAATCTGGAACAGCAGCCCCGGTGCTATACATTCAGCAAATCTGGAACAGCAGCCCCGGTGCTACACATTCATCAACTTTGGAACAGCAGCCCCGGTGCAATGCAGTCAGCATCTGGAACAGCAGCCCCAGTGCTATACATTCAGCATCGCTGGAACAGCAGCCCCAGTGCTATACATTCAGCATCTGGAACAGCAGCCCCGGTGCTATACATTCAGCATCTCTGCAACAACTGCCCCGGTGCTATACATTCAGCACCTCTGGAAAAGCAGCACCTGTGCTATGCATTCAGCATCTCTGGAACTGCATCCCTGGTGCTATGCATTCAGCAACTCAGCAGCAGCAGCCCCAGTGCTATACATTCAGCATCTCTGGAACAGCAGCCCCGGTGCTATACATTCCGCACCTCTGGAACAACAGCCCCAGTGCTATGCATTCAGCATCTCTGGAAAAGCAGCCCCAGTGCTTTACATTCAGTACCTCTGGAACAGCAGCCCCAGTCCTATGCATTCAGCAACTCTGGAACAGCAGCCCCGGTGCTATGCATTCAGCATCTCTGGAAAAGCAGCCCCAGTGCTTTACATTCAGTACCTCTGGAACAGCAGCCCCAGTGCTATGCATTCCGCATCTCTGAAGCAGCAGCCCCGGTGCTATACATTCAGCACCTTTGGAACAGCAGCCCCGGAGCTATACATTCAGCATCTTTGGAACAATATCCCCAGTGCTATGCATTGAGCATCTCTAGAACAATTGTCTTGGTGCTATGCATTGAGCATCTCTGGAACAGCAGCCCCATTGCTATACATTCAGCACCTTGGAACAGCAGCCCCGGTGCTAGATATTCAGCACCTTTGGAACAGCAGCCCCGGTGCTCTACATTCAGCACCTTTGGAACAGCAGCCCCGGTGCTATACATTCAGCACCTTTGGAACAGCAGCCCCGGTGCAATGCACTCAGCATCTGGAACAGCAGCCACAGTGCTATATATTCAGCATCGCTGGAACGGCAGCCCCAGTGCTATACATTCAGCACCTTTGGAACAGCAGCCCCAGTGCTATACATTAAGCACCTTTGGAACAGCAGCCCCGGTGCTATACATTCAGCACCTCTGCAACAACAGCCCCGGTGCTATACATTCAGCACCTCTGGAAAAGCAGCACCGGTGCTATGCATTCAGCATCTCTGGAACTGCATTCCTGGTGCTATGCATTCAGCATCTTAGCAACAGCAGCCCCAGTGCTATACATTCAGCATCTCTGGAACAGCAGCCCAAGTGCTATACATTCAGCACCTCTGGAACAGCAGCCCCGATGTTATGCATTCAGAACCTCTGCAACAGCAGCCCCGGTGCTATGTATTCAGCACCTCTGGAACAGCATCCCCGGTGCTATACATTCAGCACCTCTGAAAAAGCAGCCCCGGTGCTATACATTCAGCACCTCTGAAAAAGCAGCCCCGGTGCTATGCATTCAGCACCTCTGGAACAACAGGCCCAGTGCTATACATTCAGCATCTCTGCAGCAGCACCCCGGTGCAATATATTCAGCATCTCTGCAGCAGAACCCCGGTGCTATACATTCAGCATCTCTGCAGCATCAGCCCCAGTGCTATACAGTCAGCATGTCTGCAACAGCAGCCTCGTTTGCTATACATTCAGCATCTCTGGAACAGCAGCCCAAGTGCTATACATTCAGCACCTCTGGAACAACAGCCCCAGTGCTATACATTCAGCATTTCTGGAAAAGCAGGCCCGGTGCTATACATTCAACATCTCTGGAAAAGCAGCCCCGGTGCTATACATTCAGCATCTCTGGAAAAGCAGCCCAAATGCTATACATTCGGCAACTCTGGAACAGCAGCCCCGGTGCTATACATTCAGCACCTCTGGAACAGCAGCCACAGCGCTATACATTCAGCACCTTTGGAACAGCAGCCCCGGTGCTATACATGCAGCACCTCTGGAACAGCAGCCCCAGTGCTATTCATTCAGCATCTTTGGAACAATATCCCCAGTGCTATGCATTCAGCATCTCTAGAACAATTGTCTTGGTGCTATGCATTGAGCATCTCTGGAACAGCAGCCCCATTGCTATACATTCAGCAGCTTGGAACAGCAGACCCGGTGCTATGCATTCAGCATCTCTGGAACAACAGCCCCGGAGCTATGCAGTCAGCATCTCTAGAACAATTGTCTTGGTGCTATTCATTCAGCATCTCTGGAACAGTAGCCCCAGTGCTATACATTCAGCATCTCTGGAACAGTAGCCCCAGTGCTATACATTCAGCATCTCTGGAACAACAGCCCCGGTGCTATGTAGTCAGCATCTCTAGAACAACAGTCCTGGTGCTATGCATTCAGCATCTGGAAACACAGCCAACGGTGCTATACATTCAGAATCTCTGGAACAGCAGCCCTAGTGCTATACATCCAGCATCTCTGGAACAGCAGCCCCGGTGCTATACATTCAGCAAATCTGGAACAGCAGCCCCAGTGCTATACATTCAGCATCGCTGGAACAGCAGCCCCAATGCTATACATTCAGCATCTGGAACAGCAGCCCCGGTGCTATACATTCAGCATCTCTGCAACAAGAGCCCCGGTGCTATACATTCAGCACCTCTGGAAAAGCAGCACCGGTGCTATGCATTCAGCATCTCTGGAACTGCATCCCTGGTGCTATGCATTCAGCATCTCAGCAGCAGCAGCAGCCCCAGTGCTATACATTTAGCATCTCTGGAACAGCAGCCCCGGTGCTATACATTCAGCATCCCTGGAAAAGCAGCCCCGGTGCTATACATTCAGCATGTCTGGAACAGCTGCCCCGGTGCTATACATTCAGCATCTCTGGAAAAGCAGCCACAGTGCTATACATTCCGCATCTCTGCAGCAGCAGCCCCGGTGCTATACAGTCAGCATCTCTGGAAAAGAAGCGCCGGTGCTATGCAGTCAGCATCTCTAGAACAGCAGCCGCAGTGCTATGCATTCAGCATCTCTGGAACAGCAGCCCCGGTGCAATGCAGTCTGCATCTCTGGAACAGCAGCCCCGGTGCTATGCTTTCAGTGTCTCTGGAACAGCAGCCACGGTGCTATACATTCAGCAACTCTGGAACAGCAGCCGCGGTGCTAGGCATTCAGCATCTCTGGACCAACAGCCCCAGTGCTATGCATTCAGCACCTCTGGAACAGCAGCCCCGGTGCTATGCATTCAGCACCTCTGCAACAGCAGCCCCGGTGCTATGTATTCAGCACCTCTGGAACAGTAGCCCCGGTGCTATACATTCAGCACCTCTGGAAAAGGAGCCCCGGTGCTATGCATTCAGCACCTCTGGAACAACCGGCCCAGTGCTATACATTCAGCATCTCCGCAGCAGAACCCCGGTGCTATACATTCAGCATCTCTGCAGCATCAGCCCCAGTGCTATACAGTCAGCATGTCTGCAACAGCAGCCTCGTTTGCTATACATTCAGCATCTCTGGAACAGCAGCCCAAGTGCTATACATTCAGCACCTCTGGAACAACAGCCCCGGTGCTATACATTCAGCATCTCTGGAAAAGCAGCCCCGTTTCTATACATTCAGCACCTCTGGAACAGCAGCCCCGGTGCTATACATTCAGCATCTCTGGAACAGCAGCCCCGGTGCTATACATACAGCATCTCTGGAACAGCAGCCCCGGTGCTATACATTCAGCAACTCTGGAACAGCAGCCCCGATGCTATACATTCAGCATCTCTGGAACAGCAGCCCCGGTGCTATACATTCAGCACCTCTGGAAAAGCAGCCCCAGTACTATACACTCAGCACCTTTGGAACAGCAGCCCCGGTGCTATACATTCAGCACCTCTGGAACAGCAGACCCAGTGCTATAAATTCAGCACCTTTGGAACAGCAGCCCCGGTGCTATACATTCAGCATCTTTGGAACAATATCCCCAGTGCTATGCATTGAGCATCTCTAGAACAATTGTCTTGGTGCTATGCATTGAGCATCTCTGGAACAGCAGCCCCATTGCTATACATTCAGCACCTTGGAACAGCAGCCCCAGTGCTATGCATTCAGCATCTCTGGAACAACAGCCCCGGAGCTATGCAGTCAGCATCTCTAGAACAATTGTCTTGGTGCTATACATTCAGCATCTCTGGAACAGTAGCCCCAGTGCTATACATTCAGCATCTCTGGAACAGTAGCCCCGGTGCTATACATTCAACATCTCTGCAACAGCAGCCCCGGTGCTATGCATTCAGCACCTCTGCAACAGCAGCCCCGGTGCTATACATTCAGCACCTTTGGAACAGCAGCCCCGGTGCTATACATTCAGCATCTTTGGAACAATATCCCCAGTGGTATGCATTGAGCATCTCGAGAACAATTGTCTTGGTGCTATGCATTGAGCATCTCTGGAACAGCAGCCCCATTGCTATACATTCAGCACCTTGGAACAGCAGCCCCGGTGCTATGCATTCAGCATCTCTGGAACAGCAGCCCCGGTGCTATACATTAAGCATCTCTGGAAAAGCAGCCACAGTGCTATACATTCAGCATCTCTGCAGCAGCAGCCCCGGTGCTATACAGTCGGCATCTCTGGAAAAGCAGCCCCAGTGATATAAGTTCAGCATCTCTGCAGCAGCAGCCCTGGTGCTGTACATTCAGCATCTCTGCAAAAGCAGCCCAAGTGCTGTACATTCGGCATCTCTGGAACAACAGCCCCAGTGCTATGCATTCAGCATCCCTGGAACAGCAGCACCGGTGCTATGCAGTCAGCATCTCTAGAACAACAGACCTGGTGGTATGCATTCAGCATCTGGAACAGCAGCTCCAGTGCTATACATTCAGTATCTCAGGAATAACAGCTCCAGTGCTATACATTCAGCATCTGGAACAGCAGCCCCAGTGCTATACATTCAGCATCTCTGGAACAACAGCCCCGGTGCTATACATTCAACACCTTTAGAACAACAGCCCCGGTGCTATACATTCAGCATCTCTGCAACAACAGCCCCGGTTCTATACATTCAGCACCTCTGGAAAAGCAGCCCAAATGCTATACATTCAGCACCTCTGGAACAACAGCCCTGGTGCTATACATTCAGCATCTCTGGAAAAGCAGCCCCGGTTCTATACATTCAGCAACTCTGGAACAACAGCCCTGGTGCTATACATTCAGCATCCTTGGAAAAGCAGCCCCGGTGCTATACATTCAGCATCTCTGGAACAACAGCCCCGGTGCTATACATTCAGCATCTCTGGAAAAGCAGCCACAGTGCTATACATTCAGTATCTCTGCAGCAGCAGCCCCGGTGCTATACAGTCAGCATCTCTGGAAAAGCAGCCCCAGTGCTATACATTCAGCATCTCTGCAGCAGCAGCCCTGGTGCTGTACATTCAGCATCTCTGCAACAGCAGCCCAAGTGCTATACATTCGGCATCTCTGGAACAACAGTCCCGGTGCTATGCAGTCAGCATCTCTAGAACAACAGTCCTGATGCTATGCATTCAGCATCTGGAACAGCAGCTCCAGTGCTATACATACAGCATCTCTGGAATAACAGCTCCAGTGCTATACATTCAGCATCTCTGGAATAACAGCCCCGGTGCTATACAGTCCCCATCTCTTGAACAACAGTCCTGGTGCTTTGCATTCAGCATCTCTGGAATAGCAGCCCCAGTGCTATGCATTCAGCATCTCTGGAAAAGCAGCCCCAACGCTATGCATTCAGCATCTCTGGAAAAGTAGCCCCGGTGCTATGCATTCAGCATCTCTGGAACAGCAGCAGCAGTGCTATACATTCACCACCTCTGGAACAGCAGCCCCGGTGCTATGCATTCAGCATCTCTGGAAAAACAGCCCCAGTGCTATACATTCAGTACCTCTGGAAAAGCAGCCCCAGTGCTATGCATTCCGCATCTCTGAAGCAGCAGCCCCGGTGCTATACATCCAGCATCTCTGGCAAAGCAGCCCCAGTGCTATACATTCAGCATCTCTGCAACAGCAGCCCCGGTGCTCTGCATTCAGCACCTCTGCAACAGCAGCCCCGGTGCTATACATTCAGCACCTTTGGAACAGCAGCCCCGGTGCTATACATTCAGCATCTTTGGAACAATATCCCCAGTAGTATGCATTGAGCATCTCTAGAACAATTGTCTTGGTGCTATGCATTGAGCATCTCTGAAACAGCAGCCCCATTGCTATACATTCAGCACCTTGGAACAGGAGACCCGGTGCTATGCATTCAGCATCTCTGGAACAGCAGCCCCGGTGCTAGACATTCAGCACCTTTGGAACAGCAGCCCCGGTGCTATACATTCGGCATCTCTGTAACAACAGCCCCAGTGCTATGCATTCAGCATCTCTGGAACAACAGCCCCAGTGCTATGCATTCAGCACCGCTGGACCAGCAGCCCCAGTCCTATGCATTCACCACCTCTGGAACAGCAGCCCCGGTGCTATGCATTCAGCATCTCTGGAAAAGCAGCCGCAGTGCTTTACATTCAGTACCTCTGGAAAAGCAGCCCCAGTGCTATGCATTCCGCTTCTCTGAAGCAGCAGCCCCGGTGCTATACATCCAGCATCTTTGGAACAATATCCCCAGTGGTATGCATTGAGCATCTCTAGGACAATTGTCTTGGTGCTATGCATTGAGCATCTCTGGAACAGCAGCCCCATTGCTATACATTCAGCACCTTGGAACAGCAGACCCGGTGCTATGCATTCAGCATCTCTGGAACAGCAGCCCTGGTGCTGTACATTCAGCATCACTGCAACAGCAGCCCAAGTGCTATACATTCGGCATCTCTGGAACAACAGCCCCAGTGCTATGCATTCAGCATCTCTGGAACAGCAGCACCAGTGCTATACATTCAGCATCTCTGGAACAGCAGCCCCAGTCCTATGCATTCACCACCTCTGGAACAGCAGCCCCGGTGCTATGCATTCAGCATCTCTGGAAAAGCAGCCCCAGTGCTTTACATTCAGTACCTCTGGAACAGCAGCCCCAGTGCTATGCATTCCGCATCTCTGAAGCAGCAGCCCCGGTGCTATACATCCAGCATTTCTGGAAAAGCTGCCCCAGTGCTATACATTCAGCATCTCTGCAACAGCAGCCCCGGTGCTATGCACTCAGCACCTCTGCAACAGCAGCCCCGGTGCTATACATTCAGCACCTTTGGAACAGCAGCCCCGGAGCTATACATTCAGCATCTTTGGAACAATATCCCCGGTGCTATGCATTGAGCATCTCTAGAACAATTGTCTTGGTGCTATGCATTGAGCATCTCTGGAACAGCAGCCCCATTGCTATACATTCAGCACCTTGGAACAGCAGCCCCGGTGCTAGATATTCAGCACCTTTGGAACAGCAGCCCCGGTGCTCTACATTCAGCACCTTTGGAACAGCAGCCCCGGTGCTATACATTCAGCACCTTTGGAACAGCAGCCCCGGTGCAATGCACTCAGCATCTGGAACAGCAGCCACAGTGCTATATATTCAGCATCGCTGGAACGGCAGCCCCAGTGCTATACATTCAGCACCTTTGGAACAGCAGCCCCAGTGCTATACATTCAGCACCTTTGGAACAGCAGACCCGGTGCTATACATTCAGCACCTCTGCAACAACAGCCCCGGTGCTATGCATTCAGCATCTCTGGAACTGCATTCCTGGTGCTATGCATTCAGCATCTTAGCAACAGCAGCCCCAGTGCTATACATTCAGCATCTCTGGAACAGCAGCCCAAGTGCTATACATTCAGCACCCCTGGAACAACAACCCTGGTGCTATACATTCAGCATCCCTGGAAAAGCAGCCACGGTGCTATACATTCAGCATCTCTGGAACAGCAGCCCTGGTGCTATACATTCAGCATTTCTGGAAAAGCAGCCACGGTGATATACATTCAGCATCTCTGCAACAGCAGCCCTGGTGCTGTACATTCAGCATCTCTGCAACAGCAGCCCCGGTGCTATACATTCAGCACCTCTGGAAAAGCAGCACCGGTGCTATGCATTCAGCATCTCTGGAACTGCATTCCTGGTGATATGCATTCAGCATCTTAGCAACAGCAGCCCCAGTGCTATACATTCAGCATCTCTAGAACAGCAGCCCCAGTGCTATGCATTCAGCATCTCTGGAACAGCAGCCCCAGTGCTATACATTCAGCATCTCTGGAACAGCAGCCCCGGTGCAATGCAGTCTGCGTCTCTGGAACAGCAGCCCCGGTGCTATGCTTTCAGTGTCTCTGGAACAGCAGCCAAGGTGCTATAAATTCAGCAACTCTGGAACAGCAGCCGCGGTGCTAGGCATTCAGCATCTCTGGAACAACAGCCCTGGTGCTATGCAGTCAGCACCTCTGGAACAGCAGCCCCGGTGTTATGCATTCAGCATCTCTGCAACAGCAGCCCTGGTGCTATGTATTCAGCACCTCTGGAACAGCATCCCCGGTGCTATACATTCAGCACCTCTGAAAAAGCAGCCCCGGAGCTATACATTCAGCACCTCTGGAAAAGCAGCCCCGGTGCTATGCATTCAGCACCTCTGGAACAACAGGCCCAGTGCTATACATTCAGCATCTCTGCAGCATCAGCCCCAGTGCTATACAGTCAGCAGGTCTGCAACAGCAGCCTCGTTTGCCATACATTCAGCACCTCTGGAACAACAGCCCCAGTGCTATACATTCAGCATTTCTGGAAAAGCAGCCCCGGTGCTATACATTCAGCATCTCTGGAAAAGCAGCCCAAATGCTATACATTCAGCACCTCTGGAACAGCAGCCCCGGTGCTATACATTCAGCACCTCTGGAACAGCAGCCCCAGCGCTATACATTCAGCACCTTTGGAACAGCAGCCCCAGTGCTATACATGCAGCACCTCTGGAACAGCAGCCCCAGTGCTATTCATTCAGCATCTTTGGAACAATATCCCCAGTGCTATGCATTCAGCATCTCTTGAACAATTGTCTTGGTGCTATGCATTGAGCATCTCTGGAACAGCAGCCCCATTGCTATACATTCAGCACCTTGGAACAGCAGCCCCAGTGCTATGCATTCAGCATCTCTGGAACAACAGCCCCGGAGCTATGCAGTCAGCATCTCTAGACCAATTGTCTTGGTGCTATACATTCAGCATCTCTGGAACAGTAGCCCCAGTGCTATACATTCAGCATCTCTGGAACAACAGCCCCGGTGCTATGTAGTCAGCATCTCTAGAACAACAGTCCTGGTGCTATGCATTCAGCATCTGGAACAGCAGCCCCAGTGCTATACATTCAGCATCGCTGGAACAGCAGCCCCAGTGCTATACATTCAGCATCTGGAACAGCAGCCCCGGTGCAATACATTCAGCATCTCTGCAACAACTGCCCCGGTGCTATATATTCAGCACCTCTGGAAAAGCAGCACCGGTGCTATGCATTCAGCATCTCTGGAACTGCATCCCTGGTGCTATGCATTCAGCATCTCAGCAGCAGCAGCCCCAGTGCTATACATTCAGCATCTCTGGAACAGCAGCCCCGGTGCTATACATTCCGCACCTCTGGAACAACAGCCCCAGTGCTATGCATTCAGCATCTCTGGAACAGCAGCACCGGTGCTATACATTCAGCACCTCTGGAACAGCAGCCCCGGTGTTATGCATTCAGAACCTCTGCAACAGCAGCCCCGGTGCTATGTATTCAGCACCTCTGGAACAGCATCCCCGGTGCTATACATTCAGCACCTCTGAAAAAGCAGCCCCGGTGCTATACATTCAGCACCTCTGAAAAAGCAGCCCCGGTGCTATGCATTCAGCACCTCTGGAACAACAGGCCCAGTGCTATACATTCAGCAACTCTGCAGCAGCACCCCGGTGCGATATATTCAGCATCTCTGCAGCAGAACCCCGGTGCTATACATTCAGCATCTCTGCAGCATCAGCCCCAGTGCTATACAGTCAGCATGTCTGCAACAGCAGCCTCGTTTGCTATACATTCAGCATCTCTGGAACAGCAGCCCAAGTGCTATACATTCAGCACCTCTGGAACAACAGCCCCAGTGCTATACATTCAGCATTTCTGGAAAAGCAGGCCCGGTGCTATACATTCAACATCTCTGGAAAAGCAGCCCCGGTGCTATACATTCAGCATCTCTGGAAAAGCAGCCCAAATGCTATACATTCAGCAACTCTGGAACAGCAGCCCCGGTGCTATACATTCAGCACCTCTGGAACAGCAGCCCCAGCGCTATACATTCAGCACGTTTGGAACAGCAGCCCCGGTGCTATACATGCAGCACCTCTGGAACAGCAGCCCCAGTGCTATTCATTCAGCATCTTTGGAACAATATCCCCAGTGCTATGCATTCAGCATCTCTAGAACAATTGTCTTGGTGCTATGCATTGAGCATCTCTGGAACAACAGCCCCATTGCTATACATTCAGCACCTTGGAACAGCAGACCCGGTGCTATGCATTCAGCATCTCTGGAACAACAGCCCCGGAGCTATGCAGTCAGCATCTCTAGAACAATTGTCTTGGTGCCATTCATTCAGCATCTCTGGAACAGTAGCCCCAGTGCTATACATTCAGCATCTCTGGAACAGTAGCCCCAGTGCTATACATTCAGCATCTCTGGAACAACAGCCCCGGTGCTATGTAGTCAGCATCTCGAGAACAACAGTCCTGGTGCTATGCATTCAGCATCTGGAAACACAGCCAACGGTGCCATACATTCAGAATCTCTGGAACAGCAGCCCCAGTGCTATACATCCAGCATCTCTGGAACAGCAGCCCCGGTGCTATACATTCAGCATCTCTGGAACAGTAGCCCCAGTGCTATACATTCAGCATCTCTGGAACAGTAGCCCCAGTGCTATACATTCAGCATCTCTGGAACAACAGCCCCGGTGCTATGTAGTCAGCATCTCTAGAACAACAGTCCTGGTGCTATGCATTCAGCATCTGGAAAAACAGCCCCGGTGCTATACATTCAGCAGCTCTGTAACAGCAGCCCCAGTGCTATACATCCAGCATCTCTGGAACAGCAGCCCCGGTGCTATACATTCAGCAAATCTGGAACAGCAGCCCCGGTGCTATACATTCAGCAAATCTGGAACAGCAGCCCCGGTGCTACACATTCATCAACTTTGGAACAGCAGCCCCGGTGCAATGCAGTCAGCATCTGGAACAGCAGCCCCAGTGCTATACATTCAGCATCGCTGGAACAGCAGCCCCAGTGCTATACATTCAGCATCTGGAACAGCAGCCCCGGTGCTATACATTCAGCATCTCTGCAACAACTGCCCCGGTGCTATACATTCAGCACCTCTGGAAAAGCTGCACCTGTGCTATGCATTCAGCATCTCTGGAACTGCATCCCTGGTGCTATGCATTCAGCAACTCAGCAGCAGCAGCCCCAGTGCTATACATTCAGCATCTCTGGAACAGCAGCCCCGGTGCTATACATTCCGCACCTCTGGAACAACAGCCCCAGTGCTATGCATTCAGCATCTCTGGAAAAGCAGCCCCAGTGCTTTACATTCAGTACCTCTGGAACAGCAGCCCCAGTCCTATGCATTCAGCAACTCTGGAACAGCAGCCCCGGTGCTATGCATTCAGCATCTCTGGAAAAGCAGCCCCAGTGCTTTACATTCAGTACCTCTGGAACAGCAGCCCCAGTGCTATGCATTCCGCATCTCTGAAGCAGCAGCCCCGGTGCTATACATTCAGCACCTTTGGAACAGCAGCCCCGGAGCTATACATTCAGCATCTTTGGAACAATATCCCCAGTGCTATGCATTGAGCATCTCTAGAACAATTGTCTTGGTGCTATGCATTGAGCATCTCTGGAACAGCAGCCCCATTGCTATACATTCAGCACCTTGGAACAGCAGCCCCGGTGCTAGATATTCAGCACCTTTGGAACAGCAGCCCCGGTGCTCTACATTCAGCACCTTTGGAACAGCAGCCCCGGTGCTATACATTCAGCACCTTTGGAACAGCAGCCCCGGTGCAATGCACTCAGCATCTGGAACAGCAGCCACAGTGCTATATATTCAGCATCGCTGGAACGGCAGCCCCAGTGCTATACATTCAGCACCTTTGGAACAGCAGCCCCAGTGCTATACATTAAGCACCTTTGGAACAGCAGCCCCGGTGCTATACATTCAGCACCTCTGCAACAACAGCCCCGGTGCTATACATTCAGCACCTCTGGAAAAGCAGCACCGGTGCTATGCATTCAGCATCTCTGGAACTGCATTCCTGGTGCTATGCATTCAGCATCTTAGCAACAGCAGCCCCAGTGCTATACATTCAGCATCTCTGGAACAGCAGCCCAAGTGCTATACATTCAGCACCTCTGGAACAGCAGCCCCGATGTTATGCATTCAGAACCTCTGCAACAGCAGCCCCGGTGCTATGTATTCAGCACCTCTGGAACAGCATCCCCGGTGCTATACATTCAGCACCTCTGAAAAAGCAGCCCCGGTGCTATACATTCAGCACCTCTGAAAAAGCAGCCCCGGTGCTATGCATTCAGCACCTCTGGAACAACAGGCCCAGTGCTATACATTCAGCATCTCTGCAGCAGCACCCCGGTGCAATATATTCAGCATCTCTGCAGCAGAACCCCGGTGCTATACATTCAGCATCTCTGCAGCATCAGCCCCAGTGCTATACAGTCAGCATGTCTGCAACAGCAGCCTCGTTTGCTATACATTCAGCATCTCTGGAACAGCAGCCCAAGTGCTATACATTCAGCACCTCTGGAACAACAGCCCCAGTGCTATACATTCAGCATTTCTGGAAAAGCAGGCCCGGTGCTATACATTCAACATCTCTGGAAAAGCAGCCCCGGTGCTATACATTCAGCATCTCTGGAAAAGCAGCCCAAATGCTATACATTCGGCAACTCTGGAACAGCAGCCCCGGTGCTATACATTCAGCACCTCTGGAACAGCAGCCACAGCGCTATACATTCAGCACCTTTGGAACAGCAGCCCCGGTGCTATACATGCAGCACCTCTGGAACAGCAGCCCCAGTGCTATTCATTCAGCATCTTTGGAACAATATCCCCAGTGCTATGCATTCAGCATCTCTAGAACAATTGTCTTGGTGCTATGCATTGAGCATCTCTGGAACAGCAGCCCCATTGCTATACATTCAGCAGCTTGGAACAGCAGACCCGGTGCTATGCATTCAGCATCTCTGGAACAACAGCCCCGGAGCTATGCAGTCAGCATCTCTAGAACAATTGTCTTGGTGCTATTCATTCAGCATCTCTGGAACAGTAGCCCCAGTGCTATACATTCAGCATCTCTGGAACAGTAGCCCCAGTGCTATACATTCAGCATCTCTGGAACAACAGCCCCGGTGCTATGTAGTCAGCATCTCTAGAACAACAGTCCTGGTGCTATGCATTCAGCATCTGGAAACACAGCCAACGGTGCTATACATTCAGAATCTCTGGAACAGCAGCCCTAGTGCTATACATCCAGCATCTCTGGAACAGCAGCCCCGGTGCTATACATTCAGCAAATCTGGAACAGCAGCCCCAGTGCTATACATTCAGCATCGCTGGAACAGCAGCCCCAATGCTATACATTCAGCATCTGGAACAGCAGCCCCGGTGCTATACATTCAGCATCTCTGCAACAAGAGCCCCGGTGCTATACATTCAGCACCTCTGGAAAAGCAGCACCGGTGCTATGCATTCAGCATCTCTGGAACTGCATCCCTGGTGCTATGCATTCAGCATCTCAGCAGCAGCAGCAGCCCCAGTGCTATACATTTAGCATCTCTGGAACAGCAGCCCCGGTGCTATACATTCAGCATCCCTGGAAAAGCAGCCCCGGTGCTATACATTCAGCATGTCTGGAACAGCTGCCCCGGTGCTATACATTCAGCATCTCTGGAAAAGCAGCCACAGTGCTATACATTCCGCATCTCTGCAGCAGCAGCCCCGGTGCTATACAGTCAGCATCTCTGGAAAAGAAGCGCCGGTGCTATGCAGTCAGCATCTCTAGAACAGCAGCCGCAGTGCTATGCATTCAGCATCTCTGGAACAGCAGCCCCGGTGCAATGCAGTCTGCATCTCTGGAACAGCAGCCCCGGTGCTATGCTTTCAGTGTCTCTGGAACAGCAGCCACGGTGCTATACATTCAGCAACTCTGGAACAGCAGCCGCGGTGCTAGGCATTCAGCATCTCTGGACCAACAGCCCCAGTGCTATGCATTCAGCACCTCTGGAACAGCAGCCCCGGTGCTATGCATTCAGCACCTCTGCAACAGCAGCCCCGGTGCTATGTATTCAGCACCTCTGGAACAGTAGCCCCGGTGCTATACATTCAGCACCTCTGGAAAAGGAGCCCCGGTGCTATGCATTCAGCACCTCTGGAACAACCGGCCCAGTGCTATACATTCAGCATCTCCGCAGCAGAACCCCGGTGCTATACATTCAGCATCTCTGCAGCATCAGCCCCAGTGCTATACAGTCAGCATGTCTGCAACAGCAGCCTCGTTTGCTATACATTCAGCATCTCTGGAACAGCAGCCCAAGTGCTATACATTCAGCACCTCTGGAACAACAGCCCCGGTGCTATACATTCAGCATCTCTGGAAAAGCAGCCCCGTTTCTATACATTCAGCACCTCTGGAACAGCAGCCCCGGTGCTATACATTCAGCATCTCTGGAACAGCAGCCCCGGTGCTATACATACAGCATCTCTGGAACAGCAGCCCCGGTGCTATACATTCAGCAACTCTGGAACAGCAGCCCCGATGCTATACATTCAGCATCTCTGGAACAGCAGCCCCGGTGCTATACATTCAGCACCTCTGGAAAAGCAGCCCCAGTACTATACACTCAGCACCTTTGGAACAGCAGCCCCGGTGCTATACATTCAGCACCTCTGGAACAGCAGACCCAGTGCTATAAATTCAGCACCTTTGGAACAGCAGCCCCGGTGCTATACATTCAGCATCTGTGGAACAATATCCCCAGTGCTATGCATTGAGCATCTCTAGAACAATTGTCTTGGTGCTATGCATTGAGCATCTCTGGAACAGCAGCCCCATTGCTATACATTCAGCACCTTGGAACAGCAGCCCCAGTGCTATGCATTCAGCATCTCTGGAACAACAGCCCCGGAGCTATGCAGTCAGCATCTCTAGAACAATTGTCTTGGTGCTATACATTCAGCATCTCTGGAACAGTAGCCCCAGTGCTATACATTCAGCATCTCTGGAACAGTAGCCCCAGTGCTATACATTCAGCATCTCTGGAACAACAGCCCCGGTGCTATGTAGTCAGCATCTCTAGAACAGTCCTGGTGCTATGCATTCAGCATCTGGAAACACAGCCCCGGTGCTATACATTCAGCAGCTCTGGAACAGCAGCCCCAGTGCTATACATCCAGCATCTCTGGAACAGCAGCCCCGGTGCTATACATTCAGCAAATCTGGAACAGCAGCCCCGGTGCTATACATTCAGCAAATCTGGAACAGCAGCCCCGGTGCTACACATTCATCAACTTTGGAACAGCAGCCCCGGTGCAATGCAGTCAGCATCTGGAACAGCAGCCCCAGTGCTATACATTCAGCATCGCTGGAACAGCAGCCCCAGTGCTATACATTCAGCATCTGGAACAGCAGCCCCGGTGCTATACATTCAGCATCTCTGCAACAACTACCCCGGTGCTATACATTCAGCACCTCTGGAAAAGCAGCACCTGTGCTATGCATTCAGCATCTCTGGAACTGCATCCCTGGTGCTATGCATTCAGCAACTCAGCAGCAGCAGCCCCAGTGCTATACATTCAGCATCTCTGGAACAGCAGCCCCGGTGCTATACATTCCGCACCTCTGGAACAACAGCCCCAGTGCTATGCATTCAGCATCTCTGGAAAAGCAGCCCCAGTGCTTTACATTTAGTACCTCTGGAACAGCAGCCCCAGTCCTATGCATTCAGCAACTCTGGAACAGCAGCCCCGGTGCTATGCATTCAGCATCTCTGGAAAAGCAGCCCCAGTGCTTTACATTCAGTACCTCTGGAACAACAGCCCCGGTGCTATGCATTCCGCATCTCTGAAGCAGCAGCCCCGGTGCTATACATTCAGCACCTCTGCAACAACAGCCCCGGTGCTATACATTCAGCACCTCTGGAAAAGCAGCACCGGTGCTATGCATTCAGCATCTCTGGAACTGCATTCCTGGTGCTATGCATTCAGCATCTTAGCAACAGCAGCCCCAGTGCTATACATTCAGCATCTCTGGAACAGCAGCCCAAGTGCTATACATTCAGCACCTCTGGAACAGCAGCCCCGGTGTTATGCATTCAGAACCTCTGCAACAGCAGCCCCGGTGCTATGTATTCAGCACCTCTGGAACAGCATCCCCGGTGCTATACATTCAGCACCTCTGAAAAAGCAGCCCCGGTGCTATACATTCAGCACCTCTGAAAAAGCAGCCCCGGTGCTATGCATTCAGCACCTCTGGAACAACAGGCCCAGTGCTATTCATTCAGCATCTCTGCAGCAGCACCCCGGTGCAATATATTCAGCATCTCTGCAGCAGAACCCCGGTGCTATACATTCAGCATCTCTGCAGCATCAGCCCCAGTGCTATACAGTCAGCATGTCTGCAACAGCAGCCTCGTTTGCTATACATTCAGCATCTCTGGAACAGCAGCCCAAGTGCTATACATTCAGCACCTCTGGAACAACAGCCCCGGTGCTATACATTCAGCATTTCTGGAAAAGCAGGCCCGCTGCTATACATTCAACATCTCTGGAAAAGCAGCCCCGGTGCTATACATTCAGCATCTCTGGAAAAGCAGCCCAAATGCTATACATTCGGCAACTCTGGAACAGCAGCCCCGGTGCTATACATTCAGCACCTCTGGAACAGCAGCCCCAGCGCTATACATTCAGCACCTTTGGAACAGCAGCCCCGGTGCTATACATGCAGCACCTCTGGAACAGCAGCCCCAGTGCTATTCATTCAGCATCTTTGGAACAATATCCCCAGTGCTATGCATTCAGCATCTCTAGAACAATTGTCTTGGTGCTATGCATTGAGCATCTCTGGAACAGCAGCCCCATTGCTATACATTCAGCACCTTGGAACAGCAGACCCGGTGCTATGCATTCAGCATCTCTGGAACAACAGCCCCGGAGCTATGCAGTCAGCATCTCTAGAACAATTGTCTTGGTGCTATTCATTCAGCATCTCTGGAACAGTAGCCCCAGTGCTATACATTCAGCATCTCTGGAACAGTAGCCCCAGTGCTATACATTCAGCATCTCTGGAACAACAGCCCCGGTGCTATGTAGTCAGCATCTCTAGAACAACAGTCCTGGTGCTATGCATTCAGCATCTGGAAACACAGCCAACGGTGCTATACATTCAGAATCTCTGGAACAGCAGCCCCAGTGCTATACATCCAGCATCTCTGGAACAGCAGCCCCGGTGCTATACATTCAGCAAATCTGGAACAGCAGCCCCAGTGCTATACATTCAGCATCGCTGGAACAGCAGCCCCAATGCTATACATTCAGCATCTGGAACAGCAGCCCCGGTGCTATACATTCAGCATCTCTGCAACAAGAGCCCCGGTGCTATACATTCAGCACCTCTGGAAAAGCAGCACCGGTGCTATGCATTCAGCATCTCTGGAACTGCATCCCTGGTGCTATGCATTCAGCATCTCAGCAGCAGCAGCAGCCCCAGTGCTATACATTTAGCATCTCTGGAACAGCAGCCCCGGTGCTATACATTCAGCATCCCTGGAAAAGCAGCCCCGGTGCTATACATTCAGCATGTCTGGAACAGCTGCCCCGGTGCTATACATTCAGCATCTCTGGAAAAGCAGCCACAGTGCTATACATTCCGCATCTCTGCAGCAGCAGCCCCGGTGCTATACAGTCAGCATCTCTGGAAAAGAAGCGCCGGTGCTATGCAGTCAGCATCTCTAGAACAGCAGCCGCAGTGCTATGCATTCAGCATCTCTGGAACAGCAGCCCCAGTGCTATACATTCAGCATCTCTGGAACAGCAGCCCCGGTGCAATGCAGTCTGCATCTCTGGAACAGCAGCCCCGGTGCTATGCTTTCAGTGTCTCTGGAACAGCAGCCACGGTGCTATATATTCAGCAACTCTGGAACAGCAGCCGCGGTGCTAGGCATTCAGCATCTCTGGACCAACAGCCCCAGTGCTATGCATTCAGCACCTCTGGAACAGCAGCCCCGGTGCTATGCATTCAGCACCTCTGCAACAGCAGCCCCGGTGCTATGTATTCAGCACCTCTGGAACAGTAGCCCCGGTGCTATACATTCAGCACCTCTGGAAATGCAGCCCCGGTGCTATGCATTCAGCACCTCTGGAACAACCGGCCCAGTGCTATACATTCAGCATCTCCGCAGCAGAACCCCGGTGCTATACATTCAGCATCTCTGCAGCATCAGCCCCAGTGCTATACAGTCAGCATGTCTGCAACAGCAGCCTCGTTTGCTATACATTCAGCATCTCTGGAACAGCAGCCCAAGTGCTATACATTCAGCACCTCTGGAACAACAGCCCCGGTGCTATACATTCAGCATCTCTGGAAAAGCAGCCCCGTTTCTATACATTCAGCACCTCTGGAACAGCAGCCCCGGTGCTATACATTCAGCATCTCTGGAACAGCAGCCCCGGTGCTATACATACAGCATCTCTGGAACAGCAGCCCCGGTGCTATACATTCAGCAACTCTGGAACAGCAGCCCCGATGCTATACATTCAGCATCTCTGGAACAGCAGCCCCGGTGCTATACATTCAGCACCTCTGGAAAAGCAGCCCCAGTACTATACACTCAGCACCTTTGGAACAGCAGCCCCGGTGCTATACATTCAGCACCTCTGGAACAGCAGACCCAGTGCTATAAATTCAGCACCTTTGGAACAGCAGCCCCGGTGCTATACATTCAGCATCTTTGGAACAATATCCCCAGTGCTATGCATTGAGCATCTCTAGAACAATTGTCTTGGTGCTATGCATTGAGCATCTCTGGAACAGCAGCCCCATTGCTATACATTCAGCACCTTGGAACAGCAGCCCCAGTGCTATGCATTCAGCATCTCTGGAACAACAGCCCCGGAGCTATGCAGTCAGCATCTCTAGAACAATTGTCTTGGTGCTATACATTCAGCATCTCTGGAACAGTAGCCCCAGTGCTATACATTCAGCATCTCTGGAACAGTAGCCCCAGTGCTATACATTCAGCATCTCTGGAACAACAGCCCCGGTGCTATGTAGTCAGCATCTCTAGAACAACAGTCCTGGTGCTATGCATTCAGCATCTGGAAACACAGCCCCGGTGCTATACATTCAGCAGCTCTGGAACAGCAGCCCCAGTGCTATACATCCAGCATCTCTGGAACAGCAGCCCCGGTGCTATACATTCAGCAAATCTGGAACAGCAGCCCCGGTGCTATACATTCAGCAAATCTGGAACAGCAGCCCCGGTGCTACACATTCATCAACTTTGGAACAGCAGCCCCGGTGCAATGCAGTCAGCATCTGGAACAGCAGCCCCAGTGCTATACATTCAGCATCGCTGGAACAGCAGCCCCAGTGCTATACATTCAGCATCTGGAACAGCAGCCCCGGTGCTATACATTCAGCATCTCTGCAACAACTGCCCCGGTGCTATACATTCAGCACCTCTGGAAAAGCAGCACCTGTGCTATGCATTCAGCATCTCTGGAACTGCATCCCTGGTGCTATGCATTCAGCAACTCAGCAGCAGCAGCCCCAGTGCTATACATTCAGCATCTCTGGAACAGCAGCCCCGGTGCTATACATTCCGCACCTCTGGAACAACAGCCCCAGTGCTATGCATTCAGCATCTCTGGAAAAGCAGCCCCAGTGCTTTACATTCAGTACCTCTGGAACAGCAGCCCCAGTCCTATGCATTCAGCAACTCTGGAACAGCAGCCCCGGTGCTATGCATTCAGCATCTCTGGAAAAGCAGCCCCAGTGCTTTACATTCAGTACCTCTGGAACAGCAGCCCCAGTGCTATGCATTCCGCATCTCTGAAGCAGCAGCCCCGGTGCTATACATCCAGCATCTCTGGAAAAGCAGCCCCAGTGCTATACATTCAGCATCTCTGCAACAGCAGCCCCGGTGCTATGCTCTCAGCACCTCTGCAACAGCAGCCCCGGTGCTATACATTCAGCACCTTTGGAACAGCAGCCCCGGAGCTATACATTCAGCATCTTTGGAACAATATCCCCAGTGCTATGCATTGAGCATCTCTAGAACAATTGTCTTGGTGCTATGCATTGAGCATCTCTGGAACAGCAGCCCCATTGCTATACATTCAGCACCTTTGGAACAGCAGCCCCGGTGCTCTACATTCAGCACCTTTGGAACAGCAGCCCCGGTGCCATACATTCAGCACCTTTGGAACAGCAGCCCTGGTGCAATGCACTCAGCATCTGGAACAGCAGCCACAGTGCTATATATTCAGCATCGCTGGAACGGCAGCCCCAGTGCTATACATTCAGCACCTCTGCAACAACAGCCCCGGTGCTATACATTCAGCACCTCTGGAAAAGCAGCACCGGTGCTATGCATTCAGCATCTCTGGAACTGCATTCCTGGTGCTATGCATTCAGCATCTTAGCAACAGCAGCCCCAGTGCTATACATTCAGCATCTCTGGAACAGCAGCCCAAGTGCTATACATTCAGCACCCCTGGAACAACAGCCCCGGTGCTATACATTCAGCATCCCTGGAAATGCAGCCACTTTGCTATACATTCAGCATCTCTGGAACAGCAGCCCTGGTGCTATACATTCAGCATCTCTGGAAAAGCAGCCACGGTGATATACATTCAGCATCTCTGCAACAGCAGCCCTGGTGCTGTACATTCAGCATCTCCTCAACAGCAGCCCCGGTGCTATACATTCAGCACCTCTGGAAAAGCAGCACCGGTGCTATGCATTCAGCATCTCTGGAACTGCATTCCTGGTGCTATGCATTCAGCATCTTAGCAACAGCAGCCCCAGTGCTATACATTCAGCACCTCTAGAACAGCAGCCCCAGTGCTATGCATTCAGCATCTCTGGAACAGCAGCCCCGGTGCTATACACTCAGCATCTCTGGAACAGCAGCCCCGGTGCAATGCAGTCTGCGTCTCTGGAACAGCAGCCCCAGTGCTATGCATTCAGCATATGGAACGGCAGCCACGGTGCTCTGCATTCAGCATCTCTAGGACAGCAGCCCCGGTGCTATGCTTTCAGTGTCTCTGGAACAGCAGCCACGGTGCTATAAATTCAGCAACTCTGGAACAGCAGCCGCGGTGCTAGGCATTCAGCATCTCTGGAACAACAGCCCTGGTGCTATGCAGTCAGCACCTCTGGAACAGTATCCCCGATGCTATACATTCAGCACCTCTGAAAAAGCAGCCCCGGTGCTATGCATTCAGCACCTCTGGAACAACAGGCCCAGTGCTATACATTCAGCATCTCTGCAGCAGCACCCCGGTGCAATATATTCAGCATCTCTGCAGCAGAACCCCGGTGCTATACATTCAGCATCTCTGCAGCATCATCCCCAGTGCTATACAGTCAGCATGTCTGCAACAGCAGCCTCGTTTGCTATACATTCAGCATCTCTGGAACAGCAGCCCAAGTGCTATACATTCATCACCTCTGGAACAACAGCCCCAGTGCTATACATTCAGCATTTCTGGAAAAGCAGCCCCGGTGCTATACATTCAGCATCTCTGGAAAAGCAGCCCCGGTGCTATACATTCAGCATGTCTGGAAAAGCAGCCCAAATGCTATACATTCAGCAACTCTGGAACAGCAGCCCCGGTGCTATACATTCAGCACCTCTGGAACAGCAGCCCCAGCGCTATACATTCAGCACCTTTGGAACAGCAGCCCCGGTGCTATATATGCAGCACCTCTGGAACAGCAGCCCCAGTGCTATTCATTCAGAATCTTTGGAACAATATCCCCAGTGCTATGCATTCAGCATCTCTAGAACAATTGTCTTGGTGCTATGCATTGAACATCTCTGGAACAGCAGCCCCAGTGCTATGCATTCAGCATCTCTGGAACAGCAGGCCCGGTGCTATACATTCAGCATCTCTGGAACAGCAGCCCCGGTGCAATGCAGTCTGCGTCTCTGGAACAGCAGCCCCAGTGCTATGCATTCAGCATCTGGAACAGCAGCCACGGTGCTCTGCATTCAGCATCTCTAGGACAGCAGCCCCGGTGCTATGCTTTCAGTGTCTCTGGAACAGCAGCCACGGTGCTATAAATTCAGCAACTCTGGAACAGCAGCCGCGGTGCTAGGCATTCAGCATCTCTGGAACAACAGCCCTAGTGCTATGCAGTCAGCACCTCTGGAACAGCAGCCCCGGTGTTATGCATTCAGCACGTCTGCAACAGCAGCCCCGGTGCTATGTATTCAGCACCTCTGGAACAGCATCCCCGGTGCTATACATTCAGCACCTCTGAAAAAGCAGCCCCGGTGCTATACATTCAGCACCTCTGGAACAACAGGCCCAGTGCTATACATTCAGCATCTCTGCAGCAGCACCACGGTGCGATATATTCAGCATCTCTGCAGCAGAACCCCGGTGCTATACATTCAGCATCTCTGCAGCATCAGCCCCAGTGCTATACAGTCAGCATGTCTGCAACAGCAGCCTCGTTTGCTATACATTCAGCATCTCTGGAACAGCAGCCCAAGTGCTATACATTCAGCACCTCTGGAACAACAGCCCCAGTGCTATACATTCAGCATTTCTGGAAAAGCAGCCCCGGTGCTATACATTCAGCATCTCTGGAAAAGCAGCCCCGGTGCTATACATTCATCATCTCTGGAAAAGCAGCCCAAATGCTATACATTCAGCAACTCTGGAACAGCAGCCCCGGTGCTATACATTCAGCACCTCTGGAACAGCAGCCCCAGCGCTATACATTCAGCACCTTTGGAACAGCAGCCCCGGTGCTATACATGCAGCACCTCTGGAACAGCAGCCCCAGTGCTATTCATTCAGCATCTTTGGAACAATATCCCCAGTGCTATGCATTCAGCATCTCTAGAACAATTGTCTTGGTGCTATGCATTGAGCATCTCTGGAACAACAGCCCCATTGCTATACATTCAGCACCTTGGAACAGCAGCCCCGGTGCTATGCATTCAGCATCTCTGGAACAACAGCCCCGGAGGTATGCAGTCAGCATCTCTAGAACAATTGTCTTGGTGCTATACATTCAGCATCTCTGGAACAGTAGCCCCAGTGCTATACATTCAGCATCTCTGGAACAGTAGCCCCAGTGCTATACATTCAGCATCTCTGGCACAACAGCCCCGGTGCTATGTAGTCAGCATCTCTAGAACAACAGTCCTGGTGCTATGCATTCAGCATCTGGAAACACAGCCCCGGTGCTATACATTCAGCATCTCTGGAACAGCAGCCCCAGTGCTATACATCCAGCATCTCTGGAACAGCAGCCCCGGTGCTATACATTCAGCAAATCTGGAACAGCAGCCCCGGTGCTATACATTCAGCAAATCTGGAACAGCAGCCCCAGTGCTATACATTCAGCATCGCTGGAACAGCAGCCCCAGTGCTATACATTCAGCATGTGGAACAGCAGCCCCGGTGCTATACATTCAGCATCTCTGCAACAAGAGTCCCGGTGCTATACATTCAGCACCTCTGGAAAAGCAGCACCGGTGCTATGTATTCAGCATCTCTGGAACTGCATCCCTGGTGCTATGCATTCAGCATCTCAGCAGCAGCAGCCCCAGTGCTATACATTTAGCATCTCTGGAACAGCAGCCCCGGTGCTATACATACAGCATCCCTGGAAAAGCAGCCCCGGTGCTATACATTCAGCATGTCTGGAACAGCTGCCCCGGTGCTATACATTCAGCATCTCTGGAAAAGCAGCCACAGTGCTATACATTCCGCATCTCTGCAGCAGCAGCCCCGGTGCTATACAGTCAGAATCTCTGGAAAAGCAGCCCCAGTGCTATACATTCAGCATCTCTGCAGCAGCCGAGGTGCTGTACAGTCAGCATCTCTGGAAAAGAAGCCCCGGTGCTATGCAGTCAGCAACTCTAGAACAGCAGCCCCAGTGCTATGCATTCAACATCTCTGAAACAGCAGCCCCGGTGCTATACATTCAGCATCTCTGGTACAGCAGCCCCGGTGCAATGCAGTCTGCATCTCTGGAACAGCAGCCCCGGTGCTATGGTTTCAGTGTCTCTGGAACAGCAGCCACGGTGCTATACATTCAGCAACTCTGGAACAGCAGCCGCGGTGCTAGGCATTCAGCATCTCTGGACCAACAGCCCCGGTGCTATGCATTCAGCACCTCTGCAACAGCAGCCCCGGTGCTATGCATTCAGCACCTCTGCAAAAGCAGCCCCAGTGCTATGTATTCAGCACCTCTGGAACAGTAGCCCCGGTGCTATACATTCAGCACCTCTGGAAAAGCAGCCCCGGTGCTATACATTCAGCACCTCTGGAAAAGCAGCCCCGGTGCTATGCATTCAGCACCTCTGGAACAACCGGCCCAGTGCTATACATTCAGCATCTCCGCAGCAGAACCCCGGTGCTATACATTCAGCATCTCTGCAGCATCAGCCCCAGTGCTATACAGTCAGCATGTCTGCAACAGCAGCCTCGTTTGCTATACATTCAGCATCTCTGGAACAGCAGCCCAAGTGCTATACATTCAGCACCTCTGGAACAACAGCCCCAGTGCTATACATTCAGTATTTCTGGAAAGGCAGCCCCAGTGTTATACATTCAGCATCTCTGGAAAACCAGCCCCGGTGCTATACATTCAGCATCTCTGGAAAAGCAGCCCAAATGCTATACATTCAGCACCTCTGGAACAGCAGCCCCGGTGCTATACATTCAGCATCTCTGGAAAAGCAGCCCCGGTTCTATACATTCAGCAACTCTGGAACAGCAGCCCCGGTGCTATACATACAGCATCTCTGGAACAGCAGCCCCAGTGCTATACATTCAGCAACTCTGGAACAGCAGCCCCGATGCTATACATTCAGCATCTCTGGAACAGCAGCCCCGGTGCTATACATTCAGCACCTCTGGAACAGCAGCCCCAGTGCTATACACTCAGCACCTTTGGAACAGCAGCCCCGGTGCTATACATTCAGCACCTCTGGAACAGCAGACCCAGTGCTATACATTCAGCACCTTTGGAACAGCAGCCCCGGTGCTTTACATTCAGCATCTTTGGAACAATATCCCCAGTGCTATGCATTCAGCATCTCTAGAACAATTGTCTTGGTGCTATGCATTGAGCATCTCTGGAACAGCAGCCCCATTGCTATACATTCAGCACCTTGGAACAGCAGCCCCAGTGCTATGCATTCAGCATCTCTGGAACAACAGCCCCGGAGCTATGCAGTCAGCATCTCTAGAACAGTTGTCTTGGTGCTATACATTCAGCATCTCTGGAACAGTAGCCCCAGTGCTGTACATTCTGCATCTCTGGAACAGTAGCCCCAGTGCTATACATTCAGCATCTCTGGAACAACAGCCCCGGTGCTATGTAGTCAGCATCTCTAGAACAACAGTCCTGGTGCTATGCATTCAGCATCTGGAAACACAGCCCCGGTGCTATACATTCAGCATCTCTGGAACAGCAGCCCCAGTGCTATACATCCGGCATCTCTGGAACAGCAGCCCCGGTGCTATACATTCAGCAAATCTGGAACAGCAGCCCCGGTGCTATACATTCAGCAAATCTGGAACAGCAGCCCCGGTGCTACACATTCATCACCTTTGGAACAGCAGCCCCGGTGCAATGCAGTCAGCATCTGGAACAGCAGCCCCAGTGCTATACATTCAGCATCGCTGGAACAGCAGCCCCAGTGCTATACATTCAGCATCTGGAACAGCAGCCCCGGTGCTATACATTCAGCATCTCTGCAACAACTGCCCCAGTGCTATACATTCAGCACCTCTGGAAAAGCAGCACCGGTGCTATGCATTCAGCATCTCTGGAACTGAATGCCTGGTGCTATGCATTCAGCATCTCAGCAGCAGCAGCCCCAATGCTATACATTCAGCATCTCTGGAACAGCAGCCCCGGTGCTATACATTCAGCATCCCTGGAAAAGCAGCACCGGTGCTATACATTCAGCATGTCTGGAACAGCTGCCCCGGTGCTATACATTCAGCATCTCTGGAAAAGCAACCACAGTACTATACATTCAGCATCTCTGCAGCAGCAGCCCCGGTGCTATACAGTCAGCATCTCTGGAAAAGCAGCCCCAGTGCTATACATTCAGCATCTCTGCAACAGCAGCCCTGGTGCTGTACATTCAGCATCTCTGCAACAGCAGCCCAAGTGCTGTACATTCAGCACCTTTGGAACAGCAGTCCCAGTGCTATGCATTCAGCATCTCTGCAACAGCAACCCCGGTGCTATACATTCAGCACCTCTGGAACAGCAGCCCCAGTGCTATGCAGTCTGCATCTCTGGAACAGCAGCCCTGGTGCTAAGCTGTCAGCAGCTCTAGAACAACAGTCCTGGTGCTATGCATTCAGCATCTGGAACAGCAGCCCCAGTGCTATACATTCAGCATCTCTAGAACAGCCCCGGTGCTTTTCATTCAGCACCTCTGGAACAACAGCCCCGGTGCTATGCATTCAGCATCTCTAGAACAGCAGTTCCGGTGCTATGCATTCATCGTCTCTGGAACAGCAGCCGCCGTGTTATACTTACAGCATCTCTAGAACAGCATCCGCGGTGCTATGCATTCAGCACCTCTGGAACTGCAGCCCCGGTGCTATGCATTCCGCACCTCTGCAACAGCAGCCCTGGTGCTATGCATTCAGCACCTCTGCAACAGCAGACCCGGTGCTATGTATTCAGCACCTCTGGAACAGCAGCCCCGGTACTATGCATTCAGCACCTCTGGAACAACCGGCCCAGTGCTATACATTCAGCATCTCCGCAGCAGAACCCCGGTGCTATACATTCAGCATCTCTGCAGCATCAGCCCCAGTGCTATACAGTCAGCATGTCTGCAACAGCAGCCTCGTTTGCTATACATTCAGCATCTCTGGAACTGCAGCCCAAGTGCTATACATTCAGCACCTCTGGAACAACAGCCCCAGTGCTATACATTCAGCATTTCTGGAAAAGCAGCCCCAGTGTTATACATTCAGCATCTCTGCAAAAGCAGCCCCGGTGCTATACATTCTGCATCTCTGGAAAAGCTGCCCAAATGCTATACATTCAGCACCTCTGGAACAACAGCCCCGGTGCTATACATTCAGCATCTCTGGAAAAGCAGCCCCGGTTCTATACATTCAGCAACTCTGGAACAGCAGCCCCGGTGCTATACATACAGCATCTCTGGAACAGCAGCCCCGGTGCTATACATTCAGCAACTCTGGAACAGCAGCCCCGATGCTATACATTCAGCATCTCTGGAACAGCAGCCCCGGTGCTATACATTCAGCACCTCTGGAACAGCAGCCCCAGTGCTATACACTCAGCACCTTTGGAACAGCAGCCCCGGTGCTATACATTCAACACCTCTGGAACAGCAGCCCCAGTGCTATACATTCAGCACCTTTGGAACAGCAGCCCCGGTGCTATACATTCAGCATCTTTGGAACAATATCCCCAGTGCTATGCATTCAGCATCTCTAGAACAATTGTCTTGGTGCTATGCATTGAGCATCTCTGGAACAGCAGCCCCATTGCTATACATTCAGCACCTTGGAACAGCAGCCCCGGTGCTATGCATTCAGCATCTCTGGAACAACAGTCCCGGAGCTATGCAGTCAGCATCTCTAGAACAATTGTCTTGGTGCTATACATTCAGCAACTCTGGAACAGTAGCCCCAGTGCTATACATTCAGCATCTCAGGAACAGTAGCCACAGTGCTATACATTCAGCATCTCTGGAACAACAGTCCCGGTGCTATGTAGTCAGCATCTCTAGAACAACAGTCCTGGTGCTATGCATTCAGCATCTGGAAACACAGCCCCAGTGCTATACATTCAGCATCTCTGGAACAGCAGCCCCAGTGCTATACATCCAGCATCTCTGGAACAGCAGTCCCGGTGCTATACATTCAGCAAATCTGGAAGAGCAGCCCCGGTGCTATACATTCAGCAAATCTGGAACAGCAGCCCCGGTGCTACACATTCATCACCTTTGGAACAGCAGCCCCGGTGCAATGCAGTCAGCATCTGGAACAGCAGCCCCAGTGCTATACATTCAGCATCGCTGGAACAGCAGCCCCAGTGCTATACATTCAGCATCTGGAACAGCAGCCCCGGTGCTATACATTCAGCATCTCTGCAACAACTGCCCCAGTGCTATACATTCAGCACCTCTGGGAAAGCAGCACCGGTGCTATGCATTCAGCATCTCTGGAACTGCATCCCTGGTGCTATGCATTCAGCATCTCAGCAGCAGCAGCCCCAGTGCTATACATTCAGCATCTCTGGAACAGCAGTCCCGGTGCTATACATTCAGCATCCCTGGAAAAGCAGCCCCGGTGCTATACATTCAGCATGTCAGGAACAGCTGCCCCGGTGCTATACATTCAGCATCTCTGGAAAAGCAGCCACAGTGCTATACATTCCGCATCTCTGCAGCAGCAGCCCCGGTGCTATACAGTCATCATCTCTGGAAAAGCAGCCCCAGTGCTATACATTCAGCATCTCTGCAACAGCAGCCCTGGCGCTGTACATTCAACATCTCTGCAACAGCAGCCCAAGTGCTGTACATTCAGCACCTTTGGAACAGCAGCCCCGGTGCTATACATTCAGCACCTCTGGAACAGCAGCCCCAGTGCTATGCAGTCTGCATCTCTGGAACAGCAGCCCCGGTGCTAAGCTGTCAGCAGCTCTAGAACAACAGTCCTGGTGCTATGCATTCAGCATTTGGAACAGCAGCCCCAGTGCGAGACATTCAGCATCTCTAGAACAGCCCCGGTGCTATACATTCAGCACCTCTGGAACAACAGCCCCGGTGCTATGCATTCAGCATCTCTAGAACAGCAGTTCCGGTGCTATACATTCATCGTCTCTGGAACAGCAGCCCCAGTGCTATACATTCAGCATCTCTGCAACAGCAGCCCTGGTGCTGTACATTCAGCATCTCTGCAACAGCAGCCCAAGTGCTGTACATTCAGCACCTTTGGAACAGCAGTCCCAGTGCTATGCATTCAGCATCTCTGCAACAGCAGCCCCGGTGCTATACATTCAGCACCTCTGGAACAGCAGCCCCAGTGCTATGCAGTCTGCATCTCTGGAACAGCAGTTCCGGTGCTATGCATTCATCGTCTCTGGAACAGCAGCCGCCGTGTTATACTTACAGCATCTCTAGAACAGCATCCGCGGTGCTATGCATTCAGCACCTCTGGAACTGCAGCCCTGGTGCTATGCATTCCGCACCTCTGCAACAGCAGCCCTGGTGCTATGCATTCAGCACCTCTGCAACAGCAGACCCGGTGCTATGTATTCAGCACCTCTGGAACAGCAGCCCCGGTACTATGCATTCAGCACCTCTGGAACAACCGGCCCAGTGCTATACATTCAGCATCTCCGCAGCAGAACTCCGGTGCTATACATTCAGCATCTCTGCAGCATCAGCCCCAGTGCTATACAGTCAGCATGTCTGCAACAGCAGCCTCGTTTGCTATACATTCAGCATCTCTGGAACTGCAGCCCAAGTGCTATACATTCAGCACCTCTGGAACAACAGCCCCAGTGCTATACATTCAGCATTTCTGGAAAAGCAGCCCCAGTGTTATACATTCAGCATCTCTGGAAAAGCAGCCCCGGTGCTATACATTCTGCATCTCTGGAAAAGCTGCCCAAATGCTATACATTCAGCACCTCTGGAACAACAGCCCCGGTGCTATACATTCAGCATCTCTGGAAAAGCAGCCCCGGTTCTATACATTCAGCAACTCTGGAACAGCAGCCCCGGTGCTATACATACAGCATCTCTGGAACAGCAGCCCCGGTGCTATACATTCAGCAACTCTGGAACAGCAGCCCCGATGCTATACATTCAGCATCTCTGGAACAGCAGCCCCGGTGCTATACATTCAGCACCTCTGGAACAGCAGCCCCAGTGCTATACACTCAGCACCTTTGGAACAGCAGCCCCGGTGCTATACATTCAGCACCTCTGGAACAGCAGCCCCAGTGCTATACATTCAGCACCTTTGGAACAGCAGCCCCGGTGCTATACATTCAGCATCTTTGGCACAATATCCCCAGTGCTATGCATTCAGCATCTCTAGAACAATTGTCTTGGTGCTATGCATTGAGCATCTCTGGAACAGCAGCCCCATTGCTATACATTCAGCACCTTGGAACAGCAGCCCCGGTGCTATGCATTCAGCATCTCTGGAACAACAGTCCCGGAGCTATGCAGTCAGCATCTCTAGAACAATTGTCTTGGTGCTATACATTCAGCAACTGTGGAACAGTAGCCCCAGTGCTATACATTCAGCATCTCTGGAACAGTAGCCACCGTGCTATACATTCAGCATCTCTGGAACAACAGTCCTGGTGCTATGCATTCAGCATCTGGAAACACAGCCCCGGTGCTATACATTCAGCATCTCTGGAAGAGCAGCCCCAGTGCTATACATCCAGCATCTCTGGAACAGCAGTCCCGGTGCTATACATTCAGCAAATCTGGAAGAGCAGCCCCGGTGCTATACATTCAGCAAATCTGGAACAGCAGCCCCGGTGCTACACATTCATCACCTTTGGAACAGCAGCCCCGGTGCAATGCAGTCAGCATCTGGAACAGCAGCCCCAGTGCTATACATCCAGCATCGCTGGAACAGCAGCCCCAGTGCTATACATTCAGCATCTGGAACAGCAGCCCCGGTGCTATACATTCAGCATCTCTGCAACAACTGCCCCAGTGCTATACATTCAGCACCTCTGGAAAAGCAGCACCGGTGCTTTGCATTCAGCATCTCTGGAACTGCATCCCTGGTGCTATGCATTCAGCATCTCAGCAGCAGCAGCCCCAGTGCTATACATTCAGCATCTCTGGAACAGCAGTCCCGGTGCTATACATTCAGCATCCCTGGAAAAGCAGCCCCGGTGCTATACATTCAGCATGTCAGGAACAGCTGCCCCGGTGCTATACATTCAGCATCTCTGGAAAAGCAGCCACAGTGCTATACATTCAGCATCTCTGCAGCAGCAGCCCCGGTGCTGTACAGTCAGCATCTCTGGAAAAGCAGCCCCAGTGCTATATATTCAGCATCTCTGCAACAGCAGCCCTGGTGCTGTACATTCAGCATCTCTGCAACAGCAGCCCAAGTGCTGTGCATTCAGCACCTTTGGAACAGCAGCCCCGGTGCTATACATTCAGCACCTCTGGAACAGCAGCCCCAGAGCTATGCAGTCTGCATCTCTGGAACAGCAGCCCCGGTGCTAAGCTGTCAGCAGCTCTAGAACAACAGTCCTGGTGCTATGCATTCAGCATTTGGAACAGCAGCCCCAGTGCGAGACATTCAGCATCTCTAGAACAGCCCCGGTGCTATACATTCAGCACCTCTGGAACAACAGCCCCGGTGCTATGCATTCAGCATCTCTAGAACAGCAGTTCCGGTGCTATACATTCATCGTCTCTGGAACAGCAGCCGCGGTGCTATACATTCAGCATCTCTGCAGCAGCCGAGGTGCTATACAGTCAGCATCTCTGGAAAAGAAGCCCCGGGTGCTGTGAAGTCAGCATCTCTAGAACAGCAGCCCCAGTGCTATGCATTCAACATCTCTGGAACAGCAGCCCCGGTGCTATACATTCAGCATCTCTGGAACAGCAGCCCCGGTGCAATGCAGTCTGCATCTCTGCAACAGCAGCCTCGTTTGCTATACATTAAGCATCTCTGGAACAGCAGCCCAAGTGCTATACATTCAGCACCTCTGGAACAACAGCCCCAGTGCTATACATTCAGCATTTCTGGAAAAGCAGCCCCAGTGTTATACATTCAGCATCTCTGGAAAAGCAGCCCCGGTGCTATACATTCAGCATCTCTGGAAAAGCAGCCCCGGTGCTATACATTCAGCATCTCTGGAAAAGCAGCCCAAATGCTATACATTCAGCACCTCTGGAACAACAGATCCGGTGCTATACATTCAGCATCTCTGGAACAGCAGCCCCGGTGCTATGCATTCAGCACCTCTGGAACAACCGGCCCAGTGCTATACATTCAGCATCTCCGCAGCAGAACCCCGGTGCTATACATTCAGCATCTCTACAGCATCAGCCCCAGTACTATACAGTCAGCATGGCTGCAACAGCAGCCTCGTTTGCTATACATTCAGCATCTCTGGAACTGCAGCCCAAGTGCTATACATTCAGCACCTCTGGAACAACAGCCCCAGTGCTATACATTCAGCATTTCTGGAAAAGCAGCCCCAGTGCTATACATTCAGCATCTCTGGAAAAGCTGCCCAAATGCTATACATTCAGCACCTCTGGAACAAAAGCCCCGGTGCTATACATTCAGCATCTCTGGAAAAGCAGCCCCGGTTCTATACATTCAGCAACTCTGGAACAGCAGCCCCGGTGCTATACATACAGCATCTCTGGACCAGCAGCCCCGGTGCTATACATTCAGCAACTCTGGAACAGCAGCCCCGATGCTATACATTCAGCATCTCTGGAACAGCAGCCCCGGTGCTATACACTCAGCACCTTTGGAACAGCAGCCCCAGTGCTATACATTCAGCACCTCTGGAACAGCAGCCCCAGTGCTATACATTCAGCACCTTTGGAACAGCAGCCCTGGTGCTATACATTCAGCATCTTTGGAACAATATCCCCAGTGCTATGCATTCAGCATCTCTAGAACAATTGTCTTGGTGCTATGCATTGAGCATCTCTGGAACAGCAGCCCCATTGCTATACATTCAGCACCTTGGAACAGCAGCCCCGGTGCTATGTATTCAGCATCTCTGGAACAACAGCCCCGGAGCTATGCAGTCAGCATCTCTAGAACAATTGTCTTGGTGCTATACATTCAGCATCTCTGGAACAGTAGCCCCAGTGCTATATATTCAGCATCTCTGGAACAGTAGCCCCAGTGCTATACATTCAGCATCTGGAAACACAGCTCCGGTGCTATACATTCAGCATCTCTGGAACAGCAACCCCGGTGCTATGCAACCAGCATCTCTGGAACAGCAGCCCCGGTGCTATACATTCAGCAAATCTGGAACAGCAGCCCCGGTGCTATACATTCAGCAAATCTGGAACAGCAGCCCCAGTGCTATACATTCAGCATCGCTGGAACAGCAGCCCCAGTGCTATACATTCAGCATCTGGAACAGCAGCCCCGGTGCTCTGTATTCAGCACCTCTGGAACAGTAGCCCCGGTGCTATACATTCAGCACCTCTGGAAAAGCAGCCCCGGTGCTATACATTCAGCACCTCTGGAAAAGCAGCCCCGGTACTATGCATTCAGCACCTCTGGAACAACCGGCCCAGTGCTATACATTCAGCATCTCCGCAGCAGAACCCCGGTGCTATACATTCAGCATCTCTACAGCATCAGCCCCAGTACTATACAGTCAGCATGGCTGCAACAGCAGCCTCGTTTGCTATACATTCAGCATCTCTGGAACAGCAGCCCCAGTGCTATACATTCAGCATCTGGAACAGCAGCCCCGGTGCTCTGTATTCAGCACCTCTGGAACAGTAGCCCCGGTGCTATACATTCAGCACCTCTGGAAAAGCAGCCCCGGTGCTATACATTCAGCACCTCTGGAAAAGCAGCCCCGGTACTATGCATTCAGCACCTCTGGAACAACCGGCCCAGTGCTATACATTCAGCATCTCTGCAGCAGAACCCCGGTGCTATACATTCAGCATCTCTGCAGCATCAGCCCCAGTGATATACAGTCAGCATGTCTGCAACAGCAGCCTCGTTTGCTATACATTCAGCATCTCTGGAAAAGCAGCCCAAATGCTATACATTCAGCACCTCTGGAACAGCAGCCCCGGTGCTATACATTCAGCATCTCTGGAAAAGCAGCCCCGGTTCTATACATTCAGCAACTCTGGAACAGCAGCCCCGGTGCTATACATACAGCATCTCTGGAACAGCAGCCCCAGTGCTATACATTCAGCAACTCTGGAACAGCAGCCCCGATGCTATACATTCAGCATCTCTGGAACAGCAGCCCCGGTGCTATACATTCAGCACCTCTGGAACAGCAGCCCCAGTGCTATACACTCAGCACCTTTGGAACAGCAGCCCCGGTGCTATACATTCAGCACCTCTGGAACAGCAGACCCAGTGCTATACATTCAGCACCTTTGGAACAGCAGCCCCGGTGCTTTACATTCAGCATCTTTGGAACAATATCCCCAGTGCTATGCATTCAGCATCTCTAGAACAATTGTCTTGGTGCTATGCATTGAGCATCTCTGGAACAGCAGCCCCATTGCTATACATTCAGCACCTTGGAACAGCAGCCCCAGTGCTATGCATTCAGCATCTCTGGAACAACAGCCCCGGAGCTATGCAGTCAGCATCTCTAGAACAGTTGTCTTGGTGCTATACATTCAGCATCTCTGGAACAGTAGCCCCAGTGCTGTACATTCTGCATCTCTGGAACAGTAGCCCCAGTGCTATACATTCAGCATCTCTGGAACAACAGCCCCGGTGCTATGTAGTCAGCATCTCTAGAACAACAGTCCTGGTGCTATGCATTCAGCATCTGGAAACACAGCCCCGGTGCTATACATTCAGCATCTCTGGAACAGCAGCCCCAGTGCTATACATCCGGCATCTCTGGAACAGCAGCCCCGGTGCTATACATTCAGCAAATCTGGAACAGCAGCCCCGGTGCTATACATTCAGCAAATCTGGAACAGCAGCCCCGGTGCTACACATTCATCACCTTTGGAACAGCAGCCCCGGTGCAATGCAGTCAGCATCTGGAACAGCAGCCCCAGTGCTATACATTCAGCATCGCTGGAACAGCAGCCCCAGTGCTATACATTCAGCATCTGGAACAGCAGCCCCGGTGCTATACATTCAGCATCTCTGCAACAACTGCCCCAGTGCTATACATTCAGCACCTCTGGAAAAGCAGCACCGGTGCTATGCATTCAGCATCTCTGGAACTGAATGCCTGGTGCTATGCATTCAGCATCTCAGCAGCAGCAGCCCCAATGCTATACATTCAGCATCTCTGGAACAGCAGCCCCGGTGCTATACATTCAGCATCCCTGGAAAAGCAGCACCGGTGCTATACATTCAGCATGTCTGCAACAGCTGCCCCGGTGCTATACATTCAGCATCTCTGGAAAAGCAACCACAGTACTATACATTCAGCATCTCTGCAGCAGCAGCCCCGGTGCTATACAGTCAGCATCTCTGGAAAAGCAGCCCCAGTGCTATACATTCAGCATCTCTGCAACAGCAGCCCTGGTGCTGTACATTCAGCATCTCTGCAACAGCAGCCCAAGTGCTGTACATTCAGCACCTTTGGAACAGCAGTCCCAGTGCTATGCATTCAGCATCTCTGCAACAGCAACCCCGGTGCTATACATTCAGCACCTCTGGAACAGCAGCCCCAGTGCTATGCAGTCTGCATCTCTGGAACAGCAGCCCTGGTGCTAAGCTGTCAGCAGCTCTAGAACAACAGTCCTGGTGCTATGCATTCAGCATCTGGAACAGCAGCCCCAGTGCTATACATTCAGCATCTCTAGAACAGCCCCGGTGCTTTTCATTCAGCACCTCTGGAACAACAGCCCCGGTGCTATGCATTCAGCATCTCTAGAACAGCAGTTCCGGTGCTATGCATTCATCGTCTCTGGAACAGCAGCCGCCGTGTTATACTTACAGCATCTCTAGAACAACATCCGCGGTGCTATGCATTCAGCACCTCTGGAACTGCAGCCCCGGTGCTATGCATTCCGCACCTCTGCAACAGCAGCCCTGGTGCTATGCATTCAGCACCTCTGCAACAGCAGACCCGGTGCTATGTATTCAGCACCTCTGGAACAGCAGCCCCGGTACTATGCATTCAGCACCTCTGGAACAACCGGCCCAGTGCTATACATTCAGCATCTCCGCAGCAGAACCCCGGTGCTATACATTCAGCATCTCTGCAGCATCAGCCCCAGTGCTATACAGTCAGCATGTCTGCAACAGCAGCCTCGTTTGCTATACATTCAGCATCTCTGGAACTGCAGCCCAAGTGCTATACATTCAGCACCTCTGGAACAACAGCCCCAGTGCTATACATTCAGCATTTCTGGAAAAGCAGCCCCAGTGTTATACATTCAGCATCTCTGCAAAAGCAGCCCCGGTGCTATACATTCTGCATCTCTGGAAAAGCTGCCCAAATGCTATACATTCAGCACCTCTGGAACAACAGCCCCGGTGCTATACATTCAGCATCTCTGGAAAAGCAGCCCCGGTTCTATACATTCAGCAACTCTGGAACAGCAGCCCCGGTGCTATACATACAGCATCTCTGGAACAGCAGCCCCGGTGCTATACATTCAGCAACTCTGGAACAGCAGCCCCGATGCTATACATTCAGCATCTCTGGAACAGCAGCCCCGGTGCTATACATTCAGCACCTCTGGAACAGCAGCCCCAGTGCTATACACTCAGCACCTTTGGAACAGCAGCCCCGGTGCTATACATTCAACACCTCTGGAACAGCAGCCCCAGTGCTATACATTCAGCACCTTTGGAACAGCAGCCCCGGTGCTATACATTCAGCATCTTTGGAACAATATCCCCAGTGCTATGCATTCAGCATCTCTAGAACAATTGTCTTGGTGCTATGCATTGAGCATCTCTGGAACAGCAGCCCCATTGCTATACATTCAGCACCTTGGAACAGCAGCCCCGGTGCTATGCATTCAGCATCTCTGGAACAACAGTCCCGGAGCTATGCAGTCAGCATCTCTAGAACAATTGTCTTGGTGCTATACATTCAGCAACTCTGGAACAGTAGCCCCAGTGCTATACATTCAGCATCTCAGGAACAGTAGCCACAGTGCTATACATTCAGCATCTCTGGAACAACAGTCCCGGTGCTATGTAGTCAGCATCTCTAGAACAACAGTCCTGGTGCTATGCATTCAGCATCTGGAAACACAGCCCCAGTGCTATACATTCAGCATCTCTGGAACAGCAGCCCCAGTGCTATACATCCAGCATCTCTGGAACAGCAGTCCCGGTGCTATACATTCAGCAAATCTGGAAGAGCAGCCCCGGTGCTATACATTCAGCAAATCTGGAACAGCAGCCCCGGTGCTACACATTCATCACCTTTGGAACAGCAGCCCCGGTGCAATGCAGTCAGCATCTGGAACAGCAGCCCCAGTGCTATACATTCAGCATCGCTGGAACAGCAGCCCCAGTGCTATACATTCAGCATCTGGAACAGCAGCCCCGGTGCTATACATTCAGCATCTCTGCAACAACTGCCCCAGTGCTATACATTCAGCACCTCTGGGAAAGCAGCACCGGTGCTATGCATTCAGCATCTCTGGAACTGCATCCCTGGTGCTATGCATTCAGCATCTCAGCAGCAGCAGCCCCAGTGCTATACATTCAGCATCTCTGGAACAGCAGTCCCGGTGCTATACATTCAGCATCCCTGGAAAAGCAGCCCCGGTGCTATACATTCAGCATGTCAGGAACAGCTGCCCCGGTGCTATACATTCAGCATCTCTGGAAAAGCAGCCACAGTGCTATACATTCCGCATCTCTGCAGCAGCAGCCCCGGTGCTATACAGTCATCATCTCTGGAAAAGCAGCCCCAGTGCTATACATTCAGCATCTCTGCAACAGCAGCCCTGGCGCTGTACATTCAACATCTCTGCAACAGCAGCCCAAGTGCTGTACATTCAGCACCTTTGGAACAGCAGCCCCGGTGCTATACATTCAGCACCTCTGGAACAGCAGCCCCAGTGCTATGCAGTCTGCATCTCTGGAACAGCAGCCCCGGTGCTAAGCTGTCAGCAGCTCTAGAACAACAGTCCTGGTGCTATGCATTCAGCATTTGGAACAGCAGCCCCAGTGCGAGACATTCAGCATCTCTAGAACAGCCCCGGTGCTATACATTCAGCACCTCTGGAACAACAGCCCCGGTGCTATGCATTCAGCATCTCTAGAACAGCAGTTCCGGTGCTATACATTCATCGTCTCTGGAACAGCAGCCCCAGTGCTATACATTCAGCATCTCTGCAACAGCAGCCCTGGTGCTGTACATTCAGCATCTCTGCAACAGCAGCCCAAGTGCTGTACATTCAGCACCTTTGGAACAGCAGTCCCAGTGCTATGCATTCAGCATCTCTGCAACAGCAGCCCCGGTGCTATACATTCAGCACCTCTGGAACAGCAGCCCCAGTGCTATGCAGTCTGCATCTCTGGAACAGCAGTTCCGGTGCTATGCATTCATCGTCTCTGGAACAGCAGCCGCCGTGTTATACTTACAGCATCTCTAGAACAGCATCCGCGGTGCTATGCATTCAGCACCTCTGGAACTGCAGCCCTGGTGCTATGCATTCCGCACCTCTGCAACAGCAGCCCTGGTGCTATGCATTCAGCACCTCTGCAACAGCAGACCCGGTGCTATGTATTCAGCACCTCTGGAACAGCAGCCCCGGTACTATGCATTCAGCACCTCTGGAACAACCGGCCCAGTGCTATACATTCAGCATCTCCGCAGCAGAACTCCGGTGCTATACATTCAGCATCTCTGCAGCATCAGCCCCAGTGCTATACAGTCAGCATGTCTGCAACAGCAGCCTCGTTTGCTATACATTCAGCATCTCTGGAACTGCAGCCCAAGTGCTATACATTCAGCACCTCTGGAACAACAGCCCCAGTGCTATACATTCAGCATTTCTGGAAAAGCAGCCCCAGTGTTATACATTCAGCATCTCTGGAAAAGCAGCCCCGGTGCTATACATTCTGCATCTCTGGAAAAGCTGCCCAAATGCTATACATTCAGCACCTCTGGAACAACAGCCCCGGTGCTATACATTCAGCATCTCTGGAAAAGCAGCCCCGGTTCTATACATTCAGCAACTCTGGAACAGCAGCCCCGGTGCTATACATACAGCATCTCTGGAACAGCAGCCCCGGTGCTATACATTCAGCAACTCTGGAACAGCAGCCCCGATGCTATACATTCAGCATCTCTGGAACAGCAGCCCCGATGCTATACATTCAGCACCTCTGGAACAGCAGCCCCAGTGCTATACACTCAGCACCTTTGGAACAGCAGCCCCGGTGCTATACATTCAGCACCTCTGGAACAGCAGCCCCAGTGCTATACATTCAGCACCTTTGGAACAGCAGCCCCGGTGCTATACATTCAGCATCTTTGGCACAATATCCCCAGTGCTATGCATTCAGCATCTCTAGAACAATTGTCTTGGTGCTATGCATTGAGCATCTCTGGAACAGCAGCCCCATTGCTATACATTCAGCACCTTGGAACAGCAGCCCCGGTGCTATGCAATCAGCATCTCTGGAACAACAGTCCCGGAGCTATGCAGTCAGCATCTCTAGAACAATTGTCTTGGTGCTATACATTCAGCAACTGTGGAACAGTAGCCCCAGTGCTATACATTCAGCATCTCTGGAACAGTAGCCACCGTGCTATACATTCAGCATCTCTGGAACAACAGCCCCGGTGCTATGTAGTCAGCATCTCTAGAACAACAGTCCTGGTGCTATGCATTCAGCATCTGGAAACACAGCCCCGGTGCTATACATTCAGCATCTCTGGAAGAGCAGCCCCAGTGCTATACATCCAGCATCTCTGGAACAGCAGTCCCGGTGCTATACATTCAGCAAATCTGGAAGAGCAGCCCCGGTGCTATACATTCAGCAAATCTGGAACAGCAGCCCCGGTGCTACACATTCATCACCTTTGGAACAGCAGCCCCGGTGCAATGCAGTCAGCATCTGGAACAGCAGCCCCAGTGCTATACATCCAGCATCGCTGGAACAGCAGCCCCAGTGCTATACATTCAGCATCTGGAACAGCAGCCCCGGTGCTATACATTCAGCATCTCTGCAACAACTGCCCCAGTGCTATACATTCAGCACCTCTGGAAAAGCAGCACCGGTGCTTTGCATTCAGCATCTCTGGAACTGCATCCCTGGTGCTATGCATTCAGCATCTCAGCAGCAGCAGCCCCAGTGCTATACATTCAGCATCTCTGGAACAGCAGTCCCGGTGCTATACATTCAGCATCCCTGGAAAAGCAGCCCCGGTGCTATACATTCAGCATGTCAGGAACAGCTGCCCCGGTGCTATACATTCAGCATCTCTGGAAAAGCAGCCACAGTGCTATACATTCAGCATCTCTGCAGCAGCAGCCCCGGTGCTGTACAGTCAGCATCTCTGGAAAAGCAGCCCCAGTGCTATATATTCAGCATCTCTGCAACAGCAGCCCTGGTGCTGTACATTCAGCATCTCTGCAACAGCAGCCCAAGTGCTGTGCATTCAGCACCTTTGGAACAGCAGCCCCGGTGCTATACATTCAGCACCTCTGGAACAGCAGCCCCAGAGCTATGCAGTCTGCATCTCTGGAACAGCAGCCCCGGTGCTAAGCTGTCAGCAGCTCTAGAACAACAGTCCTGGTGCTATGCATTCAGCATTTGGAACAGCAGCCCCAGTGCGAGACATTCAGCATCTCTAGAACAGCCCCGGTGCTATACATTCAGCACCTCTGGAACAACAGCCCCGGTGCTATGCATTCAGCATCTCTAGAACAGCAGTTCCGGTGCTATACATTCATCGTCTCTGGAACAGCAGCCGCGGTGCTATACATTCAGCATCTCTGCAGCAGCCGAGGTGCTATACAGTCAGCATCTCTGGAAAAGAAGCCCCGGGTGCTGTGAAGTCAGCATCTCTAGAACAGCAGCCCCAGTGCTATGCATTCAACATCTCTGGAACAGCAGCCCCGGTGCTATACATTCAGCATCTCTGGAACAGCAGCCCCGGTGCAATGCAGTCTGCATCTCTGCAACAGCAGCCTCGTTTGCTATACATTAAGCATCTCTGGAACAGCAGCCCAAGTGCTATACATTCAGCACCTCTGGAACAACAGCCCCAGTGCTATACATTCAGCATTTCTGGAAAAGCAGCCCCAGTGTTATACATTCAGCATCTCTGGAAAAGCAGCCCCGGTGCTATACATTCAGCATCTCTGGAAAAGCAGCCCCGGTGCTATACATTCAGCATCTCTGGAAAAGCAGCCCAAATGCTATACATTCAGCACCTCTGGAACAACAGATCCGGTGCTATACATTCAGCATCTCTGGAAAAGCAGCCCCGTTTCTATACATTCAGCACCTCTGGAACAACCGGCCCAGTGCTATACATTCAGCATCTCCGCAGCAGAACCCCGGTGCTATACATTCAGCATCTCTACAGCATCAGCCCCAGTACTATACAGTCAGCATGGCTGCAACAGCAGCCTCGTTTGCTATACATTCAGCATCTCTGGAACTGCAGCCCAAGTGCTATACATTCAGCACCTCTGGAACAACAGCCCCAGTGCTATACATTCAGCATTTCTGGAAAAGCAGCCCCAGTGCTATACATTCAGCATCTCTGGAAAAGCTGCCCAAATGCTATACATTCAGCACCTCTGGAACAAAAGCCCCGGTGCTATACATTCAGCATCTCTGGAAAAGCAGCCCCGGTTCTATACATTCAGCAACTCTGGAACAGCAGCCCCGGTGCTATACATACAGCATCTCTGGACCAGCAGCCCCGGTGCTATACATTCAGCAACTCTGGAACAGCAGCCCCGATGCTATACATTCAGCATCTCTGGAACAGCAGCCCCGGTGCTATACACTCAGCACCTTTGGAACAGCAGCCCCAGTGCTATACATTCAGCACCTCTGGAACAGCAGCCCCAGTGCTATACATTCAGCACCTTTGGAACAGCAGCCCTGGTGCTATACATTCAGCATCTTTGGAACAATATCCCCAGTGCTATGCATTCAGCATCTCTAGAACAATTGTCTTGGTGCTATGCATTGAGCATCTCTGGAACAGCAGCCCCATTGCTATACATTCAGCACCTTGGAACAGCAGCCCCGGTGCTATGTATTCAGCATCTCTGGAACAACAGCCCCGGAGCTATGCAGTCAGCATCTCTAGAACAATTGTCTTGGTGCTATACATTCAGCATCTCTGGAACAGTAGCCCCAGTGCTATATATTCAGCATCTCTGGAACAGTAGCCCCAGTGCTATACATTCAGCATCTGGAAACACAGCTCCGGTGCTATACATTCAGCATCTCTGGAACAGCAACCCCGGTGCTATGCAACCAGCATCTCTGGAACAGCAGCCCCGGTGCTATACATTCAGCAAATCTGGAACAGCAGCCCCGGTGCTATACATTCAGCAAATCTGGAACAGCAGCCCCAGTGCTATACATTCAGCATCGCTGGAACAGCAGCCCCAGTGCTATACATTCAGCATCTGGAACAGCAGCCCCGGTGCTCTGTATTCAGCACCTCTGGAACAGTAGCCCCGGTGCTATACATTCAGCACCTCTGGAAAAGCAGCCCCGGTGCTATACATTCAGCACCTCTGGAAAAGCAGCCCCGGTACTATGCATTCAGCACCTCTGGAACAACCGGCCCAGTGCTATACATTCAGCATCTCCGCAGCAGAACCCCGGTGCTATACATTCAGCATCTCTACAGCATCAGCCCCAGTACTATACAGTCAGCATGGCTGCAACAGCAGCCTCGTTTGCTATACATTCAGCATCTCTGGAACAGCAGCCCCAGTGCTATACATTCAGCATCTGGAACAGCAGCCCCGGTGCTCTGTATTCAGCACCTCTGGAACAGTAGCCCCGGTGCTATACATTCAGCACCTCTGGAAAAGCAGCCCCGGTGCTATACATTCAGCACCTCTGGAAAAGCAGCCCCGGTACTATGCATTCAGCACCTCTGGAACAACCGGCCCAGTGCTATACATTCAGCATCTCTGCAGCAGAACCCCGGTGCTATACATTCAGCATCTCTGCAGCATCAGCCCCAGTGCTATACAGTCAGCATGTCTGCAACAGCAGCCTCGTTTGCTATACATTCAGCATCTCTGGAACAGCAGCCCAAGTGCTATACATTCAGCACCTCTGGAACAACAGCCCCAGTGCTATACATTCAGCATTTCTGGAAAAGCAGCCCCAGTGTTATACATTCAGCATCTCTGAAAAAGCAGCCCCGGTGCTATACATTCAGCATCTCTGGAAAAGAAGCCCAAATGCTATACATTCAGCACCTCTGGAACAACAGCCCCGGTGCTATACATTCAGCATCTCTGGAAAAGCAGCCCCGTTTCTATACATTCAGCACCTCTGGAACAGCAGCCCCGGTGCTATGCATTCCGCACCTCTGCAACAGCAGCCCTGGTGCTATGCATTCAGCACCTCTGCAACAGCACACCCGGTGCTATGTATTCAGCACCTCTGGAACAGCAGCCCCGGTGCTATGCATTCAGCACCTCTGGAACAACCGGCCCAGTGCTATACATTCAGCATCTCCGCAGCAGAACCCCGGTGCTATACATTCAGCATCTCTACAGCATCAGCCCCAGTGCTATACAGTCAGCATGTCTGCAACAGCAGCCTCGTTTGCTATACATTCAGCATCTCTGGAACTGCAGCCCAAGTGCTATACATTCAGCACCTCTGGAACAACAGCCCGAGTGCTATACATTCAGCATTTCTGGAAAAGCAGCCCCAGTGTTATACATTCAGCATCTCTGGAAAAGCAGCCCCGGTGCTATACATTCAGCATCTCTGGAAAAGCTGCCCAAATGCTATACATTCAGCACCTCTGGAACAAAAGCCCCGGTGCTATACATTCAGCATCTCTGGAAAAGCAGCCCCGGTTCTATACATTCAGCAACTCTGGAACAGCAGCCCCGGTGCTATACATACAGCATCTCTGGACCAGCAGCCCCGGTGCTATACATTCAGCAACTCTGGAACAGCAGCCCCGATGCTATACATTCAGCATCTCTGGAACAGCAGCCCCGGTGCTATACACTCAGCACCTTTGGAACAGCAGCCCCAGTGCTATACATTCAGCACCTCTGGAACAGCAGCCCCAGTGCTATACATTCAGCACCTTTGGAACAGCAGCCCTGGTGCTATACATTCAGCATCTTTGGAACAATATCCCCAGTGCTATGCATTCAGCACCTCTAGAACAATTGTCTTGGTGCTATGCATTGAGCATCTCTGGAACAGCAGCCCCATTGCTATACATTCAGCACCTTGGAACAGCAGCCCCGGTGCTATGTATTCAGCATCTCTGGAACAACAGCCCCGGAGCTATGCAGTCAGCATCTCTAGAACAATTGTCTTGGTGCTATACATTCAGCATCTCTGGAACAGTAGCCCCAGTGCTATATATTCAGCATCTCTGGAACAGTAGCCCCAGTGCTATACATTCAGCATCTGGAAACACAGCTCCGGTGCTATACATTCAGCATCTCTGGAACAGCAGCCCCGGTGCTATACATCCAGCATCTCTGGAACAGCAGCCCCGGTGCTATACATTCAGCAAATCTGGAACAGCAGCCCCGGTGCTATACATTCAGCAAATCTGGAACAGCAGCCCCAGTGCTATACATTCAGCATCGCTGGAACAGCAGCCCCAGTGCTATACATTCAGCATCTGGAACAGCAGCCCCGGTGCTCTGTATTCAGCACCTCTGGAACAGTAGCCCCGGTGCTATACATTCAGCACCTCTGGAAAAGCAGCCCCGGTGCTATACATTCAGCACCTCTGGAAAAGCAGCCCCGGTACTATGCATTCAGCACCTCTGGAACAACCGGCCCAGTGCTATACATTCAGCATCTCCGCAGCAGAACCCCGGTGCTATACATTCAGCATCTCTGCAGCATCAGCCCCAGTGCTACACAGTCAGCATGTCTGCAACAGCAGCCTCGTTTGCTATACATTCAGCATCTCTGGAACAGCAGCCCAAGTGCTATACATTCAGCACCTCTGGAACAACAGCCCCAGTGCTATACATTCAGCATTTCTGGAAAAGCAGCCCCAGTGTTATACATTCAGCATCTCTGGAAAAGCAGCCCCGGTGCTATACATTCAGCATCTCTGGAAAAGCAGCCCAAATGCTATACATTCAGCACCTCTGGAACAACAGATCCGGTGCTATACATTCAGCATCTCTGGAAAAGCAGCCCCGTTTCTATACATTCAGCACCTCTGGAACAGCAGCCCCGGTGCTATGCATTCCGCACCTCTGCAACAGCAGCCCTGGTGCTATGCATTCAGCACCTCTGCAACAGCAGACCCGGTGCTATGTATTCAGCACCTCTGGAACAGCAGCCCCGGTGCTATGCATTCAGCACCTCTGGAACAACCGGCCCAGTGCTATACATTCAGTATCTCCGCAGCAGAACCCCGGTGCTATACATTCAGCATCTCTGCAGCATCAGCCCCAGTGCTATACAGTCAGCATGTCTGCAACAGCAGCCTCGTTTGCTATACATTCAGCATCTCTGGAACTGCAGCCCAAGTGCTATACATTCAGCACCTCTGGAACAACAGTCCCAGTGCTATACATTCAGCATTTCTGGAAAAGCAGCCCCAGTGTTATACATTCAGCATCTCTGGAAAAGCAGCCCCGGTGCTATACATTCAGCATCTCTGGAAAAGCTGCCCAAATGCTATACATTCAGCACCTCTGGAACAAAAGCCCCGGTGCTATACATTCAGCATCTCTGGAAAAGCAGCCCCGGTTCTATACATTCAGCACCTCTGGAACAGCAGCCCCGGTGCTATACATTCAGCATCTCTGGAAAAGCAGCCCCAGTTCTATACATTCAGCAACTCTGGAACAGCAGCCCCGGTGCTATACATACAGCATCTCTGGAACAGCAGCCCCGGTGCTATACATTCAGCAACTCTGGAACAGCAGCCCCGATGCTATACATTCAGCATCTCTGGAACAGCAGCCCCGGTGCTATACATTCAGCACCTCTGGAACAGCAGCCCCAGTGCTATACACTCAGCACCTTTGGAACAGCAGCCCCGGTGCTATACATTCAGCACCTCTGGAACAGCAGCCCCAGTGCTATACATTCAGCACCTTTGGAACAGCAGCCCCGGTGCTATACATTCAGCATCTTTGGAACAATATCCCCAGTGCTATGCATTCAGCATCTCTAGAACAATTGTCTTGGTGCTATGCATTGAGCATCTCTGGAACAGCAGCCCCATTGCTATACATTCAGCACCTTGGAACAGCAGCCCCGGTGCTATGCATTCAGCATCTCTGGAACAACAGTCCCGGAGCTATGCAGTCAGCATCTCTAGAACAATTGTCTTGGTGCTATACATTCAGCAACTCTGGAACAGTAGCACCAGTGCTATACATTCAGCATCTCTGGAACAGTAGCCCCAGTGCTATACATTCAGCATCTCTGGAACAACAGCCCCGGTGCTATGTAGTCAGCATCTCTAGAACAACAGTCCTGGTGCTATGCATTCAGCATCTGGAAACACAGCCCCGGTGCTATACATTCAGCATCTCTGGAACAGCAGCCCCAGTGCTATACATCCAGCATCTCTGGAACAGCAGCCCCGGTGCTATACATTCAGCAAATCTGGAACAGCAGCCCCGGTGCTATACATTCAGCAAATCTGGAACAGCAGCCCCGGTGCTACACATTCATCACCTTTGGAACAGCAGCCCCGGTGCAATGCAGTCAGCATCTGGAACAGCAGCCCCAGTGCTATACATTCAGCATCGCTGGAACAGCAGCCCCAGTGCTATACATTCAGCATCTGGAACAGCAGCCCCGGTGCTATACATTCAGCATCTCTGCAACAACTGCCCCGGTGCTATACATTCAGCACCTCTGGAAAAGCAGCACCAGTGCTATGCATTCAGCATCTCTGGAACTGCATCCCTGGTGCTATGCATTCAGCATCTCAGCAGCAGCAGCCCCAGTGCTATACATTCAGCATCTCTGGAACAGCAGTCCCGGTGCTATACATTCAGCAAATCTGGAACAGCAGCCCCGGTGCTATACATTCAGCAAATCTGGAACAGCAGCCCCAGTGCTATACATTCAGCATCGCTGGAACAGCAGCCCCAGTGCTATACATTCAGCATCTGGAACAGCAGCCCCGGTGCTCTGTATTCAGCACCTCTGGAACAGTAGCCCCGGTGCTATACATTCAGCACCTCTGGAAAAGCAGCCCCGGTGCTATACATTCAGCACCTCTGGAAAAGCAGCCCCGGTACTATGCATTCAGCACCTCTGGAACAACCGGCCCAGTGCTATACATTCAGCATCTCTGCAGCAGAACCCCGGTGCTATACATTCAGCATCTCTGCAGCATCAGCCCCAGTGCTATACAGTCAGCATGTCTGCAACAGCAGCCTCGTTTGCTATACATTCAGCATCTCTGGAACAGCAGCCCAAGTGCTATACATTCAGCACCTCTGGAACAACAGCCCCAGTGCTATACATTCAGCATTTCTGGAAAAGCAGCCCCAGTGTTATACATTCAGCATCTCTGAAAAAGCAGCCCCGGTGCTATACATTCAGCATCTCTGGAAAAGAAGCCCAAATGCTATACATTCAGCACCTCTGGAACAACAGCCCCGGTGCTATACATTCAGCATCTCTGGAAAAGCAGCCCCGTTTCTATACATTCAGCACCTCTGGAACAGCAGCCCCGGTGCTATGCATTCCGCACCTCTGCAACAGCAGCCCTGGTGCTATGCATTCAGCACCTCTGCAACAGCACACCCGGTGCTATGTATTCAGCACCTCTGGAACAGCAGCCCCGGTGCTATGCATTCAGCACCTCTGGAACAACCGGCCCAGTGCTATACATTCAGCATCTCCGCAGCAGAACCCCGGTGCTATACATTCAGCATCTCTGCAGCATCAGCCCCAGTGCTATACAGTCAGCATGTCTGCAACAGCAGCCTCGTTTGCTATACATTCAGCATCTCTGGAACAGCAGCCCAAGTGCTATACATTCAGCACCTCTGGAACAACAGCCCCAGTGCTATACATTCAGCATTTCTGGAAAAGCAGTCCCGGTTCTATACATTCAGCAACTCTGGAACAGCAGCCCCGGTGCTATACATTCAGCATCTCTGGACCAGCAGCCCCGGTGCTATACATTCAGCAACTCTGGAACACCAGCCCCGATGCTATACATTCAGCATCTCTGGAACAGCAGCCCCGGTGCTATACATTCAGCACCTCTGGAACAGCAGCCCCAGTGCTATACACTCAGCACCTTTGGAACAGCAGCCCCGGTGCTATACATTCAGCACCTCTGGAACAGCAGCCCCAGTGCTATACATTCAGCACCTTTGGAACAGCAGCCCCGGTGCTATACATTCAGCATCTTTGGAACAATATCCCCAGTGCTATGCATTCAGCATCTCTAGAACAATTGTCTTGGTGCTATGCATTGAGCATCTCTGGAACAGCAGCCCCATTGCTATACATTCAGCACCTTGGAACAGCAGCCCCGGTGCTATGTATTCAGCATCTCTGGAACAACAGTCCCGGAGCTATGCAGTCAGCATCTCTAGAACAATTGTCTTGGTGCTATACATTCAGCAACTCTGGAACAGTAGCCCCAGTGCTATACATTCAGCATCTCTGGAACAGTAGCCACAGTGCTATACATTCAGCATCTCTGGAACAACAGCCCCGGTGCTATGTAGTCAGCATCTCTAGAACAACAGTCCTGGTGCTATGCATTCAGCATCTGGAAACACAGCCCCGGTGCTATACATTCAGCATCTCTGGAACAGCAGCCCCAGTGCTATACATCCAGCATCTCTGGAACAGCAGCCCCGGTGCTATACATTCAGCAAATCTGGAACAGCAGCCCCGGTGCTATACATTCAGCAAATCTGGAACAGCAGCCCCGGTGCTACACATTCATCACCTTTGGAACAGCAGCCCCGGTGCAATGCAGTCAGCATCTGGAACAGCAGCCCCAGTGCTATACATTCAGCATCGCTGGAACAGCAGCCCCAGTGCTATACATTCAGCATCTGGAACAGCAGCCCCGGTGCTATACATTCAGCATCTCTGCAACAACTGCCCCGGTGCTATACATTCAGCACCTCTGGAAAAGCAGCACCGGTGCTATGCATTCAGCATCTCTGGAACTGCATCCCTGGTGCTATGCATTCAGCATCTCAGCAGCAGCAGCCCCAGTGCTATACATTCAGCATCTCTGGAACAGCAGTCCCGGTGCTATACATTCAGCAAATCTGGAACAGCAGCCCCGGTGCTATACATTCAGCATCTCTGGAACAGCAGCCCCGGTGCTATACATTCAGCACCTCTGGAACAGCAGCCCCAGTGCTATACACTCAGCACCTTTGGAACAGCAGCCCCGGTGCTATACATTCAGCACCTCTGGAACAGCAGCCCCAGTGCTATACATTCAGCACCTTTGGAACAGCAGCCCCGGTGCTATACATTCAGCATCTTTGGAACAATATCCCCAGTGCTATGCATTCAGCATCTCTAGAACAATTGTCTTGGTGCTATGCATTGAGCATCTCTGGAACAGCAGCCCCATTGCTATACATTCAGCACCTTGGAACAGCAGCCCCGGTGCTATGCATTCAGCATCTCTGGAACAACAGTCCCGGAGCTATGCAGTCAGCATCTCTAGAACAATTGTCTTGGTGCTATACATTCAGCAACTCTGGAACAGTAGCACCAGTGCTATACATTCAGCATCTCTGGAACAGTAGCCCCAGTGCTATACATTCAGCATCTCTGGAACAACAGCCCCGGTGCTATGTAGTCAGCATCTCTAGAACAACAGTCCTGGTGCTATGCATTCAGCATCTGGAAACACAGCCCCGGTGCTATAGATTCAGCATCTCTGGAACAGCAGCCCCAGTGCTATACATCCAGCATCTCTGGAACAGCAGCCCCGGTGCTATACATTCAGCAAATCTGGAACAGCAGCCCCGGTGCTACACATTCATCACCTTTGGAACAGCAGCCCCGGTGCAATGCAGTCAGCATCTGGAACAGCAGCCCCAGTGCTATACATTCAGCATCGCTGGAACAGCAGCCCCAGTGCTATACATTCAGCATCTGGAACAGCAGCCCCGGTGCTATACATTCAGCATCTCTGCAACAACTGCCCCGGTGCTATACATTCAGCACCTCTGGAAAAGCAGCACCGGTGCTATGCATTCAGCATCTCTGGAACTGCATCCCTGGTGCTATGCATTCAGCATCTCAGCAGCAGCAGCCCCAGTGCTATACATTCAGCATCTCTGGAACAGCAGTCCCGGTGCTATACATTCAGCAAATCTGGAACAGCAGCCCCGGTGCTATACATTCAGCAAATCTGGAACAGCAGCCCCAGTGCTATACATTCAGCATCGCTGGAACAGCAGCCCCAGTGCTATACATTCAGCATCTGGAACAGCAGCCCCGGTGCTCTGTATTCAGCACCTCTGGAACAGTAGCCCCGATGCTATACATTCAGCACCTCTGGAAAAGCAGCCCCGGTGCTATACATTCAGCACCTCTGGAAAGGCAGACCCGGTACTATGCATTCAGCACCTCTGGAACAACCGGCCCAGTGCTATACATTCAGCATCTCCGCAGCAGAACCCCGGTGCTATACATTCAGCATCTCTGCAGCATCAGCCCCAGTGCTATACAGTCAGCATGTCTGCAACAGCAGCCTCGTTTGCTATACATTCAGCATCTCTGGAACAGCAGCCCAAGTGCTATACATTCAGCACCTCTGGAACAACAGCCCCAGTGCTATACATTCAGCATTTCTGGAAAAGCAGGCCCGGTGCTATACATTCAACATCTCTGAAAAAGCAGCCCCGGTGCTATACATTCAGCATCTCTGGAAAAGCAGCCCCGTTTCTATACATTCAGCACCTCTGGAACAGCAGCCCTGGTGCTATGCATTCCGCACCTCTGCAACAGCAGCCCTGGTGCTATGCATTCAGCACCTCTGCAACAGCAGACCCGGTGCTATGTATTCAGCACCTCTGGAACAGCAGCCCCGGTGCTATGCATTCAGCACCTCTGGAACAACCGGCCCAGTGCTATACATTCAGCATCTCCGCAGCAGAACCCCGGTGCTATACATTCAGCATCTCTGCAGCATCAGCCCCAGTGCTATACAGTCAGCATGTCTGCAACAGCAGCCTCGTTTGCTATACATTCAGCATCTCTAGAACTGCAGCCCAAGTGCTATACATTCAGCACCTCTGGAACAACAGCCCCAGTGCTATACATTCAGCATTTCTGGAAAAGCAGCCCCAGTGTTATACATTCAGAATCTCTGGAAAAGCAGCCCCGATGCTATACATTCAGCATCTCTGGAAAAGCTGCCCAAATGCTATACATTCAGCACCTCTGGAACAAAAGCCCCGGTGCTATACATTCAGCATCTCTGGAAAAGCAGCCCCGGTTCTATACATTCAGCACCTCTGGAACAGCAGCCCCGGTGCTATACGTTCAGCATCTCTGGAAAAGCAGCCCCAGTTCTATACATTCAGCAACTCTGGAACAGCAGCCCCGGTGCTATACATACAGCATCTCTGGAACAGCAGCCCCGGTGCTATACATTCAGCAACTCTGGAACAGCAGCCCCGATGCTATACATTCAGCATCTCTGGAACAGCAGCCCCGGTGCTATACATTCAGCACCTCTGGAACAGCAGCCCCAGTGCTATACACTCAGCACCTTTGGAACAGCAGCCCCGGTGCTATACATTCAGCACCTCTGGAACAGCAGCCCCAGTGCTATACATTCAGCACCTTTGGAACAGCAGCCCCGGTGCTATACATTCAGCATCTTTGGAACAAAATCCCCAGTGCTATGCATTCAGCATCTCTAGAACAATTGTCTTGGTGCTATGCATTGAGCATCTCTGGAACAGCAGCCCCATTGCTATACATTCAGCACCTTGGAACAGCAGCCCCGGTGCTATGCATTCAGCATCTCTGGAACAACAGTCCCGGAGCTATGCAGTCAGCATCTCTAGAACAATTGTCTTGGTGCTATACATTCAGCAACTCTGGAACAGTAGCACCAGTGCTATACATTCTGCATCTCTGGAACAGTAGCCCCAGTGCTATACATTCAGCATCTCTGGAACAACAGCCCCGGTGCTATGTAGTCAGCATCTCTAGAACAACAGTCCTGGTGCTATGCATTCAGCATCTGGAAACACAGCCCCGGTGCTATACATTCAGCATCTGGAACAGCAGCCCCGGTGCTCTGTATTCAGCACCTCTGGAACAGTAGCCCCGGTGCTATACATTCAGCACCTCTGGAAAAGCAGCCCCGGTGCTATACATTCAGCACCTCTGGAAAAGCAGCCCCGGTACTATGCATTCAGCACCTCTGGAACAACCGGCCCAGTGCTATACATTCAGCATCTCTGCAGCAGAACCCCGGTGCTATACATTCAGCATCTCTGCAGCATCAGCCCCAGTACTATACAGTCAGCATGTCTGCAACAGCAGCCTCGTTTGCTATACATTCAGCATCTCTGGAACAGCAGCCCAAGTGCTATACATTCAGCACCTCTGGAACAACAGCCCCAGTGCTATACATTCAGCATTTCTGGAAAAGCAGCCCCAGTGTTATACATTCAGCATCTCTGAAAAAGCAGCCCCGGTGCTATACATTCAGCATCTCTGGAAAAGAAGCCCAAATGCTATACATTCAGCACCTCTGGAACAACAGCCCCGGTGCTATACATTCAGCATCTCTGGAAAAGCAGCCCCGTTTCTATACATTCAGCACCTCTGGAACAGCAGCCCCGGTGCTATGCATTCCGCACCTCTGCAACAGCAGCCCTGGTGCTATGCATTCAGCACCTCTGCAACAGCACACCCGGTGCTATGTATTCAGCACCTCTGGAACAGCAGCCCCGGTGCTATGCATTCAGCACCTCTGGAACAACCGGCCCAGTGCTATACATTCAGCATCTCCGCAGCAGAACCCCGGTGCTATACATTCAGCATCTCTGCAGCATCAGCCCCAGTGCTATACAGTCAGCATGTCTGCAACAGCAGCCTCGTTTGCTATACATTCAGCATCTCTGGAACTGCAGCCCAAGTGCTATACATTCAGCACCTCTGGAACAACAGCCCCAGTGCTATACATTCAGCATTTCTGGAAAAGCAGCCCCAGTGTTATACATTCAGAATCTCTGGAAAAGCAGCCCCGGTGCTATACATTCAGCATCTCTGGAAAAGCTGCCCAAATGCTATACATTCAGCACCTCTGGAACAAAAGCCCCGGTGCTATACATTCAGCATCTCTGGAAAAGCAGCCCCGGTTCTATACATTCAGCACCTCTGGAACAGCAGCCCCGGTGCTATACATTCAGCATCTCTGGAAAAGCAGCCCCGGTGCTATACATTCAGCAACTCTGGAACAGCAGCCCCGATGCTATACATTCAGCATCTCTGGAACAGCAGCCCCGGTGCTATACATTCAGCACCTCTGGAACAGCAGCCCCAGTGCTATACACTCAGCACCTTTGGAACAGCAGCCCCGGTGCTATACATTCAGCACCTCTGGAACAGCAGCCCCAGTGCTATACATTCAGCACCTTTGGAACAGCAGCCCCGGTGCTATACATTCAGCATCTTTGGAACAATATCCCCAGTGCTATGCATTCAGCATCTCTAGAACAATTGTCTTGGTGCTATGCATTGAGCATCTCTGGAACAGCAGCCCCATTGCTATACATTCAGCACCTTGGAACAGCAGCCCCGGTGCTATGCATTCAGCATCTCTGGAACAACAGTCCCGGAGCTATGCAGTCAGCATCTCTAGAACAATTGTCTTGGTGCTATACATTCAGCAACTCTGGAACAGTAGCACCAGTGCTATACATTCAGCATCTCTGGAACAGTAGCCCCAGTGCTATACATTCAGCATCTCTGGAACAACAGCCCCGGTGCTATGTAGTCAGCATCTCTAGAACAACAGTCCTGGTGCTATGCATTCAGCATCTGGAAACACAGCCCCGGTGCTATACATTCAGCATCTCTGGAACAGCAGCCCCAGTGCTATACATCCAGCATCTCTGGAACAGCAGCCCCGGTGCTATACATTCAGCAAATCTGGAACAGCAGCCCCGGTGCTATACATTCGGCAAATCTGGAACAGCAGCCCCGGTGCTACACATTCATCACCTTTGGAACAGCAGCCCCGGTGCAATGCAGTCAGCATCTGGAACAGCAGCCCCAGTGCTATACATTCAGCATCGCTGGAACAGCAGCCCCAGTGCTATACATTCAGCATCTGGAACAGCAGCCCCGGTGCTATACATTCAGCATCTCTGCAACAACTGCCCCGGTGCTATACATTCAGCACCTCTGGAAAAGCAGCACCAGTGCTATGCATTCAGCATCTCTGGAACTGCATCCCTGGTGCTATGCATTCAGCATCTCAGCAGCAGCAGCCCCAGTGCTATACATTCAGCATCTCTGGAACAGCAGTCCCGGTGCTATACATTCAGCAAATCTGGAACAGCAGCCCCGGTGCTATACATTCAGCAAATCTGGAACAGCAGCCCCAGTGCTATACATTCAGCATCGCTGGAACAGCAGCCCCAGTGCTATACATTCAGCATCTGGAACAGCAGCCCCGGTGCTATACATTCAGCACCTCTGGAACAGTAGCCCCGGTGCTATACATTCAGCACCTCTGGAAAAGCAGCCCCGGTGCTATACATTCAGCACCTCTGGAAAAGCAGCCCCGGTACTATGCATTCAGCACCTCTGGAACAACCGGCCCAGTGCTATACATTCAGCATCTCTGCAGCAGAACCCCGGTGCTATACATTCAGCATCTCTGCAGCATCAGCCCCAGTGCTATACAGTCAGCATGTCTGCAACAGCAGCCTCGTTTGCTATACATTCAGCATCTCTGGAACAGCAGCCCAAGTGCTATACATTCAGCACCTCTGGAACAACAGCCCCAGTGCTATACATTCAGCATTTCTGGAAAAGCAGCCCCAGTGTTATACATTCAGCATCTCTGAAAAAGCAGCCCCGGTGCTATACATTCAGCATCTCTGGAAAAGAAGCCCAAATGCTATACATTCAGCACCTCTGGAACAACAGCCCCGGTGCTATACATTCAGCATCTCTGGAAAAGCAGCCCCGTTTCTATACATTCAGCACCTCTGGAACAGCAGCCCCGGTGCTATGCATTCCGCACCTCTGCAACAGCAGCCCTGGTGCTATGCATTCAGCACCTCTGCAACAGCAGACCCGGTGCTATGTATTCAGCACCTCTGGAACAGCAGCCCCGGTGCTATGCATTCAGCACCTCTGGAACAACCGGCCCAGTGCTATACATTCAGCATCTCCGCAGCAGAACCCCGGTGCTATACATTCAGCATCTCTGCAGCATCAGCCCCAGTGCTATACAGTCAGCATGTCTGCAACAGCAGCCTCGTTTGCTATACATTCAGCATCTCTGGAACTGCAGCCCAAGTGCTATACATTCAGCACCTCTGGAACAACAGCCCCAGTGCTATACATTCAGCATTTCTGGAAAAGCAGCCCCAGTGTTATACATTCAGCATCTCTGGAAAAGCAGCCCCGGTGCTATACATTCAGCATCTCTGGAAAAGCTGCCCAAATGCTATACATTCAGCACCTCTGGAACAAAAGCCCCGGTGCTATACATTCAGCATCTCTGGAAAAGCAGCCCCGGTTCTATACATTCAGCAACTCTGGAACAGCAGCCCCGGTGCTATACATTCAGCATCTCTGGACCAGCAGCCCCGGTGCTATACATTCAGCAACTCTGGAACACCAGCCCCGATGCTATACATTCAGCATCTCTGGAACAGCAGCCCCGGTGCTATACATTCAGCACCTCTGGAACAGCAGCCCCAGTGCTATACACTCAGCACCTTTGGAACAGCAGCCCCGGTGCTATACATTCAGCACCTCTGGAACAGCAGCCCCAGTGCTATACATTCAGCACCTTTGGAACAGCAGCCCCGGTGCTATACATTCAGCATCTTTGGAACAATATCCCCAGTGCTATGCATTCAGCATCTCTAGAACAATTGTCTTGGTGCTATGCATTGAGCATCTCTGGAACAGCAGCCCCATTGCTATACATTCAGCACCTTGGAACAGCAGCCCCGGTGCTATGTATTCAGCATCTCTGGAACAACAGTCCCGGAGCTATGCAGTCAGCATCTCTAGAACAATTGTCTTGGTGCTATACATTCAGCAACTCTGGAACAGTAGCCCCATTGCTATACATTCAGCATCTCTGGAACAGTAGCCACAGTGCTATACATTCAGCATCTCTGGAACAACAGCCCCGGTGCTATGTAGTCAGCATCTCTAGAACAACAGTCCTGGTGCTATGCATTCAGCATCTGGAAACATAGCCCCGGTGCTATAGATTCAGCATCTCTGGAACAGCAGCCCCAGTGCTATACATCCAGCATCTCTGGAACAGCAGCCCCGGTGCTATACATTCAGCAAATCTGGAACAGCAGCCCCGGTGCTATACATTCAGCAAATCTGGAACAGCAGCCCCGGTGCTACACATTCATCACCTTTGGAACAGCAGCCCCGGTGCAATGCAGTCAGCATCTGGAACAGCAGCCCCAGTGCTATACATTCAGCATCGCTGGAACAGCAGCCCCGGTGCTATACATTCAGCATCTCTGCAACAACTGCCCCGGTGCTATACATTCAGCACCTCTGGAAAAGCAGCACCGGTGCTATGCATTCAGCATCTCTGGAACTGCATCCCTGGTGCTATGCATTCAGCATCTCAGCAGCAGCAGCCCCAGTGCTATACATTCAGCATCTCTGGAACAGCAGTCCCGGTGCTATACATTCAGCAAATCTGGAACAGCAGCCCCGGTGCTATACATTCAGCAAATCTGGAACAGCAGCCCCAGTGCTATACATTCAGCATCGCTGGAACAGCAGCCCCAGTGCTATACATTCAGCATCTGGAACAGCAGCCCCGGTGCTCTGTATTCAGCACCTCTGGAACAGTAGCCCCGATGCTATACATTCAGCACCTCTGGAAAAGCAGCCCCGGTGCTATACATTCAGCACCTCTGGAAAAGCAGCCCCGGTACTATGCATTCAGCACCTCTGGAACAACCGGCCCAGTGCTATACATTCAGCATCTCCGCAGCAGAACCCCGGTGCTATACATTCAGCATCTCTGCAGCATCAGCCCCAGTGCTATACAGTCAGCATGTCTGCAACAGCAGCCTCGTTTGCTATACATTCAGCATCTCTGGAACAGCAGCCCAAGTGCTATACATTCAGCACCTCTGGAACAACAGCCCCAGTGCTATACATTCAGCATTTCTGGAAAAGCAGGCCCGGTGCTATACATTCAACATCTCTGAAAAAGCAGCCCCGGTGCTATACATTCAGCATCTCTGGAAAAGCAGCCCCGTTTCTATACATTCAGCACCTCTGGAACAGCAGCCCCGGTGCTATGCATTCCGCACCTCTGCAACAGCAGCCCTGGTGCTATGCATTCAGCACCTCTGCAACAGCAGACCCGGTGCTATGTATTCAGCACCTCTGGAACAGCAGCCCCGGTGCTATGCATTCAGCACCTCTGGAACAACCGGCCCAGTGCTATACATTCAGCATCTCCGCAGCAGAACCCCGGTGCTATACATTCAGCATCTCTGCAGCATCAGCCCCAGTGCTATACAGTCAGCATGTCTGCAACTGCAGCCTCGTTTGCTATACATTCAGCATCTCTGGAACTGCAGCCCAAGTGCTATACATTCAGCACCTCTGGAACAACGGCCCCAGTGCTATACATTCAGCATTTCTGGAAAAGCAGCCCCAGTGTTATACATTCAGCATCTCTGGAAAAGCATCCCCGGTGCTATACATTCAGCATCTCTGGAAAAGCTGCCCAAATGCTATACATTCAGCACCTCTGGAACAAAAGCCCCGGTGCTATACATTCAGCATCTCTGGAAAAGCAGCCCCGGTTCTATACATTCAGCAACTCTGGAACAGCAGCCCCGGTGCTATACATTCAGCATCTCTGGAAAAGCAGCCCCAGTTCTATACATTCAGCAACTCTGGAACAGCAGCCCCGGTGCTATACATACAGCATCTCTGGAACAGCAGCCCCGGTGCTATACATTCAGCAACTCTGGAACAGCAGCCCCGATGCTATACATTCAGCATCTCTGGAACAGCAGCCCCGGTGCTATACATTCAGCACCTCTGGAACAGCAGCCCCAGTGCTATACACTCAGCACCTTTGGAACAGCAGCCCCGGTGCTATACATTCAGCACCTCTGGAACAGCAGCCCCAGTGCTATACATTCAGCACCTTTGGAACAGCAGCCGCGGTGCTATACATTCAGCATCTTTGGAACAATATCCCCAGTGCTATGCATTCAGCATCTCTAGAACAATTGTCTTGGTGCTATGCATTGAGCATCTCTGGAACAGCAGCCCCATTGCTATACATTCAGCACCTTGGAACAGCAGCCCCGGTGCTATGCATTCAGCATCTCTGGAACAACAGTCCCGGAGCTATGCAGTCAGCATCTCTAGAACAATTGTCTTGGTGCTATACATTCAGCAACTCTGGAACAGTAGCCCCAGTGCTATACATTCAGCATCTCTGGAACAGTAGCCACAGTGCTATACATTCAGCATCTCTGGAACAACAGCCCCGGTGCTATGTAGTCAGCATCTCTAGAACAACAGTCCTGGTGCTATGCATTCAGCATCTGGAAACACAGCCCCGGTGCTATACATTCAGCATCTCTGGAACAGCAGCCCCAGTGCTATACATCCAGCATCTCTGGAACAGCAGCCCCGGTGCTATACATTCAGCAAATCTGGAACAGCAGCCCCGGTGCTACACATTCATCACCTTTGGAACAGCAGCCCCAGTGCTATACATTCAGCATCTGGAACAGCAGCCCCGGTGCTATACATTCAGCATCTCTGCAACAACTGCCCCGGTGCTATACATTCAGCACCTCTGGAAAAGCAGCACCTGTGCTATGCATTCAGCATCTCTGGAACTGCATCCCTGGTGCTATGCATTCAGCATCTCAGCAGCAGCAGCCCCAGTGCTATACATTCAGCATCTCTGGAACAGCAGTCCCGGTGCTATACATTCAGCATCCCTGGAAAAGCAGCCCCGGTGCTATACATTCAGCATGTCAGGAACAGCTGCCCCGGTGCTATACATTCAGCATCTCTGGAAAAGCAGCCACAGTGCTATACATTCCGCATCTCTGCAGCAGCAGCCCCGGTGCTAAACAGTCAGCATCTCTGGAAAAGCAGCCCCAGTGCTATACATTCAGCATCTCTGCAACAGCAGCCCTGGTGCTGTACATTCAGCATCTCTGCAACAGCAGCCCTGGTGCTGTACATTCAGCATCTCTGCAACAGCAGCCCAAGTGCTGTACATTCAGCACCTTTGGAACAGCAGCCCCGGTGCTATACATTCAGCACCTCTGGAACAGCAGCCCCAGTGCTATGCAGTCTACATCTCTGGAACAGCAGCCCCGGTGCTAAGCTGTCAGCAGCTCTGGAACAACAGTCCTGGTGCTATGCATTCAGCATCTGGAACAGCAGCCCCAGTGCTATACATTCAGCATCTCTAGAACAGCCCCGGTGCTATACATTCAGCACCTCTGGAACAACATCCCCGGTGCTGTGCATTCAGCATCTCTAGAACAGCAGTTCCGGTGCTATGCATTCATCGTCTCTGGAACAGCAGCCGCGGTGCTATACATTCAGCATCTCTAGAACAGCATCCGCGGTGCTATGCATTCAGCACCTCTGGAACAGCAGCCCCGGTGCTATGCATTCCGCACCTCTGCAACAGCAGCCCCGGTGCTATGCATTCAGCACCTCTGCAACAGCAGACCCGGTGCTATACATTCAGCACCTCTGGAAAAGCAGCCCCGGTGCTATGCATTCAGCACCTCTGTAACAACAGGCCCAGTGCTATACATTCAGCATCTCTGCAGCAGCATCCCCGGTGCCATGCATTCAGCATCTCTGCAGCAGCACCCCGGTGCTATAAATTCAGCATCTCTGCAGCAGAACCCCAGTGCTATACATTCAGCATCTCTGGAACAGCAGCCCAAGTGCTATACATTCAGTACCTCTGGAACAACAGCCCCAGTGCTATACATTCAGCATTGCTGGAAAAGCAGCCCCGGTGCTATACACTCAGCATCTCTGGAAAAGCAGCCCCGGTGCTATACATTCAGCATCTCTGGAAAAGCAGCCCCAGTACTATACGTTCAGCATCTCTGGAACAACAGCCCCGGTGCTATACATTCAGCATCTCTGGAACAACAGTCCTGGTGCTATACATTCAGCATCTCTGGAACAGCAGCCCCGGTGCTATACATTCAGCATCTCTGGAAAAGCAGCCACAGTGCTATACATTCAGCATCTCTGCAGCAGCAGCCCCCGTGCTGTACATTCAGCATCTCTGCAACAGCAGCCCCGGTGCTGTACATTCAGCATCTCTGCAACAGCAGCCCAAGTGCTATACATTCAGCATCTCTGCAACAGCAGCCCAAGTGCTTTACATTCAGCACCTTTGGAACAGCAGCCCCGGTGCTATGCATTCGGCATCTCTGGAACAACAGACCTGGTGCTATGCATTCAGCATCTCTGGAATAACAGCCCCGGTGCTATACAGTCAGCATCTCTAGATCAACAGTCCTGGTGCTATGCATTCAGCCTCTGGAACAGCAGCCCCAGTGCTATACATTCAGCACCTCTGGAAAAGCAGCCCCAGTGCTATGCATTCAGCATCTCTGGAAAAGCAGCCCCAGTGCTATGCATTCAGCATCTCTGGAACAGCAGCACCGGTGCTATACATTCAGCACCTCTGGAACAACAGCCCCAGTCCTATGCATTCACCACCTCTGGAACAGCATCCCCGGTGCTATGCATTCAGCATCTCTGGAAAAGCAGCCCCAGTGCTATACATTCAGTACCTCTGGAAAAGCAGCCCCAGTGCTATACATTCAGTACCTCTGGAAAAGCAGCCACGGTGCTATACATTCCGCATCTCTGAAGCAGCAGCCCCAGTGCTATACATTCAGCATCTCTGGAACAGCAGCCCCGGTGCTATACATACAGCATCTCCTGAACAGCAGCCCCGGTGCTATACATTCAGCATCTGGAAAAGCAGCCCCAGTGCTATACATTCAGCACCTCTGGAAAAGCAGCCCCAGTGCTATACATTCAGCATCTCTGGAAAAGCAGCCCCAGTGCTATGCATTCAGCACCTTTGGAACAGCAGCCCCGGTGCTATGCAGTCAGCATCTCTGGAACAGCAGCCCCAGTGCTATACATTCAGCATCTCTGGAAGAACAGCCCCGATGCTATGCAGTCAGCATCTCTAGAACAACAGTCCTGGTGCTATGCATTCAGCATCTGGAACAGAAGCCCCAGTGCTATACATTCAGCAGCTCTGGAAAAGCAGCCCCAGTGCTATATATTCAGCATCTCTGGAACAGCAGCCCCGGTGCTATGCATTCAGCATCTCTGGAACAGCAGCCCCAGTGCTATACATTCAGCACCTCTGGAACAACATTCCTGGTGCTACACATTCAGCATCTCTGGAACAACATTCCTGATGCTTTGCATTCAGCATCTCTGGAAAAGGAGCCCCAGTGCTATGCATTCAGCACCTCTGGAACAATATTCCTGGTGCTATACATTCAGCATCTCTGGAACAACATTCCTGGTGCTATACATTCAGCATCTCTGGAACAACATTCCTGATGCTATGCATTCAGCATCTCTGGAACAACAGTCCTGATGCTATGCATTCAGCACCTCTGGAACAGATTCCTGATGCTATGCAGTCAACACATCTGGAACAACAGTCCTGGTGCTGTGTAGTCAGCATATCTGGAACAGCTTCCTGGTGCTATGCAGTGAGCACCTCTGGAACAGCAGTCTCAGGACAATGTATTCAACACCTTTTCTTTATTTTTCATGGGATGTGGGCATTGCTGGCTAGGCCAGTATTTATTGCTCACCCCTAATTGCCCTTGAGAAGCACATCTGGAACAGCAGTCCTGGTGCTATGCAGCCAGCGCCTATGGAACAGCTTCCTGGTGCTATGTAGCCAGCATTCCATTTTCAGCCTCATAAAGTCTCTTGATGAACGCATCCATCACATCAACATATCTCACATTCAGTATCTGTATACTTCACCTGACTGACTCAAACATCACATTCATAATTTAACAGCAATCACAACTGTACGTGGGGAACTTACCAATAAACAAGTATCTTTTTTCATCAATTAAAAGGAATAATGAATTGATAGGAACCAAATTTTCAAAATGATTAATTTTTAACATTTTAAATCAAATTTTAAAAACTCGTCAGATTTCATCTTTGATATTTGCTCCAATGTTTTTTTCATATCCACCCAAGATAAAACATACAAGAGGATCAGTTTGATATGAGGCAAAAATAATCTCTATTTGTTGATTATTTCTAGACAGCATTTAAATGATGCATTCAGTGGTATTGAGTAGGTGCTGTTTAATTTGGAAATGATACTGGTTGAAACTGCCTGCTATTGCCCACTGATTGATAGGGACTCAGGCTTCTCATTCTCACCGTCGCTCCCGGTATTGGGCCACGACACAGCCTGTGATCAGCCAACTAGATGGAGCACAGCACTTCAACACTTCACTATAGATTGTACATTCACCTAGACACATTCACACAGACATACTCATATACATATTCAAGCCGACACATTTTCATACATACACACATACATTCAACGTCGTCTGTTCTTTGCATTCATCGACCTGACCAAAGCATTTGACTCAGTAAATCAAGAGGCTCTGTGGATTGTGCTCCAGAGGAGGTTGGGATGTCCAAGAAACTTCATCACAATCCTGCAACTGCTTCATGATGATATGACTGCAACTGCCTTGAGTGGGAGATCTGAAACGGTCCCCTTAAAATCCGAATGGGTGTCAAGAAAGTCTGTGTGAGAGCCCCCATACTATTTACAGTCTACCTGATTGTGGCTATTCACCTCACCAAAGATCGACTGCCCTCTGGTGTCAGCGTTAAATACTGCCTAGATGGAAAACTCTTTTCACCTCGGTTGCCTCTGTGCTAAAACTAAACTGACCATCATAGACATACATGATCTACAGTTTGTGGAGGACCGTGGTGTTGTTGCCCACTCTGCAATAGGTTTGCAAGCCACGCTCAATCTCTTCAATTCTGCATCCAAGAGTCTTTGAATGTTGCCGAAGCAAAACTCGTTTATCAACCCACACGTGGTCAGCCAAATAATCCACGTCCCATGTATGTTGAAGGAGATGCACATTCTCACACATATTCATACATACATTCATATAGATTCACACACACACATACACACACACATTTGTACTGACACCCATTCACACAGACACAAACACAAATACCTGACACTCATACAGACAGAAATACATTAAGACCTGGGTGAAATAGTGGCACTAAAAACCCTGAAATAATTTAAGAAACAATTAGAAGTTGCAACGGGGTGACTTTATGTTCATTCTGAATGGATGGATCAAGCTGGACTTTCTTATCTCTAACTGAATGTTGTGTGAAAACCATCCGTGCTCTCAAGATATTAACAGCTGAAGGAGACTTCCACCCCCTCTGTGTAAGTACATGTTGGTCAAACTCGCTCTTGGCTCCAGAATGCAACTCGCAATCCCTGCCGACAGTGTAATAAGGGCCTCACAAGTCTCCATTCAACAAAAATAACCTGTATTTATATAACACCTTACAGATAATAAAATATCCCAAGGAGCATCATAAAACAAAATATGACACCAAGCCACATAAAGGACATGAGCTTGGACTAAGATGTCATTTTTTAAGAGTGCCTTAAAGGAGGAGAGAGTGGAAGAGAGGTTGGGGGAGGCAATTCCAGAGCTTCATCGTACACACCTATGCTTAAAACAGACACTAAACAATGGGTACACCTAATAAAGGGATAGTTGTAAGCTGCAATGGATTTTCCTTGATAGGTAAACTAATAGGGCAGAATGACCCACCTCAAACATATCTGTCTTGTGAATACTCCACAGTAACAGGTTTTCAGCAGTCATCTCTCATTGAGACACTTATCTGTGCTACAAGAGACATTCAGATTCATTGAGTTCTACTAGCTAGTACCCTTCAAAGATAATTGTCACAATCAATACACATCAATAATCTCAAATCAACTAATCCTGTTACTTGAGGGATAGGCACTGGCCTGTTCAGCTTCAGAATTTATTTTTAGCCATTAAAGTGAATCAGATTTATCTGGAGCCAGTTTCTATTTGTAATGATTGGGATAAAATAGCCAAGAAATCAAGTTAAGAAGGTCTGGAGCGTTGGATTCAGATGTTAAAACTTCTTTAGCTAGTTGGTGAAGGATGAGATCAGAAGTCAATCTTTACTCTGTTTTAGATTTATTCGTAAAGTGAATCACACATCATAAATGTTTAGCTCCGAAACTCAACAACACCCCCCATGTCAATAAGTCTTTCTTTATATGTGCTCAAGTCATAATCCACCGAGTGCGCCCCAGCTGTAGACACTTATCCTTAGTTTATACAATTAACATCAGAGGTGAATTAGTAATACTAGTCAGCTACATAACAGGTGATATCTCACTGGTAGATGTACCATCTGGTGGTGTGACCGAAATCCGTGGATCTGATTTAATTCTAGGTTTGTGCTGGGGTAAATGGATCATATCCAGGAAATATTGCAGTTGGTCGTCATGTCCTCAGGACTGAGGAGGTGGAGGAAAACAATCTGCCAGAAGCCCAATTTCCTGCATTAGCAGCAATGTCGCACTCCCCTATCACCCCAGTGTTCACTGACCCACAGCGACTGGACATGCCTGTCTATGAATGAAGGTAGAATTGGGTTTGGTTAAGATGCTTGATTGCCACTGATCATAAGGAAGGGTGGTCCGATAGTTTAATCGCCTCTTGAATCGTGAGGTTCTGGGGCTCAAGTCCCTCTCCAGGTCTTCAGCACGAAAATCAAGGCTGACACCCCTGTGCAGTGCTAGGGGAGTGTTGCATTGTCAGAGGTGCTGTCTTTCAGATGCGACGTTAAACCAAGGCCCCATCTGCCTGTTCAGGTGGATGAAAAGATCCCATGGCACTATTTTGAAGAAGAGCAGGGCAGTTGTCCCCAGTGTCCTGGCCAATATTCACCCCTCAATCAACATCACAAAATCCGGATTACCTGTTCATTATCACCCTGCTGTTTGCTGTGCATAAAGTGATTAAACTTCAAAAGCATTTCATTGGCTGTATAGCCCTTTGAGAAGTCGGATGGTTGTGACAAATGCTACACAAATGCAACTCTTTGTTGCTGCCTTGTAGCCATTGGTTTCAGTTCACACTTCAAACTCAGTTCCTTGGTTACCAGCTCCTTGTCTGAGACTAAACCTTAGCGCCATTGTTGACCCTGAGAGAGCTTCTGACTACATATTCGTACCATTACTAAAACTACCTATTTCTGCCTCAGTGACATTGACCGACATCGGTCCATCTCAGTTCACCTGCTGCTGAAACCCTCATCCAGACTCGACTATTCCAATGCACTCCTGGCTGGCCTCCCACACTCCACCGTCCGTAAACTTGAGAGGTCGTCCAAAACTCTGCTGCTGTGTCCTAACTCGAACAAATCCTGTTTTCCTATCACCTCGGTGCTCGCTGACCTACGTTGGCTCCCAGTCAAGCAACATTTTGATTTTAAAATTCTCATCCTTTTTTTCAAATCTGACCATAGCTTTGCCACCGCCCCCCCATCTCTGTAACCTCCTCCAGCCCCACAACCCTCCGTGATATCTGCAGTCATCTAATTCTGGTCTCTTGTACATTCCCAATTATAATCGCTCCACTACTGGTCTCCGTGTCTTCAGCTGCCTAGAGCCTAAACTCTGGAATTCCCTCCCTCCATCTCTCTGCCTCTCTACCTTGCTTTCCTCCTTTAAGGACACTCTTCAAAACCTACCTCTTCGACCAAGCTTTTGGTCGTCTGCCCGAATATCTCCCTATGTGGCTCAGTATCTTATTTTGTTTTAAGAACATAACATAACATAAGAACTAGGAGCAGGAGTAGGCAATTCAGCCCCTCGAGCCTGCCCCGCCATTCAATACGTTCATGGCTGATCTGATTTCAGCCTCAAACCTGATTTCCTGCCCTCTCCCCATAACCTTTCAACCCGTTACTAATTAAAAATCTGTCTATCTCTTCCTTAAATTTATTCAGCGTCCTGGCATCCACTACATTCTGAGGTAATGAATTCCACAGATTCAGGACCCTTTGAGAAAAGTAATTCCTCCTCATCTCTGATTTAAATCTACAACCCCTTAGCCTAAAACTATGGCCTCTCATTCTAGAATGCCCCACAAGGGATTTATAGTTTTATAAATACTCCTGTGAAGCACCTTGGGATGGTTTATTATATTAAAGGTGCTATATAAATTTAAGTTCTTGTTGTTATTTACCTACTTTAGGCAGCTGATTGTATAATTGGCCCCCATACAATTCCTGCTCTGGTGATTCCTGTTGGAAACAAATCCAACCATACCGTGAGGACAGAATCTGCTTTGGTTCTGATGCTTCCCAGAGCCGATTATCCCGATAACCCTCTCTGACTGACAGCTGCGTGTGGCATGGCTGCTTTAGCAAGGGCGCAGGAGGCACTCGGCACCTGTGACACTGTATCCCAGCAGGTTAAAAGGGCAGGAGGAACTTGCACCTCATCATTGCCCTTACAACTTCCCTATAAGCAGCCAATATGGCAGCCGGCCAGTGTGCAGTCAGGTTCTCCAAACATAATGAATAAATGACCCAAGAATCTGATTTCCTGTGTGTTATTTGGGGAGATAAATGTTGATAAGAGAAAGCCCAGCTCTCCTTTTCCATTCAACGGCAGTCTCGGTTTCCTGTGAAATACTTCCTCAACACTGCGCTGAAGTGTCAAGCCAAGATTATGACGTATCCACCTTTATACTCGCCCTGGACAACCTGGTTCACACACTTACTCCCCACTGTGTGAAATACATGATTGCTGATCTTTTCATAGACCTTCCCCCCGCAGCCACCCCCCCCCCCCCCCCCCCCCCCCCCACCCCCCCCCGGCCTCTTACACCCAATGGCACAGGTGGGAATAACAGGAAAGATGTTACAATTGGAGTACCTCAGACCTAGAGCACCTCAGGCCTAGAGCACCACTGCCAATGTATCGGTCACTGGTCCATTTAGATGTCATAATTTAGATTGCCCTCCCACCTCTATCCAATCTTCTCCTCTCCTGAGGACATGGACATTTCCTTGGTTAATTTCCCAAAGACAATGGCTACCTCTGAAAGTGGCCATTCTTCATGTGTGAGTCTAAACAGTGACCTAAAGCTGTTTGACTATGGGAGGTATCACAGCCCATCCTGACTTTGTCCTCATCTGACAGACACCATCCACACCCACCTTAAGCAATAACCTGCTCACTGACATTCAGTTTGTGTTCCGCCAGGACCACTCAGCTCCTGATCTCGTTACAGCCTTGGTTCAAACATGAGCAAAAGAGCTGAACACCCGAGGTGAAGTGCAAGTAGCTACCCTTGACATCAAGGCAGCATTTGACCAAGTGTGGCATCAAGGTGCCCCAGCAAAACTGGAGTCAATGGGAATCGGGGGCAAAACTCTCCACTGGTTGGAGTCATACTTAGCATAAAGGAAGATGGTTGTGGTTGTTGGAGGTCAGTCATCTCAGCTCCAGGATATCACTGTCCTGAGGAACAAGGTAGTGTCCTAGGCCCAACCATCTTTGGCTGCTTTATCAATGACCTTCCTTCCACCATAAAGTCAGAAGTGGGGATGTTCACTGATGATTACACAATGTTCAGCATCATTCGCGACTCCTCAGATACTGAAACAGTCCATGTCCGAATACAGCAAGACCTGGACAATATCCAGGCTTGAGCTGATAAATGGTAAGTAACACTTGTGCCACACAAGTGCCAGGTAATGACCATCTCCAACAAGAAAGAATCTAATCATTTCCCCTTGACGTTCAATGACATCACTATCGCTGATTTCCCCACCATCAACATCCTGGGGGTTACTATTGACCAGAAACTCAACTGAACTAGCCATACTGTGGCTACAAGAGCAGGTTAGAGGCTGGGAATTCTGTGGAGTCTCTTCCTGACTTCCCAAAGCCTGGTCTGCAATCTACAAGGCACAAGTCAGGAGCGTGATGGAATACTCTCCACTTATCTGGATGAGTGCAGCTCCAACAACACTCAAAAAGTCCAACACCGTCCACACTGAGTCCACAAACCAGGAACGTCTCAGGTTTCGTGCCTGCTCTGTGTTGATATCAGAGAGGGGCACTCACTCCTGATCCTGATTCAGTGAGTCTGATTGGGGATGTGTGTGGAAGGGAGGAGACGATCCTGTTCTATCGCCTGATAATATTCGATGTGTAGGTTTATACCTATAAAATGGTCACTGAGCTCTGTGGATACTCAATGGAACATACCTCCATTGTCAGAGGAGGAAGATTGGAGATAAACAATAAATGTGCTGCTCCAAGGAACATGATATTTGATTTGCCCCAACAGGAGGAAACTTCTATCATGAAGCCATTCTGCCACCTTGTGGCATTGGCCAGAAATGGCAGCTGTATCAGCATTAGGTCTCCAAAGTTTAGAAATCTCCAGCTTCAAGCAGAAAGCAATTTATTAAGGCCAGTCAAGCCTGCGATTCACTTTGAGAGTTCAATCCTTTAGCCTTTTCCCATTGGGCTAATAAATCAAATATTTTCTTATGTGAAGAGTGAGTGGTATACGTGTTGCTCTAGACTATAATATGCAGGTAAAAGTGCATGTTGCCACAGCAACTCGGACTCCCTGAGTGAACACATCACAGGCCTTTGAGAAGCCATTTAAAATTTTAGCTGGCTTTTTTGGTGCAGGAACACTAATAGTAACATTTTAAAAGATTTTGAATGTGCTTTTTTTCTTAATTTACTAAGAAACCAACTTTGGTGCCTCAGTATGACAAGCGATTGGCTCTGTGTATTTTTCAAAAGTTATTCTCAGTTGTTTAAAATTGGGATACCCACAAGTTGGTGGACCAGACACAGATTAAAATGCTTATTTATTGCGATCAACCAATCTCCAGCTGTATTAATCAAATGCACCAAGTTACCACTCTTAAATATATCAAAGAAATGTACAGGTGGGCTCGTAACCCAAAGGCCCAGACTATTGTTCGAGGGAAATGGGTTCAAATCCCATTGCAGCTGGTGGAATTTAAATTCAATTAACAAATATACACTTGGTCCCAGTAATTGACCTTAGAACTATCATTTGATTGTTGTAAAAAAAAAAACCCATCTGGTTCGCTAATGCCCTTTAGGGAAGGAAATCTGCCATCTTAACCTGGCCTGGCCTACATGGTGACTCCAGAGTCACAGCAATGCCTAGCAGGCCACTTCACTCAAGGGCAGTTGGGAATGGGCAACAAATGCTGGCCTCATCAGCCATCTCTACATCCCATGAAAAAGAAGGAACGCATTTTAAAGCAATTTGTTGTTTTGGAATGGTGCCCGATTCATGTCAGATTTGTCTGCAGTAACATATGCAAATGGATTTGAGTGGAAACTCAAAAAAAAAACACTCCTCCAAAACACGGCACTACTTGGGGCACAATTTGTGGCCTTCACGCCAATTGTGCCTGCAGTGGAAATGCTACCCCACTGGAATAGTCTCTGGGTAGGTCGGTGGAGCTGAAAACCATGAAGTCACTTTAAAAACAGCTGAGTGCTAGGATGGGAGCTCTGTGGTGCCAGAGTTTCCTCATTATGCATCTGACCTATTCACATGTACAAACTGTGCATAACCTCAACCCTCGTGGCCGACTAACCATCTTGTGTTTGAGCCAAGGCAGCAAAAGACAACATAATTGTATAACCATAGGGGGCATCCTTTAGGGATGCCTACACCTTGGAGCAGGTGCAGGAGAGCTTTACTAAAATGGTATCAGGGTCCTGAGAGACTTAAGTTACACGGAGAGACTGAAGAAGTTTGGCTTGTTCCTCATACAGCAAGAAAGGTTAAGAGGGTATTTAGTGGAGATGTTCAAAATCATGAATGGCTTTAATGAAGTAAATGAGGAGAAACTGTTTCCAGTGGCAGGAAGGTCAGTTACCAGAGGACACAGATTTTATGTGTTTGACCAAAGAAGCAAAGATGCCACATGGAAACATGTTTTATACATTGCAAGTTGTAATGATCTGGAATATGCTGCCTGAAAGGGCAGTGGGAGCAGATTCAGTCACAAATTTCAAAAGAGAATTGAATAAAAACTTGAAGGGAAAATATAGCAACGGGGAAGGAACAGAGGAGTGGGATTAATTGCATAGCTCCATCAAAGATCCAGCACAGGTGCAAGAGGCCTTATGGCCTCCTTCTGTGCTGTGTCGTTCTATGATTCTTTGATTACAGCCAAGGCTGACGTCAACTGTGCCTTAGTTGTTAGCCATCTAACTTGTACATCAGAAGGTTTTGTGTTCAAATCTTACACCAGGACTTGAGTACAATAATCTAGGCTGATGCTCCAGTGCAGTACTAAGGGAGTGCTGCACTGTTGGAGGTGCTGTCTTTTGGATGAGACATTAAACCAAGGCCCTGTCTGCTTTCTCAAGTGGACATAAAAGACCCCATGACACTATTTCAAAGAAGAGCGAGAGAGTGAGCCTCAGTGTCCTATGGCCAATGTTTATTCCTCTACCAATATCACAAAGACAGGTTATCTGGTCATTATCACATTACTGTTTGTGGGAGCTTGCTGTACACAAATTGGCTGCCTCGTTTCCTACATTACAACAATGACTACACTTCAAAAGTATTTAATTGGCTGTAAAACATTTGGGAAGTCTAGTGGTTGTGAAATGCGTTATATAAATGTTCTTTTCTGGATCCTGACTTCACTCAACACCCACACAGCAGGGCCTGTTAATGTTGATGGGAACTCTGGCTGATTTATTTCCCCCCGACTTGCTCCAGGGTCTCTGAAACTACAGCAGCTGAGGTATGTTCAGAAGGGGAGTGCTAGAGTTGGACTAAGTATATTTCCCAATATGTGTCCCACAGCAGAAGGATTTCTGTAGGAGATTTAAAACAGTTTGTACTTGGATTTGAGAAACAGATGGCGAGACTCCCATGGGTGTAACATGGCTTGATTAACAATGAGTCCTGTTTTTATTTTATTCCATGTACGTTGTACATACACAAAGGTACATGTGCACATATGCACATGCACTGGTCAATCTGCTGTGCATATGAGGAGTACATTCCTCAGGTGAAGTAAGATGGTAGATCCATAAGACCATAAGATGTAGGAGGAGAAGTAGGCCATTTGGCCCATCAAGTCTGCGCCACCATTCAATGAGATCATGGCTGATCTGAAACAATTGGATCAGGACATTGCATTCTCATATTGCCCGTATAAATTTCTAAAAGTTGTTGATGTAAAATTAACCAAACTGTAATTACAACCTCTCTGCAGCGACAGTACTGCAGCACCTCACTGAGGGTGACTGTAGTAACTGAAGGTATAGTCTCTCCTGCTGTCTATCAGGGGTCACGTGATTGTTCTTGGAGGCTCCAACCATTGAGCCTTAAGCATTGGTAATTGAGAGGGAGGGCTTCTTGTCTAGGACCTGGTTCAAACATGTAGCATCCGAAAAACTCTCTGTAATAAAGCTAACTGTTTCTTGTTGAAACCTGTCCTGTATGTCAAGTCATTACATTTGGCGACGAGGGTAAAATAGCTCCGATACTGCACTTCACCTTGTTAATGTGAGTACATCAAACCTTAAGAAAAAAGAAAAGACTGCTCACCAGTCATGCTACTCTTCAGCAGAATTGACCCTTACAATACAACTATGGAAGACTGGAGCCAGTATGCAGAGCGCCTTGGTTTTTATTTTGTAGCAAATGAAATTACCACGGAGGAGAAGCAGAAAGCCATCCTTTTGACTGTATGTGGTAGCAAGACACACAATCTCATCCGTAGCCTGATGACCCTGAACGCGCCCGGTTCTAAGCCCTTTAACAAGTTAGTGGACATGGTGAAAATGCACTTCCAGCTGAAACCATCCATAATAATGCAGAGGTTTAAGTTTAATTCCAGAGTTAGTGCCCTGGGAGAGTCCATCGCAACCTATGTAGCGAAGTTGCAGCAGTTGACTGAGCACTGTGACTTCGGAGACACACTCAGTGATACGCTGCGTGATCAACTAGTTTGCAGAGTTCACCACGACGCCATTCAGCACCATTTACTCACAGAAGACAACATCGATTTGAAGCACGTCCTGGAAATAGCATTCGCCATGGAAAGTGCTGCGGGAAACCTTGCAGGCTTTATAACACGGACAACATGGCGCTGTCTTCATGTGGGGCGGGAACCTACCGTCCAGGCGTGGCGTGAAAACCAGAGACACAGCAGCGATGTGAGAGACAATGTTTGCTATTAGAAAAACAAAAAGGCCAAGTAGAAACATTTCAGCAGTGATTCCGAGGTTAATCTGTTATAGATGTGGGGGTGACCACGGCCTGGCCACCTGCAGAATCAAGGAGGCAGAACTCCATTACTGCCATAAGAAAGGTCACGTAATAAAGCAATGCAGGGCAAAGTCGAAACAGCCTCGTAAAGCAGCAAACCAATATACAACAGAACCTGAAGCTGCTGAAAGCGTCAACTATTCCCTGTATAACGTCACAGCTGTAAAAACCAAACCTATCACTGTCACAATCTAACTTAATGGGAAGCCATTAATAATGGAGGTAGATACAGGAGCCTCAACCACACTGGTGGGAGAGCACACATTTAAATACCTAAATGAAGGTGCACAGCCACTGAATCTGGAGCGGACAACTACTAAATTGAAGACATACGCTGGAGAATTCATACAGACAAAGGACATCACCACAGTACCTCCGTCTGCCCAGCTTCCAGTGATCATAGCGACAGGTGAAGGACCCAGTCTTCTGGGCCAAGACTGGTTACAAAAAAATCAAGCTTAACAGGTCTGAACTATTTCACTTGAGAACAGGAAGAGTTCCTGAAGGAAATATGACAGGGTATTTCCTGACGAATTAGGCAAGTTAAAAGGCCTGCAAGCAAAAATATATGTGGATTCTCAGGCGACACCATTTCTTTAAGGCCGGACCTGTGCCTTATGCTTTAAAGGAGAAGGTGGATGCAGAGTCTAACTGTCCAGTTAGAAAAGCTGGGCATCATCCAGCCAGTCCACTTTTTGGAATGGGCAGCACAGTGGTGAAGCCTGACCAAACTATACACATTTGTGGGGATTATAAATTGACCGTGAGCAAGGCATCCAAACTAGATAAATATCCTATCCCAAGGATAGACGACATATATGCAAAGCTAACTGGAGGCAAATCCTACACAACACTGGACAGGACCCCTGCTTAGCAATAATTAGAGCTGGATAGCACATCTAGAGGGTATGTAACCCACAACAGGCACAAGGGTCTGCTCCAATATACTCGCCTACCCTTTGGAATATCAACTGCATGTGCAATCGCCCAGAGGACAATGGAGAGGCTTTTGCAAGGATTTCTCTGAGTAGTAGTGTACCTAGTTAGTGTTCTGATCACAGGGTCAACTGAAACCAAACACTTGGCCAACCTAGGAGGAAGTGCTAAGAAAATCCTTGGAAGCCGCTGTACGATTAAAGATTCCAAGCGCCAGAAGTTACTTATCTGGGTCACAGGGTGGATGCCATGAGTGTCATCCAGTAGAAGAGAAAGTTAGGGAAATCAAGGATGCGTCCTCTTCGTCCAGTGTAACTGAACTCAAGTCTTTTCTGGGTATGATCAACTATTATAGCTGCTTCTTGCCAAACTTGTCAACAGTATTATCACCATTACACTTGTTAAAAAAAAAATCATCGTTGGTCGTGGTATTCACAACAGGAAGAAGCCTTTGTGAAAGGTAAGAAGCTATTGCATTCCTCGTATTTATCCATCGAAAGAATAGGCATTAACATGTGATGCCTCTCCTTAAGGTGTGGGAGCTGTGTTATCACACAGGATGGAAGATGGATCAGAAAGGCCAGTTGGCTATCTCTCCCGAACTCTCTCTGCAGCCGAGAATTCTAGTTGTTCCCAACTAGAAAAGGAAGGTTTATTGGTGGCATTCAGCTTGAAGAAATTCCACCAGTATCTGCACGGACGACATTTCACCATTGTGTCGGACCATGAGCCATTAATGGGTTTATTAAGGCCATTCCACCAATAGCTTCAGCAAGATTATCATATTGGGCTTTGACATTATCTGCATATGAGTATAACTTCATGCACCGTCCTGGCTTGCATATTGCAAATGCGGACACACACAGTTGTCTCATGTTACCAGATCGCATTGTACATGCTCCAGTGCCACAAGAAATTGTACTTGTACTGGATTCCTTGGATTCTTCCCCCATGTGCATGAAGCAAATTACAAATTGGACGAACAGAGATCCAAATTTATTATAAGTCCGAGACCTTGTATTGAAAGGGTGGTCAAATTCACCAGCGTCTGAAGAAAAACAGAGTTAAATTATCCAAATAGAATCTTGTTGTGGGTCTCAAGAGTTGTCGTCCCTCCTCAAGGAAGAGAATCACTCTTGACAGAGCTTCACTGTACATCCAGGCATATTGAAGGTGAAGATGCTTGCACGAAGCTATGTCTGGTAGCCAGGCATTGACAGTGACATTGAAAGCACGGTCTCCATTGTCAGCAACAACATAAGTTGCCTGTTTCAGCTCCACTGCATCCAAGGGAGCGGCCTGGTCGACCCTCGGTTAAACTACATATTAATTATGTAGGACTATTTTTAGGTATCATGTTTTTATTGATCCATTCTAAATGGATGGATGTGTATGAAGTCAGATCACTGACATTGAGCACAACTATTGAAAAGCTATGTCATAGTTTGAGCATACATGGCCTACCGGAAGTCATCATTTCAGATAACGGTACAGTCTTTACAGTACAAAGGTTCAAAGATTCATGAGTTTAAATCGAATCATACATATTAAAGCAGCACCATATCATCCTTCATCAGATGGTTTAGCTGAAAGAACAGTGCAAACTTTCAAATCAGGAATGAAGGGGTTATCAGAGGATACTCTAGAAACTTGACTTTCCCACTTTCTTCTCAATTATCATATGATGCCTCATTCAACTATGGGTTCAACACTGTCTAAATTATTGATGAAATACCGCCTACGTACACATACAAGGTTAAGTATGGTATTTCCAAATTTAGAGGGGAGGGTAGAGAATCAGATTAATCAAAAATTGAATCATGAAATTCATAGAAAAGCTTACAGATTTACTGTAGTAGATACAGTTTTCATGTGGAATTTTGGAAGTGGACCTTGTTTGGTTCCTGGTACAATTGTCTTAGAAACTTGTCTCATGTCCCTCCAAGTGGAAGTGGAAGACCAAATTGTTCGAAAACATGTGGACCATCTTCGGAATAGAGGTACATTCCAACAACCAGCTAGCTATTCTGCCTGTGATTAATATCGAACCATTAATCCCTGTGGTGACAGATCAACCTAGGATAGACATGCCCGATGTCACTGTAGAGTTGCGGAACCCTGAACTGCCACTTTCTAATGATGTATGTGGTGCTGCAGATCCTGATCATGGCGATCCTGTGGAAGAACCTCAAGTGGTGGAGTTACACCACCCTAACTGAATAAGGAAAGCACCTCAGAGACGTAATCTTTATTCACCTGAATTGTATATATGTATATGTTGTTGAATATTCAAATGTTCTCTGTAAATAGAAACTGTAAAAAAAACTAAAGGGGGACAAAATGAAGGTATAGCCTCTCCTATTGTCCATCAGGGGTCACGTGATTATTCTTGGAGGCTCTGAGCAATGAGCCCTAAGCACAGGTAATCTGGGAGGTGGGGTTTCTTGTTGTGGACCTGGTTCAAGCATGTAGCATCTGAAAAGCTCTCTGTAATAAAGTTAATTGTTTCTTGTTGAAATCTGTCCGGTACGTCAAGTCATCACGGTGACCTAGTTAGCAGGGTAGGGAGCTTGTATGTGTGAAAGTAGGTAATTGTAATAGAGTTAACAAGAAGTATTGCAGCTGCAGGATTTTAAGGATATTGTATACGTCATGTATATGTCATGTATTCTATAAAAGTATTTAGAGGTGTGGCTGCCAAAATGTTTGGAGTCAAATGGACATTCTTGTGTCATGTTTTTGGTAGTAAAACAAATTTTGATCATTTCCAATGCACAGAGAAATATCTCACTAATTGAGAATTACTCCAGGATTCAGATTTAAAAAGGATGTTAAAAAAAACTAGTATAACATCTAATCACATTAGAAATAGTAGGCCATGTAACCTTTTGAGCATTCTCCGCCATTCTATAAGATCATGGCTGATCTATTACCTCAGCTACATGTTCCCACACTTTGTTTATATCTCTTAATTACCTTAGTATCCAAAAATGTATTGACCTCTGTCTTAAATATATTCAATGACTGAGCATCCACAGCTCTCTGGGCTAGAGAATTCCAAATGTTCACAACCCTTTGAGTGAAGAAATGTCTCCTCATCCCAGTCCAATGTGGTTGACCTCTTGTCCTGAGACTGTGCTCCTGTGTTCTAGACTCGCCAGCCAGGGGGGAAACATTCACCCAGCATCTACCCTGTCAAGCCCCTTAAGAATTTTATATGTTTCAAGGAGATCACCTCTCATTCTCCTTAACTCAAGCGGAAAGGTGGCAGGAGAGTGATGTCAATGTGCCCAGTTCCCTCTGGTGACGTTGATGAAAGCAGCCCCCTTTTTCTCAAAGAGTGACCCACATTTTCTGGGGCCTCATCAGATGGACTTTTTTCACATGACCCTATTCATTCATGAGAACATTGTGAGTTGGGGGGGGGGCGGGGACGGGGGCAGGGGAGTGAGGGGGCGCATTTGGTCCCAAAGGTAGAGTGGGGGAAGACCATGAAGATAAAGACATGAATTCGGAAATCAAGGAGCAGGAAACCAGTGGAACTTGGCTAGAACATGGGTAATGTATATTCAGAACTTCATACAGCCTCGACTCTAAGCTGCAGATGTTTTGGATAATTTGCTACTTTGTAGGGTGGAGTTTGGAAAAGCAGTGAAGAGGTTGTTAAGGCGATGAAGACATGGCTGGGAGTCTTAATGAAAAGAAGCATTTGTATGGAAAACGTATCCTGTTCTTGTCTTATTTCTTTCAGCCATGGTACATACAGGGTTTTAAAACCAGATTCACTCACAGAAAATAATCTAACTTGCTTTGATAAAGTAGGAGTAGATTACTTGGACAGGTGCCTGCTGGGGATAAGCCACTCAATTCAAATGCCAACACCTGTAGCTCCTGTACAGAATTCTGATTGGCAGCTCTTTGAAGTTTAAGATACACATCTTTAAGTTTCCTTGGCTGTGGCCATTTTAAAAATTATGTTTCAGCTCCCTTCATTAAATTGGATAGTCTGTCTGAAGCTATTAGAATAGAGAGAAAGGTTTGAAGTGGCTCCGTGGGCAGTCTGTAGCAAAATGCATAGGTATAGCCAAGGAGGACAAAAGAATCATTATCCAGCATGTAATGTTTCTGTTGAGAGTTCTTGAGGTGCACTGGGTAGCGTCCCTGCCTCTGAGCCAGAAGTGCCGGGTCTGAGTCCCATCCCAGGACTTAATGTGGCCAAACAGGTTGATTGTCAAACTGCAAATCCTTCTGAGATGCGCCAAAGGTAAGAGTGGGTGAGCTTCCTGGTCAGCCAGCGATGGAAAGGATGTTGGAACCTCTACCATCACCGTCCATAGCTCCAGACTACAACATGCATGCTGCCACAGCAACTCGCACTTCCTGAGTGAAGGACCACCCATGTTTCTGTTGGAAGCGAAACAAGGTGTCCTTGGTCTTGCCAATCTTCAACAGAAGAACGTTCAGTGCTTCATGTCAGACAGAAACACAGCAGTTCAGCAGCTGCAGAATGCAGGATAGTAGCAGTGAGGTGGAGTTGGGTATTGTGGACTTACATATGGAAACTGCTCCTGTACTGATGTTAGCTAGCCACTGTGTAAAGCTCACTATTAAGAATGACCTAAGGATCTGTTTGGCTCTAAGCAAAAACTTTACACTCAAGTGTCAATTATTTAGTCTGTAGCTAAAAATGCACAATCTGAGCTTTTTTTTTATTCATTCGTGGGTTGTGGGCATCGTTGGCTAGGCCAGCATTTATTGCCCATCCCTAATTGCCCCTTGAGAAGGTGGTGGTGAGTTGCCTTTTTGAACTGCTGCAGTCCATGTGGTGTAGGTATACCCACAGTGCTGTTAGGGAGGGAGTTCCAGGATTTTGATCCAGTAACAGTGAAGGAACGGTGATACAGTTCTAAGTCAGGATGGTGTGTGACTTGAAGGGGAACTTGCAGGTGGTGGTGATCCCATGCATTTGCTGCCCTTGTCCTTCTAGGTGGTAGTGGTCATGGGTAAGGAGCCTTGGCGAGTTGCTGCACTGCATCTTGCAGATGGTTTAATATTGTGCATCCAGTTCATCCCCAAGATGATTTACTTCCAGCATTTTACAGACCTAATCTCCAGTCTCTCCCGCCCTCACACCCCCTCATCACAACCTCCCCTCACTTCCCCCACTTTTGATGCCATCTGTTACATTTCTGGACCTTTGTTTTACCTGCCCAATATCTTACAACATGCCAGAGGTGGCAATGTAGCGCAGGCAGTGATATCTCACAGTGGTCTCCAGATCAAGGGGGCATAACATCAGAATTAGAGCCAGTTCATTCAGGGTGATGTTAGGAAGCACTTCTTCACACTTAGGTTCATGGAAATCTGGAATTCTCCCCCAAAACTACCCCTCCCCCCTGACCTCCAAAAACAACTTTGTTGATACTAGGAGTCATTGGAAAATTTTAAAATTGAGAATGACAGATTTTTGTTAGGTCTGGGTATTAAAGGGGTGACAGCATTAAGATGGCTAGATGGAGTTAAGATAACCATGATTTCATTGAATAGTGAAATAGGCTCAAGGGGCTGAATGGCCTCATTCTGTTCCTATCCTATTATGTACTGATTGGAAACAGCTAGGAAAGCAATCATGAAAGGGCACTGCTCTTGAGATGGTCCAAAGACGACCTAGCAGTTGATGATGTGGATTGGACTTTGATCCCACCTCAAACCAAAGTGGAAGCAAGTCATCCTCAATCCTGAGGAACTGCCTGAGAAGAATTGTTGGCTGTATTGAAGGTCACAGAGATGCCAAGGAGGTTGAGGGGGCCTGGGATAGGGTCAAAGTCATGTTAGGAGGTTGTTGATGACTTTGACCAAGGAAGTCTCAATGCCACGGAAACCAGGCTGAAGACAACTGACCATTGAAGGGGTGAGAGAGTTATTCAGGATACTCAACAGGTAAAGGAAATAAATTGTCAGGCAGTGCTAGCAGGTAACCAGAGTTGCATGGCAAGAGGGCACAGGATCAAGATTGTGAAAGGCAAGATTTGTGTTGCACCGTGGGTGAGTAGGTTGCCAGGAGCGGTGCTTGAGGGCTGGACACTGTACTCATTTAGGATACAGCTGGATGCTGTAATGGGGAAATGGCATGTCTGGCATTCTGGAGGGCAGATAAAGGCTTCAGTGATTGAGGTGGAGTGTGTTTCATTTTACTGCATCCAGTATTAGTAAGTGCCACTTAGAAAGAAGTACATGTAGAAACATGGTCATGCTTGGGGTGCTCACCGAGCGAGACTCACAGACACAAATCTACAGAGCAGTGAGCATTTGGAGACCCAACACCTTCCTGGACTTCTGAATAAATACTCATTTAAATACATTTTCAGTGCACTCTGTTGCAACACAGCAGCAGCATATGGCCATTAAAATACATGATGAAAAGCATTTTCACACCACAAGTGTCTAGGGTTGGAATGCACTGCCTGAGAGTGTGGCAGAGACAGGCTCAGTTGAGGCATTCACAAAGGAATTAGACTTTTATGAGAAGGAATAATGTGTCGGGTTATGGAGAGAAGGCACGGGGAATGGCACTAGATGAGTTGCTCATTCAGAGAGCCGATGCAGACACAATGGGGTGAATGGCCTCCTTCTGCACTGTAATAATTCTGTGATTCTGTGATAAGTGAAAAACACCCAGTCAGTTGAGGTCGCTCTTTATTATTGTTTTTTATTTTGAAAGATAAACAAGCAGAAAAATAAAGTGCCCTTCACAGAATAAACTTGATTCTCATCTTTTACAAACAATGCTGGCCTCAGATTAAAAAGAACATTCCCTCTTGGTCAATGGAGCAAAGAGAAAAAGTAGCGACATTTTGTTGGAAGGTGACAGCTGTTCACATTTCCTATTTTCTATGCTGCATGGCATTTTTTTAAAAAGTGCATTCTCCAAACCAAGATTGAAAAGTTTTTGTTTGTCAGATATGGAATTATAAACGTTCTCCCTGCAGGGACACACCCTACATCACCAACACTGCAGAGTTTAAGCACAGGATTTGTGTGGCAGCTTTAAGACACTGAGAATTAGGAAAGGTCTTTACTGACTTTGTACAACAGAGGGAGCTAAATCACCAGGACTCAGTGTTTCAGCATCATAGGCATCATAGGCAAAAAACATAAAAGGAAATAACTTGCCTGTTACTGGTAATTTTATTATCTCCAGCACTGATGGTTGGGGGGGGGGGGTGGAAATGTTTTCGCCCTTGTTTGTCAGTCTGTTTGTCTGCAAACAATATATCTCAAAAAAAGTAATGGGCAGATTTTGACAAAACTTGGTAGACAGATAGGGTATGGCCCAAATGAGAACTGAGTAGCTTTTGGCAAAGATACGGATCTGTGTCTGGATCCTGGAATTTTTTTTAAAGGATCTAGTTAACATTGGGAGACAGGATGAATTGACTTTTTGCTTATAGAGCATTGTGGGTTGTTTTATTTTGAATGGTAATTGTTTCAGAATGTTGTGGATTGTCTCAGCTGCTGTCATGGAATTTGGCACAGCTGTTGAAATGTGAGCAGATTTTTCAGAGCAGCTTCTTGGATGTGGATTGGCCTGAAGCCTCCTCAGTGAGATGAAAGCTCTAAATAAAAATATTTTTTTTCTCTGCTTTGTAGTTACAGAGCATCAATTGGGCAGGGAAAAGCCTCAAGAAAGAGCTGTGAAATTGTAATAACATTGAGTTAACACAGCATGGCAGTGGCACTAGTTCACATGTTTATTTCTGTTTTCCATTCTCTTTCCTGAATCATGGTATGAGTACTTGTTCCATGGATGTGGATCAACCTTCTGGTATCTCACTCTGTTCATCACAGATGAGCCTAGACAGCAAACATTAACGGGCAATAAACCACAAAGGGCATCACACACCTTGTCACTCAACCAGTATCCAAGTACCCAAATGAGTTTTCCACCAGGTACACTAGTTAGTAACCAGGAGTAGAAACCTGGATAATTATTTCCCTCACTACTTCAGGGGTGGCAAGGCTAATTGTAAACCTCCCCACAGATGCTGAGGTTCAGGTTGGCTATCATGGTACAGCTCAGGGATCAAACGTGGGATCTTTCTGGTTCATATGGTTCAATTATACATTATCTTTAACAAGTGATCCACCAGGACAGCCCATTATATCAGATTTAACTTATTGCCGCTGGTGATGCGATGTAATCTGCTTCGCATGTTGCCAGCTATCATAGAACAAGGTGGCTGCTTTCATCTCAGAGAAACTGGATCCACCTACATACTACTGGGAAAAGGGCACTGGATTTAATAAATGTTGGAATGGCTCATGGAAAAAGAAAGACTTGCATTTACAAAGTGCAGGCATTTATACGTTTATATCATGTCTTTCACAACCTCAGGATACCCCAAACACATTACAGCCAATGAAGTACATTTGAGTACTTGAAATAGTCCCTCTTGTAATGTAGGAGATGCAGCACAGCAAACTCCCACAAACAGCACTGTGGTAATGAGGAGATAATCTCTTCTATTGCTGTTGGTTGTATATCACATTCATGGGGAGATGATGGTGTAGTGGTGATGTCACTGGACTAGTAATCCAGAAGCCCGGGGCTAATGCTCTGGGGATATGGGTTCAAATTCAGTTAATAAAATCTGGAGTATAAAGATGAAACTATCATTGATTGTTGTTCACTAATACCTTTTTTAGGGAAGGAGATCTGCCATCCTTACGGGGTCTGGTCCTACAAGTGATTCCAGACCCACAGCAATGTGGTTGATTCTTAGCTGTCCTCTGTTTGGTTCAAAGACAGTTAGGGATGGGCAATAAATACTGGCGTCAGCAAAGAGGGGTTGGGGGGGAGAGGGGGAAAGTGGTAGGGGGTATGGGGGAAAGGGGGGAGGGGGAGAGTAGATGGGGAGTGGGTGAAGGGATGGGGAAGGGGGGAATTGGTACCAAAGGGCATTTGGGCATTTTGTAACAAAATGGTTTTGATAACACAAGGTTTCTGACTTCTAGCAATGCTGACATTATGTCAATGACACCTTGGGTACCTCACCAAGTGCAGAGGCCCATGGCTGCTGTTTGTTTTTAGTAGAAACAACAAAGTTCACTCAGTTTTCTTGGCTGACTCTTAATACATTGTCCACAGACTAACCAACTCAAGTAACCAGAGATTACCAACCTCACTTCTGGTCGTGGGAGCTTGCTGTGCACAAATTGGCTACTGCAGTTTCCTACATTGCAATGATGACTGCACTTCAGAAAAGCACTTTGTTGGCTGTAAAGCTCCTTGGGTTGTTGCTTAGAACCATAGAAAAGTTATGGCGCAGAGGAAGAGGCCATTCAACCCATCTTGTCTGTGCTGGCCAAAAAGAGAAAAAAAGAAATTAGCCGCTCATTCTAATCCCACTTTCCAGCACCTGGGCCATAGCCTTGCAGGTTACAGTGCTTCAGAGGCAGATCCAGGGCCTTGTGCTTGAATCTTGCAATAGGAAGGAGTAAACCTATGCATGGCTCCCATTTCACCAGCACGTACTGCAAAGTACTCATGTGGGAGTAGGATCGGACTTGGCTCTGGTGTTTCCACCATGGTTTAATTGCCCAACGAGACTTGAGTGTCATACTGAGGGAGCGCTGCACTGTCAGAGGTGCCATCTTTCAAACAAGACATTAAATCATCTGCCCTCTCAGCTGGGTGTAAAAGAACCCAGGGCACTCTTTCTTAGAAGAGCAGGCGAGTCCTCCCCTGTGTCCTGGCCAAAGTTTACCTCATAATCAACTGAACATCTTGTCATTATCACACTGCTGTTTGTGGGAGCTTGCTGTGTGTAAATTGGCTGCTGTGTTTCTGACATTACAACAGTGGCCACACTTCAAAATACTTCATTGGTTGTAAAGCACTTTGGGGCAATCCATGGCTGTGAAAGGTGCTATACAAATGCAAGTTCCTTCTTCCCCTTATGTTGGCTCACAGGTGAATGATTGATTGTTCCTCAACATGTGCGGCACTCCACCCAAGCAAGGGTCAGAGTCCTGAGCACAAGTCATTGAAACTTCTTCCTTGCCCTCTGATAGGCCAATGCATTTACCTTGCTAAGCTAGCTGTATCCCCAAACCTATTCCTCTTAGTCAGGTTACTATTTATATCCTCATTAGCTCCTTTGCATTGCCCACTCCTGTCATCACCCCTTCCCCCTTGCCAGAACAATTGTGCTCCTATTTAATTTCCCCTTCCACCCCCACCTCCACCTCCCCAAATCAGACACCCCCAGGTATAAGGTATGAGATGTAGGCATTAAAAGGGGCGCTATTCTTTAAAACTGCAGTGTTATGATGTAGTTACTGCCATACAAGGTTTTATTTTTTAAAAACACAAATTAGGAAGGGGGGAGGTCTGATTAGAAACCAGTGAGGTCTCACCTCATTAACTTCCCCTCCCCCTTTCCCATTTGTGTTGTTATTCAGTCCTTCTCTGCTCTCCAGCTCCTTGGCATGTACTGCTGTTATTTTTAATAGCTGGTCTTAATTGTGTTTTCAAATAAACCCTTGGCTCTGTATTTAAAGGGGGAGATCATTCTGTGCTCCACGTGACTTTTGTCCTAATAGTGCCCAGCTCCCTACAGGTTAACGTTCCACATGAATTATGTTGCATGTTAGGTTCAGCTCATTCTCCAATGGCTGCTTCCAGCCTGTATCCAGCCCCCTTGTTACAATTCCCTGGCTCTGTATCTGGCGCCCACATGTTGCTAGAAGATTGAAGAAACAACTCACGTCATTTATTTTAAAGCAAGCCTTTCAGCTGAACTCATGTTTGGCAGCTCCCGAGCCTTTTCTTTCCCTCATTCCTACAGCTGGATTCCTCGTTCAGTGTTGCTTTACCTACACCTTCTCCATGTTCTGCATCGCTGGCAGAGTTCAGTCACTCAACCCAATCGTTTCTCTGCTACAGAATGTCCCTCAGCTCCATCCCTCTCAGCTACTTGTCCATTTACCCCTGTCTTTGACTGTTCCTTCATTCAACAAGCCCCTTTCCCCACCCTCAGCATGTCCCAAAGCACTTTACAGACAATTAAATACCTTAGTGTGGATTCTGTTATAGGCAACACAGCAGCCAACATAGACTACAGTGGTTCAAGAAGGCAGCTCACCACCACCTTCTTAAGGGCAATAAATGCTGGCCTTGCCAATGACACCCACGTCCCCTGAATGATTTTTTTTTAAATGTGCACATTGGTTAAAGGATAAATATTGGTCAAGACTAGGATCTTATGTCCATCTGAGCATTCATCCAAAAGACAATTCCTTCGACAGAGCAGGGCTCCCTTGGTACTGCACGGAAATATGAGCCTGGACTATGACCACAGCATCTTTGCCCCTGTCACATTTGTTGCCTTGCTTTAGCCCTCTTGCGGGGATAGGGGGTGGAGGGGGTGCCTAGATGCCCTTTTCCTGGCTGCCTCTCCCGATCTCCTCCCCTCGGAGGACCCTCAATAAGGTCTCGGCCCTGTTATTGACCTCTGCACATTGCCATCAGGCGGGAGCGCTCACTAACTCTCGTCTGCTTGCTGTATCAATATCCAAACTGGAATCCGAGACAGGAGTGGCTGGAACAAGACAAAACATTCTTGGCCACAGTAGCAGAACCTGTCCCTGAATTTCCTCGGCACGTGAAAAACAGCAGCACAGGCCATTTTATTGCAGCTTCCTTGGACAACAGGATGAAATTAGGCTGCAGATTTAGTTTTAAACCTCCCCTGGTTTTCGGGGGAGGGGGCGGAGACTCCATAAGGCTGATAGGCGGCCAGCCTCCCCGCCCCCGAGTGACCGATCCAGACAAGCGCGAGCCCAGAGAGTACGCGTCAGGCCAGCTATTCGACTGGGGAAGGCATCGCGGTCAAGCACAAATCCTCCGTTTTTCAAACAGGAATCAAGGGACGGGGACCCTGCCCGCTTCCCCTCCTCAAAAGCAGAGGTAATCCGTACCACGCCCACTATCTGAAGTCAGCTAACTCCACATAAACGTGGTCTCTGAGTTATGCCCTCCTATCCTGTCGCCCAGAAACACACAACAGATTTCAAAAGCTCCATAAACTCTCCCCTCTGTCTTCAGGGAAACATTTAAACATAATTTAAATATACTGTATTTTAAAACAATTTTTCCCCATTTATAATAAATTTCCTTTTCCACTACCACACGTTTCGCCTGGAGTTATGTTTTACTTTTTGTGTTCTTCCCCTCAAGTCGTGCCAACTCTCACCCCGGGGCTCCGCCCTCGGCAGAAACTTTTTGGAAACCTTTCAAAAACTTTCTCTCTCTCTCTCTCTCTCTCTTCACCCCTCCCCCAAGCTGCTGACGCGTCCATATCCCGAGGAAGTGAATGTTGTGTTGGGGACGGAGTGGGGAAAGGGAGTAGTAGAGGCAGATGAGGAAGATGTTAGTGACTGGGGCTCTGTGGACGGCGCTTTTCCTGACCATTCTGGGGCGACCCCTTGCAGCTGACGCCTACTTTTCCGAGGAGCGACAACCGAGCGAGTCCCCGCTGCAGAGGCCAACTGTGCTGATCGCTATCATCGCCCGGAACACGGCTCACACCCTGCATTACTATCTAGGGGCCATCGAGAGACTGGACTACCCTAAGGACAGAATCTCCATATGGTAATTGGAGGGTGGCGTATCGCGTTCAAGCTCTTGTATTAAGGCACAGGCGGGCAGGCAAGCCTGGTGTCGCGGCAAGTGTGTGACAACTTTCACTTGTTTGCAAATCTTTTGGTTTCTTTTGCCCGGCTGCTGGCTGAGATTGGGGCCCCTCCGTTCAGCTTCTCACAGGAGTCTCGTTAGTGAAGGAGTAGCATGTCTCACTCTTTTAGAGAACTCCTATTCTCTCCCAATGGGTGTGTGTGTGTGTGTCAGCTAACCACCACCTCAACCTCACTACCCCATTCCATGCATGAATGATATACAATGTATGTGATTCTGTTCGGGGGCAGGGGGTTGGGGTGGCTGGGGGTGTGCGGGGGTGGGGGGTGGGGGGTGTGCGGAGTGGGGGGGGTGGTGGCTTGTAAGGGGGCTGGGATATCTCCAGCCAAGTTCAGACTTGATACTGAGTGCCGCTTATTACACCAGAATCGGTGTGAACAAGGTACTCTGTGGTTTACAGATGGGGAGCTCATACACACTCTGCACATGGAAGTTAGAACAAGAATAATCCCGAATCTTGGACTGAAAAATATTTGGAACAGGGAACAAGATGAGTCGTGCAGCTACAGTTTTAAATCCTACCTATTTCTCTGAACTCTCAAAGTGTTTGTGCTAGTTTCCAGCGCAGTCGCTGCCAAGAATAGGTTTTTACTGGACGGGAGATAATTTATGTAACCTGGATTGTAGCTGTTTGGCAATTTAACCGCCAATATTACTGAAGTCTGGGAGCTAAATATTAGAGGATAATCTGACATCCAAGGTTCTTACAGCAGCACCAATTTTTGAAAAACATTTCATTTTAAAGATTGTGGAAATTGCTGTAGTTTTCGCATTTGAGCTAAATATCTCGCAGATCTGAGGTACTGTAACTTCATTCCTATAAACCCCCACCCTCACTCAAATTCATTTTACTTTCCATTTTTAAAATTGATTCTCGGGATGTGGGCATCGTTGGCAAGGCTGGCATTTAATGCCCAGCCCTAGTGGCCCTGAGAAGGTGGTGCTCTCCCCAACTACCCACACCCACTTCCCCTCCCCCTCTCTCCCTCTCCCCCCTCCTTCCTCCCTCCTCTGCCCCCCTCCCGCACCCTCGTCTCTTGTCCCCCTCCCACGTCCCCCTCCCCCGTCCCCCTCCCCCTGTCCCCCTCCTCTTTCCCCCCACTCCCCCCCATCCCCCTCCTCTTTCCCCCTCACCCCCCACGTCCCCCTCCTCTTCCACACAGACACATACACACACTCCGACCCCCCCCCCCCCCCCACCCGGTCCCCCTCGAGCCTGCTCCACCATTCAATAAGATCATGGCTGATCTGATTGTAACCTCAACTCTACATTCGTGTCTATCCCTGATAACCTTTCACTCCCTTGATAATCAAGAATATATCTAAGGGTCTTTAAATATTTTTAAGACAGAGTGCTTCCACCACCTTTTGAGGTAGAGAGTTCTGAAGACTCACGATCCTCTGAGAGAAAATTTCCCCTTATCTGTCTTAAATGAGCAACCCCTTATTTTTAAACCATGACCCCTGGTTCCAGATTCTGGAAACGTCCTCCCGCATCCACCCTGTCAAGACCCCTTAGGATCTTAAGAGATGACTTGATTGAAACCTTTACTCTTCTAAACTCCAGTGGATACAAGCCGAACCTGTACAACCTTTCCTCATAAGACAACCCGCCCATTCCTGGTATTAGTCTAGTAAACCTTCTCTGAACTGCTAACGCATTTATATCTTTCCTTAAATAAGAAGATCAGTACTGTACACAATACTCCAAATGTAGTCTCACCAGCACCCTGTACAACTGAAGCATAACCTCCCTACATTTGTAATCGATTCCCTCACAATCAATGATAACATTCTATTAGCTTTCCTGATTACCTGCTGTACCTGCATATTAACCTTTTGTGATTCATGCACTAGGGCACCCAGATCCCTCTGAATCTCAGAGCTCTGCAATCTCTCACCATTTAGAGAAGAAGCTGCTTTTTTATTCTCTCTGCCAAAATGGACAATTTCACATTTGCCCACGTTATACTCCATTTACCAGATCTTTGCCCATCCACTTAACCTATCTATGTCCCTTTGTTGCCTCCTTACATCCTCTTCACAATTTACTTTCCTACCTACCTCTGTGTCGTCGGCAAATTTAGCAACCATTCCTTCGGTCCCTTCATCCAAGTTATTTATATAAATTGGAAAGGTTGAGACCCCAGCACGCCTCTCGTCACATCATTTCAGCTGGAAAAAGACCTATTTATGCCAACTCTCTTGCTCACTGTTAGCTAGCCAATCTTCTATCCATGCCAAAACAAAACAAAATTTGGCACCAAGCCCCACCAGGTGATATTAAGGCAGGTGAAGAGTGGGGTTTTAAGATGTCTCTTAAAGGAGGAGAGAGAGGTAAAGAAGAGAAGAGGCTTAAGGTGGGAATTGCAGAACCTGGGGGCCTGGGCAGCTGAAGACACTGCCATCTGTGGTGGAGCGTTTAAAATTGTGGATTTGAAAGAGGCCAGACGAGGAGGAGTGCAGGTATTGTGGATGGTGGTAGGGCTTCAGATGGCTGTTTAGAGTCAACCACGATGTGGAACTGGAGTCACATAGAGACCAGACCAGGTAAAGGTGGAAGTCCCCCTCCCCCACCCCCCCCAAATCACACGCAAAAGGTATTTTATCAAGGATTTAGGTTTAGATTGGGATGATCAGCTCTCCCAGAAATATCATGCTGGCTGTTAAAAGGGCAATACATCAGGCATTGATACTCAGCCATGGTCCACAAGCAGTATGAGATACAACCAGGCACATTGCTGCACTCAAACTTAATGTCTTTCTCTTCAGGGCAGCAACGGATCATAATATAGACAACACGACTGCCATACTGAGAGAATGGCTGACCAGCGTGCAGAGGCTTTATCACTACGTAGAGTGGCGCCCAATGGACGAACCAACGTGAGTATCTATACCTCCTCTCTACACAGTTTCTTGAAACGAACTAATCATTGTGGAGAATAGTATGTTGCGTTTGAGTCTCAGCTCCTGCGATCTGGACACACGCAATCCCCTCTGATATACCGAGCATTCCAGTGGATGGGTCGAGATTCCTTATAGGACCCTGTTGAACTGCTCTTCGATATCAGTGTAAATGATAGCATAATTAATTGAAAGTCAGTGCTTATGGGAAATTGTGTCATAATTTAACAGTAGAATGAATTCTTAATTGTGTGTTATAGTGAGTAGCAGCTGTCAGTGACTTGGACACCTTGCTGCCAATGGTGCAGCCTCTGATGTTAGCTTCAATGCAAATTCTTGTGCAAATTTTCCCTCTTTCTTTTTGCATTCTCTACCACTTCTCTTTCCCCCTCTCCTGAACTCAGAGTGAGTTAAAGAAAGAAAGAGCTTACATTAATATAGCAGTGTTTGCACCATCAGAGCATCCCAAAGAGATTTCCAACCAACTTTTGAAGTGTATTCACTGTTGTAACGTAGGAAACAGTTTGCGTACAGCAGGCTCCCACAAACAGCAATGTGATGATGACCAGATAATTTCTTTCAGGTGATGACTGACAGTGCATGTTGGCCAGGATACCTCAGAGGACTCCCCACTATTTAATTTAAGAAATTGTCCCTTGAGAGAATTGAGGAGAGCACCGACACGGCCTGTGTTTAACATCTCATCCATAAGACAGCACCTCCAACAGTGCAGCACTCTCTCAGTACTGCAGTGATGTATCGGCCTGGATTATGTGCTCAAGTCTATGGAATGTGTCTTGAGCCCTCAACTTTCTGGCTCAGAGACACGAGTATTATCAGAGAGCCACACCTGAGCAATTAATGCAGCACTATAGTTACTGACAATTCTTCAATTCATTGCTCACGCATTCATTGTTCAGAGCACATTTTTGCCAATAATCTTTCATAACATTTGAACATCTTAATTAATCAATTCAAATAGTTCCCACCTCAAAGGCCACCAATGAAAAGACCTGTAGCTAATGCTTTACTCTCACAGCTTAAAATACTGAGATGATTTTCAGAGGAGGACACTTCATGCAGGTGATGGGCAGCGCATGGGCTATCCCAATCCAATGGGTCTGATGAGACAACATCTAAATTTTGTGGGCAAGTTTCCAGCACTCAATGAATGCATACAGGCAGCTTGCTGGTAGAGAATCCAGTGGCATCTCCCTGGAGCTTAGTTGGAAATCAGGCCACAAAGACGGATATAATATGGAGGGGATGGGGCGTTGGTGGAGGGAATTGGGGAGCAGACAGAGTGGCCAACAATGACCTGAGGAATTTTGCTTCTCCTGGCCCCACAGAGATCAGTGTTTTCAAAACAAAAAAAAAGGGCTATTTCTAAGCAGCCATTAGTGGTCACCTAAGCCATTGGTTAGGCCACTCAATGCCTGGCACCAATGGGCCGAATGTGCATGGTGCCTGCTCCACAAATTGGTATCATAAAATGGTGTTGCATTCGGACAGCCTGTGCACATTAATAAACTGCCTGTCTGCTTTGAGTTGAGTTGACTGCCCACAATTTAGTCACAGGCAGCCAACGGGTGGACGAGTTTATCCTTCAGCAAGAAAGGGACACGTGTCAGCTGCAAGTTGCCCTCCATCTCTTCCTTCTCCAGACATGATCCAAGTTTGGACACTGGAACTGAGACTCTCGGTAGCACAGAAGACAAAGTGAATATGAAGAAAAAGAAATACATAAGACCACCGTTACATATTACTGAGATGCTAGTGACAACACTGCATGCATTCCCTATAGGAACCTGCAATGTACAGTGGGTGATTTGTACTGTGCTAAGGGAATGAGGTTAGACAAGTCACTGTGAAGGTTGAGGCATTGACTTGTGCTGTAATGCTGCTGCAGCCTGAAGCTTCGAATCACTCTAACAGACAGGCAGCTCTCATTGAGCAAGCATTGAAAGCTGAACCAGAGGAACAGTTAGAAGGCTCACACGTCTGCAAACTGTATTAATTCTGTTGGCAGTTTTCTTGTATTCCTTTTGTACAGGGCTTTGGTGAAATGTTGAATTCTTAATGAAAACCATCTGGTGTTAAATGAGGCTCTGTGGGAATGAGTACCTCGGGGCTGGCTTACGAGATTTGTCTGTTCTTCCGTGAAGGAACTATTTCCTCTCTGATTGCTCCTGTCACCTGCGGGTTTAGACCCCAGTCCTTATCGACAGTCCAGATGGTCAGAAGAAATGGACTGTTCTGCCTATCGTGAAACAAGCACAAATATTTGAAGTGGCACAAAGAAATGAGGCATGTTATGTTGAATTTGACTGTTTCATTCTCTACGTGCCTGTGTGAAGCTTTGTCTCCTTTGCAATGGAATGTAAATTGAATGGATTCGACTGCAGGCATTCAATCCATTCATCCACGTTGTCATCCAGCAGGTGAAGGCAAAAGTTCACCTCAGCGTCTTGATCCTTCTGTCATTCATTCATTTTATTGGAGGCATTTGGGCCTTTCATGCATCCCCGAATTTAATCACTCAACTGTTGATGGCCATGCTGAAAGCTGTCTAGATGCTAAGCTCTGGAACTCTTTCCACAAACTTCTCCACCTCTCTCTTATGCTTCTTATAACCTACCTTTTTGACCAAGCTTTTGGTTATCTGCCCTGCTATCTTCCTTTGTGACTCTGTGTTAATGCTCCCGTGAAGTGCTTTGGGCCATTTTTATTACATTACAGGAGCTATATAAATGCAAGTTGCTGTAGTGTAGAATAGGCAATATCAATTCAAATACCTGTAATACTTAATTCACAAATTTCAGGGGTGGGGAGATGGTGGTGTAGTGCTAATGTCACTGGGCCAGTAATAAAGAGGTCCAGGCTCATGCTGTAGGTACATGGGTTCAAATCCCACCATAGCTGCTGGTGGAAATGAGGTTTTATTTAATTTATTATTTTGAAATATGGGCGTCACTGGCAAGGTCAGATTTTGCTGCCGACCCTGAATTGCCCTTGAGCTGAGCGGCTTGCTAGGCCATCTCAAAGGGCAGTTCAGAGTCAACCATGTTGCTGTGGGTCTGGAGTCACATGTAGATCAGACTGGGTAAGGACGGCAGATTTCCTTCCCTAAAGGGCATTAGTGAACCAGGTGGGTTTTTAAGCAATCAATGATAGTTATCATGGTCACCATTACTGAGACTAGCTCTATATTCCAGATTTATTAATTGAATTCAAATTCCACCAGCTGCCGTGGTGGGATTTGAACCCATGTCCCCAGAGTATTAGGCTGGGCCTTCTGGATTACTAGTCCAATGATATCACCACTACCTCCCCAATTCATTTAATAACACCTGGAACTTCAGGCCATGAACTCTCTCCTCCAACATGACTGCCCCCACCACTTTAATCTGATATTTATTTATTTATTTTTGTTGTATTCTTTTATTTATTTGTTCATTTGAAAAAAAAATCCCAAACGCCCTTCCCCCCCCTGCCCAACAGGGCCATCTGTTTTTCTTTATTGTACTTTATCAGAGCACCGACCCTTGTTCGGCTATTAACACCCCCTGCTTTTTTTTTACCATTAATCCACTATCAGCACCTTCTTTAATCTTTACCACTACCATTAACACGCCCTGTTTTGTGTCCATGACACCTTTGTCAATCTCTCCTTAGCTGTCACCTATCCCTGACCTTCTATCTTGCTCCACACCACTACCCTCCCCCCACCCCCGCCCCCCAAACAGTATTAAATTCTTCACATCACATCTCCTCTTTAGCTCTGAAGAAGAGTCATACGGACTCGAAACGCTAACTCTGTTTCTCTCTCTACTGATGCTGCTGGACCTGCTGAATTTTACCAGCATTTTCTGTTTTTATTTCAGATTTCCAGCATCTGCAGCAGTCTGCTTTTATCTTAGTGCAAAATGTCTGTATGTGGCTGGGGAATAGATTATGGTCCCATATACTTCAGGCTCTCTAGTTTCTGTAGGATCCCTTATAAGCTGAGATTTATACTTTTATGTAATGAATAGTGGCAGTGAACCAGCGTGCAGTACTGACCTCTTTTCTGCCAGAAATACCCCAAGTTTGATTCCACTCTATTGCATTACATGATTGGGGTATTTCAGTTGGTTACAACATCCCTGTATTAGGGAGGGACATACAACTTTGCACTCCTGACCATTGTCTAATGAACCCCCCTTGAAAATGTCTGATGTATCTGGCTGTGACACACCCATGGGAATAGAACTCTTAGATGCAGCATGCACCATTGCACAAGTCTTAAAAGCGAAAGATGAGCAAATCATTATCGTTCTACAACACGAGGCAATGTAGCCAAGTGATCATGATTTGATTAGAGTCCAACTACAAACAGCACATTAGCAGAAGTAACTACCTCCCCTTGAAATGTAATAATATCTCCAGACATTCATTTCCCAGCACAAAGGGTTGTTCTTCAGAGTTTCATTTTAAATGCAGAGTAGAATGACCTACTTAAAATTGATATCTTAAAAGAAATCCCCAAAATTTACAATGTAATGAAACAGAACAAGGATTAATTGTATCACAGTATTCTCTGATTCTGTGTTTAAATTACTCCCTGTTATAGTTTTTTAAAAAGTATTTCCCTTATTTTCCTTTCCTTTACCCTTGGGAGCTGAACCATAGAACAGGAGGAATGTAGCTGCCCTCTGCTACCTCACCCTCATCGATTAGCCTGGAACTGTGGTTTTCTGTGAGTTGACATGTATTTGGGTTCCTCTATAATAATGGATAACGCCAGTAACCCAAAGGAAAGTTATGGTATAATTACAAGAAGTGATTTTATTAGTAGAAAGCAACAGAAACAAAATGGTAACATGACAACAAATACAGTAATGAGTAATGCCCCCTCCCCCATACTCCCCTGTCCAGAATACCGCCCCCTCCCTCTCCCCCCCGCAAACCCTGGGTGCCCTGTATCTGTATGATCCCACTGTGAACACCTGAGGCCACAATAGCAAAGCGTTGATGGGATTAGTCATCTGTGGGAGGCTTCACAGCTGAACACAGTCCTCACATCAGGATGCCCATACTTTTCAGGAAGGTTATCACTTGCTCAAAGTCGGGAGCAGGAACCCTGGCTGAGCTGATTGCTGTGTCCGAACAGAAATTCACTAACTCATCACCATCTGGGGCTCAGTTTCATTCACACTACTGATTAACTCTTGTAGGAGACTTAGAAATATTAGGATGTAGTCACACCTGATAATGGAGAGAATGCTAATGATGTTTTCTACATGTTCTGTACAATTCCTTAACAGAAACAATCTTGGGGTGTTTCTTACTGTGCCCTACGACATGACATAGGCATTTCACCAAAGGGTTCTCTACTTTCTAATGCTCCAGACCTCAAGAACACAGATCTAAAAGATTTAGGACTGAGAGCAGGAGAAGCATTTGTACGCAGAGGGATGTGGAATGGATTGCCAGAGTTAGTGATTGAACAGAGATCTTGTCAACATGTAAGAATAGGTTAGGTAAATGTTTGAAGGAAAGAGGAATAAAGCAGGTAGGAACAGGGCAGGTGAGATTGAATTTACTGTTATGTGGAAGATAAACACTGACCTGGATTGCTTGGGCTGTATAGCCTGATTCAGTTCTGTAATTTCATTGTAGATTGATTTGAGAAACCAGTAAATGTGCAGCAGCTTCACTTGTGTTAAGGAACAACCCAGAACGTTTCTGCTTGCAATATCTAATCAGACAGATGTACCGGCATCCCCTGTGTAATTTCATAATTGTCTGCCAATGTCCAGTGTAACCTCACATTAATTCATTCACCAGCTTCCCCTGTGTAACTTCACATTTGACTTCAAGGTACTCCTGTGCAACCTTGTACTTGTTTGTTTGCTGCTCCTGTGTAATCTCACGCTTGGCTCACTAACTATCCTTGTGTAACCTCACACATGTACAATGGCTACCCTTGTGGGATCTCACATTAGTTCTCCAGCAGACTTTGCGCTCTAACCTCATGCTCGCCCTGAATCCTCTGTATATTCTCAGACAGACTCTCCAATTAAACCTATGTATTATCAGAATGATTGGTTAAGTACTTCTACTGTACATTTAACAGTTCCCCTTTAAATGTAGTGTCCAACTGACTTTCTTGTTCCCCTGTGTAATCTCAGTTGGACTCACTATCGAGCCCTGCATCATGTCAACTAACTGGCTCAATGAGGAATGTTACTGTTCCCAGTCGATGGAGTGGGTGGAGAGGGTAGAAATTACAAGAACTAGGAGCAGGAGTAGGCAATTCAGCCCCTCGAGCCTGCCCGGCCATTCATTACGATCATGGCTGATCTCATTTCGGCCTCAATTCCAATTTCCCGTCCTCTGCCCATAACCTTTCAACCCATTACTAATTAAAAATCTATCTCCTCAAATTTATTCAGCGTCCTGGCATCCACTGCACTCTGAGGTAGTGAATTCCACAGATTCACGACCCTTTGAGAAAAGTAATTCCTCCTCATCTCTGATTTAAATCTACCACCCCTTAACCTAAAATTATGGCCTCAGAAGGGGAAACATCTGCTCAACGTCTACTTTGTATATCCCCTTTAGCATCTTATATATCTCAATTAGATCTCGTCTCATCCTTCTAAACTCTAGCGAGTATAGGCCTAATCTGTGCAATCTCTCCTCATATGACAAGCCCTGCATCTCTGGAATCAATCTAGTGAACCTCCTCTGAACCACCTCCAGTACAACTACATCCTTCCTCAAGTGTGGGGACCAATACTGTGCACACTACTCCAGGTCTGGTCTCACCAATGCCTTGTACAGTTGCAACAACACTTCCCTATTTTTATACTCTATTCCTTTAGCAATAAATGCCAAAATTCCCCATTTGCCTTCCTTATTACCTGCTGTACCTGCATACCAGCTTTCAGCGATACATGCATGAGGACACCCAGATCCCTCTGCACTGAAGCATTCTGAAGTTTCTCTCCTTTAAATAATAAATCGCCTTTTTATTCTTCCGATCAAAATGGATAACCTCACACTTATCCACGTTAAACTCCATCTGCCAAGTTTTGGCCCATTCACCTAACCTGTCCATGTCCATTTGTAAATTTCTTATTCCTTCACTGCAACTTACTTTCCCACCTATTTTGGTGTCATCCGCAAATTTAGCTATAGTACCTTCTATCCCTGAATCCAAGTCATTAATATAGATTGTAAATAGTTGAGGCCCTGTGGCACCCCACTAGTTACAGCTTGCCATCCAGAAAACGATCCATTTATCCCAACCCTCTGCTTGCTGTTGGTTAGCCAATCCTCTATCTAAGCTAATATATTACTCCTAACTCCCTGTGATCTTATCTTGTGTATTAATCTTTTGTGTGACACCTTATCAAAGGCCTTCTGAAAGTCCAGATATACTACATCTACAGGATCCCCATTACTCACTTTGCTTGTCACATCTTCAAAGAACTCTAGCAAATTAGTCAAACACGATTTACTTTTCATAAAACCATGTCGACTCTGATGGATTGCATTTTGACTTTCCAAATGCCCCATTACTACTTCCTTAATAATGGATTCCAACAATTTCCCAACCACAGACGTTAAACTATAGTCTATAGTTCTTACTTTCTGCCTTCCCCCTTTTTGAATAAGGGCGTTATATTACCGTTTTTCCAATCCACTGGAACCTTTCCAGAATCCAGGGAATTTTGGAATATTATAGCCAATGCATCCACTATCTCCGCTGCCACTTCCATTAAGACCCTGGGATGTAGGCCATCAGGTCCTGGGGACTTGTCACCCTTTAATCCCAATAGTTTGCTCAGTACTTTTTCTCTAGTGATGGTGATTGTTCTAGGTTCCTCCTTCTTTATATCCTCTACACTACCTTTTACTATTGGGGTGGTACTAGTGTCCTCCACTGTGAAAACTGTGGCAAAATATTGATTAAGCGTCTCTACCAATTCTGCGTTCCCCACTATTAACTCCCCAGTCTTGTCCTCCAAGGGACCAACATTCACTTTAGCTACTCTCTTTCCTTTTATATACTTGTAGAAGCTTTTGCTATGTTTTTACATTTTGCGCTAGTTTTCTTTCACAATTTGCCTTTGTTCTTTTTTTTTATTTTTTGGTAACCCTTTGTTGATCTTTAAAAGTTTCCCAATCTTCCAGCCTGCCACTGACCTTTACAATTTGGTATGCCTTAGTTTTTGCCTTTATGTTATCTTTAACTTCCTTGCTTAGCCATGGATGCTCTCTCTCTGCCCCCCCCCCCCCCCCCCCCCCCCCCCCCCCCACTTAACCATCTTTCTTCCTCATTGGGATATATTTTACTCGGGAGGAAATGAATATCTCCTTAAATATCTCCCTGTTCATCAACTACCTTGTAGTCTTCCTGCCCAGTCCACTAGGGCCAAATCTGCCCTCATTCCTATGTAGTTACCTTTGTTTAACTCTAGAACATTAGGGTGGGACTCAAGTTTCTCACTCTCAAACTGAACTTGAAATTCTAGCATGCTATGATCATTCTTCCCTAGAGGATCCTTTACTATGAGATCATTAATTAAGCCCATCTCATTACACAAAACCAAATCCAGAATAGCCTGCTCCCTGGTTGGTTCCACAACATATTGTTCCAAGAAACAATCTCTAATATACTCTATGAACTCTCCCTCAAGGCTACCCTTGCCAATTTGATTAGTTCACTCTATATGCATTTTAAAAATCACCCATGATTATTGCCTTGCCTTTCTTACATGCTCCCAGCATTTCCTGGTTTTTACTGTGCCCTACTGCTGAACTACTGTTTGGAGACCTATAGATTACTCCCACCAGGGACTTCTTTCCCTTGCTATTTCTTATTTCTACCCAGACTGACTCTACATCTTGCTCTCCAGTGCCTATATCATTCCTCACTACAGCACTAATCTCTTCCTTTACTAACAAAGCTACACCATCTCCTTTTCTTTCCTGCCTATTCTTCCAAAACACTGAGTACCCTTGAATATTCAATTCTCAAACCTGTTCTCCCTGTAACGTCTCAGTAATCGCCACCAAATCATACTTATTTATCTCTATTTGCATCATTAAATCATTAGTTTTATTCTGAATGCTACAAGCATTCAGATACAAAGCCTTTAAATTTGCCCCATTGTCAATTTTCCCTACTCTTATATAATTCTTTGGTGCAGTATGGCGTTCATACACTCTGTCCCTTCCTTTCACTTTTTGATAGCAATCAGCCTCGTCACTAACCTGCACTCTTACCCTCTCCTTAAACTTTGATTTTTTATATTTCCATGCAACTGAACCCTCCCCCCAACTATTTAGTTTACAGCCCTATCTACAACCCTAGTTATGCAATTCGCCAGGACACTGGTCCCAGCATGATTCACGTGGAGCCTGTCTGAACGGAATAGCTCCCTCTTTCCCCAGTACTGGTGCCAATGTCCCGTGAATTTGAACCCATTTCTCCCACACCAATCTTTGAGCCATGCATTTACATCTTTAATCTTATTGACCCTGTGCCAATTAGCTCGTGGCTCAGGTAGTAATCCAGAGATTATTACCTTTTTGGTTCTGCTTTTTAATTTAGCCCCTAGCTGCTTGTATTCCCTCAGCAGAACCTCTTTCCTTCTTCTACCTATATCGTTGGTACCTACGTGGACCACGACAACTGGATATCCTACTCCAAGTTCCTCTGCAGCACAAATGAGATATCCTTAACCCTGGCACCAGGTAGGCAACACAGCTTTTGGGATTCTTGATCCTGGCTACAGAGAACAGTATCTATTCCCCTAACTATACTATCCCCAATTACAACTACATTTCTATTTTCTCCCCCCACTTGAATGACTTCCTGTACCACGAGTGCTATGGTCAGTTTGCTCATCCTTCCTACAGTCCCCGCTCTCGTCCACACAGGGAGCAAGAATCTCGAATCTGTTGGATAAGGGCAAAGGCTGAGGCTCCTGCAGTCCTATTTCCTGGATCTCTCTACCTGCCTCACTCATAGTCACACCCTCCTGTCCCTGACCACTGGCTGAATTTAAGGTAGTTAATCCAAGGGGTGTGACTGTCTCCTGAAACACAGTGTCCAGGTAACTCTTCCCTCCCTGATGTGTCGCAGTGTCCGAAGCTCAGACTCCAGCTCATCAACTCTGAGCCGGAGTTCCTCGAGCAACCAACATTTGCTACAGATGTGGTCACTAGGAACCACAATGGGGTCCACCAGCTCCCACATCATATAGCTACAACACATTGCCTGGCCCTGCATCTCTATTTTATTTAATTACTTCTTAAATTTATTTTTAAATTTCCTACTGCTCTTTAGTTTATCAATCTGTACAATATTTCTCCTATTTCTCCTATTTACCTTTAATCTGAAAGCAAGTTAGAATAGAGATTTAAAGTACACTTTTTAAAATCAACTGGAACTCGCTCTCTATGCTGAGTTGAAGCTGAAGTGTTAGGCCTCCGATCCTGGGCCCCAGTAGTCACCCTTAATCTGAAATCAATTTAGAATGGCTAGTTCAAACTAGCAGTTATTTACCAACCAATGAACTTATGGTTTTCCTGTGATGTCAATTTTTTTTCACTCATGTCTAGTTCTTTCTGCTAAGTCTTTTTCTAGCTGCCCAATTTTGTTTGAAACTGATTAATTTTCTACTGGCGGTTTTAAACCTGATTGTACTAGTCTATAATATGGTTTATTAGCTTAAATTTCTACTAGTAGTTTTCAAAACAGTCATGTTGGAAACTATAAATGCCATAATGTTGAAATGTTTTGCCAGTTCTTTATAAAGTCTGCAGAAGCCGATGTAGCTTATTGCAGATTATAAATTGCATTATTTATTGAGTCACTGCATGGTAGCACCATACACTTAAGTAATGGATGGAGCTTGTTACCATGGCATGTTTAATTTTTCTGAGAGTTCCAAACTGGGCCATATCACTGGCTAGGGTGGAACTGGGCAGGGCAGGATTGGTGTTGGGTTGAGTAGAGTAGCATTATGCAGGGTTGGATTGGATTGAGGTAGAATTGTGTAGAATAGGGTGGGATTGAATTGGTAGAGTTGGGTTGGAGTAGGGTTGGGCTAGATGGAGTGCTTTGAGTTGGGTAAGATTGGATTGGGTAGAGATGGGTTGTGGTGGGGCTGTGTTGGGTGGGGCTGGTTGCATTGGATTTGGGTTGGGTTGGACAGGGATTAGGTAGGATTGGATTGGATTGGGGTTGGGTAGACTAAGGATGGAACAGGGTCCGGTTGGATTGAGGTTGGGTTGGGTCAGATTGGGTCAGGCTGAATTGGGGTTGGGTAGGTTTTGGATAGGGATAGGGTGATGTTGGATGACAGGGAATGATCAGGCACTTCAAGAGAGATGGGGGCAAGCTCACAGCGGGTGTTATTCTGAGGTCCTCTCTGTGACATAACATGGTAAAAGAGACTTGGCAGTAAAAGTGTTCTGTCCCTTAATGGTGCATCGGTAGAACAATAAAGATTGTTTCTCACATGCACAGCCACTCTCTCCCCTGTTCATGTTAATTTTATAATTCGACTTTTTCCCAACACGGACACAACCCATTGATTGGCAACATTTATAGCTCAGCTTGTACAGGACAAACAATAAAACTCTGCACATTGACCATATCTGCCTGTACAATATCTCCAGTGTCAGTGAAACTTTTATCAAACCTTTCATTTCATCCAGTCTCCGATTCTCCTTGCCAGCCCCCCAAGCTTCACCTACCTAAATTTTGATTGATTTTAAACCTCTGCTGCTTACATCGTATCCCACACAAACTCCCAAATTCTTTCATTATCCTTTCCCTCTCAAACATCGACTGGCTTTCCATTCCCCCAGTGGCCCATTAGTGAGAATAATATTGTTTTGCTGTGGCTCGATACTTGAAAATGATGTTTTTTTGTAGTTTAATGCTTAGTGAGTGTGGCATTGTGTGAATTATGCCAGTTGGAGTACCCTACTTGACCCTGGCACCTGGTCTAAGGCTCTCTGTGTCTCTGTCTGTGTATGTGTGCGCACCTGCCCTCACTATCCTGAATTATAAACTTTCATTCATCCTATTCTGGACTCCCCAGGGCAGTTTATGAAGCTGATATTATTTACTCTCATTCTCTTGCTCATGAGCATCTCATCTACTGTCTAAATTCCCATGTTGGGACTTGTTCCATCGTTTTCTGATTATTTTCTCATCTTTCGGGTTTGAAATAAGAGACTGGAAGTGGATTTTGCCAATCTTTGTAATTGCCTTGTGCAGCCAAGTGTGGAATCTTGACAATTGCCATGGACAGTGAATTACTGGAAATCACCTGCAGAGCTGTTTTAGCACTTTGTTTTATCTTCTGGTGTTCATAGTTATTCAGTAACCATCAGACCTCTGCCTAGTCCCGATATCTGAATAGCAGCACCCTGTAGACCTGGGGCTAATGTCAACCAGAGAGTTTGGGAGAGGGTTGGGGAATGTGGTATGGTGACCCAAAACAAAAACAAAAATATCTGGAAAAACTCAGCAGGTCTGGCAGCATTGGTGGAGAGGAACACAGTTAATGTTTCGAGTCCGAATGACCCTTCAACAGAACTAAGTAAAAATAGAAAAGAGGTGAAATATAGGTTGGTTTAAGCAGGGGGTGGGGGGGGGGCAGGGGGGCGGGTGGGGGTTGGAGAGGAACAAGAAGAGCTGGATAGAGGACCAGTGATAGATGGAGATAACCAAAAGATGTCACAGACAAAAGGACAAAGAGGTGTTGAAGGTGGTGATATTATCTAAAGGAATGTGCTAATTAAGGGTAGAAAGCAGGACAAGCAAGGTACAGATAGCCCTAGTGGGGGTGGGGTGGGAGGAAGGGATCGAAATAGGCTAAAAGGTAGAGATAAAACAATGGATGGAAATACATTTAAAATAACGGAAGTAGGTGGGAAAAGAAAAATCTATATAAATTATTGGAAAAAACAAAGAGGGGGAAAATCGGAAAGGGGGTGGGAATGGAGGACAGCGTTCATGATCTAAAATTGTTGAACTCAATATTCAGTCTGGAAGGCTGTAAAGTGCCTAGTCGGAAGATGAGGTGCTGTTCCTCCAATTTGCATTGAACTTCACTGGAACAATGCAGCAAGCCAAGAACGGACATGTGGGCATGAGAGCAGGGTGGAGTGTTGAAATGGCAAGCGACAGGGATGTCTGGGTAATGCTTGCGGACAGACCAAAGGTGTTCTGCAAAGCGGTCACCCAGTCTGCGTTTGGTCTCTCCAATGTAGAGAAACCGCATTGGGAGCAATGAATACAGTAGACTAAGTTGAGGGAAGTGCAAGTGAAATGTTGTTTCAATTGAAAGGAGTGTTTGGGCCCTTGGATAGTGAGGAGAGGGGAAGTAAAGGGGCAGGTGTTGCACCTTCTGCGGTTGCATGGGAAGGTGCTGTGGGAGGGGGTTGAGGTGTAGGGGGTGATGGAGGAGTGGACCAGGGTGTCCCGGAGGGAACGATCCCTGCGGAATGCCGCCAGGGGGGCAAAGGGAAGATGTGTTTGGTGGTGGCATCATGCTGGAGTTGGCGGAAATGGCAGAGGATGATCCTTTGAATGCGGAGGCTGGTGGTGAGGACAAGGGGGATCCTATCAAGTTTCTGGGAGGGAGAAGGTTGTGTGAGGGCGGATGCGCGGGAGATGGGCCGGACACGGTTGAGGGCCCTGTCAACCACCATGGGTGCAAAACCTCGGTTAAGGAAGAAGGAGGACATGTCGGAGGAACTGTTTTTGAAAGTGGCATCATCAGAACAGATGCGATGGAGTTAAAGGAACTGAGACAATGGGATGGAAGCAGGGTGTGAGGAGCTGTGGGAGTCGGTAGGCTTGTAATGGATATTGGTGGACAGTCTATCACCAGAGATTGAGACAGAGAGGTCAAGGAAGGGAAGGGAAGTGTCAGAGATGGACCACGTGAAAATGATGGAGGGGTGGAGAATGGAAGCAAAATTAACAAATTTTTCCAGGTCCAGACGAGAGCATGAAGCAGCACTGAAGTAATCATCGATGGACCGGAGAAAGAGTTGTGGGAGGGGGCTGGAGTAGGACTGGAACAAGGAATGTTCCACATAACCCATAAAGAGACAGGCGTAGCTGGGGCCCATGCGGGTACCCATAGCCACACCTTTTATTTGGAGGAAGTGAGAGGAGTTTAAGGAGAAATTGTTCAGTGTGAGAATAAGTTCAGCCAGACAGAGGAGAGTAGTGGTGGATGGGGATTGTTCGGGCCTCTGTTCGAGGAAGAAGTGGAGAGCCATGAGACCATCCCGGTAGGGGATGATGGTGTAGAGGGATTGGACGTCCATGGTGAAGAGGAGGCGGTTGGGGCCAGGGTACTGGAAATTGTTGATATGATGTAGGGTGTCAGAGGAATCACAGATGTAGGTGGGAAGGGACTGGACAAGGGGAGAGAGAATGGAGTCAAGATAGCAAGAAATGAGTTCCGTGGGGCAGGAACAGGCTTACACGATTGCTCTGCCGGGATAGTCCTGTTTGTAGATTTTGGGTAGGAGGTACAAGCATGCCATCCGAGGTTGGGAGACTATCAGGTTGGAAGCTCTGGAAGGAAGATCTCCAGAGGAGATGAAGTCAGTAACGGTCCTAGAAACAATGGCTTGATGTTCGGTGGTGGGGTCATGGTCCAGGGAGAGGTAGGAGGAAGTGTCTGCGAGTTGACGCTCAGCCTCTGTGAAGTAGAGGTCAGTGCGCCAGACAACAACAGCACCACCCTTGTCAGCGGGTATGATAACAATGTCAGGGTTGGACCTGAGAGAACGGAGTGCAGTAAGTTCAGAGAGAGACAGGTTAGAGTGGGTGAGAGGAGCAGAAAAATTGAGACGACTAATGTTTTTTTCATAAGAAAAAAATGCTTTTTTCTTAGTGGTATGGTGACCGTTTTATTTTGCCTTCTAATTATATATTAACCACAGGGGCCTGGAAGTATGTTTCAAATATTGTTTACATTTGATAAACAAAACAAAGACGCCAGACAGCTGGGGTTTACAGGACCAGAAAGAGAGCTTCCAGCTGCCACAGAATCTCCCAATCATCTTGTTTCTGCTCTCCATCTCCTTCTGCATTTCTGTCTCGTTCTCCTTCTGGCTGTTGTGTATGTCTCTTTGTTTTCCTACCTTCTGTCTCCCTTTTTGTCTTTCAGTTTGCTGTTCTTTTCACTTTTTCTTACCCCTCTTTCCTACCCCTTTCCCCCCCTCTATCCTTTCTCTGTCCTCTCTACCCTTCTTGGGTCGGTCTCCACATCCTCTTTTTCTCTATCTATTCTCCTCTCCATTTCTCATACCTCCACTCATTATTCCATTCATCCTCTCTTCTCAAAAATGCTCTGATTAGATGTCTTTCTCCACCATTTTTTTAATTCATTTAGGGATGTAGGCTTCACTGGCTGGGCCAGTATTTATTGCCCATCCCTAAGTTGCCCCTGAGGGAGTGGTGGTGAGCTGCCTTCTTGAACCGTTGCAGTCCATGTGATGTAGGTACACCCACAGTGCTGTTTAGGGAGTTCCATGATTTTGACCCTGCGACAGTGAAGAAATGGTGATATATTTCCAAGTCAGGATGGTGAGTGATTTGGAGAGGAACTTCCAGGTAGTGGTGTTCCCATCTATCTGCTGCCCTTGTCCTTCTTGATCGTAGCGGTCGTGGGTTTGCAAGGTGCTGCCTAAGGGGCCTTGGTGAATTTCTGCAGTGCATCTTGTAGATGGTACATACTGCTGCCACTGTGCGTCGGTGGCGGAGGGAGTGAAAGAAGTGAATGTGGATGTGCTGCCAATCAAGCGGGCTGCTTTGTCCTAGTTGGTGTCAAGCTTCTTGAGTGTTGTGGATGCTGCACTCATTCAGGCAAGTGGAGAGTATTCCATCACACTCCTGACTTGTACCTTGTAAATGGTGGACGAGCTTTGGGGAGTCAAGAGGTGAGTTAGTCATCATAGGATTCCTAGCCTCTGACCTGTTCTTGTGGCCACACTATTTGAATGGCTAGTCCAGTTCAGTTTCTGGTCAATGGTAACCACCAGGATGTTTATAGTAGGGGATTTGGTGATGGTAATGCCATTGAACGTCAAGAAGCGATGGTCAGATTCTCTCTTGTTGGAGATGGTCATTGCCTGATACTTGTCTGGTGCAAATGTTACTTGTCACTTGTCAGCCCAAGCCTGGATATTGTCCAGATCTTGCTGAATTTGGACATGGACTGCTTCAGTATCTGAGGAGTTGCGAATGGTGCTGAACATTGTGCAATCATCAGTGAACATCCCCACTTCTGACCATATGATGGAAGGAAGGTCATTGATGAAGTAGCTGATAATGGTTGGGCTGAGGACACTACCCTGAGGAACTCCTGCAATAATGTCCCAGAGCTGACTGATCTCCAACAACCACAAACATCTTCCTTTCTGCACCCGTTTGTGTCTGTGGGCTTGCTCAGCTGCTCTCGTGATCACCCAGCATTATTAAAGTATTAAACGCTGTTCACCCACTGTCACCAGCTGCACAGCAGGAAAGCTAGATGAATAATCTAGTAGCATTGTCAATAACGGAGTAGCTTTTACACAATGCCATGAAGATTCAAATGGCCCTGCCTCCTAAAATGCCTTCAACCATCAGCAAAAGGACACAGCACTGACTCCTGGCGACTTCTGCAGCCAGACTGGGTGGGGAACGAGGAACCAAAGCCAGGAACATAATGATGGAAGGGGCACTGTAGACAGCTGCACGGAGATGAGGAAACAGATTAGACACAAAGGGTATGGTTCTCTGTTCTCTCTTCCCCTACTCTCTAATTTCCTCTGGTCTCTCTTCTTTCCCTTCTCATTCTTGTCTGCTTCCACTCAGTACTGCATTGAAATGTCAGCTTGGATTATATACTCAAATTTCTGGAGTGAGTTTTTAACTCATAATCTTCTAAATTGAACACGAGTGCAACAAACAGTACTAAGACTGTGCTTAAACTAGCAGTGTCCCAGTTTTTAAAAATATTTCTTGAGCCACTTAGGATTTTATACCTTGGATCCTCATGGGACATGTTAATAATTTTAATATTTCTCTATTTTTTGACTTTTCTTACCAGTCAGTAAACTCCCTGAGACAGCACTTTGCCTCAGGGAGCAGTGTGCTCTTTCGCGTGCATGTGCGAAAGAGCACACTTTGACAGATGGGGAATCTGAGGGGCATGGGATGATCTGGGGGTTGTGTGGGGAGGGTGTGGTGAGAGATGAGGTTTAGGGGCCCTTTAAATGATGTTGAGAGCTGAGCTGCAGTGTTGGAGAGCCGAGGCAGGCCTTCTAACCGGCCCATTTCTACACCCACACTCCTCACAGACTCCATCACGGTTTACAAAATGCACTGCAAGCCTGAGCCCTGTACGAAAGATTAAAATCCCGGGCAAAGTCACACATTGGTCAGGTGTGCATTTCTGAAGGTGCAAAAGTTTGCAAGGTCAGACTTTCCGGAGTCCCCACACAAAAATCTGGGCCAGAAGTATAGGAAATGGGATGGACAGGGTGGAGGTCCTTTTATTCACAATTGTCGGGGGGCAGTTAGTGTGGTGAGGGAGTCCTCAGTTGAGGAAAAATCAAGACATATCAGAAACGTTAGTATGGAATGTTGTATCATCAGAGTAGATGAGACAGAGACATAGAAACTGGCAGATTGGAATGGAGTCCTTAGTGGAAGCAAGGTGTGAGGAATTGTAATCAATGTAACTGCGGGAATCAATTAGTTTAAGGTCAACAGCCTATCCCTAGAAAAGGAGATATGGAAGTCGAGGAAGGAAGGGGAAGAGTCGTAGATGAACCAATGTAAAGGTGAGGAAAGGGTGGGAATTGGAAACAAAATTGATTTAAAAATTTTCCAGTTCAGGGCAAGAGCAGGAAGCGGCACCAATGTTATCACCAGTTTACCTGGAAAAGAGGTGAGAGAGGGGTCCTGAGTAGGACTGGAACAAAGAACGTTCCACAAATCCATATTGTTCCACAATGAAAACCCTGACATAGTGAAGACGCATTGGGATTCCTTTGGCAACTTCAGCGATATTCATTTGGAGGAAGTGAGTGGAGTCATAGAAGTTGTTCAGTGCAAGAGCAGGTTCAGCCAGGGGTAGTAGGGAAGTGTTGGGTAGGGGCTGATTGGACCTGCATTCAAGGAAGAAACCTGCTGACACTCACAGTCTAAACTCAGCCCTGAAAGAATTAGCCACATGAGCTAAAGTTACGGAAGACTTTGCTTGAGCCTATGGAACTTTGCTCCAGATAAGACTGCACACTTTCAGTAGAGGGTGCGAATTGGGAAGGAGAACAATGGTTCATTCAGGAGACAGATAAATTTAACAATTATCTATGTCCCACAGTTTATTAACTGAATGCTAACATACTGTTGAAATCCAATTGTTCTTTCCCGCATTTAACTTTTTCTTTTCTGTCCTGTAGAACCTATCCTAATGAACTGGGCCCCAAACATTGGACCCAAACCAGATTTGAATACATTATGAAGCTGAAGCAAGCTGCCCTGAAATCTGCAAGGAAACAGTGGGCTGATTACATCCTAGTGAGTTGAACTGACAATCCTCTCTCGTAAAGGGCGTGGACTCTACCTCAAAGGAGCGAATGGGGTTTACTAATGACTGCACGGTGCTTCTTGGGATCTCCCATTTTGGTATTTAATAATAAAGCTGAAAAGATGCAGCTTTTATGAAGGAGTTTGTAGTATTGAAATAACTCAAGGTGCTTCATACACCTAGATGAGTGCAGCTCCAACAACACTTGTGAAGTTTGACACCAGCCAGAACAAAGCAGCCTGCTTGACTGGCACCCCTTCGACAAACATTTCACTCCCTCCACCACCGATGAATAGTGGCAGCAGTGTGTACCATCTACAAGATGCATTGCAAAAACTCTCCAAGGCTCCTTAGACAGCACCTTCCAACCCCTTGACCACTACCATCTAGAAGCACGAGGACAGCAGACACATGGGAACGCCACCACCTGGAAGTTCCCCTCCAAGCCACTCACCATCCTGACTTGAAAACATATCACCGTTCCTTCACAGTCACTGGGTCAAAATCTGAAACTCCCTCCCTAATAGCACTCTGGATGTACCTACAGTATAGGGACTGCAGTGGTTCAAGAAGGCAGCTCATCACCACCTTCTCAAGGGCAATTAGGGATGGACAATAAATGCTAGCCTAGCCAGCGACACCCACATCCCGTAGATTAATTACTTTCTGAAGTGCAGCCACCCTCACTATATAGGCAGAAATGGCAGCTGCTTTTTAAACCATCATAGCCTTTATTTATTTTTCATGTTGATTGAGGGAGGAATGTTGGGCTGAATGCAGGAAGGGCTCCCTGCCCTTGAAACCATTACAATAGGCAGGCAGACCCTTTATCCAAAGATTGACATCTGCAACAAAGCAGGTCCTCTTCAGTATTGCCTCAGTGTGAAGGATAGACAAAGCCTCAAACCCTGGTGTGGGCCCCTACCCTAGTGTGTGCTCTGTTTCCTGCCCCCACCCCAACCACAAACCCCAACGCATCATGCTCCCCCTGCACTGCACCATTCAGATTTGAAGTCCATTAGAATAAACTGATTCGCTGTCCTGGTTCTCACCTTACTGAGCACTTCATGATTTACGCTGACTCTCCCTACCCATTGCCATTGACTGCTGTAGTAAAGGGGTCTGGCACATATAGGGTTAATGTGGGGCTGAGTACAGGACTGCCCATACAGTGATGTATGAGAGCACATGACCCACACCCAGGTTGAGTGTTGGACAGAGCTGTGTGTACCAGCAAGCATGGAGACAGTTACTAGCTTGTACCCCTTACTGTATATTTGTAAATAGTTCAAAGAGTCAATAAAGACTTACAGTTAACCTGTGTATGACTATGAAGACTTCTTCAGATTCACTGAATGGTAACCAAAACCCTACATCAACCTCCTGCCACTGAATAACTCCCTCAGTTACTTGTTCCCCCGCACCTAAGGTCCACAGGACTGAGTTAATAATTTGTGCTGGATCAGTTGTCAGGTTTTCTGAAAAAAACAAAGTGCTGGAAAAACTCAGCAGGTCTGGGCAGCATCTGTGAAGAGAGAAACAGAGTTAACATTTTGAGTTGCATATGACTCTTCAGCACTTTGTTTTGATTTCAGATTTCCCACATTTTGTTTTTGTGTCAGGTTTCCTAAGTTTTTCTATTTAATTTTTGCTGGCAACTTTGATCTCTTGTGCATGCTATTGGTCAATTGGGTGCTGTTGTGTTTGCACAATTTAATGATGGAAAGTAGTGTTAGTTAAGGGACTATATTAATTTAGCTGTCAGATGTACTGAAATACAGTGCTTTTAATTGTACCACAATGAGTAACTTTTAAAAAATTCATTCTTTCGTGGGATGTGGGCGTCGCTGGCAAGGCCAGCATTTGTTTCCCTAATTGCCCTTGAATTGAGTGGCTTGCTAGGCCATTTCAGAGGGCAGTTAAAAGTCAACCACATTACTTTGGGGGTCTGCGGTCACACAAAGGCCAGACCAGGTAAGGACAGCACCAGATCTCTTTCCCTGAAGGACATTAGTGAACCAAATGGATTTTTATGACAATCAATGGTAGTCACCATCACTGAGACTAGCTTTCAATTCCAGATTTAATGGATTGAATTTAAAATTCCAGCTGGAATCCTTGGTGGGTTTTGAAACCACATCCCCAAAACATTAGTCTGGGCCTCTTGATTACTAGCTCAGTGACATTACCATTACACCACTGGGTCCCCACAATGTAATAAAGTGTTGATTAGTATATTGACTTCATGCGAACTCTTTTGTGATATAAATATACTCAAATAGGAGAGTGTTATTTGGACAGCCCCCAATGTACATATTGAGCAGTAAGGTAGTAAAAGACCAGATGGCTCGTCAAGCCTGCTCCTCATTCATGATACTTAGAGTAGCATAACTAGACATTCTCTAAACTCCATATGATTAGATTAGCCATTTAACCATTGGGAGAGGCAAAAAATTCTAGGGCCAACAGGAGGCGAAACCTGCAAAATCCTTCTGACCACTGCACACCACCCCCCCGCCCCCGGCAATTGAAACAAGTCCAGGAAATCAAAAGCAAAATGCTGGAGATCTGAAATAAAAACAGAAAACGATGGAAACACTCAGCCAGCCTGGCAGCACTTGCAGAGAGAGAAAAACAGATTTAACGTTTCAGACCAATGACCCTTCATCAGAACCAGTCCAGGGGATCAATGATGTAGAATGAAACTGTATCTTGTGACTCACTTAATGTGTGTCTACCTACATTGTGAACTGTGCTACTATGAAAAGCTGAGCAGCTACTGACAGAAGAGGGGAAGGAAACTTAAACTTTTCCAGGGTATGGACTATGAACATTAATATTACACAATAAAGTAACTACCTGGAATATTATGACCAGTTCTGCTTACCACGGAATCTATAATTAAAGACACAGTGACTGAGCACTTGGTGAAATTTGAGCTGATTAATGAGAATCCCCAAGGATTTGTAAAGGGTAGGTCATGAGTAATGAACTTTTTGAGGAAGTAACTGAAGTAGGAGATGGGAATGTCTATGGATGCAGATTTTATAGACTTCCAGAAGACATTTGATAAGGTTCCATATGAGAGACTATTGTTAAAATTAAAGCTCATGGAATTGATGGTAAATTATTGACCTGGTTGGAAGATTGGTTTGGTAGCAGAAGACAGAGTAGGGTTAATGGGTACTCAAATTGGAAATACCTAGTGGTGGCCCACAAGGTTCTCTACCATAGTCTCAACCATTAACTATATACTGGGGCCTCGCTAAAGCACAGTTAGTTATAGCATGGAACAATATATAATACAGCCGTATAATAAGGATATATTGACCTTGCAAGGAGTGCAGATTTACCAGAATGTAACCCAATGTTAGATAATGCGGAGCAGTTACATAAGCAAGGTTCATACTCCCTGGAATATAGAAGATTAAAGATGATTTAAGTTTTTATGATTTTGTAAAGAATTGATAGGGTATTACTTAAATGGAGAATGGCTGCATAATTCCGAGGCACAGAGGGATCTAGGTGTTCTAAATACATGAGTTGCCAAAAATTAGTATGCAGGTACAGCAAGTAATTAAGAAGGCTAATGGAATGCTGTTGTTTATTACAAGAGGAATTGAACATAAAAGTAACGATGTTATGCTTCAGTTATACAGGGCATTGGTGAGACCACATCTTGAATACTGTGTGCAGTTTTGGTCTTTGGTATAGAGAGATACGTTTTCCACTAATGGGAGAAGTCTAGGACAAGGGGTCATAACCTTAAAATGAGAGCCAGGTCATTCAGGAGGGATTTGTGGAAACACTCCTTCACATAACTGATGGTAAAAGTGTGAAATTCTCTCTCGCAAAAGAGCAATAACCATTAGCCAATTAATCATTATAGATCTGAGATTGATTGATTTTTGCTAGACCAGGCTATAGCAGTTTGTGGAGCCACAGCAGGTGGATGGAGTTACAGTGCTGATCTGACTGTATGGTGGAACAGGCTCAAGGGACTGAATGGCCTCCCCCAGTTCCTGTACTGCCACAAGGCAACCACCAACATCAGGGGTCATCCAGGCCACAGAGGCAGCACAAAGCAGAGCAGCAAGGTGTGGGAGGAATGAGGTACATGTTAAGTAAGGGGGAGTTTCATCCTCAAATAAACACCTCCGAGACGCTTTAAGGAGGTATGTTAGATGCTTAAGAGCATAGAGAATGTGAACCAGAAACAATACTGTTAGATTCAACAGGATAGGGGGTCAGAATTTTGAAGTCAAATTTAAGCTAATGTTGGGCAGTATTTTTCCACGCACTGGGGAGTAATGACTGGAGCTAATGATCAGGAGGAGCTGCTATTCCTAGCATATTAGATTGGTTTAAGAATGTAAAGATGTGGGTAGACCAGGAAAAATGAGATTAAATCAGCTAATTGGCCGCAGATTATGCAGGATACAGAAAGAGGGCTGATGAATCAGCCGGTTTAAAGCAGATTCCACTTTACAGGATTGGGCATTCCAGTCTCTGCTGGCATGTGATCTTATCATTGTCACACAAGGGAGAGTTGCTTCAGAGCAACTTCCTGCCCAACATATCAGAAGCACATCCATCTCTCCCTCACTGTAAAAATGTTGGTGAGGTAACTGGTCTTTTTGCTTTAACATTCCTCTCACAGCCCATGCTTTTAATGCTTTGTTTTCAGGCACTTTGTCGCATGAATTGTCAACTAGGCAGAGCTGCCTGTGAATCAGAAGGTTGTGGCTTCAAGCCCCACTCCAGAGCTTTGTTGTGTAATGTAGGCAGATGCTTCAAAGTAGTACCACCACCACCACCACCACCAAGTTCTCCTTCAAGCCACACACCATCCTGACTTGGAGCTATTGCCATTCCTTCACTGTCTCTGGGTCAAAATCCTTGAATTTCCTTCGTAACAGCACTGTACCTACACCAGATGGACTGCAGTGGTTCAAGAAAGCAACTCACCACCACCTTCTCACGGACAATTGGGGATGAGCAACAAATGCTGGACACTCATCCCATGAATGAATAAAAGAAAAACTGATCTGGTCGGTGATAGGGCTGGAGTAGTCCCTGTAGGTCCCCAGAACTTCTCTCAGTCACAACCATATCGCAGGTGCTTCTGGCTTCTGTTGCTCTACCAAATGCAACATTTAACTTTAATGTGGCAACAACAGAACAAGCACTGATTTTCCACTTGCTGTAATTTCAAACAGATTACAAATAATGGAGACCACAAAATCAAGATTAACATCTGATACTATCAAATCATTAGGAACAACGATGGGCAAAGATTAGTTTGGCAATAAATTCATCACTTCTAAAATCAATCCTGTCAATAAGCCCCAAAGCCAGACATGAGTTAATATTTTACCAGTTAAAGAAGTTGCACGTCTATATTATTAGCTAGCGACTGCCTTCTGGCAGATGTTAGGCCGCTACAGTTTCAATTTGGCCATGTTAAGAGTACTTGGCAGCTGGCAAGAGGCAAGCTCCAAAATCCTTTTGCATCTTGGCAATCAAATCCAAACAAAAATTCAAGGATTGAAAGTATCAAACAACTCCTAAGCGCACAGGAGATAGCACAGTTCAGTACAATTCAAGTGATAGTGAATGTGCGAGAAAGCGAGGCTGTATCAACACTACAATTACTGCTTCATGCAAGTTTTAAGAGTCTCTTTGCTGAACTGTGGAAGTCTAGAACAGATTGATTGTTTTTTTCCATTACTCAAGGAGTTAGGGAACTGAGCAGTTCTTTCCAGCCTCTCCTTCATCAGCATGAATCACTAGCAAATCATCAAATGCATGCAATGCCTGATCTGAAGCTCCCTCTACATCATTCCATCAAATATGCATTGTATTGCAAAGTACAGCACAGGAACAGGCCATTCAACAGCTCCATGCTGGTGTTTATGCTCCTCAGAAGCTACCTCACTCCCCTCATCCCCATCAACATATCCTTCTATTCCTTTCTCCCTCATGGAAGTATCTGGCTTCCACTTAAATACATCCATGCTGTTTGCCTTGAGTTAAATAAACCCAGGTCAGGTACTGCATGGATGAGGTAGAGAAAAGTTTTTCCTTCTTTCTTCCCATTACTCAAACCCAGATCAGGTGCAGCTTGGGCTAGGTGTCGAGTAAAGCAATCTCTCCATAGTTCCATGTCACATTCGCAGAGCGAAGTAGCCATGTCAGGTTCAGACTACCAATCCTGTCAACACTGTTTCAAAGTGTATTAAATCTTTGGGAAGGAGCAGGCCTGTACTCTGGTAAGTATCTGGGAGGAAATAATATGTTGTTGATCAAGGCAGGAGAGGAAATAGTTGTTACTGGTATAGAAGTGCAAATATATTAAGTTTAAATCTCTTGGCTGCAGATATTAATCTCACTACCAGCTCATTATTTCAATGATGGTGATCTCACTTGACCTGTTTTCCAATTGCACTCAAGATGTTTAATGCTTTACTTTAATGAGCTGGAACTGACCTGGACAACCAGCAGACAAATAACAACCAAGAGTGACAATCTCCTTAGCATTATATGTGAGTTAAGAATAAAATGTTATTTTCTTGTTAATCCTTCGAGATGAAGGTCACCATGTTCATCATCTTAGGTGTTTGCTAGGGTACCAGTAAGAACGTAGGTGAGTGCTGAGTAGGGATAATTGGATCACTGACTTTTTCCAATCGCTGTAGATGAGTGGCCCCAATATGTTACACAGTAAGAAAGAAACACATCCTCCAATTCGCAGTAAGCAACACCATAGGACAAGCACTAGTTAATAAATATCAGTCACATTTTAAGTGTCACTCATCAAAAAATGGTACAAAAAGAGAAAAAGTTAGTCATTTTTTTTGCTGAATCCTGGGATTTACCAGATCATCATCTCCAGCTGACCTTACAGTATAAGAAATTAGAGCAGGGGCAGACCATATGGCTCCTTGATCTGACTCTTCCATTCCACCTAACTCCAAGTTCCTTCCGTATCTCCATAAATAGCTTAATTTCCTTAGTGTCCAAAAAAAAAAGCATGTCTGTATACAGCAATAAGATGTGCCCTTAAATGGGTAGGCAATTTACATACAACTCCATCTTGGCCACTGAATAATGCATTTGCAGCACTTGATATAACTGCCTTGCCTCTGGTAAAAGAGCAATGCCACAGGAGATCTGCCGGTCTTTAAAAATAAATTACCCTGCTGTTTGTGGCGGGAAAGTCACTCTTGGTTGTTATTTGCCTGCTAGTTCTCTGGGTCAGTTCCAATAAATACGAAGCCAACTTGAATGCTCACTCATTAAAGTAAATCATTAAACATCTTGGATGTAATTAGAAAACAGGTCAAGTGAGATCACCATCATTGGAATAATGAGCTGAAATGAGATTAAAATCTGCAGCCAAAATAAGATCTGACTGATTTAAATTGCGGTTCTCTAAACGCCACGGAGAAAATCCCATGTCTTTTTTGGTGCTGCTTAACACAATAAAAGTTGAAGTGGATTTGTCAAAATTGTTGTACGTTTTGACCCTGTTCTTGAGAGCAGCCAATAGCTAACCAGGTTCCCTTCGGCCTTCTCTGTTGTTCTTGTTCACACTTCCTAGAACTGCAGGTTTTGGTGGTCTGAATGGACATGTGCAATGTCCAGTGTGGAACTGAGTCCCACATGCCAGGGTGCAGCAAAGGTTCAGCAGAATGATTCCTGGGATGGCAGGATTGTCGCATGAGGAGAGATTGGGTTGACTAGGCCTGCATTCACTGGAGTTGAGAAGAATAAGAGGTGATCTCATTGAAACTTTTATAATTCTGACAGGGATGAAACGTATAAAATTTAAAATGCTAACAGGGCTGGACAGACTGGATGCAGGGAGGATGTTTCCCCTGGTTGGGGAGTATAGAACCAGGGGCCACAGTCTTAGGATAAGGTGCAGACCATTTAGGACTGAGATGAGGAAAAATTTCTTCACTCAGAGGGTGGTCAATCTATGGAATTCTCTACCACAGAAGACTGTGGAGGATGGGTCAATGAGTATATTCAAGAAAGAAATTGATAAATTTTTGGATATTAGGGGCATCAAGGGGTATGGAGAGAAAGTGGGAATATGGCATTGAGATAGAGGATCAGCCATGATCATTTTGAATGGTGGAGCAGGCTCAAAGGGCCAAATGGCGTACTCCTGCTTCTATGGATGGACAGACTGGATGCAGGGATGATGTTTCCTCTGGCTGGGGGCGCTAGAACCAGGGGGTCCACAGTCTCAGCATATGGGATAGGCCTTTTGGACTGAGATGAGGAGAAACTTCTTCACTCAAAGGGTGGTGAACCTGTGGAATTCTCTACCACAGAAGGCTATGGAAGCCAAGTAACTGAATATATTTAAGGAAATAGATTTCTAGACTCTAAAGACGTCAAGAGTTATGGGGAGAGAGGAGTATGGTGTTAGATAGAGGATCAGCCATGATCATATTGAATGACAGAGCAGGCTTGAAGGGCTGAATGACCTACTACTCCTTCTGTTTTCTGTGTTTCTACGATGATGCCAAGCTCGATTGCTGGTTTCTGCAGCGTGAGCTGACCTCAGCCAGAACAACTGTAGGAGCAGCACCTGGGGTAGGTGCCACAAACTCCACTCCTTGGCAGTGTCAAACCTGATGTTTTGTCCGATGTGAATTTTAATCAGTCCTCTTTCTTTCCTACTCCATTTATTTCTTCAGTGCACCTCAGGGCATTTCTGTACATTAGCCGTTTGTATCTATATTGCACATTTAAAGTCCCATGGTTGTTCAGCGCAGCTTCGTTTCAAAATAGACGGCACTCTAGGACACGAACTGTCTCATTACCATTGCCTTGCCAATCTTCCTGTCCAGTTTTCTCACTGGAGGCTAGCCTTCCTCCTGTCCCACATGCTCCACCCACCATTGGCACCCGACCTGGCCAGTGGATCAATCACTATCCCCTCAACATTTCCCATCAAGTATCTATTTGGTTGTGACAAGGCTCTTGCCATCTATGACCTTATTGTGGATGGTCGCAGTGAAGTCCTGGCTTTGGCTAAATCTTGGCTCATAGTTGAGTGTCCTGACTGAAATCTCCTCCTTTGGACATCTCATATTGTTCCCCACCTCCTGCCTCTCCTTAAGTGCCAGGATGAGTTCTCACTGATACCTCAGTGCCTGCACTAAACAGATTTCTTCCTCAGAGATTGCAATCTCCATTTTTATAGGGTTAGGGAAGAGAATGGGATCAAACTGTTAGTATTTAGAACACAAGTGGCAATTGAGAAGATCAGGAATGGAGAGGGAGCTTGTTGTCATAGGAATGTGAGAGGCACTATGTAAATTCAAGTTCTTTCTTCCTGAGCTTTGTAAATATTTGATATATGTGTTGATTTCAATTTGGAAAGCCTTTCATATCCAAAGGACATCCCAAAGTGCTTCAAAGCCAATGCATTACTTTGTGTTCTGAAACATTGGACTGAATTTTCCCATGGAGGTGCGGGATGGGGGGGTGCTGGGGAGAGCTGTGTTGGTACAGCTCCCCGATGCATTCCCAAGTCCAGGGTCTTACCTTGGGGTGGATTGGGAACTGGTTAGCTGCCTGCTCCATGGAGGCACACAGTCAATTAGTGCAATTAATGCCCCACTTTGGGGCCATTTTGCCCTGGAACCAGTATTGTATCAACATTCCATGTGCGAAGCCTGCCAGCTCAGTCGAAGAGGCATTCCAGCAACAGGTCAAGGGCTCGTTCGATGAAATGCTGCAGCCCTGAGCATAAATAATCACGCACAAGGGTTCACGCTCAAGTCTGATGGCCCTACCAGCTTCAAGTCCCTTTAATTGATCACTTCTGTGTAGCGAGCTGAGGGCGGCTCCATATTGAGGCCTCTCGCTTGCCTGCCTGATCAGCAATGCCCATCTGTCCTGGTGAGGCTGCAGCCTAACATCATTACAGGCCCTCTGATTGGACCTGTCGCTTATGAGGGCACCACCTGGAAGGTTGTGTTGTGGGCACACTGATGGCATAGGTAGCCTCGCCCCCCCAATATGAGCTCGACATCAGGGTCCCAATGCCCATTGAAAAGCCGAGCCCATTAAACTCTGTTTCTCTCTCCACAGATGCTGCTAGACCTGCTCAACATTTCCAGAGTTTTGTGTTTATTTCAAGTTTACAGTGTCTGCAGTGTTTTGCTTCATTTTAGGAATCTTAATTCTTTTCATCTTCTCTTTCAGTATGTAGACACGGATAACATTCTCACAAACGACCAGACACTGAACCTCTTGATAGCTGAGAACAAAACTGTCATAGCTCCAATGTTGGTGTCACAGACGGCGTACTCCAACTTCTGGTGTGGGATCACTCCTCAGGTAAAGGGGCTGTGTTCACAGATTCTTCGCAGTTACATAGAAATTTAATCTTACTTCCTTTACAATACTTATTGCTGCTAATTGTGTCCAGATAGAGAGAGGACAGGAGCCGTATTTTCACTGGCATTTGGTGGGGGGAATCGAAAATCCACGGGAGTTTTCCCAATCGTCCAATATAACTTCACCAGAGAATCTATGAAAACCTGAGAGAATTATGTAAATAGTAATTATGTAAATAACATGTCACAGTGCACACTGGGTTTAATGGTTTGGGCCTGGAAATTGGATTGCAATGTCTCTCTGATACAAAGCAGGCATCCAAGGGTCCAGTATAAAGGGTACTTTGCATACAAATATTCTGGACCGACCGTGCGCCATCCACCATATTGGTAAGATTCCTTCACAGGCATTAAATCAGTTGCATATGTAAACGGACAGTCCATTGCATGCAAGATCTCCTTTGGAAACCTCAGTTGTGACTGACTGCTGCATGTGGCGTGTGCGCTGCAGTCAATCTCTTCAAGCTCCTGGCAGAGCAGTGATCAGCTGAGGGGCTGCCACCTGAATGGTAAGTTAGAACCGTGTTACCCCAGCGTGGAGTGGTAAGAACAAAAACACTGCTGCCGGATCCACGGTAAATTTGCAGGCTGCTGTTGGCATCCCGCTGCCCCACCCACCCCGGCCGCCGCCCAGCCCTTCACCACCCTGCCCAGCTCCAAAACTCTGATTGCACCCCAGATTTCCCAAAGACCTGGGCCATTAGCTGATCCTTGTCGATTTTGGTGCCCCTCGGGGTTGGGCGAGCAGCCTCAAGGGTGGCGACTGCTGCCAAGCAAATGAGGCCGGACGCCTCTGACGTGTCGCGGGGCGACCTGCCACGAAGCCACCTGGGGCGTGTGCAGGGCGCGCTCCGCCAGGAGTCACGGCACTGACTCAGGCCTCGGTGTTTTCAGCTTCAAATCCCGCTCTTGGGGAAAATGGGTTTTCTCCTCGGGCGGGTTTTTTTTTTCCCCCACGCGCCACCATCTTTCAGTCCGTCCGTGTCCGGGGCTGAGGTCACCAGCGAGCAGCCTGGCACCTTCTCCTCTTGGCTCAGGCTGTTAACCATGAGAGAGGCCCGTGAGAACGTTTTCCCCGCCCCAATGCGGATTCCCTCCGGCTCTTGAAACATTTAGAGTCCAATGTTCCCAAGTCTCTGCTCCCTTTCGTTGGAAAGCCCCGAACCTTCCTGCCGGCATTTTGGGGAAAGGGGCGGGAGGGCGGTTGACCTGCTCGCGCCGCTCTTCCCGCCATTCGCTTTGACTCCTGCAAAATGGCGGCGGGCGCGAGCGGCTTCCCGCCACCGCGCAGCGCGCGGCCCCTCACAGGAAAGCCCAGGGCCCTCAGCAATTTATCGCAAAGATTCGAGTTTTGGGTTTGGGTGGGAGCTTACCTCCGAGCTCGCGCTGATTTCTTCTGGTTTTGTTTCGATCCAGGGTTATTACCGCAGGACGGCGGAATATTTCCCGACGCGGCACCGCCAGCGGTTGGGCTGCTTCGCCGTTCCGATGGTGCACTCGACGGTCCTGGTCGACCTGCGCAAAGCGGCCACGCGGGACCTGGCGTTTTATCCGCCGCATCCGGAATTTTCCTGGGCCTTCGACGACATCATCGTGTTCGCCTTCTCCTGTCGTGTCGCAGGTAGTCGACGTGCGCGCAGTCGGGAAGATTGCCGGCTTTCAAGGGAACGAACCGGCTTCCCCGTGTCCGTTTCACGTGCGCTTTTTGGCTGCATCGTTTCTGTTACGCTTCCTTTTTGTCTTTTACACAACCCGCCTCTCTCTCTTCTCTCCTCCCCACCCCCCCCCCCCAACTCCTACTCCATCGCGACTCTCCCTTGTCACCATACCTCCTGTTATTCCTCCCCTCCCGGATACCTCCCCCCCCCCAAAAAAAAACCCCTTCCCCTCATCTCAAACTTCCTAATCGCTCCACCATTGGTGGCTGTGCATTAAGTCTTTTGTCTTTTACTGTCACCACCCCTCCTCCCTCCCCAACAACTTTTTTCCCTCCCGTGCGCTCTCCCTTGGCACCGTGCATCCTGTCATTCCTCCTCTCTCGGATACCCCCCCCCCCCCCCAAAAAAAACCCTACCCTAACTCTTCATCGCTCCTCAAACTTCCTAATCGCTCCTCCATTGGTGGCTGTGCATTCAGCTGTTTAGGCCCCTAGTTCTAAAATTCCCTCCTTAAACCTCTCAACCTCCCTCCCTCTTTTTCTTATAGAGCCTTGTCGAACTTTACAACAAAGAAAAAGACCGTTTGGCCATTGTGGCCTGTGTTGGTTCTTTGAAAGAGTTGTCCAATTTATTCCCACACCCCAGCTTTCTCTTCGTAATGCTGTGCACTAGTCCCCTTAAGTACATGTCTAATTGTGTTTTGAACCATCCTGTGGAATTTGCATTCAGGTTGGTGCATTCCAGATCTTAACAATCCTCTGTGCTTCCTTCCAGGGATTCCTTAAAACCTAGCTCTTTGACCAGCCTGCTAGCTCCTTATGTGGCTCGGTGTCAAACTTTGCCCAATAACATTTCTGTGAGGCGCCTTGGGAGGTTTTACTATGTTAACAGCGCTATATAAATGCAGTGGTTGTGGGATCACATGACTGACCTGACACAACTTTTTTTGAAAAGTGGCAACTACGGTTCACAATGCATTGCAGCATAACACACCTTTGTCTCTGATGTGTATGTCTCATTCCTTTTTCCTTTTCTGGTCTAATTTCTCATGTGTCCCCCGAGAACACAGTTCCATAACCGATTCTAAACACCTCCCACTCTTTCTGTTGGGAAACATTGTGTGACTTAATCTGTGGAATTTTCTAGCCTAGAGGGCTGTGGATGTTCAGTCGTCAAGTATATTCACAGTTGAGATTAATAGATGATTGAACACTTAGAGAATTGAAAGATATGGGGATACGGTGCAGAAATAGAGTTAGAGTAGAGGACCAGCTATGAAAGAGGATGTGGGCTTTGTGGGAGGAGTGCCATGTGGCCAACTGCTCCCCTATTTCTTATGTCTTCAATGCACTGGCCTGAGGAGAGATGGTTGATTGGTCAGGTGCTGGGAACATAAGGCAGGTTTCACGAGAGACACGAGTCTGAAGGCTGATGGCAGAGTGGGATAGAAAGTATGAGATATTATGGGATCAGGGCCCAGAAAACAGACCGGAGGGCAAGGGATGAGCAATTGGCTCAGTTCCTGGGTCAAGTCTTGATCGCCCTTCTTGTTTTTTTTTGCAGAGGTTCAGATGTACGTGTGCAATAAAGAGCGATATGGTTTCCTCAACATTCCCGGAAAGCCCCAAAGCACATTGGAAGAAGACCGCCTGAACTTCGTGCATCTTATGTTGGATGCCATGAGTAAGACCAGCCTTGAATGCAATTTTTTTGACCCATTAGGGACACAGTGGAATAGGTATGACAGCGAGCAAAAGCTATAGGGATAAGCATGGACATAGGTAACGGAGAAACCTCCCTGAGCACCAAGGCCCCCTTTCCTGGTGTGAGGTATAGCACCTGTCAGGGCCATTGATACTGTCAAGAATATTGGAACACTGTCCTGAAACACTTTTGTTTCTTCTAAACTTCCTTCTGCAATAAGAGAGAAATGATCACTTTAATGTAACTTTAATCAATTGGTTTGTCTCCTTCCCCAGAGATTAAGTTGGGGAGAGGTTTCAAAATGTACTGGACCAAATGGTCTTATTTCATACTTGCTTATACCCTGACAATAGGGGGAAGATGATAAACAAGTCCAAATAAAACCATTGCAACATTTCAAGAAAGGTTTGTATTTTTAAGACCCTCACTACCTTATTAGTTAATCCAAAAGTACTATTTTCATTCAAAAGGACACTCTGTATGTGCAGATATCTATCTGCAATATGTGCTCTTTAATGATATACAAACCTAAATCCTGAAAATTCTTGCCTCTCTGTCTTCACAAATTGTCCTGCCTACTGCATAGTTATGGTAAAAAAAAAAGACTTGTGTTTATATAGTGCTTTTCACGATCATTGGCTGTAAAGTGCTGTGAGACATCCAATGAGGTGCTTTTTGAAGTATAGTCACTGCTGAAATGTAGGAAATGCGGTAGCCAGTTAGCACACAGCAAGCTCCCACAAGCAGCAATGTGATCATGATAGGTAAATTGTTTCTATGATGTTGATTGAGGGACAAATATTGGCCAGGAGACCAGGGATAACCCCCCTTCACTTCTTAGAAATGGTGCCACAGGATCTTTTACGTGCTTCGAGAGGGCAGATGGTCTCTAGGTTTGATGTCTCATACAAAAGACAGCACTTCCGATAGTGTAGCACTCCCTCATTACCGCACCGGAACGTCAACCTTGATTTTTGTGTCTAAGTCCTGGTGTCAGACTTGAACCCGAAACCATGTGAGTGCTACCAACTTAGCCACAGCTGACACTTAGAATCCATGGGTTATAACTACACCGATTAAGGAGTTAAGAAAGATCATTGTTCTGATTTCAGTAGCCATCAGTAACTTTTTTATTAAAAAGCAGAGGAATTTTGAAATCCCAGTTATTTACAAAGAGAATGAAGTTACCCCGGGGGAAAAATCTTCATTCTCCAGAAAAGTCATAGCAATTGACAAAGTAGTTCAAAAAGGCAGCTCACCACCACCTTCTCAAGGGCAATTAGGGATGGCAATAAATGCTGGCCTGGCCAACAATGCCCACATCCCATGAACAAATAAAAAAAAAAGCGCCGTTGTGCTTTTCAAGAAGTGCACTAAAATTAACCGTGGAACCTTGTTAGCCTTAACTGTAGCAAGTCACAGCATCTGTATCCATCTATGGGGCTGAATTTTATGTTGATCATGCGCGCCCCACCTGGTTTGCGTGAGATGATGTTGGGCGAGTGATATTTCGCTCAGCGGGCACATGCAAAAGTCAAGTGCGCCCAGTGACATTTAAGAGGGCAATTAAGCCCATTCATGGCACAATTGTCTGCTATTTTTTGTGGCCTGTCCAACCTTACAGTTGGCGAACAGGTGAATCGGCCAGGTGGCCTTTACATTTTTCATGACACCTCACCTAAGGGTGGGATGAGGCTTCATAATGAAATAAAATAAAAGTAAAAATCTGCAGGCAGCATTTTTATCATCTATGTTTTCAGGTGCCTGATTATGATGCTCGGACATTTTTTTTCTGCTTTTTAAAGTTTTATTGGAACACTTTCGGGACTGCAGCTTCCTGAGGCAGCTCTCTGCCTGCAGGAGCTTTTTCTCAGCGCTCGCCTGCATTGATGTTGTCTCCTGCCCCCACCCTGGCAGTGCTGAGCTTTTCAGTGCGCGCTTCACGCTGGCTGGCCATCGATCGGGGGCCAATCGCGGTTGGCAGTCCGTTTTCCAGCCGATCCCAGGCCAGCTCATTGTGTCCACCAGCCGAGCTAAAAATTCAGGCCATGGATTCGAAATCCTGCAAAGAGCCCCCAATTTTGTAACAATCTCAGTAGATTTGTCCCTGAGTGATTTGCAACAATTAACCAAGGTTAGGTTAATAGCATTAGAAAAAGAGTTGGAGTTAAAAGCAAGGGCTAAAAAAGCAGACATAATTGAGGTAATAGCACATCTTGAAATGGAAAAAGAAATGAAAAAGTTTGAACTCGAAAAGGAGGAATCTTTTGGCTTCATTCTGTCCATAAATAACTGGGATTTCAAATTTTGTCCGCTTTTAAAAAATAAAATTACTGGTCTTTATTGAGATTGTAGCAATGATCTTTCTTAACTCCTTTAAAGGTGTAGTCAGCTTGTGAGTGTCTCTCTCCACAGATGCTGTCAGACCAGCTGAGTTTTTCCAGCACTTTCTGTTTTTGTTTCACATTTCCAGCATCTGCAGTATTTTGCTTTTATCTCACAATTTGGTGGTATGATGGGACTGCTGCCCACGGTTTTCTGCTCAGCTGTGATGTCACCCTAACATACAAGATGTCTGCCCCCATACAGTTTCTAGCCAGTAAGTTTAAGGCATATCAAACAAAAGAATGAACCTCAGCAGTGCCACTTTTATGTATGTCAACCTGCAACACTTAGAATTAAGCTATAAATTCAAGAGAACGGGCTCTCTCTTTTAAAAGCTAATGAGCAAACCCGGTGTGCCGGGACACAGAAATAAAAGCAGAGAACCTTGGAAAAGCAGAGTGGGTTGGTCAGTAGTTTGAAAGGAAAGAGGCAGGTTAAAGATTCCAGAGACTCTGACAGATTAATCTGTTTTACCCATCAGTTGGTTGCAGCACAAAGGCGGCCATTCAGCCTGTCATGTCCATGCTAGCTCTCTGCATGAACAACTCGGTTAGTCCCACTCCCCCTGAAAATTTTCTCTATTCAGATGAATATCCGATTTCCTTTTGAAAAGATTGAATCCGCCTCCACCACACTCTCTTAGGCAATGCAGATCCTAAACATTCACGATGTAAATGAGTTTGTTATTATATTGCCTTTGGTTCTTTTGCCAATTGCCTTAAACCAGTGTTCTCTGGTTCTTGACTGTTCTACAAATAGGAACAGTTTCTCCCTATCTACTCTGTCCAGACTCCTTATAATTATGAACATTTCTGTCAAATCTCCTCTCAGCCTTCTCTAAGGAGAACAGCCACAGCTTCTCCAATCTATCCACATAACTGAAGCCCCTTACCATATGATCCATTCTGGTAAATTGCAACACCCTCTCTAAAGTCTTCACATCCTTCCTAAAGTATGGTAGCCAGAATTGAACACTACTCCAGTTGAGGCCAAACCCAGTGTTTTATAAGTGTTCACCGTAACCACCTTCAAATGAATTCCAGATTTTTTGATTTTTATTTCATATTACCCCTTTCAAGTTTCTTTTTTTTAAAGGGACCTTCACCACTTGAGAACAAATCTATTTAAGCACAAAAAAATGAATGAGACCAGATCATGTATATTTATTATCACCTTCGAATGTTTTTAAACTACAAACCAGACCATATCAGATTATAGTTTATTGTGCTGAAAGAAAATTGGACAGTATTTAAAGGAGTGAGATTGCCTCAGGAAAGAGCTTTTGGGGATTAAGTTCAGCAAGGGTGCGACATGATACAAGAACTCTATTACCTTGCCTGCTGAAACAATAGTATTTTGTTGGAGCAGACACGCTGGCATCTACACTATTAACGTTTGATGTTCAATGTTATAAATCAACAGTGCATTGCTAGCATCACATGCATACCACACAGCTTTTAAAAAATTCATTCATGGGATGTGGCTAGGCCAGCATTTATTGCCCACCCCTAAACGCCCTTGTTCAGAGGGCATTTGAGAGTCAACCACATTGCTGTGGGTCTGGAGTCACATGTAGGCCAGACCAGGTAAGGACTTCCTTCCCTAAAGGATATTAGTGAACCAGGTGGGTTTTTACAACAATCGACAATGGTTTCATGGTCATCATTAGACTTTTAATTCCAGATTTTTATTGAATTCAAATTCCACCATCTGCATTACCCTGGGTCTCTGGATTATTAGTCCAGCAACAATACCACTGTGTCATTGCCTCCCCAAAGTGCGTGGTTGAAACTGCTTGTTTTTAATAGCTGTCGTAAAAATTGGTTCATGGTGTTATGGAGTGAGTTTCAGGTCTCAGTTGTGCTGCTGTGGAGTCTAGAGACCCATTGCTGCACTACAGTGAGAGGAGACAAAGTAGGGGAGAGAGAGACAAGCTCTCAACCCCACCATTACCCCTGTCACTCACCCTCTCCTGATGGTAGTCGTCCTCCTCCTTCAGGTACCATACCCTAAGAGGGCATTGACGACTGTGGATTGCCATTCAGGACTCGCTGGCCACGGAAGGTGCGTTCATAACGTGGCCAAACAGGTAGATTATCAGCCTCTGAATCCTTCCAATAGGCCTGATGACAGGCGGTAAGAATGGGCGAGTTTCCTGGCCGGCCATACTGTAGAAGGCAATGGCAAACCACGGCAGTATAAGTGCCAAAGTGCCCACTTGCTCGCTCTGCTGCTGCTGGCCTGGAGACAGGATAGAGGGAAAACAACACTTTTTTTTAAAGGATGTTACTGCTTCCCTAAAAAAAGAAATGTAAAAAATATTCGAAGCAGAGTCAGTAGCTTAAATTAACACCCAGGAACAAAATAGTTTCCTGCTCTGGCAGCCTGTAATTTTCCAGAAATTAAAGTGAAATCCTGGGTTGGTAAGTGCAAAAGCAGAAAATGTGACTAACCCACGCTGCTGGCCCCTTTTCATCAAGGAGATAGAGGACAATAGAGTTTAAAACCTCGCTGGGCTCCTCCCCTGGTGGCTAGTTGGGCTAAGTGAGCCAGCTGACCAACACTGACCCAAGTCAATCTTTGTCTGGCCTGAATTAGCTAATCTCAGTCACAGGTTGCTGCAACTGGACTTGATGTCGCTGGATGAGGAAGGCGTGTGTGTAGTGGGAGGTTAAAGAACCAAGATACTCTTAACTGATCTCCAGTGCCCCCTGCTGGAGAATGAGACCCGGCTTGTCTATAAAGTTCCCCTCATGGTCGAAGACTTTTGAACTCCCTGTCTGAACTCGCCTGAGCACAAGGTGTCAAGAGGGATAACAGACCCGAATATGAGTCAGTACCTTCAGAGGATGAGGAGGAGAGATAATTGGGTGGAAGAAGAGAAAAGCTGGTCGGTCTGCTCCCTCCACACTACACCGTATCCTGCCATTAACTGCCTTTACTGGTTGGATTTGGGTTTCTTTGGTAAACACAGATCTCTTTGTCTGAAAGAAAACTTGAGTCCAAACAAACCAAAGACCCTCCTATTCATATTGCTCAGCATTTTGAGTGATTGTAGGCAAAGGGTATTCTAGAGGTAACCATTTGCTGTTACATGTGCCTTAGGTAGGTCATAATTTCAACATTATGCAGTAAAATCTTTATTGTCCAGCATATGCATGGAATAGGTGGTGCTGGTTAATCAAAATGTCTGTTAACCGAGAGTTCCAGTCACCAATGGAATATAAGACAATACTGTAACATGAACTAATGTCAAGCACATGGGAAGTAAAGAGCGGTATTCTTTTCACTTCTAATCTTTAACAGTACATTAAAACATAAATTTAAGTATAAAATAAGACAGTACCCTGGTACGGGTTCTGGATTACTTTGTAATTGCTTCCAATTGGTAAAGTGATGATTCATATTAGGAGGAAGGGCTAAGACGTTGAATAGAATGCTCAAGCTCGCTGTCTGGAAACACACATGAAGAAATAGAGTACCTTAGCAGAGTTTGAAAAACAAGTAACCCTCCCTGCCCCCAAACATAGAGATGCATGCTTTCCTCCCCACCACCACCACCCCCACCCCAAAGGGGACTTGTATCTAATCATTTTGCCCCCTTTGTTTTCCCTTATGAGTTCCTCACCACTCGCTTCAGCAAGTTCGTTGCCATCCTCACCTCCTGGTTTGCCACCTGCAACGCACATAAATGAGGATCACTGTAGATGAGGCTTCACTCTTCAGCTGTTTCTGTGGGAATCAATCCCCAAGCCAGAGTGGTACTGTAGCTGCCCCTCCTGCAGCCAGAGCGGACACCACAGGACATCACAGCGGGCCTCCACTGCGTCCAAAAGGCGCTTGAGAGCTGCAGTCTTTTTGCCTTTCGTGGACATCTTCCCTGCAGTAGTCCTGGGCTGGAAGCACTGAGCGTGGCTGTACTTTAAATGTGGTGCCTAGTATGATGAAGTGGTGAGGTGATGGCATGGCAGGCGAATTAGAGCCCGCCCGCCATGGAAACAGCATATTTGCCGGGAACGTATAAGTAATGCGGTGGGTTTGGGATGATACGGCGTGAAAACCTGGCGTCATGGCCGGTGGTTAAAAGGTCATTTTACACGCCTGCTACTGCATTTAGCGCAAACCTAGGATGATTCCAACAGTCTCTGGATTATTAGTCCAGTAACATAACCACTCTACTGCAATCCCCACTGCCCTGCTTATGAACAATAGCAACAACTTGTATTTTTAAAGCTTTTCTATCCGAGTAAAATGTCTCAATGTGCTTCAGAGGAGCATTATCAAACTTCAGATTAACTGAGGGCTCTTCTTGGTCTTCAGCCAGACTTGGCAGGATGAATTAGGCCAGTTGAGATACAGAGCAGCTGAGAAACTCGGTGGCTAGATCAGGGTTAGAATTTCACCCAGTTTCAATATCTGAGCCCTCTTCACACACAATGCAAACAAGGTGGATTCCTTTGGTTAGGAATTGTAAATTCTTAAGTGGAAACCTGCAGAAGACACTATCTTGCCAGACCGGGTCTGGTGTGTTTAGAAGTACACCAGTTTCCCTGGGCTGCTGAGTAACATGATGGTGCCTGGCCTAGAAAGAATCTGCACCCACTCTATATGTATGGAAAATGATAGTGAGCCAGGATGATCAGACAGGAATCTGACTTTAATAATTCCTAGCTCCCATGTACTTATTACTTCCTAATATACAATGTGAGGTTGGTGGGAACAATTTAATAATAGATATGATATGTAGTTGATGCTTAAGTATGATTTATATTCAAGCAGTATAAATAAAATGACTTGATATATAGTAAATATAAAATTTTTGTGTGGTAATTAATATGTATTGCATAATATATCAGTATATAAGTTTAGTATAATATTTTATAATCATTGCAGATTATAATATGCAACTGGTATAGATTTAATACAGATATAGTATATAAATGTTATTACATTTGGTGAAGTGTATATGGTACAATATATTTGGTACATTGTGCGTGATGTACTTCAACTGTCCTCAAAGGGCGGAATTGTCCCAGATTAAGTGCAGTAGTGGGTGGGAAAAAGGACATTTGCACAAACTCCTAGGGATTGCTAGATGCTAATACCACGGAGTCGATTTTTATCTTCCTGTTGTTGAGGAGAATGTGGAAAAAGGGTGACTGACCCACCCATATCCCTGTTTCCTGTCCAGTGGGAACAGTTAAGATTGATCCCAGTGCACCCAAAATATCCCATTACTCAACACTGGCTCTCTGATCATTCAAAAAATAATGTTAAAAGCTATATCAATATACTAAACATTCGGCATGATCCAGTAGTATTTATCTGAGAACCTAGTTCATTCAAGTTACTGTACAAATGTACAATGAACGTACGTTGATGTTGCTGTGGGTTTTATATCAGCCAGGCTTTGTCTTTTCCTCTTACAGTTGATGGACCCCCAATGTACCCATCGCGATTCACCTACCTCCTGCCAAAGTTCCCGGATAAAATGATATTTGATGAAGTAAGCACAGTCCTGAAATGGTGGGGTCTCTCTATGGCTGGAGTAAGAAGCAGCGTTGGAAGTAAAGTTGAGAAAGGGTTTGAGTTACAAGCTAATCCTACCCACCCATCACTCCTGTTCTTGCCAGTCTCCCACTGGTTTCTGTCCTAGGTTCATGGACTTCAAATTGTTTGTCCTCACCTTCAAATCTCTCTGCTGTTTTGGTCGACTCTACTGCTGCAACACACCCTCACATATCATCTGTTCTTCCAATTCCAATCTCCCCTATATACCCACCAAGGTCTCCCTCCTCACCTCTTCCCCAGCTCCCAAGCCCTGACCCCACCATCACTGTGTTCATTAGGATTCTCTCCCTTAACCTCTTTATCTTGCTACCTCCCTCCCCACTGTCAAAAATCTGCTTGAAAACTCTCTTTGAGCGCACTTTTGGTCACCTCCCTGATTTATTCTCTCCGACTTCCTGCTCAATGCTAATCTCTCCTCTTGCAAAGCGCCTTTGGGACATGAAAGGAATTTACTCGTAATGTGGGTAAGTGCCAACATTGACTGGCTGGGTCAAATGGACTATTTGCTTGTAACTTTTATGTGTTGCCATGAATGTTGAGGCAGTTAGCTCTGATGGTTAGGAGTGTGATTCTTAGTAGCACTGACAATGCAGATTCAGTTCCTGTATTGGCTGCGGTAGTACGTGGGACCTGCCTCTTCTACTTGCCCCATCTGTTATTGTTTAGTAACCCTCAGACATGCAAAAGAGAGAGATTTTTATGAATATTGTTAACCTTTAGACTGTTCAGAGATCCTTTCACCCTAGACCAACTGGTTTACTATATTTTTGCTCTCTCACATTGATGCTGAAACAAACACTGACATTACAGTAATAAATTAGGCAAATACAATTATTGTATATTAACTCTAAAATATGATTTAGATGATTTACATGTGTTGGTTCTGCATTCCTTTTTGTTTCTCTTCTTCCCTCTATTCCTTTTAATTGGACTGCTCTTGCCACCTAAATGCAAGTTAAATCTGAAATCCTTGCTTCTTCTTGCGAATGCCTTCCTTTGGTAGCAGTAACACGTTTAGCAAATCTGAGTTTTCAGTGGCAGAAAACCATCTGTAAAACTGGGGACTGTGGGGCTGTAACACAGGAAGGTTTTAGCACAGGGAGGCTTTTATATTTTTTCATTTTATTGCAGGTTTTTCTAATAAATCTGCAGCGACGCCCAGACAGACGGAAGAGGATGCTTCAGGCATTGTATGAGCAGGAGATTGACTGCAAGATAATTGACGCTGTGGATGGAAGGTCAGTCAGTTTTCATTTAGGCTTGAAAGAGGGAATAAGGGGTATTGGCTATCAGCTCAGCAGATCAATGTATAATTGGGCCATTTACCATCTGCCTGCCCTGGTGACTCAGGTGAAGGTTAAAATCTTGTGAAGGTTGAAATCTTGTGGTGCTATTGAGAAAGGAGCTTTTCAGTGCCCCATCCAATGTTCTTCTCCAACCAACACCACCAGGAGAAAAGTTAACTGCTTATTTACAGTGAAAACTTGAGCATAGTTCCTGCTTCTGATCCAGTATGTGCAGTGGGTTTGGGCAAAGACAGCATTGGATTTAATTGTCTGGACCCTTCGATATAGAATGACGGCTTGGACAAGGGCTCCAAAAAAGGGGCAAAAAAAACCTTCCAATCAGAAGTTGAATGAAAGTTGACCCTCCTCTGTCTCTGCTGAATCTTTCTCTTTATGTCCCCCACACTTCACCATTAACACTTTTAATTCACTTAAGTCCTTATCTAAGCACCTGAATAAAATATAAAACCAGGGGTTTAGCAGGGACAGATGTAACCATGATCTCGGTGAGGGCAGTAATGAATGGATCTGCAACCAATCGAGAAAATGTGGCTGCAGTTTTTAAAATTAAATGTGCCCCAGGCAAGTTAACAAGAATTGACTGAGCCAAAGGGGGAATTTAAAAGAAGCCAGAAAATGCGGCTGTATTTTCATTTGCGTGTGGATTTGGGCTTGCATTTGCTTATTTATTAGACAGTTTATTGAAACTGATAAGTAATGTGTTGTACAAAGAGTCAATTTTAATTTTCTTGATGTATCAAATGAACTTTGAAACAAATTATTCTGTTTTACCAGCTTTCTCCTCTCCTCATTTCAAGGTGCTGACTGTATGCCGGGGTCGTATAGCGCCAGGCACCATAGTGTCCACTTCTTGGCAGACTATTCCATAGTGAGGTGAAGTGAGGTGGGGTGGGGGTCCTCACCTGGTTTGGAAACGTGTGCAATTCTCAGTCATTGGTTTTTGTATTTGTTCATGCTGTGTGGGTGTCGTTGGCTAGGCCAGCATTTGTTGTGCATCCTTAATTGCCCTCATTCAGGGGGCATTTAAGAGTTAACCACATCTCTGTGGGTCTGGAGTCACATTGATGCCAGACCAGGTAAGGATGGCAGATTTCCTTCCCTAAAGGACTTTAGTGAACCAGATGGGTTTTTATGACAATCAACAATGGCTTCATGGTCATCATCAGACTTTTAAAAATTGAATTCAAATTTCACCATCTTCCATGGTGGGATTTGAACCCTGGGCCCCCAAGGCGTTACCATGGGCCTCTGGAATATTAGTCCAGTGACAATTCCACTACACCACTGCAGTTGGAAAGACAAACACTGGCTGGTTATTACCCATTTCTAGCAGGGACATTGAGTTCAGTTCTGGTGCCCGTAATGTCAACTGAAATTGACCTTTTAAAAATTAATTCATGGGATGCGGGCATCGCTGGCAAGGCCAGCATTTGTTACCCGTCCCTAATTGCCCTTGAGAAGATGGTGGTGAGCCACCTTCTGGAACCGCTGCAGTCTATGTGATGTAGGTACACCTACAGTGCTGCTCGGAAGGGAGTTCCAGGGGCAGCATTTTACTTTCTAACACCGCCACACCACCCCCCTCCCCCACCCGCCCTAGCTGAAGGTTTGGAGGTGGGGCTTCTGTAAAATTCCTCAGATGGTCTTCCCAACAGGTTCTCGCCTGCCCCGACCTCTCTGCAATTTTACAGCAGGACGGGCATGGCCTAGGCCCCATCCCCCACCCATCCTTGATTTAATTGAGGCCCCCTAAGTGCCACTTTGTGACCAATTAATGGGCCCGTTTCCCCATCCAGCCTCAATTTTCAGGCTGGTGGGAGGAGGGTGGAAGCTTGGAGAGTAACCTTGCTCAGGCCTCATGGGAGGGGAGACAGGAGGCAGATGGGGCACCTCCATCAACAGCCTCCTTTTAGTGTAACCCCTGCCCACCCCACCACCCCCTGCAAACCCCTCAACAAGGTCTTGACTCGTGGATGCTCCCTTCTCCCACCAGCCTCTCCACTTTGAAATTGAGGGAAAGGATTAGCGTATGTGAGTTTAAAGAAAGCCCCAGGATTCTTTTTGAAGAGTGAGTCTCGTCTTTCGAGTGTTTCACATGCCAGTGAAAGGCATGGATTTTCTTTTCCAGTTAATGTTGTCGGAGTCCCCCTCGACCATCCAAGTTGCACTTAGAAATCTTCTGAATTAATAAGTTGTTCTGTGTTATTGCACTTTGTGTTTTGCTTCTCCAGGGGGTTGAGGATGCTCCATTGTTGAATATATTTAGGGATGAGATAGTTAGATTTTCAGTATCTCAGAAGCAAGGGTATGGGGAACAGGTGGGAAAGTGGAGTTGGGGCAGAAGATCACCCATGATCATATTGAATGGCAGAACAGGCATGAGGGGCCCTATGGCCAACTCCTATTTCTAATATCCTTAAGTTTTCCTGCTCTAAACTGGTAGTATCTCACCAATGTGGCCATTCTCCATTTGCAAGCCTGGACAGTGACTGTAGACTGGCCATTTAAGCAAGATGGTTCCTGTTCTCATCTGACGCCAATAGAAGACTGCTTTGCAATAGGAATATATTGATCAGGAGCACGAATCTTGGCTGATTTTTCCCTACTGTAGTCTTGCAGGCACTCTGAAGCTAACTATAGTGCCCCTATTTCTGTGCTAGCATAGGTGAACTAACACAGCACAGACAAGGGAATGAACCTAGGACTCCCTTCAAGAAAATAAAGGCTTGCATTTTTATAGCCTCTTGCACAGTCTCAGGGATGTCCCAAAGCTCTTCAGTTACTTTTTTGAAGTGTTGTTAGCAAGGTAAGTCAATGAGTACACACCAAAAATCCCATAAATGTTAGTGAGATGGATTATCTAGTTTACCCAGCGTTGGTTGAAAGTTAAGTATTGGCCAGAGTTCTGGGAGAACTTGCTGCTGTGCTTTGCACATTACCATGAGATCTTTAATCAGTCAGATAGGGGGTCATTTTCAGCATCTCATCCAAGGCCAAAAGACAGCAGCTCCAGCAATGAATTTACAATGTAGCATGGCTTAGATAATGTGTTCAGAGCCAAAAGGGAGACTTAAACCCCTAAACTTCTGGCTTAAAGGCAACAGTGTTACCATTGTGACACTTACTCTCTATGGGCTGTATATATTTTTTAGTTCAGGGCAGGATAATTGCTGACATTCCTGATTCTCTCTTGTCAGTGCTCTGAATAGCAGCGCCTTAAAAGCTATGGGAATTAACATGTTGCCAGGATATTACGACCCATTTTCTGGCAGGACTCTAACCAAGGGAGAAGTTGGATGTTTCCTCAGCCACTATTCCATCTGGAAAGAGGTATGTAAATTTGGCATGTTAGCTTTATATCTTGTATTTTTTTTATTGCTGTGTCTTTGTTCTGCGTTTTGAGTCTGAAATCCTGTGATCCAAAGTGTCATTTCCATAGAAACACAAAAGAATTAACTTAATTAAACCGTGTGATGTTTAACGTATTTTCTCTGGAATGTTCTGGATACGTCTATTTGCATTTCACATTTGTGTCGTTGAGTAAATTTAGTAGAGGTTGACAGGCATTGAATTGTGTGGAGATTTGACCTTATATGGGGTTTCTCCTCTCCTGAGGGTGCTGACTCATGCCGTAGGTAGTTGTATGGGTGCTGGCATCCATTTGCTACCTCAACAAAATAACTTCTTCATATGTGCCTGGGAAGTATATTTTAATGGATGGGGACCATCGCAGACTAACCCAGGTTTCCAGTGCTGGATAGCAGCCAGGGACAGCATCTCTGCTTTGACCTTTTCTTTCTTCTGAAGATTTGAGGCATTGAACCTTATTGTATTGGTCGCACCACTAACCAGGCTGAGATTGGCCAATTTGGCACGGGCCAGAGATTGAACTTGGGCTACTCTTGCTTTACATGACTTGTTACTCAATACAATGTCAAAATACCAGTGAGCCTTAATTTTTAATCAACTTTCACTACATTCTTCAGGTTCTCTATAAATGGGTCCTGGTGTTGGTTCTGTTGCTGAATGGACTGTGCAAAGTGATACTGAGCTGCATAGGTCGCATTCAATCCTCAGTCTCTGCTGAGCCTAGTCAGTGACAATGGGTCTTAATGCCAGGGATATAGTTCACACTCACGTGCTATGATACTTTAATCAAGAGCTCATTCTTGACCTGCTTAACTATCTCTGGTATGTGTCAGAACTTAACTGCAATCATGCTTTGACCCAGATCTTGCTTCGGCTGATATTCAGACACATCATGTGAATGCTTTCCAGCAGGGGTCACTGGTTGAAGATCAGGGGAGTGAACCTTGACAGATTTTTTCCATTCCAAGCCCAGGAGCATTGTTTGTAGCCTCACTACTGCCAAATGCCTGAGATTAATCCAGAGGAAATGAAGCCGGGATCCTCTGGTTACTAAGTAATAGGCCCCTCGGGCCTACACTGCCATTGAATTAGATCATGGCTGATCTACACTTCAATTCCATTTTCCTGCCTTTGTTCCATGTCACTTGATATTCTTACCAACCAAAAATGTATCTCTGTCTTGAAAACTCCAATTGCCTGACCATTCACAGCTTTGCGAGGAAGAGAATTCCAGATGTCTACTACCCTTTGTGTGGAAAAATGGTTTCTGCTTTCTCGCCAGACTAGCCTAGCTCCAGTTTTAAGATCGTGACCTCATGTTCTTGATTTCCTGCGCCAGTAGAAATAGTTACTTCAAGTCAAATCTGTGTGACATTTTAAGTATATCAGTCAGCTCATCCTTTGATCTTCTATGTGGAAAGGGAATGCAAGCCAGGTTTGTGCAACCTGGCCTTCTAACACCCGGTACCATTCTGGTGAATCTGCACTCCAAGCCCTTCAAGGCTAATGATATTTTAATGTGGTTACAGGTTGTGGATCGAAAGCTGAACAAGGCTGTGGTGTTTGAAGATGATGTGAGGTTTGAGGCCCATTTTAAGCGGAAGTTGGTGACACTGCTGAACCAAATCAAGGATGTTGGTTTGGAATGGGACCTTATGTAAGTAAATATTAAACATGAAACATTAATCATTTGAGGGAGCTATTCGGTTATTTAAATCAGCACCAATGTGATCTGGATTATCTCAATCTCACAAGGTAGGGAGTTGGAGAGGAGTTTTTTTTAATGTGTTTCCATCTTTCCCAAGAGGTCGCATTGCTCTGGGTGAGTGGGGGTGAGCGTATGCATTGTGATGTGTAAGTGATCACAACTATGTAGGACAGGCTGGATGACCCAGTGTGTCTTTAATGTCCTTCATTTTCCTATGAATTGTGCATTTTTTGTAAATAATGTTTCTCACTGTCTTCTTCATGTGTGTAGATTTCTATTCTTTGTATGTCACTGTATTTCCCCCTTTCTTTTGTCGCTCTTTTTCTTACACCTGTGTCACACTTTGTCTATCCCCGTTTGCATGGACAGTAAGTGACAGCAAGGATACTTGCCAATCCCAATCCAGTACTCATTTGATGCCAATACACTGGCATTTTCCAGCAGGGATCAACTGGATGGTGATAAGGAGCAACAACAACTTGTATTTATATAGTTCCTTCAATGCTGTAAAATGTCCCAAAGTGCTTCACAGGAGCATTATCAAACAAGATTTAACACTGACCCACATGTTACGCCGTTGGGACAGGTGAGAGAGATTTTGAGGAGAGTGCTAAAGGAGGTGAGGTAGCAAAATGGAGGGATTTAGACAGGGAGTTCCAGCGATGGAGGTATGGCTGCCAGTGGTGGAGTGATAAAAATCGGGGATGCTTAAGAGGCCAGAATTGAAGCAACTGCAGTCGATATTCCCAACAGAGCTATTGCAACATGTTTCCCTGCTATTACACCAGCTCCCAACAACCCCCGCCAACTCTCCCCCGACCCTCCATTCTCTGTCTCTGATCCTGTCACCCTGAGGGTATAAAATTCAGCCCATAGAGTATAAAAGCCAGGTAGTTACATTAAAATCCAAGTTTGTGCCCAGTTGGATTATTGTCTCCAATTCTGGACACTATACTTGAGGAAGTTCATGTAGGCTTTGCTGAACGCCCAGAAGAGATTTACAAGAATGGTTCCAGGTGTGTTTATTATGGAGCAGAGGCTGGAGAAGCTGGAGTTGTCCTCTTTAGAGTAGGGAAGTATAAAAGGAGATTTGATAAGTGTTTAAAATCATGAAGCGTTTAGATAGAGTAAAGAAAGGGTAACTGCTTCGAATGGCTGAAGGATCAAAACCAGAGGGTACAGATCTAAGGGGATTGACCGAACAGCTAGATGCAACATGAAGAAAAGCATTTTTTTAAGCAAAGTGAGCATTTAGGATTTGAAATGCTATTCCTGATAGGTTGCTAGATACAGATTCAATAGTCAGTGCAGACATGATGGGCTGAATGGCCTCCTTCTGTGCTGTTCTACTCTATGCTTCTATGAATAGTCTGGGGACATTAATGCCAAACATGATGCAGCCAGCAACTAATTGGCTGGAATTTCCTACCCCTCACTTTGCTTGGGTCAGCCCTCCCTTACTCTGTATTTCTTGGGACCAGGTTCAATAAATGAGACCTCAGAATGGGGGAGGAAGTTGCTTTAAAAGAGGATATTTAAAAGACATTAAGTATTAATTTGGGAGAAAATATATAATTTCTTTCATTTTCCAGCTACCTTGGGCGAAAACTGGTCTTTCCCAATCAAGAGGAGGCTGTAGCGAATGTCCAAAATCTGGTGGTCGCAGACTATTCGTACTGGACTCTGGCCTATGCCATTTCACTGCAGGGAGCGGAGAAACTGGTCAACTCTGAGCCATTGAAAAAGATACTTCCTGTGGATGAATTCCTTCCCATCATGTATGACAAGCACATAAAGTGAGTCCATGTTAATTTGTTTGCCAAGTGGGGTTTGACAGGTTGCACTTGCTGTAATATAGCTAGTGCCTGCTTTCTTCGTGTTTATTGTTGAACCAAGATGAACAGACAAGGTCTGTCATGTAGGATGCCACCCAGGTTGAAAAGCAAAGGAGAGAAGACATAAGTTGGGCAGTAGTGGTTAGGTAAAGCTAAGGCTTGGGTTTTCAGAGTTGGGTTGACTTAGGAGTCCTTCAAAAATGGCGGGCGGGTCCTGATTCCGGGATTCCCGACCCCATTCCCGGGCTGTGCGATTTTCAGGAGTGCTTTTAAAGGGTGCGGGCTGCTTCTTGTCAAAAGCCTGCACCCTGCAGTCCAGACCTAGCCGGCTCCATTGCAGGGAGTGACTATCTTCTACTCTGCAATTTTCATGGAGTCGGGCCAGGTTTTTGAAGAGTCATGCTTAATGACCCCTCGGAGGAGTCATGAGCTCTAATCTGCATGAGGGGATCTTTCGAAAAGTAAATTCAAAAGGTCCCCCTCATGCCCCATATCAAGTTACACCCTTCCCATGAACCTTCTATAGCCCCTCATGCTCCCTAAGCCCAGTTGGCCTAGAGCTCAAACTGCTATTAGAATACTAGAACACCTGCTCCCCAGAGGGGAAAGATTGTTTAATTGACAGCTCAGGCTCTCTGATCTCTGTTGTCAATTTCACAATGTTTGTTTACACAAGTTGAGTGGTTTTTGTGATTCAAAGGGCCTGGATGATTGACTTACTAGCTTGTAGGCAGACTTTTTTTCGAAACATATGAGAAAGTTATCAATAAATTACTTTATTTCAAAGCTTTTTTTAACACACATCCCAAAACACTTTAGGGTTCATAGGTTCTAGAAAGTGTACAGTGGGTCAGTGGGCATGGAAGTATTATGGCTAGGCATAGGGGGTATGCGGAGCCATGGGGGAGGGTGGGTGGAAAGGCAGTGCTTGGCATAGGGGACATGGGTCTTGGGGTTGGGTGGATGGCCAGAGCTTGGCAATGGTGGGGGCATGAGATGTCATGGATGCGGCATAGGGAGTGTTTGGAGGATGAAGGAGGTGAGGGGTAAAGGCTGATGGGACTTTGTGTTATTTTAACTGGGACAAAGTCCCACGGTGCTGAGGCAGGCCTATTAAGAACTTTGGGATTGGCCACAAGAATCGCAGTGGTCTCGCTCTTGTTTATTCCGATGTCCTAAATCTGTGAGCTGTTAAGTAACACAGCAGAAGGCCAGAGAGGTATGTAGAGGGAAAGGAATTTGAACTACCCGCAGTCGTCATTGCTAGCATCCATCAAAATGTCTGGAAAACTGATGTCAGTATTGAACTGATGCAGTAAATTAAAGGTTGCTGTTGAAGTGCAGGAATTCAGCAGAGAAGAAAAATCCCTTGAGCCTTCTTGAGGTAAGCATGTTTCTTTTCCAAAGGAAACAAAGTTCCTTTACTGGTCAAAATTGACTTTGCTGCTAGGCTGTGGCCAAGATCGTAAACTAGCTGGATGACTTTCAGACCAGTGACTTCACCTATTTGTTTATCGTGTTGCATAAGTCAGCAGTGGCTCAGTGGGTAGCACTCTTGCCCTGAGTCAGATGGACATGGGTTCAAATCTACCCCTAGAATCTTGAGCACATAATGCAGTCTGAAACTCCAGTTCAGTACTGCTGGAGGGCTGTTACAGATGTGATGTTAAACTGAGGCCCTGTTTGCCCTTCTGGGTGGACATAAAATCCTATGGCATCATTTGTGAAGAGCAGAATTCTCCCCAATGTCCTGGCCAATATTGAGATTTTCTCAAAAACATGGATCCTTTAACAAGGCTGTCACAGATAAAGTAATTTTTTATACAAAAATATATTGGTAAAGGCAGATTTTCATCAAATTGTGTCACAACAGCTTGTATTTATATATTGTCTTTATTGAAACATCCCAAGATGTCTCACAGATATGAAAAATTTAAGACTGCACCACATAAGGAGATATTAGGGCAGATGTTCAAAAGCTTGACCAAAGAGGTAAATTTTTAGGTGCGTCTTAAGAGGCGGAGAGGTTTAGGGAGGCAATTCCAGAGCTTATATCTTTGGCAGCTGAAGGTACAGCCATGTTTGGTGGAGTGATTAAAATTGGGGATATTCAAGAGGCCAGAATTAGAGGAACATAGATATTTTGGAAGGTTGTGCTGATATTGAGTGGGAAGATGCTGGCATATTGGCAATGTCACTGGACTAGTAATCCAGACTAATGCTGGGGGAGCGGATTCAAATCCCACCATGGCAGCTGGTGGAATTTAAATTTAATTAATTACATCTGGAACTGAAAGCTTGTCTCAGCATGAAACTACCATTGATTGTCGTGAAAACCCCATTGGGTTCACTGACGTCCAGCAATGTGGTTGACTCTTAACTGTCCTCAAATGGCCCAGCAAGCTACTCGGTTCATGAACAATTCGGGATGGGCAACAATTGCTGGCCACATCCCATGAAAGAATACACTTTTTAAAAGCACGTGTGTCTTCTCCAAAGTTTGTCCAACACTTATTCATGAAGAAGGCCCATTTAAGTGCAATGATTCTCACTTTAAAAGCAGACCCCGATGAAGCAACTCCCTGTGTTGATCATGCTCTGATGCTTTATCTGAGAGCAGAAAAGCATGCACAAACTTGCCAAGACTTCTCTCTCATGGGATGTTCACAGATCAGCCTTGAAGTAGTTTGTCTGTTATCACACTCTGGCCACCTGCAGTTGGGCAGCAACACTTCTATTGCTCCTGGGAAGGCACAAGACAAACAGACAATTGGCCAAGTGACTTGAACCCTGTTCCTAAAAATGACTTCCTGGTACCAGAGGAATTTTATAAATAATCCATCTCTGTAGTTCTTGGAACACCAGCAATGCACTGACTGCTAAGCAGTTTCACAGGAAAATGACTTTACCCGCTGGCTGCCTTGAAAGCAGGATTTCATCTTAGCACCTGCTTCAGTTCATTATTGTACCTAACAGTGGCCGCACAATTGGCAGGGCAGATATATATAATATATATATCTATCTATATAGATATCTCTCTGTCTGTTGTTGGATAGAATTTTGCTGGCAGCTGGGGCATCACTCTGAAATATGCCAAGTTAATCTGTCATTCACTTCTGCCAATCTTGATGGATGCCAAGCCCTCCATTACCTGGAAGCATTTGACGGGGCAATGTAGAGGGAGTTTTATTCTGTAGCAGCTCCTGCAGCACCTTCGCTAAGAAGACCTAAAGTTGCCACAAGAGCAGTAAGTGCATTTTCAGCCCTGACATCCTTTAGTTTGATCAGTACAAAACATGCATCTTATTGGATTGCCTGTGGAGCTGCTCACAGTAAAATTGTTACTGGCGTTTAACAACCTGTAATGCACAGTATATTATTTTGCTAAGCTAGTATTATGTCTAATTGTTCAGCAAGTATTGTCTGTGGGTTTAATTGCTGTTTGGCCAGGGGAATGTGCAGATTCATTTGATTATCCGATTCAGCTACAGCTCAGGTGCACTTTTCCGAGGGAGAGCTGCATTATCGGAGGTAGTCCCTAGTTGATGTTGAAGGTTGCAAGATAGGGAGATGCAGTTGCAGTGACCTCGGTTGCAATGCCTCCCATTTGCAGTATCCTCTGCAGCCACAGTCTGAGTCCAGTGGCAGAACAGCAGGTTTCAGCTTGCTTGGTTGAGAAGGGGATAAACCTCTTCAGTTCCTGGACTATTATCCAGTGACATTTGCTGCAAATTGCATGCATGAGGAGTTTGAGTAGGGATAACTGTGATTGTCACATCTTCCACGGGTGACATACCCATCAATATTCATGGTCTAGCTTCATATGTTGAACATCGTCCTCAGGACTTGGTGAACTGTGGTCCAGCAGGGCTCCTCATCAATATGTTTGTAAGAAGAATAGCGAAGGAAAAAGACAACAAAAAGTGTTCCCTCCCTGCCATAGTTGGATAAGATGACAACTGATGATTGTAAGGATTCTGTATTGCCTACAGCCGAGTCTTTGTGAAGGTGGAAATGTTTTTCTCATTTAAACACAATGAGAGTTCTCCAATGAGTTGGTAATTGAATGCACTGAGCCATGTAGCAGAGGAATGAACCCAGGCGCATGCTAAATTGGCTGATCTCAGTTAGTGGAGGTGCTAGGATTGGTTTCTGTCCAGCGATTGCTTTCGGGAGGGGAATAATTGGGAAGATCTGTGATGCTGCTTACAATTGAGCAGCCTGGCAACCATCACTTTCTAGATCTGCCCAAGAAGAATGGGCATTTGGGAAACAGCTTACATTCATGGAGTTAAATTTAACATAGAAGATACCCCAAGGTGCTTCAGAGGCAAGATGCCAAACAGCCCCATGGCACAGTCCCTTATTGGAGGAGCGTGGAAGTGCAACACAAGAAATAGGGGTAGGAGTGGACCCTACGGCTCATTGAGCCTGCTCCACCATTTAATACAATCATGGCTGATCTTTGAGTTTCAAGCCCACTTTCCCGCCCCCTCTCTGCCTGCTCTCCACACCCCTACACCCCCTTGATTCCCTGAGACACCAAAAATCTGACTATCCCAGCCTTAATTATATGCAATGATGGAGTATCCACAACCCTCTTGAGGTTGAGAATTCCAAACATTCAACCCTTTGAGTGGAGCAATTTCTCCTCATCTCATTCCTAAATGATCAGCCGCTTATCCTGAAGTTGTGCAAAGAAAGTCTGCAAAGTGAAGTCTGATCAAACCGAAGAAACTGGCTGGTGAGACAGTTAAGAAACTTGAGGTGGAATTTTACGGCCCCTCCCACCAGTCAATGGACTTTTGAACGGTTCACCACATTTTCTGGCCCTGCCCCCGCCACGTCTGAGCCGTAAAATTCCATCCTTGATGTTTAGCTTGATCTTAGAATCCCCATCTTAAGCAATTGGAAATGGTACAAGCCATGGGGCCAAACAAGTTGGTAGATACTCACCTAGATCGAAATGGAGAGAGTTTAGTTTAATTTGGTTGCCCACTTCCACCTGTGCTAAAGCAAGCCATGTGGCAAATGCCAGTTTTCTTGCCCCATTACCAGACATTGCTGAGACTCCTGCTGCCCGAGATCGTAATGTCAGAGTTCCACTCAAGTTATCTCTGCTGCACAAATTGGCAGGATCTCCAGACAAATGATCACATCCAGACTGTTTTATGAATCACATTTTCTTTTATTGAGTCTTTTTGGCGAGGAACTTAAATTACAGCTTTTATTTTTAAAAAAAACTAACAGCTGTCCAGAGAATTATTTCTTTTAGTTCTGAACATGCCATCGATATGCTTGTAACTGTCAGGATGGCATGGGACAGTACCATTCTTTGAAGCCTGGCAGATGAAGAATTGTAACGAGGCTCTGATGAATTAAAGGAACACAATTAAGGAGAGTTTCTCCAGACGAGGCCTGTCTGCTCTTTAATCCATGTTTTTAACCGCTTCATTTGGCCCAGAATTGTTTCCATCTCCTGAGGAGTCAGTCGAGCAAAATTCACAATATGGAGGGATGCATAGAATTGATCTGATCCTATGAAGAGATCTTGTTCAATACTGCCCGTGTATTGATGTCTGATGAGGGCAGCAGTGGATTCAGTTGTGATTTGCCTTCGGCATCCTTCCATCATGGACATGCAGTAAATCAAATCCCCAGGGCATGTGGTATCTTCATATGATGCACTTTTGCTGATGGCTGAAGAGACCAATCCTTGAGAGCAGGTTTCGCCATAACAGCCATATATGAAGTGGCCGTCAGGGTTATTAATTTTCAGTGTTGACCCCTGTTGCCAAGCCACTTGTACCCACCGATCATCATGGTTACGCATGTCGGCCCACGGGTGATGTCACCATTTCCCTCTGTCATCATCTAGTGTGTCCCAGGTGTGAAAATCAATGCTTAGGGCTTTCAAGCCACACTTACAAACCTCCTTGAAGCAGAGCTTTGGGCATCTCCTGGCCCTGGCTAACTTAGGGTTGTGAATCTTTGGAATTCTCTACCCCAGAGGATTGTGGATGCTCCATCTTTGAATATGTTTAAGACTGGAATAGACAGATTTTTGGTGTCTCAGAGAGTTAAGGGACATGGGGTGTGCGCAGGAAAATACAATTGAAGGCCAAGATCATCCATGATCACAATGAATGGTGGAGCAGGCTTGACGGGCCTTACGGCCTATTCCTGCTTATATTTCTAGTGTTCAGTAGTGGCACTTTCATATCTCAATTTATGTTTGCCAGCTCCTCCACCTGTATTGCACAAAAATCTTACCAAAAATCTTATGTTGTACACTCTGGTCCAATTATCCCCCAATCTCAAACCCTAAAGGCCCACACTTGGCCTTGACTCCCCATGTGCAATGCTGCAACAGATTTAGGAGTAGATTCTGAAGAGTGGGAACTTGAGTGAGGTACTAAAAAGGGACCACTGTGGAGCCAGCTTGACTACCCCTCTTCCACCACCTCAACATTAGTCAATACCTTCAGGAGAAGTTGAGAAGAAAATTTGGATGGTGAATAGTTTCAGTCAGAGGAGAGGACCTCGAGTGCTAAATAAACGCAGTCTTTCTTTTGTCTTGAGAGAAGGAACAGCTTGTGTTCATCTTCCAACTAAACTTCTGTCGCATGATAAACTGCCTCGGTTTTATGGAGTGGGATTTAACAAAATAATTACACAGGAAACTTGTATTTGAAATAAGTTGAACACCATCCCATCACCAGTGCAAGTAAATAATATGCATAACATCAGATGTATGTCCACCTCATATCTTATTCCTTGTGGTAAACATTTAAAATTATAGTTCCCAATGAGGGACACAAATTAACACTTGGATATGAACCAGTGAAAATTATATGGGAGAGTGTTTGTCTTTAAACCGCAAAAGATTTCCTTGTTGAAAGTGGAGTGATGTAATGCCTTACAGCTATCTCCTTTGGCTTGTTTCTGTTAGTTTGCAGACTGGAGTCGTGCAGACTTGTTTAAAAAAAAAAGACTGGAACATTTCTGGTTTTGTGTTATTGTTGGACGTGAGATAGAATTGTGATACCATTTGGTTATCAAAACATAGGAACATAATGATTATTTTAGTACTTAATGTTCCTGGGCTCAGCACCATGGGTCAGTTAGTAAATCCACTGCCCAGTGTTTTTTGGAATTGGACAGATGAGCTCTGATCTCCAAACTGCTGAGTGAAGTTAACTCAGCTGGTGTGGCAATTGAAGGGAAGAAGAAAGCTTTATGGAATACCTTTCACAACCTCAGGTGTCCCAAAGCTTCACAGCTGACACAGTACTTTTAAATTGCACTCACTGTTGTGGTGTTAGGATAGTATTACAGCATTGGGACATCTGCCCTGTTGGGGAATTAATAATTTTGGGGCAGTGTTGGGACAATGTTGCGGTGTTGGTGCTTTGTTACAGTGTAGGACAGTGTTGCTACTTTGGGGCACTCTTGTGGTGCTGGGACATTGTTACACTGTCGGACAATGTTGCGACACTGTCGCAATGTAGGACACTATTATAATGCAAAAGAGGCATCAAGAATTTATCCCAGCACTGCTGGACCAGGGGATGTGGTGATGGGGGCAGGCAGTAAACTCAGCCACAGCTCTTATACCTGATGATTGGATCATTGTCCTGCAATTGTGCATCCTTGTGTGTGCAGGGGGACTGGTGGGTGAGGTCTTGGCTGTGAAGACAGTTTTGGGTTCAGCTGAGAGCCTTTTGGAACTTCCCTGATGGAATAGTGTACTGACAATCAGACTGGACTCTCTCACGTCTACACTTGCATGGCTGCAATTTTCCACCTACATGAGCAACTGGAAATGCCTCCATGCTCAGAAGTGGGAGACTCCTTCAAGAAGCAGGGAAAAATAGGGAGGATAGAATCAGAAAGCACAGAAGGAGGCCACTAGGCCCATTGTGCCTGTGCCAGTTCTTTGAAAGAGCTATCCCCTGCTCTTTCCCTTGAGGTTACCTATGCAATAGTTTTTTGAAAGTTACTCTTGAATCTGTTTCCACTACCCATTCAGGCAGCATATTCCAGATCACAATATACATGGGTGTATCTCATATGTAGTATATTTTTTTCTTACAGTGAGGAATATAAGAAAGTCTATCCCAAACGAGACCTGAAGGCATTTTCCGTCCGTCCACTGCTGGTGTTCCCCACTCACTACACTGGAGATCCTGAATGGCTCAGTGACACCGAAACCTCCACCATCTGGGATGACGACTCGATGAAGACGGATTGGAGTGGCTCTCAAAAAACACTGAAGGGTACCCAGGCAGGGGCCTCACATCAGTCCATTGGTCCTGCTTCAAGGGATGAACTCTAATTCTCAGCAAGTCAGTGTTAGGTGAGGCCAAAGGGAAATGTGAACTCCCTCCCACAACGGGTTGCCAGCCCTCCAGGGGTGCCCTCAGCTTTCCTGGAATTAGCAATTAATCTCCAGGACACCGCAGCAAGGAAAACCCAGGAGAAAGATCATCAGCATAAATGGTGTTTCTTCATTTCCTCTGTTTATGTGTTCAAAGGATATTAGAGTTGGGAGGAAAAGGCTGTTTGAACCACAGTCAAGTACCATTGATTGTCCATGGGAAAGCTGGGCAGGGCAAATGATGGACTTGTCAGGCAACCAGTGGCTTGTGTGGGTGTGGGGTGGTTGGAAGGTCATGTGATGAAACTTCTTGTGATAACTCTAACCAGAGTTGGCAACCCTATTTCCACAGTGCCTCAGTGAGGGGTGGAAAAAGCCCTTTGCATTGCCTCTGCAACCCGCAGATCCTGTCCTTGCTGGTGTGAGGTTAAGTACCTTTATTCCGATGACTGATATGGTAAAAAAGCGGCTTTGTAGCCAATCAACCCAAGACTTTTCCAGGTCTGAATGGAGCCGCTCTACAATATAGCCATTGTAGAGCGGCTCCATTCAGACCTGGAAAAATCTTGGGGTGATCCTCAGCCTGTGCTGAACTGATCCAGTGTAGCAGGAGGGCCAGTTAGCCTTGCCATATCCTGAGCTAAGGAGGGAGACAAGCAAAGCTAGGTTACAGTCCCTACTTCACAGTGGTTCAGTCCACACTGGTTGATGACTCAGTCATGAGTGGGGAGCATGTCATTTATTTCATGGGGGGTGGGGATAGCAACAACTTGCATTTATATAGCACCTTTAATAGAGTAAAACCATCCCAAGGTACTTCACAGGAGCGACCATCAAACAAAGTTTTGACATTGAGCCGCAAAATAAGATATTTGGACAGGTGACCAAAGATCATAGAGATGGGTTTTAAGGCGCATCTTAAAGAATGAGAGTGAGTTAGAGAGCTTTAGGGAGGGAATTGCAGAGCTTAGGGCCCAGGCAGCTGAAGGTAGAGCTGCCAATGACCGAGCAATAGACAATTAGGGATGTGCAAGAAGTCTGAATTGAAGAAGCACAGAGATCTTGGAGGCCTGCAGGACTTGAGGAGGTTACAGAGATAGGGAGGGAAACGGCCATGGAGGAATTTGAAAAGAAGGGTGAGAATTTTAAAATCAAGGAAAACAAATTTACTCCCCTCTCCGCTGTTCCATGGGTGCCAGTGGTCCTCAGCCAAGTCCTTACACCATGAGCGGATGCAAGATATCCAACATTGGTAGGGTCCCAGCTAAGTCCAATCATGTCCTCAACAGTGTAATACACAGATTGTACAAACACAGCTCACTTTCCAGTGTGAAGACATTGGATAGCGTTCAGGACCTGGAAAGCTCAAGATGGTGTTTGTCCCCATCACCATTCCTGGCAGTTTGAACCTTGGATGGATCATTCCCAAGTCATCTGTAGTCTGCATGGTTTCAGTATCGCAGCATGTCCACTGGAGGAGCTTTCCTATAGTTTAAGGTATTTCTTGCTCTCACTGTGCCAGACCCCTGCTGTGGTTGGGAAGTTTTTCTTCCTGACGCCAGGAATGGTCCACAAAGAAGGTCCTAGAGATGCATCTGCCTCAGGTTCCTTGTCCCAATGTGGGATCCACACTGGGCAATTTACTTAAGGCTGGTACATCCTCTTAAAGCGCCTTCCTCGCCCACCTCCTGGATCAGTGATGGTAAACGCGGTGCACACAATTATTTTCAGTAGATCGTGGTTTTGTGCATTTGCAGTGACCGCCTGTTGCAATGCTCCTGAGAAAGTTAAATAGGTTCAGATTGTGGGCATATACACCTAAGCAATCCAGTCAAACATTCCTGAGTTTAATTTTCTTTTATTAGTTTGCAGTTTTTTTTTATTCATTCATGGAATGTGGATATCTCTGGCCGGGCCAGCATTTATTGCCCATCCCTATTTGCCCATGAGAAGGTGATGGTGAGCTGCCTTCTTGAACCGCTGCAGTCCCTGTGGTGTAGGTGCACCCACAGTGCTGTTAGGAAGGGAGTTCCAGGATTTTGACCTTCCAGGTAGTGGTATTCCCATCTATCTGCTGCCCTAGTTCTTTTAGATGGTAGCAGTCATGGGTTTGGAAGATGCTATCTAAGGAGCCTTGGTGAATTCCTGCAGTGTACCTCGTAGATGATACACACTGCTGCTACTGTGCGTCAGTGGTGGAGGGAGTGAATGTTTGTGGATGTGGTGCCAATCAAGTAGGCTGCTTTGTACCTGGATGGTGTCAACCTTCTTGAGTGCTATGGGAGCTGCATTCATCCAGACAAGTAAGGAGTATTCCTTCACACTCATGACTTGTGCCTTGTAGATGGTGGACAGGCTTTGGGGAGTCAGGAGATGAGTTACTCATCACAGGATTCCTAGCTTCTGACCTGCTGTTGGAGTCACAGTATTTATCTGGCTAGTCCAATTAAGTTTCTGGTCAATGGTAACCCCCCAGGATGTTGATAGTGGGGGGGTTTCAGTGATGGTAATGCCATTGAACGTCAAGGGGTAATGGTTAGATTCTCTCTTGTTGAAGATGGTCATTGCCTGGCACTTGTGTGGCGCAAATGTTACTTGCCACTTGTCAGCCCAAGCCTGGATATTGTCCAGGTCTTGCTGCATTTGGACTGCTTCAGTATCTGAGGAGTCGCGAATGGTGCTGAACATTGTGCAATCATCAGGGAACATTCCCACTTCTGACCTTATGATGGAAGGAAGGTCATTGATGAAGCAGCTGAAGATGGTTGGGCCGAGGACACTGCCCTGAGGAACTCCTGCGGTGATGACCTGGAGCTGAGATGACTGACCTCCAACAACCACAACCATCTTTGTGCTAGGCATGACTCCATTGATATAGAGACGAGTTGATATAGAGAGTGTTTCACAGTAATAGCGACTTTCAAACTCCTCTTATGCAGGAACCCCCGCAAATATTGGCACACATCCAGTACAGTGCATATATTGAAACACTGGCCTAGATCCCCTGAAAATATTACCATTCTCTGCAAATTGTTCTTCAAATATTGAAGAGGCAATTAAAATATCAACCGGCTCTCAGACACTGCTGAAAATACTAACATGCTCCCAGGAACTCCTTGACTTAATTTAGTGTTAGTCACAGGAAGGAAATGGTTTCAGATTGGCATGCAGCAACAGAAATAACAAGGATGCTTTTAACCCTGCTCGCCTGGCAGGAGCCAGGTGGGCGGGCAATTAAAATCGCCAGTGGATCTTTCTCACCACGGTTCTGCTGTCTTTCCATGGGTTCTGATTTGAGCTTCTCCAGCCTTCCCACCTGGGCAGTGAGGGCCTTCTCAAGATTGTCGTCGGGGACTGTTCCTCCTGCCATTCATCTCCCGTCCACTGGCTTCCCACTTCCTGTCGGTCTGCAGAATGAGAATCCAGGCTTTGCAGTGCCATTGAAATCAGGACAGTTTCCCTTATGCCACAGTCCTTCTCCCAAAGTTAAATCCAGGCATTTGGCATCCATCAAGTCACAGTAACATGCAGAAATCTGATAACCTCCATCGACCCCTTAGGGTTTAGGGACACCAGTTTGAAAACCTGTGTCCTACAGATTCTGTGCCACTGCTGGCATTGTCAACCTGGCAAAGTTTTGTTACTTTGTGGCACATGAGCTCAAATGTTTGTCATCATTTTGAAAGCATGGCATAAACCCATGGTTCTAAAGTAAATTAAATAAACTTCTTGTAAGTACTTGAATCTGTATCTATTCTCAGAAAATGAGTTGCTGAGCTGTATTATTTTGAGCCATAATGATGGTGTCCCAGCTGTAATCAGGAAGACTGACAAGCCTGCCTTATTCTGCTATGCATAGCTGAGAAACTAATATCCAGTATTGCCGGGAAGCTCCTGGCTGGAGCCCAGCTCTTTGCGTCATCCCACACACTCTGAGAACTTGTATGTAAATACCCACTCTGTGTCCCCAAGTGAGAAATGCAAAACAGGAAAACACGTGGACTGACAGCCTACTCTGGGTGGTGACAGCAGCATATGAAGGAAGGGAAGACTTATTTAAGATTTAAATAGCACTCTTCACAACTGCCAGATGAGTTTGAGGTGCTTTGCAGTCAGTGAAGTATTTTTGATGTGTAGTCGCTGTTGAGATGCAGAAAATGCAGCAGCTAGCATGCACACAGCAAGCTCCTACACACAGCAATGTGATAATGACCAGATAATCTGTTTTTTTGATGTTAATTGAGGGATAAATATTGGCCAGGACACCAAGTATAACTCCCCTGCTCTTCGAAATAGTGCTATGGGATCTTTTACATCCACCTGAGAGGGTAGATGGAGCCTTGGTTTAATGTCTCATTCAAATGCCTTATGACCATGCAGTACTCCCTCAACTTAATTTTTGTGCTGAAGTGCAACTTGAATCTGAAACCTTGTGACTCAGAGGTAAGAGTGCTACCAATTGAACTGTGGCTACCAAATGGGTCATAGCACAGTGGCTAACACTCACATTTCTGAATCAGGAGGTTGAGTTCAAATCCTACTCAAGTTGAGCACAAAAGAGTTGTCTGACACCTAGTGGTGTACTGAGGGAGTGCTGCACTATCAGAGGAGCCATCTTTTACATGAGATGCTAAACTGAAGCCCCGCCTGTCTTCTCAGGTGGACATGAAAGATTCTATGCTAATCTTCGAAGAAGAACAGGTGAATTCAATATTTATCCCTCAATCTGCAGCATTCAAACAGATAACCTGATCATTATAACACAGCTGTTTGAGAGAGTTTGGCTGTGCATAAGTTGTCACTATTGTATCGTAGGAAACACAGCAGCCAATCTACACAGCAAGCTGAGACACAGTGTCCCACTTCTGATCACTTCAGTGGTGCCAGTTGGGAGGTGTGGGTGCGCAGATACTGAAGCAGGGCAGGATTGGATTTGGGAGTGCTTCTCCTCTTTCCCTCCCCACACCAACCCCTCCCGCACCGCCTTCCCATCAATCGCAAAGCTTGTCAAACCAGTCCATGCTCCGCATATACACACACTCACAAAAAGCAGTAGTTGCTAGCTTGATTAATAAAGTTAATTAATAAGATCAGTCGATTTTTGCTAGACAAGAGTTTGGAGCCAAGGTAGGTAGATGGATGGGGTTAAGGTAAAGACTTTATTGAATGGAACTGGAGGAGCTGAAAGGAACAGGAGGAGACCAATTTTTCCATATATGCACTCGGGTCAGTTGGGTTACGTACCCAAGGTTAGCCAGAATCTCCAATAACTGTATCCCAGTAACAGAAAAGGCCAAAGGGCGGAAAAGCTGTCGTACATGAAAGGAACAGATTTCTCTTTAATTTAAAAAAAAATAATCTATCTTTCTCAATTTTCAGAAAGTGAACTTTCTGCAGAAGATGATGATTTGGACAGACAGAACTGTCAAAGCTTGAATGAAGATTTTCCGGCTGCAATATTGCGAACTTTAATCAAAGCTCATCTGTCAGACAAAGGCCATCCAGCTAAAGAGATGAATCCGGACGATGAGCGACGATTGTTCGAACCCCTTTCGGCACTTGACGTGTGAAACGTGGAAGTGTTACCCAACACCAAAAAGGCACATGAGGCACTGCCCTTAAAGAATAATCTTGAATAATAGGCAGGAAAGCATGACCCAACTCACCAGCAATAGAAAGAAAATTGTGCATGTAGATAATTCCTTCAAGATTTTTGAACCACACAAGCCAAATTTCCAACCTGCACCACCAACCTATCCCCGAATCCACCAATGTCTCCTAGTTTAATTAGGAAAAGGAATAACTTTAAATGAGCCTTTCTCCAGTCCAGAATCTCCAGTGGACATTGCATCGTCCCTATTGCCCTCCTCCAGGCAGCACAGACAGGGCTGCAATTCTGGTGCTGGGGTGGAGGAGGTGAGACTGCATGTCAGGGAAAGAGGGAAGATACATGCTTCGGAGTCAAGCACACCACAATGGACTGAATGGCCTTTTGCTATGCTCTTATCACGCTATGAAATTGAGCAAAACTCGTGGGCAACAAAAAAATGTAACACAAAGGAGTACCTTTAGTAAAAGATGCTGAATGATATTGGAGATTGTTCCTCTTGAATAGGCATGGTCAGACTCCATCCCCCTCGAGAGCCTTATGCAAACACCAATCTCCTGCTGAGGCACTGAGCCCTACAGTCTGGAGGGCCCAGGTTTGATTGCTAGTCTGTGTTGAGTTGGCTGATCTCTGCTGTGTTGATCATCCTGGCAGAGTGTTACACTAGGCTGGAATGGAGTGGAGTCCCTAAGCAAAAGAGGAGAAAAACTTTCAACCAGGGCCCCCAGTGTTCCTGATTGGAGATCCAGCAAATCCTGTCTGCTAGCAACTGTGCGGGGACACTGGGTGAGACTGGGGCCAGTTCTCTACCTTGAATCGCCGGCAGCACTTCCAGTTCGATTTCCAGTTTTTGTTCGTTCTTGGTATTTGAGCATCACTGGCAAAGCCAGCACTTATTGCCTATCCCTAATGAGTGTCTTACTCAGCCATTTCAGAGGGCAGTTAAAAGTCAGCCACATTGCTGTGGATCAGGAGTCACGTAGGCCAGACCGGGTAAGGATGGCAGATTTCCTCCATTGAAGGGCTTAGTGAACCAGGTAACAATCCAGTAGTTTCATGATTATTAATGAGACTAGCATTTTATTCCAGATGTATTAATTTAAATTCCCCCCAGCTGCTGTGGTGGGATTTGAACTGTCCTGATTACTAGTCCAGTAACATATTATCACTGTGTTACCATCCCTTCTTGCTAGGAGTGGGTGAAATTGGTCTACGCCAGAAGTGCAAAATAGGGTCATAATGAACCAGCATCCCACTTTACACCAAGCTTGATTTTATTGTCCATTGCCTTCAATAATCCAAGGTCTAGAGATCAGAGTGTTCATGCTACCAACCCCAGCACTAGCCTTGCTATCAGTGCAGGGAATAAAATTAAATGAAAAAAAAAAGGTTAATTCCAAACACACACTAAATTTAGATTGGCACCACGTAACCTCTATGGGTTCAGGGTCCTTGGGGATGGGGAGCTCAAAAATGATGTTATGAGGGTTTGTTTAAAAAAAAATGCCTACCTTTCATTTACAGAAATAAAAGGAAATATTTTACTGAACAAAGAGAGGTTCACACCTACAAAAAAATGATCTCAAACAAACCCTTCCAAATCCTCATATTTTCACGTCCCACCCTGTTCTAAATCCAATCGTTTTTGTTAAAATTAAATGTTATTTTCTGTCCTCTTGTTAAATCCCAGGGGTTTAAAGGGTTGCATTCTAGGACTGCAGAAACCTGTCTTCCATGCCTTAGGGGCATCCGTACAGGGTATGTAATGATAAGTGGTATAGAAAGAGTTAAACCTGAAACATTAGTTCAAGCTAAACCTTGACAGTACAGCAGAAGGGATGGGGGTGCAGCAGATAGGGTGTTGGTTCACACTGACGAAAGACAAATTCAGGAGTGATGTCAGGAAGCTCATCTTCATACAGAGTGGAGAAATGGAATGAATTCTGGGAAGAGGTGACCAAAACCCTGGAATTATTTAATGAAAGTTCAGAGGTAATGTTGTTAGGGAGATGTTGGTGCACTCAGTTTTGCTGTGATGGGGAGCAGGGGAGGCCTGAAGGGCCTTCCTGGCTGAGTGAACCAGAATGGCCTTGTTTGTATTTAACTTGTGCTTTGTGCTCTTGGTTTCAACTGTGTCTTTTAAAACTGGAATTAACGGGTAAATGTCTGCCCTTTTCCTGTGCTCCCTGGTGCAGAGTCCTTATTACCAGGTACACACATCGGAAGACGGTCTGGGTGAATCATTGATATTTCCATCAACACGTGGACAGATGATCACCAACTGCAACCCATGCTCTCCGAAGGGCAAGGACTCTGCACCGAGAGCAGTGAAGCAGAAATGCCACCCTTCTGTTCAAAGTGCTTAAGGGGGAGGTTCCGGAGGTAGTGTTTTTATAGAGATGTTGGTGCTCTCAGTTTTATATTAGAGTTGCAGATCTCTGTGTGTACTGAATTTCACCATAAATCTGTGGAAATATCTGACATGCATGTGGAGCATTTCTTTGGGACTAGGTTAGTGTCATTATGGACTAATATTTTCTTCACACTTTTCACTGTTCAGCTGGGCTGAGTTTAAAAAAAATCTTGTAACTTAAATATTTCTGCGTGTCTTTTATTCTCTTCTTCAGCCCTCCTGTTTCCTGGATAATGATGCGTTTTATTCTCCCATGTTAACCAAGTCAGTTACCTGGGGAATTTCAATGATGGCTGAATTGGTAATTATACCCCTGGTACTGTATTGAATTGTACAGACCTAAAACAACAGCTTGCATTTATATAGCACCTTTAACTTAGTAAAAATATCCTAGTAAAAATATCCTAGGTGCGTTATCAGATACAAAACTGACACCAAACCAAAGCAGACAGTGGGATAGGTCACCAAAAGCTTGGTCAAAATGGTGAAAAGAAAATAGAGACTTCCATTTATATAATGACTTCCATGACCTCAGGACATTCACGAGCAATCTGTCAACCTTGCTGGAATGTATTAAAAGGGTGATGCGAAAGGTAAAGAGAGATCTAGAAAAGAAACATTTCTGTGGAGGATAAACAATGTATGGACCAGTTGGGCTGAATGGCCACTGTGCTGTAAATTCTATGTAATAAGTGCACATTCTTCCTTAGCATTTAAAGTATGACTCATTTTAACAAATTCAGAGACCGGGTGAAGGGAAACAGAAAGGGTTTCATTAACGAGCAGACTCCCTAATTATTTGCAAAATAAAGTCAGGTCCATGAAAAAGATGACATTTATTTTTAAATGGTGGAATCTGAGGAAATGGCCATTATTTGAATGGGCTGCAGAAGCTTCTGAAATATAAATTAACATCGAGAGTCTGTATTCTAAAATACATAGGTGGACTAGGTGAGAAGTGTAGAAGGCATAGGCCAAATTGGATAGCACTTTCAAAGAGCCAGCCCAGGTAGGATGGGTGGAATGGCCTCCTGTGCTGTATCATTCTCTTATTCTACATGTCCATTATTTCCACTAAAGTTTGAGTACATTGTTCACACAACGAAGTAAATATTAGAACTCGGGTCTTTGCCTTGCCTTGATTCTGTCTGGTTCTGGATTTGCAAAACAAAGGTTTGATCTTGCTTTCTTCCCCGAGGAGATGCCTCATGTTGGTGTCCCATGAACACTGAAACATTTAAGGAGAGATGCTGAGGTAAATTGAGATACAGTGGCTGCCTGACAACAAACTTGGGCGCTGAGGACAACTGTAGAACTACAACTAGGATCTGCTACCTCAGTAAATAGTGAACTGAATCTAGTTACTTCTGGTCTAGATAGCTTCATGCTATTCACTCACTATGCCAATGGAAGAGTACAACTTCCCTCCTGTTTATAGGAATATTAATTGGAACAGGTCCTCTGAAGGGGTGTACTGGTGGCAGTGTAACTTTAAAAGGGATCCTGGTGTTGGCGCTCTGGGTGTGAAAGACAAGTTCAGCAGGGGTGCAGAGGTGTCAGTAATGGATCAGCTGCTGATTATAAATCCTGCCCAATTTTGCTTTCCATTGAGTTATTTATTCTTTTATGGGATGTGGTGTCACTGGCAAGGCCAGCATTTGTTGCCCATCCCTAATTGCCCTTGAACTGAGTGGTTTGCTAGGTCATTTCAGAGGGGCAGTTAAGAGTCAACCACGTTGCTGTGGGTCTGGGTTTACATGTAGGCCAGACCGGTTAAGAACAGCAGATTCCCTTCCCTAAGGGGCATTAGTGAACTGGATGGCTTTTTATAACAATCGACAATGCTTTCATGGTCAGCATGACTGAGACGAGCTTTTTCAATTCCAGATTTATTAATTGAATTTAAATTCCACCAGCTGCTGTGGTGAGATTTAAACTCATAATCTCAGAGCATTAGCTTGGGCCTCTGGATTATTACTCCAGTGATATTACGACTACATCACCATGCTGTGTGTACAATTGTGGCCCAATTTGCACTGCCACTGGAGTTCAATTTTACCCTTGTCCTCTGTGAATTTTGAAGTACAACAGTCTGGATCCAGACAATTCACAAGAATAACTTGCATGTAGATAATGCCTTGCATGTGGAAAATGGCTCAGGCATTTCAAAAGCCATAATGACAATAGGAGAAAAAAGAATTAGGAGGGTGGCTGACAGCTAGGTTGAAGAGATGGGTGTTGAGTTTTTAAAGATGTGCAGGCAGAGAGGTTCATGGAGGGAATTCAGAGGAGTAGAATTAAGACAACTGTGGATTCTGCTACTAGTGGTGGAGTAATACGGTGCACAGAAGGCTGGAGGCTGTGAAACAGTGTTTGGGAGGGCTGGGACATTTTGCCCATTGGGGTGGGGCAAGGTCATGGACGAATTTGGAGATGAGCATAAACATTTTCAATTGAATGAGGTAAAAATACAGGGACCCACTTCAGGTCAGTGAGGATGGGGGTGATGTCCGAGTGGAATTTATTGCAGAACAGTTTATATAAATACAGTAGAGCTTTGGATAAGTAACGACTCCTTCAAAAGCTTCAAGAAGAGACAGTTGTAACATTAGTTATTATTAGCAATGATAGCTATTTCTGTGTAGATATTTTTTCTGTTACTCTGAAAAAGATTTAAATCAAAAAGATCACAATCTAATTTGAAGGGAATAAGACTTACCTGAAAAAGAACGTGCAGGGTTATGGGGAGAGGGTGGGGGAATGGCACTAGGTGAGTTGCTCATTCAGAGAGCTGGTGCAGACACCAATGGCCTCCTTCTATACTAATAATTCTGTGATTTCTAGGTTATTATAAAGTCAGTTTCTATTTGAATTGGGAAGCAGCAGAGGAAACCGAGCAGCAAAGTCCTCACAATTGAAGATGAGGGAGAGGGGCTTAAGGACATTGATATATGGGGGTGTCAAGGACAAAGTGACATAATTCTAAAATCTGAGCCATTCATTCAGGAGAAAACAATTCTTCATGCAAAGGGTGGTACCCACAAAAAAAGCAGTAGACACTGGCACAATTGATAATTTTAAATGAGAGTGAAAGATTTTTGCTAGACTAGAATCTAAAAGGATATATAGCCAAGGCAGTTGGATACAGTTAAAACACAGATCAACCATGTTCTCATTGAATGCAGAAGAGGCTTGAAGGGCTGAATAGCCTACCCTTGTTCCAACGTAGTGGAGAAAATCAGATGATTATCTTTGCATTCCATGCTGACCCTCAGGTTGTGGGTAGATTTAGCAGTGTGTGGCCCAACAGCATTTGACTTTAACTTGCTAGACCTGCTGCCGCTCGGTTGTGTAACTGATATGCTCGTATTTCTGCTCCGTGATCTTGGAGTGAGTAGGGAAGCCAAATTGGGATAAAGATTTTACTGGGGACAACAGTATCAAAGGTAAAGTTAAGGGAGTGGTTGAGCAGAGCAACATCTACAGAAGTACTGTGGAAAATGAAAGTCAAAAGGATAGGCAGTTAGGATTTTGAAAGCCTAGTGTTGTGAGAGGTGGGGAGGGAAAGCATCCTTTCCAGAAGCAGATGCTAAAGTAGAAGTTGGGTGAGGTATATCAGAAAGTGATATATTAGGAATAGATTTAGTTGCAGTACTCAGTACAGTCAAATGACCTGATCAAACTTGTTGAGAAATGAGGAATTGGTACGTGGGTATACTCCTGAAGTACAGCCAATAGCAAATGTTACCACCTTCAGTAGAGGTAGATTCACAACCTGTGTTTCTGTTTTGTATTAGAAATCTACTCCTTGCAATATCAGTCTGATGGAGTGTGCTACATTGTTAGGGATGAGGTCTGTCTCTTCAGTTGGATGTAAAAGATCCCATGCCACTATTCAAATAAAAGCTGTTCTTGTATCTCAAACATGTTTAGCCCAGAGCAACGCCACCAAAACAGATTAACTGACCATTTATTTCACTGCTGTTTGAGTTATCTCTGTGTACAAACTAGCTGTTGTATTTTCCTACAGAAACATAGATACAGGAGAAGATCATTTAGCCCCTTCTGCCATTCAGTGAGATCATGACTAACTCCTTATGCAAGTTTTTGCCTTATATCAGCTTGGGCTGACAAGTGGCAAGTTACATTCATGCCACACAAGTGCCAGGCAATGAACATCTCCAACAAGAGAGAATCTAACCATCACCCCTTGACATTCAATGGCATTAACCATTGCTGAATTCCCCACTAATCAACTTCCAGGGGGGTTCCCATTGACCAGAAACTAACTGGACCAGCCATACGAATACTGTGGCTACAAGAGCAGGTCAGTGGCTAGGAATCCTGCGACGAGTAACTCACCACCTGGCTCCCAAAGCCCGTCCACCGTCTACAAGACACAAGTCAGGAGTGTGATGGCATATTCTCTACTTGCCTAGATGAGTGCAGCTCCAACAACATTCAAGAAGCTTGACACCATCCAGGACAAAGCAACCTGCTTGATTGGCACCCAATCCACAAATATTCACTCCCTCCACCACTGACACACAGTGGCAGCAGGTTGTACCATCTACAAGATGCACTACAGCAACTCACCAAGGCTCCTTAAACAGTACCTTCCAAACCCATGACTGCTACCATCTAGAAGGACAAAGGCAGCAGATGCATGGTAACACCACCACCTGGAAGCCAAGCCCCACACCATCCTGGCTTGGAATTATATCGCTGTTCCTTCACTGTCGCTGAGTCAAAATCCTGGAGCTCCCTTCCTAACAGCACTGTGGGTGTACCTACACCATATATGAACATACAAAATAGGAGAAGTAGGCCATTCAGCCCCTTGAGCCTGCTCCGCCATTCAGTAAGATCACGGCTGATCTGTTTGTGTTTTGAATTCCACATTCCAATCAACCCCGATAACCTTTGATTCCCTTGCCTAACAAGAATCTATCTACCTCTGCCTTAAAAATATTCAATGACCCCACCTCCACCACCTTCTGAGGCAGTGTTCCAAAGTCTCACAACCCTCTGAGAGAAAATATTTCTCCTTATCGCTGTCCTAAAAAGGCAACCCCTAACTTTAAAACATTGCCCCTTAGTTCTGGACTCACCCACAAGATGAAACATCTGTTCCACATCCACTTTGTCAAGACCATTCAGGATCTCATATACTTCAATCAAGTTACCCCCTTACTCTTCTAAACTCCAGTGGAAACAAGCCCAGCTTGTCCAACCTTTCCTCATAAGATGACCCATTCATTCCAGGTGTCAAGCTATTAAAACTCCTCTGAAACACCTCAAATGCATTTGCATCCTTCCTTAAATAAGGAGACCAAAACTGCACACAGTATTCGAGATGCATAACATCCTTACTTTTATGTTTAATTCCTTTTGTAATAAAGGACAGCATTCCAATTGCTTTCTTAATTACTTGCTGTACCTGCATACTAACTTTTTGTAATTCCTGCACTAGAACACCTAGATCCCTCTGCACCTTGGAATTTTGCAGTCGTTTACCGTTAAGTAATACTCTGCTTTTTTATTTTTATTGCCAAAGTGAACAACTTCACATTTTCCCACATTATTCCATCTGCCAGATTTTTTCCCATCCGTTCAACCTCCCTATATCCATCTGCAACCTACTTACGTCCTCTTGATAACATACTTTTCTACCTATCTTTGTGTCATCTGCAAATTTCGCTGCCCTCATCCAAAACACTGGAATAAATTGTAAAACGTTGGGGTCCCAGCACAGACCCCTGCAGGACTCCACTCGTCGCATGGACTGCAACAGTTCAAGAAGGCAGCTCACACCAACTTCTCAAGAGCAATTAGGGATGGGCAATAAATGTTGACCTAGCCAGCGAAGCCCACAACCCAAAGATGAATTTTTTAAACAATCCCTTAATATAGTTAACAACAATCTATCAATCTCAGATTTAACATTTGATGTTGCATCAATTTCTGTTGGCGGAAGACAGTTTCAAACATCTGTTACCTTTTGGCAAAGAATTGTTTCCTAATTTCAGTTCTGAAAGGTCTGGCTGTAATTTTTACCCAATGCCCCCCATCCCTAAAGTTCTCAACTCGTAAAAATAGTATTTTACTATTTACCCTTTTGTTCCTCAATATGTTTAAAACTTCAAACAAGGTCAATCCTTAACCTTCTAAGTTCCATGGAATGGAAAACAGAAAATTTGCCTATATATAGCACTTTCCAAGATCACCAGATGTCTCAATATACTTTACAGCCAATTCAATACATACTTTTGAAGTGTGGTCACTTAAATTGCAGGGAATTAGCAGCCAACTTGCGCACAGCAACGCCCACAAACAGCAATGTGATAATAACCAGATAACCTGTTTTTTAAGTGAAGTTGATTGAGGGAAAAATATTGGCAGGGACACCAAAGATAATTCCGCAGTTCTCCATCAAAATAGCACCATGGAATCTTTCACATCCACTCAAGCAGGTAGATCGGGGCCTTGGTTTGACATCTCAACCAAGGGATAGCATCGCTAACAGTGCAGCAGTCCCTCAGTGTCAGCCTTGATTTCAGTGCTCAAGTCCTAGATTGGGACTTAAACCCAGAACTTGTGCCTCAGAGGTGAGTGCTACCAACTGAACCATGGCTGGGACACAATCCTAGAATTCGAGTTTGTATAAATAAAGTGACTACACTCGAACGATAGGAAGTCTTGAGGTGTAGTGTGTAGTGTCCCTGCCTCTGAGCCAGAAGTTTCAGGTTCGGGTCCTATTGGCCAAGGAACGTGCATCCATAACGCGGCCAAACAGGTTGAGTATCACCTGCCAATCCTTCCAATACAAGTCAATGGCAAGCGGTAAGAGTGGGAGAAATTACTTGTCAAGGCGATGAAAAGTTGGAGTCTCTACCATTAATATGCATAGTTCCAGGCTACACCATGCATGTAAAAAGTGCATGTTGCCAACTTGGACTTTTTGGGTGAATCGCAACACACCACCGCCACATGTGAATGGGGTAAAACAGTAAATTGTCATCAAGCACTCTGGGACCTCATGAAGATGTGAAAAACATTCCCGAAAAGCATATTTTTTGAACACATTGTTCATCCTATTGTTGCTAGCTCTAACAGGCGGATCAAAAACAGTCCAACCTTAACTGCAACTGGAAGCAATGTAAGACTCTGCAATCAGCCGCGCGTGGTCTGCTTCCACAATGCATGTGGTTACAGAATAGAGTATCGCGAGAGTTCACTGGCCCTGCCTCCCGCCCCCAACCCTGCGCTGTGCGTATGCGGCAGGGATAATCCGGTTGCTAGGGGAAGGCGGCTCCTAGCAACATGCGAGCGGTGCGGTCCCGGCGGGGGATGAAGGGACGGCAGAGCGGCAGCGGGGCAAACATGTTGCCCAAGAAGAGAGGCCAGCTGCCGCTTGATGATAAGCCAGAGCCGCTGACCGCCGTGGAGAGGGAGCTGTACATGATCCAGATCAAAGATCTGGAGAGCACAGTGGCCAAGTGAGTATGGGATCTGGACACGTCAGGGGGTGTGGACAGTCTGTCTATCCCTGGACACTGGACAGAACATAGAATGCGCTGTGTGTAAGGAATACAAAACTTGCCCCCCCCCCCCCCCCCCCCGCCTGGCCCCATTGCTAATGATAATGCCACCTTCTCCATTAACCAGACTCTGACCACCCTCCCCTCATATGGTGTCCACCCTCCCTTCCCTCCTTGTCGCTTCCCAAATCCATGCCCATTTTTTTTTACCGCAACTCCATTCATTCAGTTACCCCCTGCCCCCTCCCACAACCCCCAAAAGGCTCTCATCGAAGTTATTGCTGGGGGTGGGGAGAGAGGGACAGAGGCAAGTGCCTCGTGGCCATGTCACTGGACTAGCAATCCAGAGGTCCAGGTGAATACTCTGGGGACAGTGGTTCAAATCCCACCACGGCAGCTGGTAGAATTTGAATTCAATTAATAAAATCTGGAATTACAAAAGTGGTCTCAGTAATGGTGACCATGAAACCATTGATTGTCATTAAAAACTCATCTGTTTCACTAATGCCCTTTAGGGAAGGAGATCTGCCATCCTTACCCGGTCTGGCCTACAAGTGATTCCAGACCAACAGTAATGTGCTTGACTCTTAACTCCCCCCCCCTGAAATGGCCTAGCCAGCCACTAGGATTTGAACCCATGTCTCCATACCATTAGCTTGGATTGCTGGATTACTAGCTCAATGACAATAGCACTGTCTCACTCTACTGACAATGAAAATTGATGACATACTTTTGGATTATGTTGCTGAGGGACCAACATGTAGATGAGCAATAGGAGTGGGCCAAGGATAGATCCTTGGGAAAAACCACAGGCAACAAAAAAGGAGTGGGAAGAGAAATTGTTGTAGGTGATTCTCTGGCTACGAGTGGACAGATAAGATCAGAACCAGGTGAGCGCTGTTCCACCCAGCTGGATGACATTGGAAGAAGCTTCAGAGGAGGACAGTGCGGTCAATTGTGTCATAAGCTGCAGGCTGGTTGAGGAGTGAGCCCGGCAGTGGTGTGGACAGGAGTGAGCCGGGAGAGGTGGGGGTGGGGGGAGGAGTGAGCTGGTTGGGGTGTTTGGGGGGGTGGGTGTGGGTGGGTGGGTGGGTGCTGGGGGGGTGGGTCCCCCGGCTCACTCCTCTCCACACCCCTGCTCGGTGGGGGGGGAGCTTGGGGGGTGGAAGAGGGAGTAAGGGGTGGGGATTGACCACGTTAATGTGCAAAGGAGGAGTCTGTGGACTCAATGACTGCCTCCTGGGGAGCGAACTGAGGGTGGGCATGATAGGAGGGAATGGTGAGTATGAGAGGGGACAGAAGCATGTAGAAGGGTGGGGCGGTGAGAGTGAGTTGGTAGCGGTAGAAGGGATGACGAAAGTGGATGGTGAGGACTTGGAGCAGAGATGGACCTTCGGGGCAGGAAGGAGGAGATTAGTACGGGTGGGGGGTGTGATGCTCTGGAAGGTAGGCAATGTGCACATTCACCTGGACATCCTGGAAAGACACGAGTTCAGGTTGGTAGGTGACATTAGGGGGGTGGAAGTGATGCCAGGGGGGGTCAACAGTGATGGAAGGGGGAGAGGACATGGGTGACTGGGGGAGGGGAAAGGACAGGGAAGTTGAGCAAAAATCTGACTACGACTATTGTTGAAATCGAAAGTGAGCAGAGCCTCGTGATGGACGTGCACAGGTGCTGCATGGGAGTGCATTCAGTGGGTGGAGATGCAGGTCAGCTCAGATGGACAACTGAAAGAGAACCCCAGCAGGCAGCATTGAAAATGCTCCTGAAGTGGGATAAGCATGATGGATGAAGGCTTTGTGTGCATGGGAGACGCTCACACGAAACTCTGAAAGCCCTGCCACACAAACACTTCTCCTTCCAGAATCACTTGTAGTCCAGCTGCATTCAGTTGAACTGCTAATGGTGGGGGAATGCAGTGGGAGGACTTGCGAATCCTGTCAATGAAGCTGAAAGACACTCCACATTATTCAGTGAAAGTGAATATATTTTCAGATTATAAAGTGATGATGTGTTCACTTGTGCAACCACTTGTTATCGGAATTTCTTAACTTTTCTAGGTCTACCACTTCTTCTAGGTGCTGCCCTGACATCTGGAGACAGCCTGTGCAATGGTTGGCTGTTGCCTCTGATGACTTCAGCGTACGACCTCTGGAGAGCTGAGGCCTTGGGGGTCCTGGCTTGTTTTGGCTGTCCTCCTGTGGACCCGCTGCTCCCTCTGCAGTGACAGAGGACGAAGTTGAGAGGGTCACAGGCAAAGGGGACTCAGAGGGAGCAGACAGCTTCTGAAAATCCCGAGTGGATGAACCAGGGGTGTCCAGCTGTTGCTGCTCCTCCTTCCTTTGGGTGCCCAAGGGGACCGGCCTGACTCCTTGAGGGGAAGGAGAGACTGGAGGGATGTTGAGATGCCCCCATTTCCTTTATATGTCGGGTAAGAACTCACCCATGGCTATCATTGATGGAGTGCAGGTCTGCGCACATCTCCGTGTTCTGCTGGACCAGGGTTTCCATGACGTCTGCCATCCTCCCCATGGAGACCTCCATATGTGCACACGTGGGCACCACTTCTTCAGAGAGCAGGCGAATGCACTGCTCTGACTTGCATGCCACTCTGTTAAGGGCTTCGAAAAGCTCTTTGTGATTTTCCCCTGCCTTCTACTGACTCTTCACAGTGAGTTGGAAGGTCAAATCCAGAGGCTCGTAAACTGACTCACACTTCAGAAATGCCTCATCCCCAGCAGTCCTCCAAGTGCTGGGGAGCTCAGTTAAACCTGCCGCCTCCTGCTGCAGACACATGTCCGTATGTAAACCTGAGTCTGCTCTAGATCTAGGTCCCACCAAGGTCTTTTTCTCTGCGCTGGTAGAGGGTGTGGGTAAGCGCTGTGACAGGTCTTCCAGGCTGCTTTTTTCCAGCTCTTCAATGGAGGAGGTGACCTCTTGGCAGGAGCTGAGGGACTGGCTGGCTGAGGGTGTTAGTCACTTGGCAGAACTCTCTGTGAGCCAAAGTAGAAATATTTAGTGCGTGGGAGCAGAGTCAAAAACAGCCGAGAGAGCACTTACAGTTGCGTTGAGAGAGGGATGATGTGGTGCAGGATCCTCATGTGGGTATTCACCACTGACTTCACCATCACCGCAGGCACAGTCCACATCCTCACCTGTCAGTGCAATTTGGGCCATTTCACCCCCCTGGTCTGGGACCTCTCCCTGTATTGTGAGTCAGCTTCTGGAGAAAGTGTGAGCAGGACACATGGCACTGCGTGGAATGTTTGTGTGGCGAGCAGAACCATGGATGGGATGAGGACGTGAGCTCCAAAGGATATGAGCCTGATGGAGATGTGAGGGTGTGTGTGAGAGTTGGTGTGGCGCCTTGAGGTGTAAGATCCCTGTGGATGTGTGATGGGTTTGAGAGTGTGTGAATTGAGAGTGATGAGGTGATTGACTTACCCTGGCGGAACAAGTGAGAGCATTGATCTTCTTCCTGCACTGGATGGCTGATCTCCTTTGTGCTCCAGTGGCATTAGCCACTGCTGCCGCTACGTCCCAGGCCAGATTGGCGACTCTGATGGACCTCCTGCGGCCAGAGCAGGGGTAAAGGACAACACAGCAGCCTTCTGCTGTGTCCAGTGGGTGCCCTAGAGAGGTGTCACTAAATTTGGGGGCTACCATCTTCTCTGCTTTAGGGGCCATCTGCTGCCTGGAGCAGTCCTAGTCTGTAGACATGAAGTAGGCATGCATACTGGTGAACATTAAATATGGCACCCGGAGCGAGGAAGCGCTGAGGTCACGGTGGGGCAGAGTGAGCCCACCCGCCGGCGATCCAGATTGTTTCTCGTGAATGCATTATTAATAAAACAATATGGCGCAAAAACATGCCATTGCAGCCACCAGGTAAAATGTCTTTTTTCCCACCCGCTACCACGTTTAGTGCAAATCTGGGATGATTCAGCTCTGTAACACATTGAAGAAAAATGGAAATGTCGTATTAGGAACGTGTATTACAATAACTGTCACTTTGTATAAGGAATATGTAGCATGTGTGTAAGTAATTGCAGCAAAAGTGCAACCATTGTACTGTGTAAGGAATGTAACCGCAAAATTATGTTGTGTCATAAACCAAAACAGTTTGCAGTTGTTTATTGCTTTTAGCACAGAAAAACGTTACACAGAGGTTTAAGGGGTAAGACTGCTGAGACAGAAGAAATGTTAGGAAGGATGACAAAAAGCTTGGCCAAAGAGATCAAGGTGGGTCGTAAGGAAAAGTGGAAGGCGGAGAGGTTTAGGGTGGAACTCCAGAGCCTTCATTTATGGAACAAAGGCTTTGCATTAGAGAAGGCAGTCAGAAGAATGGAGTGCATGTTTGCAATGCTGGTTAACAAAAATAGGAAGGAGTGAGGCCATGAAGGGATTATAACACAAGGATCACGGTTTTAAATTTTAGATGTTGGTGTAATAGATATACAGTGTAATATTTGCATTTGTTCAAGCAGAACTTGGTGTGGGACTGCATACAGATAGCAGAGTTTTGAATTAGCAGAAGTTTACAGAAGGTGGAAAATGGAAGACTGGCTTGGAAAGCATTGAATTAGTCCAGTCAGGATGTGACAAAAGCATGGACAAGAGTTTCATCTCCAGATAAGCTGAGATCAGGGGAGGTGGTGATCTTACCAAGGAAGTAGCTGGCCTTTGTGATAAAGAAAAATTGGGATTGGGAACCCAATAGAATAGAAAAGAATATGTGGATGTTGAGTGTCATGATGTTACATGTAGTGCTCCCTAATGCCAATTGTCTGCTGTCACTTATTATCTAAGTTCAAAGGCTACTGGGACAATGTGCCTGATGCTAATGGAACTGTGTCTCTGTATGAATCTAGATAAATGGAAAGAGGAGAGGCTGAAGAGAATAATGGTAATTACTTCTGACAGCACCTAACTGCAGGCTGATAATGGCTGTGAAGTAATTAACACACATTTCTTGTGTAATTGTTCAAATTAGAATACCAAAAGGTGTCATATCCTTCAAATATTGTATAAAGACCATATCCCATAAGGATTACACAAAATATTGTCAATATTATTTGTATTGATTCTAATCAATGCATAATGGTGTGATACTATTAAGGTACCAGGAGAGATTAGATGAACTGGAAGTAACAAAAAATGACACTGCTGAAAAGCAAGAGCAGCTCGGTAAAGACTTGCACGATGTCATCGCCTACCTGAAGAAGGGTCTGAATCAGAAAATTGATGAGATTGCCGATCTGAACGACAAGATAATTGGTTTGAAACAAGCCAAGGACAATGAGAAAGATGCCTACGAAACTCAGCTGACGCATTTACATCATGAGTTTCAGGAAACTAAGGACCAGCTCACATCTGAAAATATGATTTTAGGTACAAAAGATGAGGGATTTGTGTTTAGTTTATTTACATCTGTAATAAAAAGTAATAATTTTCGTGGCATTTTTCAGACATAATTTTAATTGCATTAACAGGGAATAGCAGACAACCAAAGAGTAATCAAAGGTTAAACCCCAAGATTGTCATTAAACCAACGGTCAGGGATGGCGCTGTTGTTTGACATACTGACCTCTACCTGGCAAAAGTGCATTGCCAGCTCTTTGACGCCTCGTCCTGCTTCCCTCAGACCAAGACCCTGCCGCTGAACATCAAGCTCTGACTTCCCAGATTACCATTGACCTCATCTCATTGTGAGATTATCAAACTCATCCAACGCCACCTGCTACTTTCAACAATTTCCTGGCCCCAACTGTCTTACACTTCACCATAGACGTTCGCTCCCTCATCAGGACAGCCTTAGGTGTTCTCGGTTTCTTTCTTGAGTAGATCACCAACCAGTCCCCAGCCACCACCCTCCTCTGCCTGGCTGAACTTGTTCTTACACTGAACAGCTTCTCCTTTGAGCCCAAACAAAAGGTGATGCTCCGGGAACCCTTATGTGACATTTTGTTTGATGTATAGAGGGGAGAATTTTCTTCCCATCGGGGGGTTGGGCAGGAGCAGGAATGGGCGTGGGCAGGCGCGCAGCCGTATCGCCACCCATGATTGGCTGGGCGCCACCATTTTACGCTGAACGCTCCCTGTGCAGGCGGAGAGGAGGAGGGAGAGTCGGGGCCTGCGCTCTTTTGTGTATGCACGCGAAAGTGCACAGAAATCTCCCTGAGGCAAAGAGCTGCCTCAGGGAGATCAGTTTGATTTTTAAAAATTTTAATAAAGACAAGGAAAAAACTTAATACATGTTCCCTCATGTGACAGTGTCACATGAGCTGGGACATGTCAATGAATTTTATCTAAAAATTTTATTAAACTTTAAAAACCTTCATGAAACCTCATCCCTCCCGTGAATGAGGTTTCATGATAAATGCGAAGGCTGCCTGGGCTCTTCATCTGCCCGCCAACCTTAAGGTTGGATGGACAGCTCAGTTAAATATCTTAATTAATATTTAAATGGGCTTAAAAGGCCTTTGACAGCTCGGCAGGCGCGCAGCTGACTCTGGTGCGCGCCCGCCAAACTGAAGATCTGAATGATGTGCAGTGATGTCCGGACGCACGCCTGACCTCACCGCGTATCATTTTATGCATCGGCGAGCGGGCCCCGCCCCCACTTGCCAACCCCGAAGATTCTGGCCAGAATGTTCTTTGTTCCAATCCTACTCAGGTCCTCTCACTTGCCTCTTTTCAGGTACATTGATGACTATATTGGCATCATTTCCTGCATTTGTCTTGAACTTGAAAATTTCAGCAATTTTGCTTCCAATTTCCATCCTACCCTCACTCTCACATGGTCCATCTCCAACTCTTCCCTCCCTTGACTTCTCTATTTCTAAAAATAGACTGTCCATTAATAAAAACTATAAGCTCACTGACTGCACAGCAACCTTGATTACATTTTCTCCCACCTTACTTTCTGTAAGGACTGTATTCCATTCTCCGAGTTTCTTCATCTACTCTGTCGATGTCACCTTTCATACCAGCATTTGTGATATGTCTTTCTTATTCCTCAACCAAGGATCTTCCCCCACCCCCACAGGTTGACAGAGCCCTCAACCAGGTCTGTCCTATTTCCTGCACCCCTTCCACTCCCTCCCAGAACTGATAGGTAGGTGGTGCCATTTAATCCAGCGGGAGGTTGGTAGCTGGGTCCCTGCTGCCACCCAAATCAAATCAAATCAAATTAAGTGGGCTCAAAGCCCACTTAAGGGCCTCATCTTTCTGCTGCGGGAGACTCGCCATGCAGGGAGCACGACAAGCAAACCCATGCAGGGTTGCTTGCAGGCTCCCAGGGAGGAGTTCCTCGTTCAAAGGCACTCGGTTCATGATCAAGAGATTTGGCATTGGGAAAGGTGGGGGCCACTGACAGTACCCCCCCCGCCCTTTGCTGCTGAGCCCTTCCCCCGTGACCTTCATCTCACCATCACTCATCTGTAGAAACTAGACCTTGGGTGGGTGTCATACTGGCAGCAGCACTTCCTCTCCAGTGGTGCTGCCATTCAGTAAAGTTCTTGGCAGGTTGGACGTCCACCCTCAGGGTCCTTGATCCTGGGGAGGCCTGTTGCTGTCCAGTCAAGTGCCTGAGTGACACTTAATTTGGCAGGCCTTCACCAAAGGAGGTGACATGGGGGTCCTGTCAGCTCTCCAATGGGTGGGTGAGACCCCATGGCCTCCATTAAAGCCAGCCTTGGGTGTCTAAGAGCAGATGGGAGTGAGCAGTGTTGTGATATAGGGAAGTCTGGCAAAGCCATGAAGGGCAGGAAAACACAACTACTTATTACAAGTTCAAAGCCTGTTAAGGCAGATGTACGCTGTCCCACTAATCTAGCTTGTGGTATCATTTTATTATAAGATCGCTATTCTATCCTTTCCCCTCCTCTTTTACAGCTGGGAAGCTGGATGCCCTTGAGGAGTTTCGAGTTCAGAAGGAGGAATTGATGGCAAAGTTTGCTGCACTTGAAGAGCAGTTAAAGAATCAGGAGCATAAGCACAATGAAATTATTTATAATTTGGAGAGGAGGGCAGTGGTGGATAAAGATAGGTAAGAGCTTTCATTTTCTTTCTAGCTTTGCTTTCCTGTCCTGAAGGTGTTGAGTTTTGTTTTCCAGTGGTATCAGCAACCTTCCAGAAATCTGTTCAAATTGGCATTCTGCTTTTATAGAATCATAGAATGGTTACAGTACAGAAGGAGGCCATTTGACCCATCAAATCCATACAGGCACCCTGCAACAGCCATACAACTAGTTCCATTCCCCTTTCCTTTCCCTGGCCCTGCAATTTTTTTTCCTTTCATTATTTAATTTAGTTTAACTCTATTTTGTTTAATACCCTTTTGAAAGCCACAATTGGTTCTGCTTCCACCACCTTTTCAGACTGTGCATTTCAGGTCATTACAACTTTCTGATTAGAAAAAAGTTTTTCCTCATGCCACCTTTGGTTCTTTTGTCAGTCGCCTTAAATCTGTGACCTCTCTCGATTCTCAACCCTCCCACCAATGGGAAGAGTTTCTCCGTACTCTATCCAGACCCCTCATAATGTTGAACACCTCCATCGTATCTCCTTTCAACTTTCTCTGCTGTGAGGAAAACAACCTCAGCTTCTATCCACATAACTGAAGTCTCTCACCTATGGAACCATTCTAGTAAATCTTTTCTGCACTCTCTCTAATAAGCCGTTCACGTCCTTCCTAAAGTGCAGTGTCCAGAATTGGACACAATACTTTTGAACTCTATGCCTTCATTTATAAATCCCACTATCCTGTATTTGTTTTTAACTGCTTCTCAACATGATCCACGACATTCAACGATTTGTGCACACATACCCTGCAGGTCTCTTTGTTCTTGTGCTCTCTTTAGAATTGTATCCTTTAGCGTAAGTTGCCATCCCTCTTTCTTCCTAAAATGATATGAGCACAAATAGTGGGTGGTGACAAGCTACATGACCCTGGAGCATCGCAGCTAAATCAGATCATGTCCTCATCTGACATTTACATGCTAACACTTAACCAACAGGGCTTAGAAGTGAGAACCCTAACTAATATTTTCCTCTGTCCCAGTCAGTGATGTTGAAGCAAATTGCAGCACCGTTCCCATCACTCATAATTTTACAGTAAACTGCTAGTTTCACTTGAGAAGATCACAAGGATAGCTGGTGTAGTGTCAGTGTTGGTGCACTGGGGAGTTTTCACTTGTATAAATCCATGCTGTACCTGAGCTGAGACTGGTTGCCGAAAACAGGAAGAAGAGTTCCAGTTCCCACCATTGACATCCCACGGGGGGTTTGAGCCAAACAAAAACTAAAGTATTTATGCATTTCCCAGATACTCCACTATTTCTTTATCTTACACAATTTTCTCTTGTGTTTTCTGCTACTGTTTTAAAAACACTCCCCCGGAAATAAATGATTAAATAAAATGTGTTAAATGTGCTATGTAAATGCAAGTTTTCATTTAAAACAAGAAAACTGGATATTGTGAAAATACAAAGCAGGTCCATTAGCTTTTATGAAAAGAAAAGATAGTTTGATCCTATCAAGGCCTTGACATCGTTCCGAGGGTGCGATGGCCAGAATTGGACAGTATACACCAGAATTATTTATAAAGGTTTAGCATAACTTTCACTCTTTAGTATGCTATTTTATATAGCCAGGGATTCAGTGCCCCTGTATATGTATGAAAAATGCCTAATGCCTGTTTCAGGTGCACAGCCTACATATCTATGAGTGACCTAATAAAAATGACAATTGGCACACTTTTGCTCAGGATGAACATGCACGCACCACATGTCCTATTGGATCCTTAGTTGACCCTTTAGCACCTGTAAAACCAGTGCAGTACAATCCAGTTTCTAAGTTGTTGACTCTGATAGGAGGAGCAGTTCCACGAGCACTTGGCCCTCCTCCTTCTTGACCATTTGTCATGTGTGAGCCTTGAAGTTGTGTGTCAAAACATTATTTAGTGATGAGGGGCAATATAGGTGACACTAGTCCTGTCCTCACCCAATATCCACATGGGTGTTTTTCCAGCATGGATCACTGCACAGTGCTCAGGAAGTTGATCTTTTTCCCTTTCCTTAGCCCAAAGGCCCCAATTCAGTTGGAATAATTCAGCCACCTAGTGAAAGGACACCAACTGATTCAGCACAAAGGGGTTGAATCTGCAACTGTTAACCCTCTACATTATTCCTGTAGGTTAAAGAAGGAATTGTTTTCACGAGTGAACGCTGTAGCTGCAGAGTTCCGTCGCGTCTCAAAAAAGCAGGTGGCAGAGACGACTAAAAGGGCCATTCGTGAAAATGCATCCATCAGCAACCAGCTGGGAAAGATGTCAGAGAAAAGTGTAAAAATAATCAAGGAGAATGATGAGCTTAAATTAGAAGCAAAGAAGCTGTGGCGAACCATTAATCTCTTGGAGGAGAGTCAGAAAGAACTGGCCAAAAAGAATCTCAGCAACCTGAAGGTTTGGTATTCCTCTAGGAGGAGGTATTCCATAGAGTGTGGGGGTGGGGGTGGGGGGTTGTGTGTGTGTGTGCGTGCGTGTGCTGCTTAGTTTGCTCTAGCAATATCATGCATTTATGCAACACCTTTAACATAGAGAAATGTCCCAAGGTGCTTCATAATGGTGTGACCCTAAACCAAAAAAGGAGTTTTGGAAGGGTGAACATAAACCTGGTCAAAGACGTGGCTTTTAAGGAGGTCTTTAAAGGAGGGAATGGTAATCACAGTATCTGATTCACAGAAGTTGACCATTTGATCTATCATTCTTGTGCCAACTCTTTGAAAGAGCTATCCAATTAGCCTCAGAGTCCTGCAATCCCCCTCCACCCACCCCCTTCAAGTACTTATCCAATTCCCTTTTGAAAGAGACTATTCAAATTCACTTCTACCACCTTTTCAGAAATTGCATTCCAGAGTTATCTTAAATGTGTTCTCTGGTTAATGATCCTTCACCTAGTGAAAACAGTTTCTGCTTATTTACTCCATCAAACCCTTTCATGATTTTGAACACCTTATTAAATCGCCCCTTAACTTTTTCCGGTATGAGGAGAGCAGTCCCAGTTTGTCTAATCTTTCCACGTAACCGAAGTCCCTCGTCCCGAGTTCAATTCTAGTAAATGTCCTCTGCTCCCTGACCAAGGCCTTGACATTGTTCCTAGGGTGTGATGGCCAGAATTGGACACAATACTCCAGAATTATTTATAAAGGTTTAGCATAACTTTCATTCTTACTATGCTATTTTATATAGCCAGGTACATTTTTTAAACAGCCTTATCAACTTGTCCCGCCATCTTCAAAAATTCTGTATACAAACTCCCAGGTCTCTATGCTCTTGCACTCCCTTTAAAATTGTACAATTTGGTTTATATTGCCTCTCCTTCCTTATTCATCCTTCCAAAATGCATCACTTCACCCTTCTCAGTTAAATTTCATCTGCCATTTCCATAGTTTGTTATGTCATCCTGAAGTCTGTGACTGTTCTCCCCTCTGTTTACTATTATTCTGAGTTTTGTGTTAAATGCAGACTTTGAAATTATGTCCTGTATACTCAAGTCCAGCTTATTAATAGGCATCAAAAACAGCTGTAATTCTAATACCAATCCCTGGGGGATATCACTGTAAACCTCTCCCCAGCCCAAACACAGCCTACTTCCTGAACTTTAATCAATTTTGTTTCCAGGCTGCCCCAGTCCCATTATTCCCATGGGGTTCAATTTTTCTCTCAAATCTATTATTTGATACTTTGTCACATGCAACCTGCAAGATGCCAATTATCAGCGCCTTCCCCACTTCCAGTCAATATGGTTGAATACTGCACGATGGAACACATTTAACTATGTGTTTTTGAGGACAATCTACTTCTCAGTTTAACGGCCTAACCATTACACAAGTTTCCTCTCTCCAAACAACTGGAGTAACTTGTTAAAAACAAAAAAACTGCAGATGCTGAAAATCCAAAACAAAAACAGAATTACCTGGAAAAACTCAGCAGGTCTGGCAGCATCGGCGGAGAAGAAAAGAGTTGACGTTTCGAGTCCTCATGACCGTTCAACAGAACTAGCTAGTTCTGTTGAAGGGTCATGAGGACTCGAAACGTCAACTCTTTTCTTCTCCGCCGATGCTGCCAGACCTGCTGAGTTTTCCCATGGAGTAACTTGTTGCTTGAATTTTAGGTTATCCAAATGCTGACTGAGAAATGCAAACAGCAGCGGGAATCACTGGTAGACTGTGCACAGAAAGATAAGGTGGTCCCGCAACTTGAGTTGGACATCAAGAAACTCGAGGGATTGAATGAATCTCTAAGGTATGTGCAATCCAATGCTGTGTTTGTATAGGATTATGCCTGCTGATCTTCAAGAGGTTTGAATTGTTGACAGAATGGAGTCTCACCCAGAGTAGTCCCTGCTGTGATTCTTAACCAGTTTCTTTAGATATTTTGCTTGGTTTAATCCAAAAGATCTCTTCCATAATCAAGTCCTTGCTTCCCTTGAACTGTAGTGTGCCTTTACCTGCCTAACATGCAGGTCATTGTAATAGAAACATAGAAAGTAGGAGCCTGCTCCGCCATTCAGTATGATCATGGTTGATCCTCTATCTCAACGCCATACTCCCTCTCTCTCCCCATACCTCTTGATGCCTTTAGGGTCTAAAAATCTATGTTTCCTGTCTATTCAGTGACTTGGCCTCCACAACCATTCCACAGGTTCACCATCCTCTGCGTAAAGAAGTTTCTTCTCATCTCAGTCCTAAATGGCCTACACTGTATCCTGAGACTGTGACCCCCTTGTTCTAAACCGCCCCCCCCACAACCCGCAACCAGAGGAAACATCACCCTGCATCCAGTCTGTCCAGCTCTCTCAGAATTTTATGTTTCAATGAGATCCCCCTCATTCTTCTAAACTCCAGTGATACAGGCCTAGTCAACCCAATATCTCCTCATATGAAATCCTGCCATCCCAGGAATCAGTCTGTCGAACCTTCGCTGCATTCCCTTTGGCAAGTATATCCTTTCTTAGGTAAGGAGACCAAAGCTGCACACAGTACTCCAGGTGTGGTCTCACCAAGGCCCTGTACAGCTGTAGTAAGACATCCTTGCTCCTGTACTCTCACAACGAAGGCCAACATACCATTTGCCTTCTTAACTGCTTGCTGCACCTGCATGCTTGCTTTCAGTGATTGGTGTACAAACCCAGGTCCCCTTGTACATCAACATTTCCTACTCTATCACCATTTAAATAGTATTCTGCCATTTTGTTTTTCCTACTAAAGTGGATAACTTCACACTTATCCACATTACACTGCATCTGCCATGTATTTGCCCACTCATTCAACTTGTCTAAATTGCCTTGAAGCCTTTTAACACCCTTCTCATCACTCACGTTCCCGTCAAGTTTATGTGTCATCAGCAAACTTGGAAATATTACATTTGGTTCCCTCACCCAAATCATTGATATATATTGTAGCTACGTTATTTATAGCTGGGACCCAAGCACTGATCCTTGTGGCAACCCACTGGTCACTACCCACCACTCCGAAAAAAAACCATTTATTCCTTTCTGTTTCCTGTCTGCTAGCCAATTCTCAATCCATGCCAATCTATTAACCCAATCCTGTGTGCTTTAATTTTGCACACTAACCTCATGTGTGAGTTAAATAGAAACCTGATACTTATGTCATGTGCCTTCACGTTAAATAGGAGTTACTGAAACTTGTTTCTGAGCAGTTTTGTTCGAATATTACCTGCTCAAATCTCCTGTTATGTAATCTTCAGGGAAGAAATAACCTCTCTGAAGAAGCAGTTGGAAGCAAAGCAATCTCATTTGGAGAATCAGAGGAGCCTCATGGAACAACAGGAAATGCGCAGGAAACAGGTGGAGAAAATCCTATCCGATGCTGCCTATGCTTTGAAAGATGCTCTACAGGTAAGATAACCATTTCTGTTTTTTGAGAGTGAATTCAGTATTGCTGCTTTCTACTTACATATGCATGGTGCCCACTTTGAAACTTGGCATGTGACTAAGATAAATGCTACTGTGAGATTCCTCATACCCTTTTAAATGCCCTGTTATTTAATTAGTCACGTTGGTCATTTCTGTATCCAACAAGCTGCACCGTGGATTTCTACTATGTGTATCTGCACATGCTTTATTCATATCACAGGTATTTAATCTTGGCTGTACCAGGCTGTCAAAGTAAAGAGTAAAGAATTCCTAGTTGTATAGGGAAGTGCCAGATTTGATCCATGGTCAGAGTTAGGTTTCACTAGTTGGCCTTGGCCATGACGCTACATATGGCCTCAGCACCCCTAGCCTAAGGAAGGTTCCTACTCCTGGACACTATTAAGCAATTCCTGCAGAAATGTGTGCGTGGATGTGGGAGAAGGAACAGTATGAAAGAAGAGTCTTCCAGAAATCACTATTCAAGCTCTCAGCTTGGACTCAGTACCAAAGGGCTGCCAGGATCCAAGGAACCACATGATAGCAACAACTCAACTGCCTGCAGAAATAAAAAACAAAGATGAATTACTGTGTCTCCCTGTTGGAATGAGAACATGAATTATTCAACTCAAAGTCTTTCTCGAGTTAATTTATAATCGGAGCCATCTGCAATTTGGTAACTGTGAAAGGCCCTCGCGAGGTTAAAGGCTAATACAGCTCGAGCGTGCTTCTTGTACTCCCAAGTGTGCACTAGCCCATAGTGCAGTTTCCATTAAGCAGAATATAAGAAACTGTTGTGGTAAATTTGAACGTGTAGTCACTTGCATACTTGAGCTGACCCACTTTCAAGTTCATTTTCCTCTGCCTCCCTCCCTGCCCTATGAGTTAGGGTTTCCTTTTCACTTTAACATTGACCATCTTCATATCTTATACAAGAATGCAACAATTGCTAGATTTTAGCTGTTGTGTTGCATAACTGGAATCCAGCTCTGTGCTTCATATTTACACAAAATAGTTTGCAGCTGTTTGGAAGAGTATCAATAAATAAACATCTGGAAGACAGAGGACGAAGGGGCGGTGTTTGATTTGTCTCTCTCTTTCTGCACACCATAGTCATTACAGTAGAAAGGATTTTCATTCATTAACCCTTGAGGGGTATGATAGCATGATGATTATGTCACTGGACTAGTAAACCAGAGGTCTGAATTAATGATCTGGAAGAATCAATTCTAATCCCACCATGGCAGCTGAGGAATTTAGAAAGAAGTAAACATGCTTTTCATAGCTACCAGATGACTCAAAGCGCTTTACAACCAATGAAGGTCTTTTGAAGTATAGTAATGTATAGTGTAATGTAGGAAATATAGCAGCCAGCTTGTACACAGCAAGCTCCCACAAGTAGCAATGTGCTAACAACCAGATGATCTGTTTTAGTGTTTTTTTAAAATTAATTTATGGGCTGTGGGTGTTGCTGGCTAGGCCGGTATTTATTGCCCATCTCTAATATTGCCCTTGAGAAGGTGGTAGTGAGTTGCGTTCTTGAACCGCTACAGTTCATTTGGTGTAGGTACACCCACAGTGCTGTTAGGGAGGGAGTTCCAGGAATTTAATCCAGCAACAGTGAAGGAACAGCGATATATTTCTAAGTCACAATGGAGGGTGGGTTGGAAGGGAACTTGCAGTCGGTGATGCTCCTGTGCATCTACTGCCCTTGTCTTCTGGATGGTAGCAGTTGTGGGTTTGGAAGGTGCTATATAAGGTGCTTGGTGAGTTCCTGCAGTGCATCTTGTAGATGGTGCACAATTCTGCCACTGTGCATCGGTGGTGGAGGGAGTGAATGTCTGTGGATGGGGTGCCAATCAAGTGGGCTGTTTTGTCCTAGTGTCAAGCTTCTTGAGTGTTGTTGGAGCTGCACTCATCCAGGCAAGTGGAGATTCCATCACACTCCTGACTTGTGCCTTGTAGATGGTGGACAGATTTTGGAGAGTCAGGAGGTGAGTTATTCGCCACAGAATTCCTAGCCTCTGACCTGCTCTTGTAGCCAGTATTTATATGCCTAATCCAGTTCAGTGTTTGGTAAATGGTAACTCCCGGGATGTTGATAGTGGGGGTTTCAGTGATGGTAATGCCATTGAATGTCAAGGGGTGATGGTTGGATTCTCTCTTGTTGGAGATAGTCACTGCCTGGCACTTGTGTGGCATGAATGTGACTTGCCACTTGTCAGCCCAAGCCTCGATATTGTCCAGGTCTTGCTGCAGTTGGACATGGACTGCTTCAGTATCTGACTCATGCAAATGGTGCTAAACTTTGTGCAATCATCAGCAAACATCCCCACTTCTGACCTTATGATGGAAGGAAGGTCATTGATGAAGCAGCTGAAGATGTTTGGGCCAAGGACACTATCCTGAGGGACTCCTGCAGTGATATCCTGGAACTGAGATGATTGACTCCAACAACCACAACCATCTACCTTTGTGCTAAACGGGACTCCAACCAGCAGAGAGTTTTCCTCCAATTCCCATTGACTCCAGTTTTTCTCCTGCACTTTTCATTGAACCAGGATTGATCCCCTGGCTTGGTGGTAATGGTAGAGTGGAGGATATGCCGAGCCACAAGGTTACAGATTATGGTTAAGTACAATTCTGCTGCTGATGGCCCACAGTGCCTTATGGATGTCCAGTCTTGAGTTGCTAGATCTGTTTTAAATCTATCCCACTCATCACGGTGGTATTGCCACACAGCATGATGAAGGGTATCCTCAATGTGAAGACGGGATTTCATCACCACAAAGATTGTGCGGTGGTCACTCCTACAGATACTAACATGGGCGGATGTATCTGCGGCAGGCAGGTTGGTGAGGATGAGGTCAAGTATATTTTTCCCTGTTGTTGGTTCCCTCACCACCTGATTCATCAGCTGGGGGAGGGCAGTACATGGTAATTAGCAGAAGGTTTCCTTGTCTTTGTTTGATCTGATGCCTTGAAACTTCATGGGGTCCGGAGTTGATGTTGAGGACTCCCAGGTCAACTCCTTCCTGGATGTATACCACTGTGCCATCACCTCTACTGTAGGGATGGTGATGGTGGTGTCTGGGTCATTATCTATAAGGTATGATTCCGTGAATATGACTATGTCAGGCTGTTGCTTGACTAGTCTGTGAGACAGCTCTTCCAGTTTTGGCACAAGCCCCCCCAGATGTTAGTAAGGAGGACTTTGTAGTGTCAACAGGGCTGAGTTTGCTGTTGTCATTTCCACTGCCTAAGTCAATGCAGAATGGTCAGTCCAGTTTCATTCCTTAAAGACTTCGTAGCAGTTTGATACAACTGAGTGGTTTGCTAGGCCATTTCAGAGGGCATTAAGAGTCAACCGCATTGCTGTAGGTCTGGAGTCACTAGGTAAAGATAACAGATTTCCTTTCCTAAACGACGTTAGTGAACCAGCTGGGTTTTCAATACAATCGACAGTGGTTTCATGGTCACCATTAGACTTTTAATTCCAGATTTATATTGAATTAAAATCTTTGAAGATTCGAACCTGGGTCCCCACAGCATTACCCTGAGTCTCTGGATTACTAGTCCAGTGACAGTACCACTATGCCACAGCTTCCCCTCGAATGATTGAGGGATAAATATTGGCCAAGGACACTGTGGAAAACTCCACTGCTCTTCTTTGTAATAGTGGCATGGGATCTTATACACCAACCTGAGAGGGCAAATGAGGCCTCACTTTAACACCTAATTTGAACATAAGGAATAGGAACAGGAGTACACCATTTGGCCCTCGAGCCCACTCCGCCATTCAATAAGATCAGGGTTGATCTGCTTGTGTTTCAAATTTCACATCCCCATCTAACCCTGAAAACTTTTGATTCCCTTGCCTAACAAGAACCTTTAAAATATTCAATGACCCCACCTTCTGAGGCAGAGAATTCCAAAGTTGAAAAACTCTCAGAAAGAAAAAAATTCTCCTCATCTCTGTCCTAAAAGAGCGCCCCTATTTTTAAAACTGTGCCCCTTAGTTCTGGACTGACCCAGAAGAGGAAACATCTTTTCCATGTCCACCTTGTCAAGGCTGTTCAGGATCTTGTATATTTTAACCAAATCACCCCTCACTCTTCTAAACTCAAGCCCAGTCTGTTCAACCTTTCCTCTTAAGCCAACCCACTCATTCCAGGTGTCAATCTGGTAAACCTCCTCTGAACTACCTCCAATGCATTTATATCCTTCCTTAAATGAGGAGACCATAACTGCAAACAGTATTCGAGGCACGGTTTCACCAATGCCCGGTAGAACTGAAGCATAACATCTTCACTTTTATGTTCAATTCCTCTTGTAATAAAGAATAGCACTCTATTAGCCTTCTTAATTACTTGCTGTACCTGCATACTAACTTTTTGTGACTCATGTACCAGAACACCCAGATCTCTCTGCATCTCAGAATTATGCAGCTGTTCTCCATTTAAGCAGTATTCTGCTTTTTTATTCTTTCTGCCAACATGAACAACTTCACATTTTCCCACATTAAACTCCATTTGCCAGATCTTTGCCCACTCACTCAACCTAGCTATATCCATCTACAACCTCCTCATGTCCTCTTCACAACATACTTTCCTACCTATTTTTGTGTCATCTGCAAACTTAGCTACCATACCTTCACTCCCCTCATCTATGTCATTAATGTAAATTGTAAAAAGTTGAGGCCCACAGTCCCCTGCAGGACTCCACTCATCACATCCTGCCAATCGAAAAAAGACCCATTTATGCTTAACCTCTGCTTTCTGCCAGCCAGCCAATCTTCTACCCATGTTAATATGTTACCCCCTACACCATGCGCTTTTATTTTCCGTAATAAGCTCCGAAATGGCACCTTATCAAATGTCTTTTGGAAATGCAAGTACAGTACGTCTACAGGCTCCCCTTTATCCACAGCACATGTTACTCCTTCAAAGAACTCCAATAAATGGGTTAAACATGATTTTCCTTTCACAAACCATGCTGACTTTTCCTGATTGCCTTGAGCTCTTTTAAGTGCCCAGCTATAACCTCCTTAATGATCAATTCTAACAACTTCCCCATGACAAATGTCAAGCTAACTGGTCTATAGATTCCTGTTTTCTGCCTCCCTCCCTCCCTTCTTGAATAGAAGGGTTATATTTGCTCCTTTCCAGTCTGATGGAACCTTTCCAGAATCTAGTGAATTTTGGAAAATTAACACCAGCGCATCTACTAGCTCATTAGCCACCACTTTTTAAGACTCTTGGATGTAGTCCATCAGGACCCAGATACTTGCCATCCTGCAGTTCCATCAATTTGCTCAGCACTGTTTCCCTAGTGATTTCAATTTCACCAAGTTCCTCTCTCCCTTGCACCCCTTGATTTGCAGCTATTACTGGAATGATTTTGGATCCTCTATAGTGAACACAGAAGCAAAATATTTGTTCATTTCTTCCGCCACTTCCTTATTATCTACTATTAACTCCCCACTGTCACTCTCTGGAGGACCAACACTCACTTTTCTTACTCTTTTCCTTTTTAAATACCCGTAGGAACTCTTGCTACCCGTTTTTACATTTCTGGCTAGCTTCCTCTCACATTCTAATTTCTTTCTCCTGGTTAACCTTTTGGTCATTCTCTGCTGTTCTTTATATTCTGACCAATTCTCTGGCCTGCCACTCATCAATGCACCTGTGCAGCACTCCATCAGTACTGCACTGGGAGTGTCAGCCTTGATTTTTGTGCTTAAAGTCCTCGAGTGAGATTTGGACCCAGAATCTGCTGACTCAAAGGCAAGAGTGCTACCAACTGAGCCACAGCTAACACAAATTAAATATACCTGTAATAAAAAGCTAATTTATTAAGTTATTGCACACAATCACAGAATGGTTACACTACAGAAGGAGGCTATTTGGCCTGTCATGTCTGTGCTGGCCCTCTTAAGGAACAACTCATCTAGTGCCATTCGCCCCCACCCCCTCCCTGTAGCTCTGTGCATTCTTCCTTTTCAGATTGTAACCCAATTCTCTCTTGAATGCCTTGACTGAACCTGCCTCCAGCACACTCTTAGGCAGTGCATTGCAGATCATAAACACTTGCTGTGTGAAAATGTTTTCCCTCATGACCCCATTGCTTCTTTTGCCATTTACCTTAAATTTGTGTCCTTTGGTTCCTGGTCCTTTTTACCAATGGGAGCAGTTTCTCCCTATCAACTCTGTCCAGAGCCCTCATGATTTTGAACACCTCTACCAAATCTCCCCCCCAACCTTCTCGTCTCCAAGGACAACAATCCGAACGTCTCCAATCTATCCATGTAACTGAAGTTCCTCATCCCTAGAACCATTTGTGTGAATCTTTTCTGCACCCTCTGTAATGCCTTCACATCCTCCCTAAAGTGTGGTGCTCAGAATTGTATGTAATACTCCAGTTGAGGCCGAACCAGTATTTTCTACAAGTTTAACGTAACTTCGTGGAAAAACTCAACAGGTCTGACAGCATCTGCGGAGAGGGATACAGTTGACGTTTCGAGTCCGTATGACCCTTCATCAAAAGTAAGACATATAGAAATGAGATTAAATATAAGATGGTAGAATGGGGTGGGACAGGAGAGCTCAATAAGGGGCCAGTGATAGGTGGAGGCCAAGAAGAGACAGTCTGATGAAGGGTCATATGGACTTGAAACGTCAACTGTATCCCTCTCCGCAGATGCTGTCAGACCTGCTGATTTTTTTCTAGGTATTTTTGTTTTGATTTCCAGCATCCGCAGTATTTTGCTTTTAACATAACTTCATGCTTGTGTACTGTGTGCCCCTATTAATAAAGCCTAGGATGTTGTATACTTCCCTAGTACTTCTTACTAACAGAGAGTAAACTTTCTCTTTTTATTCTTACCATTTCAGATATAGTAAAGCTGAATTTAAAAAAAGTAGCCTAGACTTTAAGTGCAGAAGTCCTTTTGTGGCAGTAGTCAATCAGACCTAGTATATTGTATTCAGTAAGAAGTGTACTGAAATGGCTTTTCTTAGCTGTTTCAATACATATCACACTACACAGCAACCAGTACCTTGTGTCCATGTTGCTATTCTCTTTGGTTCTGTCAAAGGGTCATGAGGACTTGAAACGTCAACTCTTTTCTTCTCCGCCGATGCTGCCAGACCTGCTGAGTTTTTCCAGGTAATTCTGTTTTTGTTTTTGTTTTGCTATTCTCGGCATTGTTTTACTGTGTGAATTCCACTTGGTGCTAGCTGTCTCCTTTATTGGGTGTCAAAGACCATAACTGGAATGGGGTGAATATTACCAGGTTGCTCGTTTTCTTGTTTGAGATGATGTGTGTTTGTTGAGGATACTCTTCAAATAACTCACTTTTTTTATTGTTTTACTCCTACACAACCCAGGAACAACCTTGTGGTTTTCAGTTCGCTCTTTCACTCTGCCTGTTTGTGAGAAGGGGTCAAAGGGGGTTTCCTTGCTGGTAATCATCTTGTAAGCCACATTAACGATCCACATTCTGCAGCTTAATAAAAATAACTACACACTTTTATGCTTGCTCTCTCATTTCAAAACAGTTTATATATTGCATAACTTTGATTATTTTAGTATTTTCGCTGATTCTTTATTAATTTTTCAGCCAGAAGTAATATTGACCATATGCTTTTAAGGTTTAGTCCTCTTGTTCTGGGTTCTCCCACCACAGGAAGTAGTGTCTCTGGCTCTATTCCAGCAAATCCCCAAATCGTCTTAATGCCTTGTTCATATCACCCCTTCACCTTCTATACCAAAGGGCCATGTCACATTTATGAGGCCATGTCCTCCTCATTTAACCCTTTAAACCCTGGTATAATTCTGGTGAAATTGCTCTGTACTCCACTGTGGCCACTATATCTTCATTGAGGTTCAGTATCCAAATGGGGCCTGACCAAGGCTCTGTACAAATGAAGCATAACATAATAACTTTACTATTCCAAACACCTCGAGGTAACGGCAAACATTCCATTAACCTCTTTGATTACTTTTTGTATCTGAGCACCAGCTCCTACTGATATGTGCACATGGAGATCTAAATCCCATTGCTCCCCCCACAGCTCCTAGCAGGTATTCAAAAAAAATCTGATTTGCCTTTAGTAGATCCAAAGTGAATGACCTCACACTTCCCCACATTGAACTCCACCTGTCATAGTTTTACTCACTCATTTAGTTCTGTGTCCTTTTGCAAAAATCCTCCTCCCATCCAGATAATTTAGTATGCCCCCTAACTTTGTCCAAGTCATCAATATATATTTGGTAAAAGGCTGAGGCCCTACTACCGATCCCTGGGAATCACCAGGCTACAATCACTTGCATGGAATCGTATCAATTTGTAGCAGAAAATTCCACTTTCTTACCTTTTCAGTGCAAAGAAATGTTCCTAATCTTTTTAAAAAATTTCTTTTGTGGTTTATTTTAAGTTCATCACTGTCTCTTCTGTTTCACCAATGTTTGCTGAACAAGTGTTTGCATCTGTCTATCAGATCCCATTGAATTCACTCCTCCATGCTTAATAATGAGATTGTATTTTGCCACCCTTTCATGTCCTCCCTCCTCCCTACTACCATTCTACCCAAAAAAGTAAATAAAATTCCATAACAAAAACAGAATTACCTGGAAAAACTCAGCAGGTCTGGCAGCATCGGCGGAGAAGAAAAGAGTTGAAGTTTCGAGTCCTCATGACCCTTCGAATGAGGACTCGAAACGTCAGCTCTTTTCTTCTCCGCCGATGCTGCCAGACCTGCTTAGTTTTTCCAGGTAATTCTGTTTTTGTTTTGGATTTCCAGCATCCACAGTTTTTTTGTTTTTAAATAAAATTCCATTGCTTCCAAAGTCACGGGAGGATGCAAATCTTTTATTTGTTGTGCAAATACTACAAACTCCATTGTTCATCAGTAAAACCTGTTAGTGCCACCAAGTGAAAGATTGTACATTGCCTTTTTGAAAAGGTGGCCTTTATTTACTCAGATGCTTCATTTCATCTGCAAACTACTTTTTGATTGCTAATTAACATATTCATGCTACGCTCTTGTCTGTGCTCCTTTATATTAACGCAGAATAAGTGAATGGCTGTATTAACAAAACAATGTTGAAATTTAATACTGTGTCACCTAGCGAAAAAGTGAAACCCTTATGGTTTTCTCTCTTTCACTCTAATCCTCTTTACTGTGCCTCCAGAAAATGAAAGAACCTGCTGTCAGGTCTCTACTAGGCTCACTGTGTAACTGGCTACTGCAGCAAGAGTGAATTATAACTCTGTCCCAACTTTGATTTGTCCTGGTCCTTGTCCTGAAGTTTGCTAGAAACTTGGCTTACTGATAGCTGTGGGAACAAGGCCATATTCTTAAACTTTAAATAAAATGCAATAAGATGAACTCTAACTTGATATGTCACTTAGCATTCAGGATTATTTTTCTTTTTTAGCTTACGCCCTTCCTGTTCTAAACCCAGTGGAATGGGGTGATTGTGAATTGGCAGCCCGCCTTGATTTTTATTCCCGTTGAAGTCATTCTGATATCTCATAAGGTTAATGCCATCCCCCAGAGAACAGTGAGGCAACTAGTTCATCCATCCTGGTTTATAAAGAAAAATTTGTACAAATTCTGGAAACGTTGCTAGCTACAAAAATATGGACACTTGAAATCTAGTCAGTAGATTGGTGTTAATTAACACTGTTAATTTGTAACCTGTCTAAGGAGTCAAATCCTAAATTAATCTCACCAAATTTATGTATTTTCAGTCAGTTATCTCAGCTGTAAATTTACAATCCGCAAGAAGTTAATGCTGAATCACTGTGATATTACTGAACGGCCTTGGTTATTTATTTTGTCAATTAACCCTATCTGCTAATTACTTGCAATCTCAATGTTTTAAATGACTCAAAGGTTAATAAACAATCATTGTCTGATATCTTTGATAATTGGGTAAGGATTTATCTGGTACCATTGATAAATATTGTTGCCCGGGTATTTATCCCAATATTTTTACTTTGAAACCCCAGAAAACTGTTCTTATGAACATCTCTAGAATTGGGATGGATTTATTCTTGAGCATGTTCTGATTGTGCAGTGCCCTTTCTCTGCAGGACAAAACAGAATGTGTGGATGAAGCCTTTCCTACTACCAATCTAGAGAAGACGGATTTGGAGGTGCTGCTGTACACTCAGCGCAGTCAAATGATGCAGAAACTGCTGCTATTACTGAACAGTGCAGCCATACTCGGACTTGGGCCTTCGCTGGGGGAGTTCATTAAAGACAAGCTACCTCTCTTAGAACACAAACCTCCAAACCTGCAGGGGAGGTATGTAATATGCAGAGTAAACAAGGAGCAGCTTTTATCTTGCTAGAATTTGCTGTCTGCATTTGTTCTGTTATTTTGAAAACATATTAATTGATTTAATTACCCAAAGGTGCTCTCATTTTAAAATTCTGAATCCTTCCAATTTTCTTCCTCACCCTGAAGCTTCTGGGTCATGCTGGATTAGACCATTCTCTGTACATGAACCAATACTGTGAAAATCAACTGCCTTACTTTGCTCTGGGGAAGGCAAACAGGCTTCACTTAGCACTTAACATGGTTTCTAGCAACAGTTACTGGTTAGTTACGAACTGGAACTCTGGGTCATTTTATTTGAAAGCTTCTGAGCTCAGAGTCACTGAGACCAGTTGTAGCAGTCTAATTTCTACTTCAGCTAATTTAGCACGGACCAGGAATTAAATACATTCAGTTCCACATTAGGTACCTAACTTTACCAACTGAGATGTCAGGGAGAACACATGCAATTCTCAAAAGAAAATCAATGTTATGTGTTACAACTGACGATCATAAGTGACTCTAAGGAAATAGAGTCTAATTTACTTCTAATTTACTATATGGTTTTATTATGCTGTGCATATAAAATTTAAACTTACTCTCTGAATTAAAGGCCCACAACTTGTGGTAGGAATGACCCGAAACTGCCATCGGCCACCATCATTATTCCTCTGAAACTGACAGCAGCTACTGGAATCCGCACATGCACATTTAAACATGGAAATCCAGAATTTGCAGTCAGTGATTCTATGTTTCGCTATAGGGTGCGCTGTTGAGGTCCCCTCAGAAGACAGTCAATTAGAAATTATTGAATTGACCAGAACATCCACTCTTAGTCTCATTGTAAAACCCTTGGAAAAGTTACACCTCAAAGAGTAAGAGGTAACTGGGTTTTTAATGGTATACTAAGTTTGTAATTACTGCTAAATACTCTCACTGGCCCCGAAAGAGTAACTCTATATTTGTTGAATGTTCCATTTCTCTATTATGATAAGAAATTCCTTGTATTTTAATTTTTTTAAAAATTCATGATAATTTAGCTTCTACTTTAATCTCATGTATATGCGGCAATTATTTATTTTGCCATTTATAAAACATAAAATTGTGTGTGAAGGGGTTTAGAGGTTTTTAACGTCCTGATTTGCTGTCTGTGAGAATACTTAAATGTGATTGGCTGTTACCGTGCTTGGTGACATCACTGCTGCAGTAGGATCCCTTGACTTGGCATCAGATTCAAACTGACGTCAGGAAAGAGGAAGTCCTCGCCAGAGATTGCTCGATCTTTGTGGGCTGCTTTCTTCATTGGCGAGCATCATTGCATGGCTGCTAATTGTGAAATCCAAACCACAGTATTAGCTTCCCAGACTGGCAGTTGAAGACTTATCTGAGGTAATTGCTGCCCTTGGATTTGAGTAATTTTGTTTTTTGTTGTCAGTTTTCTCCTTCCCCTCTTGAAGGTGCTGATTTGTCTTGGGTTAATATTCAGTGGGTGCAGTTATCTTTCCCGTGCCTCAACCAATGTGTCATTCTAGACCTGAGACAGTAATGGGGAAATTTTAACCTAACATCGTTAGGTGGGAAATCCATGGGATCGAGTGGATAGCTGTCATTTACACCCTGGCTGATGTCACTCTCCAATTAAAATCTGGAGGGGCCTGAAACCAGCATTGAATCCCACTTGGTCACCTTTCTTTACAGATGTGTTAGGTTGAAATTGCCCCCATGTTAGCCGGTTATTTAGCCACTGAAGGCATCTCACTAAATGGGATCCTGAAATAGCAAAAGACGCTGATAGAAATCAGGAGTCTGGAATTATACCTCATAACTGACTGAAGGATGCAGTAAAAAGTACTGCCCTAATTAAGACCAACTAATACAGCAAAGTACAGGAATCAAACCTAAGGTCCTCTGGACTTTTAGCTCTGTGTTTTAGCAGATGTTTCCTTTATCCACCTGTTGTTAGTGGCAGCTTTCTAGGTAATTCTGTTAAGGTTGGCTCTTTTGGCTGGCAGCAATTTGCAGGCGACCATAGCACTATGAGTAACAATTCTTGTTCCCCCAACCCACCTTCTCCCCTTTCTCCACAGATATGCTTCAGCCTCTGCTGCCATCAAAGGGCCAGGCATTCTGCCCCATTATAAAGTAGGTGATCTGGGTCTGGTTCCCAGGCCCAAACAAATGACTCGCAGCGTCGCTGAAAAAGTGGGCCAGCTGTCGAAGACAACACGTCTTGATTTACTCAGGCCATTTTCGCAATCAGCACCAACCCAAATGGCATGTTTGCCTAAGGTAAATCTCCATTTGTTCTGAAAAGACGTAACGTGGGCTCATGACTGCTTCAGTACACTAAACTTTCACCTTTGAAATCCAGGTTCAATTTCGGCCTGTACCAATGGCATGGTGCCTGTCTTCTGGTTCCCAGGGTCTTATATGAAATACCATTTGGCAAATAAGGGTGGAAATTGCAGAGGCTCTGGCCACAACCTTCCAATCCTCCTGGGTTGGTCCCAGAGGACTGGAGGATTGCAAATGCTCTGTTTAAAAAGGGGAGAGGGATAAGCTCTGGGTGGTAGAGAAACTTTTAAAGGCAATAGTCCAGGACATAATTAATTGGCCTTTGTAAAGGTATGGGCTAATAAATGAAAGTCGGCACAGATTTGTTAAAGACAAATCAGGCTTAACTATAAAGCAACAGGGTTGTTGAAAGTAGTGTGATTGATGCTGTGCATGTGGATTTTTGAAATGTGTTTGACAAAGTACCACATGATAAGTTTATTCGCAAAATTAAAGCCCATGCAATTAAAGGGATAATGGCAGCATAGAAACAAAATTGGCCAAAGCACAGAAAACAGAATGGTGGTAAATAATTGTTTTCCAGACTAAAAAGGAAAGAATAGAGTAATTCTCCCCAGGGGTTGGTATTCGGCTCTTTTTGATATATATTAATGACCTGGACTTGGGTATACAGGGCATAATTGCAAAGTTTATAAGTGTAGCAAATAGTGAGAATAATGAGACTTCAGAAGCCCATAAATAGACTGGTAAAATGGCCGATTAAATGTAATACAGTGAAGTGATGCATTTTGGCAGTAAGAATGAGGAGAGGTGATATGAACATTGCGATGGCTTGGTGTCAAACACTTGTTATATGTAATCCTTAGCCTTTTAAATTCCACACTTGGTATCATTTAGTCACTGCTTCTTCCTGATTCACCCATTCACTCCTGTTATTGCCAATTTTTCTCCTCTCTCCTCTCCTTTCCTCTCATTTAAGGCTGTTTAATAAGGTACCATTCCATGGTGCTAGCCTACCTTTGATACCTGGCTAAGTTGCCTTTAAGGATGAATAGGCAAAAATAGTGTTGGGAGGCTTACAAACATACATACGAATTGGGAGCAGTAGGCCATTTGGCCCCTGAAGCCTGTTCTGCCATTCAATAAGATCATGGCTGATCTGATTGTGGCTTTTCGGACTCAGTTCTCAGGCTGGGCTATTATGGTGCCCTGCATTGTGGAGCTATGCTTTTCATCTCAGTTTTTCAATAATGATAAAAAATATAGACACACAATATTTTTTGTCCCCTTGTTATTTGTAGGAGTCAGCTACTGCAGATCAGGAAATGCAGGCTTCGATCCTGCCCAAAATTGCTGCGGCATGCTGCCTTCAAGACCAAGTTTGTAATCAAACTAGTTAGTTTTTAATAATTGTTGGCAAGTTAATAGCTAACCTCAATTAGATTAATTGTCAAATAGTATTCTCTCTGAATTTATTGTTCTTTGTCCATGATTTTGATCTCTGTTCCTTTCTTAAAAATTTAATAAAATTACACTTTTTTAAAGGAATTCATTACTCTTGTGGTCTTTGAGGCAGCAACTACAAAGATTGGTTTTTAAGGAATTTATTCAAACTGTAAGCCATAAATCGACAATTCAATCTTATGGGGGCACCTTATTACTTGAGTGCATGGGCATCACAAGTCAAGTCCAATTCAGCCCTCAAACCAATTTCCATACACAGTGGTAAGAGTACTGCTGGAACTGAACTCAGGTTCTCCAAGCTGGGGATGGGAAAAATCAAGTCAGGACGTTATAGCTGTTGAAAGGATACAGAAGAGGATAACCAGATGGTTGAAGAGAGGATGGAGGGATTGGATAATGATGTGTGATTATATAAATTGGGCATATTCTCAATGGAAAAGAGCAGTTTGAAAGATAATATGATGGTTATTATTAAAGCTTGTAAGAGGGCTAGCTAATTTAGATCCCGATAAGGTGTTCCATTTTGTCCAAAACAGTAGAACCAGAAGACGTGGCCCAACTTGAAGACGGGTTAAATTCAAAATTAATCTGTTGAAACCTTATTTCATTGAGAAAATGGTCAATCTATGAAACCTGAAGGAGATGGTGGGAGCATTTAGTATTGATTCAGTCAAATGTAAATTAGACAGATTTCTTTCAGCTATTAATGTTTTGGAGTACAGTATGTGAATAGTTTGAGACATGACGTGGTAAGCATAGCATCCTTGGAACAGATAAATTTGGAACTATGAAATAAAAACAAAGGGCTGGAAATACTCAGCAGGTCTGGCAGCATCTATGGAGAAAGAAACAGAGTTAATGTTTTGAGTCAAATATGATTTTTCTTCAGATCTGAGGTTGTCTTTCGAGCTTTCTGATCTTATTTCAGCTTTCCAGCATTTGCAGTATTTTGCTTTCATATAACTTTGGATTTATGGTCCCAAAGATTTCCACCATTTGTGTCATATCTGGGATTGTTATAGATAGGCTAGTTGATAAAGATTAATTGCCATGGTTAGTCAAGTCCATTTCTGTTGTACCATGCGACTACTAGGATGACAGAAGGTGAACTAGATCGATCTGGGTTTTTTTCTTTTGTCTAGCAATTCCAATATTCCAAGGTACCCAGTGACCCCTCCCCCATGGAAATATGCATGTGTGGATATTGGGTGGTAAGACGATCCGGGTCAGTTTTTTTGCCTTGTAAGGGTGAAGTCTTTTGATGCTCAGTTTATATACGAAGAATGGTGGCACAAAGCACCTACTCTGGAAAAAGTTATCACCTTTGGGTGAGGGAAGAATCTAGTAAATTCACAAACTAATTTACTAGATTAAATTCTCATGCTGGTTTTGACAATTCCAGATAAGAGACCAAACTTCAAAAGAGTACAGAAAACAGAGGGAGCTTTGAGAGCGTAAGTTCAACACCCCAAAGAAACAGAGCGAAACAGAGAGGGCAACACTTTGTTTTTATTTGGTCATGTCTCGCCTCCTTACCACTGGCCTTGATGACGCTTAACATTTACATCAACTGCTTTTTCTATCAGTTGCCAGCTTTCCTTCATGTGGTACACATCTGGGTATTTCCTTTGACCGCCTGCCCACAACCCTGGCTTCTAACTGTTATTCAAGTTTTCCAGCAGATAATTAGTGCACTGATCCAGCACTTGCAACAGATTGCCCTGTTGGACTTCACTGAAACGTCCCAGTTTATGATGAAGTAATCCACGCTTTGTTGCGTATGGGGGAGGACCAATGCCTATCATGATACGTTGCATGATCTTAAAAGACACAAGTAGATTATTATGATATAGAAGGTATTTCGAAATTAACTCAAAAGAAGTCGGATTTGAAGTAGCATCTGAACAACATGGCCACTGGTTAAAGAAAGACTAGTTATTGTGGGAACTGACATTGACACTAGTCTTTCATCTCTGACCTGAATTCAAATCTAACCAAAATTGATGATCTTTCCTGTCTATTGGTACATTTGTACAGGAAATGGGTTTTGGGCAGGCTTACATCAATCATCATCGGTCAAGAGCTGCCTGTAATTCAGCGCTCAGAGGGGTTGACCTGAAGCATGTCTGAAAATTACACTGACACGGTATTGCGGAACTCAGACATGTTGTAGCAAAAGAAGAGAGAGGGGGAGATTTATTTTGCACCTGGCCATATTTGCTAGACTTGTGGGTGCTTGATGCTGATATTTGGGTGAATTATAAATGTTCCATGACCCAACTGCTTTTTTCCAGTTTTATTTTCTGTACAGTGAGGCACCGTTGATCAGGATTTGAGAAAGAAATAAGATTATGATGCAGGGGCTTAAAAGAGATTATAAATGAATCACAAATCATCCCAATATTCCCTTCCACCTTGTTCCTCCACCATCCTCCCCAGTTCCCTGCAGTGAAGGTACTGATTCTTGGTGAGGCAAGTAGAACAAGTTTAGTATTTTGGATGGAGAAGTTTTACTTGGCTTCTTCCCTTCTTATTTCTACTGTCTCATTTCTAACCTGTATCCCTGATACCAGAACCCCTTGAATCAGCTTTGCCAATTTCATCCTACTTTTGAAAACTTTAAGCAGGATTAGAACACTGCGCCAATGCTCCTCCACAATGTACCACCATACCAATCTTTCCCCTTTCCTCAAGCTCAGATCAAACACATCACTGCAATGTAGGACTGCTTGAGACTATTAGTGACTCCTAATGCCATACAAGTTGTAAATATAAAAATCAAAGACCTAGTAATATTAGGTGTCCTCAGCTGTTAAACTCTCATTGGATAAGTAAGCAAAATTGACACACTGAAGATTTAGCTACCTCTCCTCAGAACATAGAAAAATTATGTAGTTATGTTTGCTGTGCTAAGCTGTTATATAAAATGGAGTACGACACGAAACATACATATTAACCAAACAGTTCGTTGCTGGCTCTCCAGGGAGTTTCTTTGGCCTATCTATCTTTCTTGCTCTCATAGCTTTGGATGAACAATCAAATATGAAGAAGACAAAATAAGAATGCTTAAAAAATTGACAGGGAGATATGAAATATAAATACAGAAACAGAGACAAGTTAGCAGCATGGGCTAACAAGTGGCCGATACAATTTAATGTAATTAGTATGAGGTAATACATTTGCGGAGGAAAAGAAGGACTTTAAGGATGTACTCAATGGTATGAAAACCATAATCATGATTTTCAGTGACAAAAGTGTTTTATTTTTGTCACAGAAGTCATTTGTACATCACATTGGATGATCTGTCTGAATCATCTGAATTTGGAAATGACCACATGGTAACTATGATGTTTGGTTTCCATTACTGGATTGGACTACTTTTGCTTGAAATGTTACTTAATTGCACACAGATGAAATGGAGCTTGATTGTGCAAATATGAAACATGGTCTGGGTTCACAAATGTGTGGACCGGAGCCTGAGCCTGAGCACAGGCACACACGCGCACACACACAGAACAATGAAATGGGCTTGCTGTCGTCCATATGTGAACTTATTGCTTTCCATCTATTCCCAGCACTTTCTAAAAGATGCCAAGTCTGATCATGGCCATGAAAGAGCTACTGAGTTCAACTGCAGCTAAGAGAACTTTGTCCCTTTTCCTGCCATAGAGATACTTACATCACTTTTCATTTTGTTTATGCAGGACATTACTCCACTGTGGTCCCTGGGAGAAAAGCACATGTTCATTTAGAATGGTGTTACAATCAAAAAGATCCAGCAGACATTTGTGACCAACCTTCCATTCACCTGTGGCCATCAGCAGACTTACTGCTGTGTCCTTAAGCCTCCATCCATGACCTGTCTGGCTTAGGGATGTTGATCAAGTACTGTTTGCTTCCCCTTTCTTGCACTCCTGCAACAGATGGCAAGGAAATGCTGTGAGGAGGCTAGATACTCGTGTCTCTATGCAGCGCATAAAGTGGCCCTTTTGGAATTGAGCAATTTATTTTAACTGTTAGTCATATTTAATTTTCCCTACCTATGGGAGTTCCTTGTATAGAAATCACAGGCAAGGACCCATGTGCAATGTACTGAAGCCTTCCAGAGAGGGGCCACTGGGCAAGACATTGCTTTTGGAGTGTAGCTGTTGACAAAAAGTTGGGAAGCTGCATGTTGATTTATACAATGTGTCTTTCCTTTCCTGCTTCTCATTAACTGGCATGGAGCTCCAAGCCACTACTTATTATTTTTTTGTGTGGATTTCACTGACCAGGTGGCAGCTGTGGCTCTGTCCCTGAGCACTCTCGCCCCCGAGACGGAAGGTTCTAAGTTCAAGTCAGACTTGAGCACAAATATCAAGGCTGCCACTCCAGTGTAGTACTGAGGGAATACTGTGCTGTCTTTCCATTGAGACATTAAACTGAGGCACCGTCTGCTGCCTCAGGTAGACATGAATGATTCCATGGCAGTATTCTGAAGAAGGGTAGGGAAGTTATCCTGTGTCCTGGCCACTATATATCCTTCAATTAACATCACAAAAAACAGATTTACCTGGTTATTATTAGATTGATGTTTGTGGGAGCTTACTTTGTGCAAATTGGCTGCCATGTTCCCTACATTACAACAGTGGCTACACTTCAGAAGCACTTCATTGGCTGTAAACCACTTTGAGATGTCCAGTAGTTCTGAAAGGTGCTATAGAAATGCAAGTCTTTTTTAATATTCTTCACTACGAATATTCAAAATCTCACTTTGAAACAAGGTTCTCCCCATTGTGGTCATGATAATGACCCACCCTGAGTGGCACTGATCAGCACCTAGTACCTCACCCATGTGGGTATTCTTTACTGGAGTTTAGACTCATAATGCAGACAGAATATTTTCATCAGTTGACCCTGTTGTCACTCTGTATCCCAACACAAATGCATTTTCCATCTGGAATTGGAGACTAACAACCAGGACCAAGAACTATGACTTGTTTCTTTTTTGCTCCGTCTTGTGCCCAGGAACACTGAGATCCATTGTAATGGCCCCAGCTATTACCTGATCAGCTCATTTAACACTGAGTATGGGGGTCAAACCTGGGACATTCCCATGGTGTGTTAACCAGGTAGATATTGTCTTTATTTCTTTAGTGTGAAACACTCTTTGGTGAATGGCAATTGATGCTAGACCAATTATTAATCTTAATTCCGAGATTGATGGATTTTTGTTATCCAAAGATATTAAGGGATATGGGGCAAAGGTGGGTTTATGGAGTTAGGGTGCAGATTAGCCATGATATCACAGAATGGCGTTACAGCTCGAGGGGTTAAACGGCTGCCTCCCATTCCTATGCACTATGCTCCTTCCCCTGCTAAAGCCACTGATTTATGCAAACTTAGTCCCACTGGTAGTAGCAGCTCTTTGTTCCCTTACCCAAGTGGTCATCTTCAAGTATGAGCCTTAATACTGAGTGCTGGGCTATTTTGCCATGTGTCATAGCTCAGTCTAATCCTATCTTTCATGATTAGTACTGGACGTCCTTGGCTGAGATCTCCTTTCCTTCACCCAGGGAATTGCAGTAAATTTCAGGTCAGCTTACTCAGCACAGACCTGGGTTTCTGTGGCTTAGCTTTACAGCACGTGGTGTACTTACCCGTAAAACCACACTTATGAAATTGATAACTACAATAATTTGCATTTTTGCATAGCATCTTTAGCATAGAGAAACATCCCATAGCATTTCAAAGAGAGGATATTGAACCTTTGTGGGAAGGTTAGGAGAGGTGGCTGAGGGAGTCAGAGTCAAAGAGGTGTGTCTTGAGATTGTCTTTTAAAGGTGGGGGAAGTGAGGTAGAAAGGTGGAGGGCCTTAGGGACAGTATTCCAGACAGTAGGGCAAAGGCAGCTGAAAGCTTTAACATCAGAGGTCGCACGGAGACTGGAGGTACACCGGGGGGCCAGATTCAGTGGCTTGGAAGGCATGGGATGGGGCATAAGTTTGGAGGAGGTTCCAGAGCTAAGGGTAGGGAAAAGGTTGTGGAGGGATTTGTAAATGAGTACGAAGATTTTAAATTAGATCCGTTGGAGAATGGGAGAGCCAGTATACATTAGTTAGGATGGGAATAGTGAATAAGTGTGGCTTAGTGTGGGACTGGATGAGTTTTAGGTGATTTGAAATTTATGGAATGGGTTTAGGAGACTGGCTATGATCATGTTGAAGTTTAAAGTGCAAGTTTGTAAGGATAAGTCCAGCAATTACAGGCCAATCAGTTTAACTTCAGCGGTGGGCAGGATTCTAGAAACAATTATTGGGGATAGAATTAGTAGTCACATGGAAAAATATGGGTTGATAAGGAAGACCCAGCATGGATTTCTAAAGGGGAAATCGTGTTTAATTAACTTGCTGGAGTTTTTTGAAGAGGTAACTGAAAAGGTCGATGAGGGTAATGCTGTTTCATGTAGTGTGATTCAGCTTGTGAGCAGCCAGGCGTGGGGATCGATTCAATGGCAGGTGTGCAGACGTATTTGACCAAGTCCTTTTGTTCAATTAGTGGAAGATCTGGCTCATCCACAATCTAATAGCACCGAGGTGGTTGCAGCAGTGACGAAAAGGGTAGAAAGGTAAAGCTGCATATCACCAGCATATGCGTGGGAAGCTGACTGTATGGATACTGATCATTTCAACAAGGGATGATATTCTGATGAGGAAAAAGGGACCACGGGTGAAACCCTGGGAAACTCTAGAGGTGTTTGTTTTTATTCATTCACGGGATGTGGGCTTCGCTGGCTGGGCCAGGATTTATTGCCCATCCCTAGTTGCCCTTGAGAAGGTGGTGGTGAGCTGCGTTCTTGAACTGCTGCAGTCCATGTGGTGTAGGTACATCCACGGTGCTATTAGGGAGGGAGTTCCAGGATTTTGACCCAGTGACAGTGAAGGAAGGACGATGTATTTCCAGGTGAGTAAGGTAGCTGGAGAAGAAGCCATTAATGTACTGTACTGACCCAATGTCCTCAATCTTTTGAGACAGATTGATGAAATTATGGATTGTCCTTAAACAATTAAAGTAATGTACCTTATATTTTCTCCTTCGCCTGCGACAACATATTTACCCAGCGGTAAATATATTTGGTCGTGAATCAAGAAAATCTCTCCTGGTGTTACCTGATATACTTCAGCTTAGGACAGAAAGAGGAGATTATTTTGTACATAGTGAATTATAATGTATAAATATACCATTACCTATTTTCATAACTATACCCACGTTCTGTAACAAACTGCATTGGGAGACATGAGGGAGCAAAACTCGTCCAATAATTTTGGTGTTAATGAGGGGGCCAAGTTGGGATCTTAAGCTGAAATGCCAGTTTAGCCCGTGTTTAATGCAAGAAGCCAAAGCTGGTTAAACAGATGATTCCCACTCAAAATGCCTGCATGGCATTTTGGCGGCTGGCACTTCGTTAATACTCTTTCTTAACAAAAACCAGCTGTTTGGGAGTAAACACGATATTTGAGTTGATTTCAAGCATTACTACTCACCACTTCATGATCATAACTGCTGGAGCTGCGAAGAGGACCTCTGATACACAGTGAGAGACTTTCTAGAACAACTTTACCAAGATATTTATTCTGGAAGTTCTCTGAGGGCCTCACCTTAAAAGAATGAGTAATATGCCGCTCTTCATAATGAGCAACAAGGAGAAAGAGAGTGCTTGGTCATGGCTAGGGGTTCTCCTTTGTTTGGAAGAGGAATGGGAGGAGGACATGAGGCCAGGCCCAGTAGCAGAGAAGGACAGGAAGGGGAAGCGGACTCCTTCCCCACTGTGGGTACAGGACATCCCTCTCCCTCTACCAGGATCTCCAGTGCTATATCTGATAGCCTATGGTGCCTCAGTTCCTGAGCCACCCTACAAAGTGCTGCTGTGTGCTAGCCAGAGCACTCTGTACCTTCAGTGGAAGTGGCTGTGAGGAGACTGAAAATTGCAGGCCTAATCTGGCCTTTCAAACAGGCATCTCTTAACACAGCAAGCATTTAGCTACTGTTTTCAACCTTCTGCCAAAATAATCCCTGCTCAGCAGTGTATCAGGATCCTTGAAAGATGCTTTGCAGCAGCACTAAGTACCTTGGACAATTGCTAAGATGCTGAAGGCAGTCCTTGCTTCTCTCTGTAGCCTGATTGTATGTCTGATTCTTGATGTTTTACCTGTCTTACACTACCTAATTTCTTCTTGCTCCCAGCCCACCAATTTTTGATGTTTAGTTATAATGATTTGTGCCCGATCCAGATAATTTTCATTGTGCCTAATGCTATAGGTGACCCCTCATTTCCCACGAAGAGAAACATGATCTTATGTGCAGGGTCATCCAGGATGCAGCATGAACCAGGAGGACAATTAACTCACATCCTCAATATATGCAATGAAGAGAGTATGAGATTACATTACATACTCCTGTGCACTTGACTGATAGGTATATACTGCTCCAACAGATTGAGACTTAAACTCACAATCTTGACTCAGAGGCTACTAGTGAGCCAAACCTAACTGGTGCATAAGATAAGTGGACTGGAAATGCCACTTGATTGATATACAGGTTCAGTTGTGCTTAAAATTACAAATACATCTGGTCTTTTCAGCCAGTTGATAATTTTGGGAGAGCAAATGCATGATGAATAGAAAATATTATACGAACCTGTGCTTTCTGGGGGCAGAGAATGCTTTTCTCTTGTCTCCTTAATAAAAAGCAGGAGACAGTATTGCTGATATCTCAGCGGGGTAAATGCACCACATTCTGCGGTACTAAGTAATCCTGGGTTCAGCCCTCTTCTACACAGAGCTAACAGTTCTCTGTTAGGACAACAGTAGAGGCACTACAATTTGAGTCAGTGATCTGGATTATAGCGAAAGCTCTGGATTCCTGCTCATCATTACTATCCCCTGCTGGACCTTAAGTGAAGACAGTAGTGGGCATGATTCCTATAAAATCATAGAATAGCCCAGCATAGAAGCAGGCCACTCAGCTCATTGTGTGTGCCCCATGATTGGGCAACGTGCTGACACTCACATTCTTGGCTCCCACATTCAGGCAAGGCAGCTGAGTTGCATCTGGAGCCATACTTCAGTGCAATGGTTACATGACCTTGCATTTTTTAAAATTAACCTGGAATCATTTAATCTCCAATAAAAAAAAAATTCCTCACTCTTTTCTCTGGAATGCCCTCTCAAAATTCCAAGACCTCATGAATGAAATTGGATGCCTATTTCCAAGCAAGTCTAGCGCCCTTTAACACCCAATTTCACTCATACGTACAAAGACCACCCGATTGAACTCAGGTTGGATTCAGTCCTGTCACACGCAAAACCTGGACTTGCATAAAACAGTGGTGAAGCAAAGAATGACTTGCCTGCCAGCTTGACACTGTTTCCATTCAAGTTCATTAACTGCTGTGGTTTCAGCAGGATGATTTGATGTTGTCCACGTATTGCAACCGCAACCTTCCCGTCACATCTTCTGTCAAAATACCATTTGTTGTCGACGTTGAGCTTTTTTGCCAGGATATTTACAGCTGCCATTCCCACACTGCATCGACTGCTTTGTATCTGATAGTTGCCCATCCCAACCATCTAAAAGAAATTAAACTTTAACAAAAGTTACATAACGTGGTAAGCCTGTTCACCAAAAGGTGTTTCAGTGCTTTATCCAGTTGCTGTTCCCCAATGTCTCTTCTTTAACTCTTTTCTGTCTGGTTGGTGACCTGAACGATAAACCTTTACTCCTCAGATAAGTTTTTCAATTTTAATCAGGGAGGATTGAAGTATGTCACGATAAGATTGTAGCACAAATTCGTAACACTAAACATACCTCAAACTCACTGTTTTAGAATACGTACTGGATATTATGTTCTTCAGATTTGGAAGCTGCAGTTTACTGGCAGAAGTTGTCGATGAGGCCAAGGATACACTGATGTAACCATCACAGACTCACCAGGAAATGGGCAATCCTTTCTTCTTTTTTGGGATGTGGGCGTCACTGGCAAGGCCAGCATTTGTTGCCCATCCATAATTGCCCTCAAATTGAGTGGCTTGCTAGGCCATTTCAGAGGGCAGTTAAGAGCCAACCACATTGCTGTGGATCTGGAGTCACATGTAGGCCAGGCCAGAACAGACTGGGTAAGGGCAGCAGATTTCCTTCCCTTAGAGAATTAGTGAACCAGATGGGTTTTTATGACAATCAACAATAGTCACCATTAGACTTTAAATTCCAGATTATGTTAATTGAATTTAAATTCCACCAGTTGCCATGGTGGGATTTGAACCCATATCTCCACAGCATTTCCCTGGGCCTCTGGATTACTAGCCCAGTGATATTATTACTATGCCACCATTTCCAGTGGATCACCAGAAATAACGTTTAGTATATTATTATATATGAATATTTTTTGAACATACGAATTAGGAGCAGGTGTCGGCCATTCGGCCCCTTGAGCTCCTCCGCCATTTGATAAGGGCATAGCTGATCTGACTGTGGCCACCACTTTCCTGTCTACCCTCTATAGCCTTTGATTCCTTTGCCAATCAAGAATCTATCTTACTCAGCCTTAAAAATATTCAACAATCCTGCCTCCACTCTCTTTGGAGAAGAGAATTCCACAGACTAACGACCCTCTGAGAGAAAAAAAAATTATTTTCATCTCTGTCTTAACTGGAAAGCCCTTATATTTAAATCTCGTCCCCTAGTTCTAGTCTCTTTCATAAGGGGAAATACCTTCTCAGCAACCACCCTGTCAAGTCCCCTCAGGATCTTATATGTTTCAATAAGATCACTTCCCATTCTTCTAAACTCCAATGGATTCAGGCACAACCTGCCCAACCTTTCCTCATAGGATAACCCCCTCATCCCAGGAATCAGTCGAGTGAACTTTCTTGAGTAAGGAGACCAAAACTGTACATAGTACTCCAGATGTGGTCTCACCAATGCCCCGAACAACTGTAGCAAGATTTCCCTACTTTTATATTCCACTCCCCTTGCAATAAGCAACAACATTCAATTTGCCTTCCTAATCACTTGCTGTGTCTGGATACTAACTTTTTATGATTCTTTCTTTACTCGTAGCGCAGTTAGAATGTGGAACTCACAACTACAAAGAGTGCTCGAGGTGAATAATAGCAATACATTTAAGGGAAAATAAGTACATGAGGGAGAAAGGAATAAAAAGAAACGTTGATAGGGTTAGATAAAATAGAGAGGGAGGAGACTCCAGTGCAGGATAATGATCATGGATCTATTGGGGCCCAATGATTTGTTTCTGTGCTGTAAATACTATATATTGCTGTCAGTTTATATATATTTAACTCTGTAGTTAGTTCTTGTCCTTTGTGAAAATTGCTTATTTCAATGGTCTTAGCACCTGGGTGTGATTTGTGGTATAAATGCCCCCAGAGACTGAGTGATCCCTGATGTAAATGCCCCCAGAGACTGAGTGATCCCTGATGTAAATGCCCCCAGAGTTTGTGATTCCTGATGTAAATGCCCCCAGAGCTCGAGTGATCCATGGTATAAATGCCCCCAGAATTCCAGTGATCCATGGTGTAGATGCAGCAGAGTTGGAGTGATCCCTTGTGCAAATGCCCCCACAGTCTGAGTGATCCAGGAATAAATGCCCCAGAGTTGGAATGATCCCTGGTGTTAATGCCCCCAGAATTCCAGTGATCCATGGTGTAAATGCCCCCAGAGTCTGAGTGATCCATGGTGTAAATGCTCCCAGAGTTGGAATGATCCCTGGTGTAAATGCCCCCAGAATTCCAGTAATCCATGGTGTAAATGCCCCCAGAGTCTGAGTGATCCATGGTGTATAAATGCTCCAGAGTTGGAGTGATCCCTGGTGTAAATGTCCCCAGAGTTGGAGTGATCCATGGTGTAAACGCTCCCAGCGTTGGAGTGATCCATGGTGTAAACGCTCCCAGCGTTGGAGTGATCTCTGGTGTAAATGCTCCCAGAGTTGGAGTGATCCCTGGTGTAAATGCCTCCAGTACCTCGGTGCTTCCTAGTGTAATGTCCCAGTATGGGGGAAATGCCCCCATGTAAAAGCCTTAGCTAGTCTAAATACCCCCTGAGTACAAAGCAGTGCCGCACCATTATCCTGTCCAGGCCATCAGGAGGCGGCGGTTCTATCTCATGAAGAGGTCCGCAGACGTGGCGGAAACATGGGCAGCTGGAGACAGCTCGCTGCAGAGCTCCTGCACTCTGGCTCAGATCCGATTGTTTACCATACCCGGGCATTCCCTCGGCGCATAGCTGGCTAACAAGACATATATATATATTAAAAAAAAAGGGCTGGAGAGTCCACACCTAAATGGCGGAGAGACGGATACGCAGAATTTACTTCAAACTGGGCCACTGCCGGGGTCAGTGTTCCCCCAAATCCCGCCCTCTCCCCCTTGCAATGAAAATTGTAGCGTCTCATTGCTGCCAGGAAACGTAGCAATGTACAACGACGACACAAACACATCACCCCGCAGCATTGGCACTCACTCAACTGACCCCTTCCCCACCCCACCCCATGACAGGCTATTAAATCACAGGAAAATATTTCATGCCTTAATCATTTTTGAAATGCTCTTTCGCGCTCTCTCTCTCTCTTCTGTCTTTACCTCTGTCTCTGTTACCATGTTTTCTTCCTCTGTCTTGCACTCTGTGCGCCCTCCTCTCCTTCCACACTCCACCTCAGGTCCTCTTAATCTGTGATGAATCGGCACGGGGAATTGGAGGGGCGGGGGGCGGGGGGTGCTCTTATGCTTCAAGGAGTTAATGGGGTATGGATTCAGGAATGTCGCTGTAAAGAATGTGTAATTTTTTGGCAAGTGTTGAGAAAAGAAGGTCTTGTGGCTCGGTGGCAGAAAAAAGATGAAATGTAATGTTATTTCAATGTTCCAAGCTCCTCTTCTAAAAATACTGCCCCTTCATGTATCCTCCTCCTACGGTGTAGGCACCGACCTGTCTCCAGTTAAGAACATAAGAAATGGAAACAAGAGTAGACCTCTGGAGCCTGCTCGGCCATTCAATAAGATCATGGGTGATGATCTTGTGTTTCGATTTCCACATTCCCGTCTAACTCTGATAACCTTTGATTCCCTTGTCTAACAAGAATCTTATCTTCCTTTGCCTTAAAAATATTCAGTGACCCCACCTCCACCACCTTCTGAGGCAGAGAATTCCAAAGTCGCACAGCTCTCAGAGAGAAAAAAACTTCTCCTCATCTCTGTCCTAAAAGAGAGCGACCCCTAATTTTAAAACTGTGCCCCCTAGTTCTGAACTCACCCTCGAGAGGAAACATCCTTTCTATGTCCACCTAGTCAAGGCCATTCAGAACCTTGAAAACATTAATCAAATCACCCCTCACTCTTCTAAACTGCAGTGGAGACAAGCCCAGCCTGTCCAACCTTTCCTCATAAGACAACCCACTCATTCTAGGTATCAATCTAGTAAAACCTCCTCTGAATTGCCACCAAATTCATTTACATTTTACAGTTCACAGTTGTCATGAGTACAGTCCACTCTAAAGCACTTCACCCAAGTGGTCATTCCTCATGGGTGATCCTGGACATTGGGTGTTTGATCCCGAGCGGGTGTCACAGCTCGATATGATCCTGCCCCATCCACCGTACAGAAAATTTCACTTACGGCATGGAGCCACTGTATAGCTCTCAGCCCCAGGAATACTGGCGAAATTTCCTTCTCCCAGTCTCTAGGCCAATTGCAGTACCCACTTGTCAATATTAGCTAACTTAGCACAAACCAGGGCTCAAATCTCAAAACTTCATGGTGCCTAATGAATAACCTTAAAGAGATGTGTTTGATTTCTAAAATGATTTCTGATTGCAGAACCTCCTTGGGTCCCTTAATAAAAAAACTGGTCAAATTCTTTGTTCTAATCTCCACCAGTAGATGGCGAAAGCTTCTTGTTTGCCTTCATTCTAAGACTCAATCTATGAAACAAATAAAAGGTCGTTTGGTCCTTCAAAGCTGCACTGTTATCACATTTCCTTTATTTTATTGTGTAAACACGTATAGATTTCATCCCTATTCATACTTAGAAGGTCTCAGCCAGAGTGGTGCTAGGAACAGTTAAAGTTAGCCTCAGTATGGGCTGGGGGTGGAGTAAGAAACAGCCTTCTCCTGTTGACTATTCAAAATCGTCTACCTGACAGCAGAATGGTGGTTACCAAGCTGGAAACGGGAGAGAAGTTATAAGGAAAGGCAGCCTAAAGCACAGTCGAAGAGGTAAGCTATCAGCAGGCCATAGAAGGTGGAGAGATGTAGTCAGGTACAGAAAGAGCCAGGAGAGAGTTCGAGTGCTATTGGTTCTGCTGCTTGAAGGTGGAGTAGATGAAGGACTGACAAACAGTGGACCACAGGTGAGAGAGCCATTCTGGGATATGGGTGGCAGAAAATTTCAGAGTTTTGACCGAGAGAGGCCACAATAGGATTTGAAGACAAAGAGGTGGTTGTTTGTGTGGGTGTCACACAGGATCAAGCTTGCAGACTGAGTTCTGGACTGTAATAGGTGCAGACTCTACAAATTACCCTGTGAGATTTGTATTTCTGGAATGTTCTGTGAAATAGAAATTATAGCACAGATTATTATAGCTCAACTGACCCATGCTGGTTTTTATGCTCTACATCAACCTCCTCTCATCTTACTTCATCCATTCCTATCAACATTTCCCTCTATTCCTTTCACCCTCCAGTGCTTAAATAGCTTCCTCTTAAATACTATTGACCTCAACGCCCCCTTGTGGTAGCGAGTTCCTCATTCTAACCACTCTCTGGGTAAAGAGATAAAAACAGAAAATGCTGGAAAAACTCAGCACCTGGCAGCATCTGTGCAGAGAGTTAAAGAGTCCTTAAGGCTTTTTTTCAGAGCTCTGTAAACACATATAGATTTCAACACGATTCATACTTAAAAGGTCTCAGCCAGAGTGGTGCTAAGAACAGTTAACATTAACTCTGATGAAGAGTCATATGGACTTGAAATGTTAACTCTGTTTCTATCTCCACAGATGCTGTCAGGCCTGCTGAGTTTTTCCAACATTTTCTGTTTGCATTTCAGATTTCCAGCATCTGCAGTATTTTGCTTTTGTCTCTGAGTAAAAAAGTTCCACTTGAATTTCCAATTGGATTTATTTGTAACTATCTTATATTTTGGGCTCTAGTTTAGGTCTACCCCACAATTGAAAGCATCTTCTTCATCAAAGCCCCTTTCGTAATCTTGAAGAACTCTACCAGATCACTCTCAAATCTCTTATCTAGAGAAAGGTACTCCAGCCTGTTCAGTCTTTTCTGAAAGATATAACACCTCTGTTCTGCCGTCATCTGAAGTTTGCTTAAAATGGTTTGATGGGGATTAATAGTGGGAAAGTTACATTGGCTTTGAGTGTTGCCATTGCATTAGCAATGGAATTTGAACAGAGCTCTAACACTTATCCCTGGCAGACGGGACCTTTTATTGGCACTTCCTGCAAAAAGGGAGAGTCCCAGCCAGCAAATCAGCCACAAACTCAGCATAGTGTCAGCTGTGGCTCAGTGTTAGTAACTAATAAACTCACACTTTCTTTGACTCAAGAAAGCCTGGTTAAACTGGCTCCTTCTAAAATGTAAATACATTTGAACTGTGAAAAGGTATCCACAAGGGAGTGGATCCTTTTAAAATTAACTTTGTTGTGACCAACCCAGGGCGGTGAATAAAGAAGGGGAGTCAGTTATACCCGAGAGCATAACAACTTGGGGTATCTCATTCGGGGTCACACGAATTGGGGGACCTTGTCCAGGGACCGGTGGTAACAGTGTGTGTCTGACTGCGTGTTTGTGTGTGTGAGACTGCATCCATGTGTGTGTGTGTGTGTGTGTGTGTGTGAGACTGCGTGTTTGTGTATGTGAGACTGCATGTGTGTGTGTGTGTGTGTGTGTAAGACTGCATGTTTGTGTGTGTGAGACTGCATCCGTGTGTGTGAGACTGCATCCGTGTGTGTGAGACTGCGTGTTTATGTGTGTGAGACTGCGTGTTTGTGTGTGTGAGACTGCATCTGTGTGTGTGTGTGTGAGATTGTGTGTTTGTGTGTGTGTGAGACTGTGTGTCCGTGTGAGGGACTGCCTGTGTCTGTGTTTTATGAGTGTATGTGGGACTATGTGCGTGAGAGAGACTGTGAAACTGTGCACTTTGAGTGTATTTGGGAGTGTGTCTTTGAGATTGTGTGTGTGTGTGCGTGCTTAAGTAGATTCTAGGGTAACCTGTACATATTAATGATAAAAACACACCCTTGTTTAATATTATAGTGACTGGGACACTGTGTTGATATTATTGAGAGATTGAGAATTTTGGCAGGGGTACGTAGCGGGTGTTAGTGGAGCGAACACCCAGTTGACTTCACTTGAAGTAACAATCGGATCGTGGGTCCACTCTCCTGCCCATTTCACCGCCCCAGCAGAGTAGAATCACAGCCCACTTTGTGCATTCAGATTAGAATCAACGCAGCAAAGATGTTCAAAGCAATCGCTGTGGCTGGAGTTACAGCTGAGCGGCGTTTCCATGGTGACTGGTACAGTAAATTGAGACTCCTGCATTGATTTATTACTCTGATGTTCCTTTGAGAATGCACCAACAGAGAATGGAAAAGCACTTCACTCTGTCCTAATGGAAGTTATGTGATATTTAATCTGCACTTTATTAAGTGAAGCAGATTTCTCCATTTAGTAGCATGAGAAATTTAGGTGATTAGGTTGGTGCTCTGTCTTCTTTGGTGATGCACTATCACATTGTAGAATTTAAAGCCAGCCGCTATTTTGAGCTAGGGCAGGTTTCTTTCTTCCCTTGCTGCATATTTTCTAACGAATGGGAACCACTATTGCTCAGAATGATTGACCTGGATTCAAATGTACACCATGTGCCATCCTGTCCTTATTTCTCTTTGCCCCAAGTGTGGACTGTTGCTGGGTGAAATTCCACAGGCATCATCTGACCCTCGGTGCCTCACTCAAGAACATTCTTCATGCCTCAACCCAAAGAGTGCATGTCGTCAGGGCTATTTGACAATGGAGGGTTCATCCCAGCCTCCGCCTACTTTTGCCTATAGTCAACATAGAATCATAGAATGGTTACAGCACAGCCCATCTGATTGAGCAATTCAACTAGTGCCACTCCTCTACTCTTTCCCCATGGCCCTGCAAGCTTTTCCCTTTTCAGATAATCATTCAATTCCCTCTTGAAAGCCTCAGTTGACCCTACCTCCACTACACTCGTAGGCACTGCATTCCAGATCCTACTTTCTTTCTGCATAAAAAAGTTTTTCCTCATGTTGCCATTGCTTCTTTTGCCAATTACCTTCAATCTACACCCTCTGGTTCGTGATCCTTCCATCAATGGGAACAGTTTGTCACGATCTACTATGTCCAGTACCTCCATGATTTTGAATACCTCTATCAAATCTCCTCTCAACCTTCTCTTCTTCAAGAAGAAGAGTCCCAACTTCTCCAGTCTTTCTACATAACTGAAGTTGTGGGAGCGGAATCCCCTCCAAATGGACTTTATGAAATATGAAAAAAAGAACCAAAAAGCACAGACGTAAGTACTGTAAATAAAAGCCAAACCTCAACACAAAACATACAGAGGCAGGCTATACTGTAAGGGGTTCATTTCAAACACTCCAACATTGTAAAAGAACTGACACAATTAAAGATCTAGAAATGGGGACATTATCACAACAGTGGCACAAGATAACTGCCATCATGTAACCCAATCAAGAAATTGAGGAGGTCATTGTTAGAACCAAACAGCCCCAGACAACAGCCATCACACAAGAGCATTCACTGCAGTCAAGGAAGGAGAGAAACCTTTACATGCATATCAGCTTTGGAGCCAGAGAAACCTCACTTTGGTGGAGTCCATTGTTTTCAATGGTGGAAGTAACATCAGCACTGAGTGAGTCTGTCTGGACCAGGGCATGTAACGGATTGAAAGGTGCTAAGCACTGACCAGCTAGCAGAGTGGTCTCAGGAAATGTGTTTATGATATTCCGTTAAGAATCATCATAAAAAGGACTAGATCGAAGGGTTTGACACTGCAGTCAAGGAGAGTCAGGAATGGTCAACCTGGCTCACAGACCTACAATTTACACTGGAAGGACCAACCACGTGGGAGGATTGTAAGTTATTAGCCAAATGCAAGAGGTATCAGGGCTCAGTCCTTAAAGTAACTTAAGTGTAACAACCAAAATAAAAGCAAAATACTGCAGATGCTGGAAATCTGAAACAAAAACAAAAATAGCTGGAAAAACTCAGCAGGTCAGACAGCTTCTGTGGAGAGGAACACAGTTAACATTTCGAGTTGGTATGACTCTTCATCAGATCTAAGGGTATATAGAAATGTGGTGAAATATAAGCTGTTTAAGGGGGTTGGGACAGATAGAGCTGGATAGAGGGCCAGTGATTGGCAAGCTTCACTTGCACTTCCCTCAATTTAGTCTACTGCATTCACTGCTCCCAATGCGGTCTCCTCTACATTGGAGAGACCAAACGCAGACTGGGTGACCGCTTTGCAGAACACCTTCGGTCTGTCCACAAGTGTGACCCAGACCTCCCTGTCGCTTGCCATTTCAACACTCCACCCTGCTTTCAAGCCCACACGTCTGTCCTTGGCCTGCTGCAATGTTCCAGTGAAGCTCAATGCAAACTGGAGGAACAGCACCTCATCTTCTGACTAGGCACTTTACAGCATTCTGGACTTAATATTGAGTTCAACAACAAGATCATGAACTCTCTCCTCCATCCCCACCCTCTTTCCAATCCCCCTTTTTCCAATAATTTATAATTTTTAAAATATATTTTTCTTTTCCGACCTATTTTTAAATTTATTTCGATCTATCGTTTTATCTCCACCTTTTAGCCCATTTCGATCTCTTCTCCCCACCCCACCCCCGCTAGGGCCATCTGCCACTAGCTTGTCCTGCTTTCTACCCTTAATGTCCCCATTAGCACATTCCTTAGATAATATCATCACCGTCAACACCCCTTTGTCCTTTTATCTGTGACATCTTTGGCAATCTCTTCTTTGCCTCCACCTATCACTGGCCCTCTATCCAGCTCTCCCTGTCCCAGCCCCCTTAAACAGTTTATATTTCACCACATTTGTATATTCCCTTAATTCTGATGAAGAGTCATACGGACTCGAAATGTTAACTGTGTTCCTCTCCACAGATGCTGTCAAACCTGCTGAGTTTTTCCAGCTATTTTTGATTTTGTAGCAACCAAATCCTGGGGTCAGGGGTTGGGTTTGAATTGAGTAATGTTTGGGGCAGAAACATGGGGTTTTGCCTTTCGTTTATCAATAAAGGTTTTTCTAATAAGTCATGGTGACTTTGTGTGTTTGGGCGGGAGCCAAGGTTAAAACGTGGAGGGATTTAAATTGGACTAACCAATTGAGGTGTTGTGCGGTGTCATTTAAGCTAGTTTAAAGGTCTTTGTATTAGGGTGTTAGGAGGTTTATTTTAATAATGTTATGATATGGCAGGTAGTAATTACCAGACTGACTAAACCCCAAAGGAAAACTTGGTCAAGCTATCACAACAATTTGAAATTTGTATTTTCATTATGAGAAGGTATGTACACTGAAGTCAGAAATAAAGGTTCCACTTCCACTTTGGGAGATTTTAAATATTAAATTAAAACATTTATTAACAAACAAAAAGAAAACTTAAACACACAAGATTACAGTTATACAGTTAAGTTTAGTCTTACAACATTTCCCAAAAGATTTCTACTTAGCTAGACTTCCAAAATAAACACCCCTTTCAAGCAACAGTCCAAATAGATTCTTAATCTATAAAACATCCAGTAATATTACTACAGGCACCCACTGTTGCTATAAGGGAGGTAATTCACAGGGCTTCCCTCTCCCTCGACAATGGAAATCCAAGGCTTTTAACAAAACCTTGCTTTCTGAAACAACAAGCACTTCTCCGGGGTGACCAGAGACTACTTTTCACAGGTCTGTCTTCGCATAGCCCACCTTTCAAGATCTCACATGGCCACTCACATACAGCTTCCAGTCTTTCTTTAAATATATTTCTGCCCTTTGATCTGCAAATCCATTGTTCTAAACTTTCTTTGAAAGTTACCTTTCCCAGAATATAAAAATCTTTCATGCTGTCATTATGACCAGCACTTTCAGGAAAAATAAACTTTATAATTTTGCCTTATTTATTTACAATTTTGCAGTCGTAAAACTTCCAGTTATGTTTCTTTGAAATTCAAACAGCTACCCATTCACTCCTCATTTATCTCATAATGCAAATTCCCATTCATACTGTTTCTACTGGGATCTCATCAAGTTTGCCCATCTCCATTTCAAAATACCTGCTTTCACAACTTAGCCCTTTGATGATTCAAACCTTACAGTCTGGCTGTCTTCAGTTTAATTAAATTAGTCACACACACACACACACACACACACACACACACAAACATACACAGCCCCAACAAGTCTGCTTCAGTGACCCACAGTAATATTTGGGAAAAAATGAAATTTCCTTTACAATAAACAGCAAGTTGGTGGCTGAGTCAAACCTTGTTTTGTGCAATTTTGTCTTTTATAAAAATTCTAAAATCAAGAACCATTTGGAAGGGGGAAACGGGAGCTGGAACCTCTTCCAAAGTTCCTCATCCCCGGAACCATTCTCGTGAATCTTTTCCGCTCCCTCTCTAATGCCTTCATACCCTTAATCCCTAAAGTGTGATGCCAAGAACTGGATGCAATACTCCAGTTGTGGCTGAACCAGTGTTTTATGCAGGTTTAACATAATTTCCTTACTTTATGCCTCTTGATAAAGCCCAAATGATGTATGCTTTATTAACCGCTCTTTCAACCTGTCCTGCCACCTTCAGCAATTTGTGCACATATACACCCAGGTGCGTCTGCTTCTGCACCCCTTTAGAATTGTACCCTTTATTCTATATTATCTCTCTGCATTCTTCTGACCAAAATGAATCACTTCACATTTCTCTGCTTTAAATTTCATCTGCACTTGTCTGCCATTCCACCAACCTTTGTTCTTTTGAATTTCTACACTATGCTACATGGCTCATAACACTTCCAAGTTTTGTATCATCTGCAAATTTTGAAATTGGGCCTTGTACACCATAGCCTAGGTCATTAATCTATATCAGGAAGAGCAGTGGTTCTAACATTGATCCCTGGGGTACTCCATTATAAACTTCCTTCGGTCCTAAAACAACTGTTCACCATACTCTCTGTTTCCTGTCACTCAGCTAATTCCATATCTATGTTGCTACTGTCCCTTTTATTCCATGAGGGCTAACTTCTCTCACAAGTCTATTCTGGGGCAATTTATCAAATGCCTTTTGGAAGTCCATGTACTCCATATCATCAGCATTACCCTCATCAACCGCATCTGTTATCTCACCAAAAAACTCAAGCAAGTTAATTAAACACGATTTACCCTTATCAAATCCATGTTGGCTTTCCTTAACCTGCAATTGCCCAAATGACATTGTCCTGCATTATCATTTTTAAAAGTTTCCCCACTATCGAGATTAAACTGATTGGCCCGTAGTTGCTGGGCTTATCTTTACACTCTTTTTTGAACAACGGTGTGACGTTTGCAACTCTCCAGTTCTCTGGCACTGCCCCTGAGTCTATGAAAGATTGGAAAATTATGGCCAGTGCCTCCACAATTTCCACCCTCACTTCCTATGGTATCCTTGGATGCATCTCATCCAGTCCTGGTGCCTTATCAATTTTAAATGCAGCCAGCCTACCCAAACCTCCTCATCAATTTTGAACTCTTCACGTGTCTGAACTGTCATCTCTTTCATCATGACCTGGGCAGCGTTTTCTTCCTTTGTAAAGACAGATGCAAAGTATTCATTTACCTCAGACATACCCCCTCTGCCTCCATGCATAAATTCCATACTGGGTCCCTCATCAGCTCCTTCTCTTACAAACAGTAAATGGATGGTATGTCTATAGAAGACTTTTGGATTCCCTTTTATGTTAGCTGCTGGTCTCTTCTCATACTCTCTCTTTACTTCTCTTAATTGCTTTTTCAGTTCCCCTCTGAACCTTCTATATTCGGCCTGGTTCTCAATTGTATTATCCACCTGACATCTGTCGTGAGCACACATTTTCTGCTTTATCTTAATCTCTATTTTTTTCATCATCCAGGGAGCTCCGGATTCATTTGTCCTACCTTTCCCCTTCATGGGAATATACCTTGACTGTACTTGAACTATCTCTTTAAAGGCAACCCATTGTTCAGTTCCATTTATACCTGCTAACCTTTGATTTCAATTTATCTGGACCCCATTAAAGTTAGCTTTCCCCCAGTTAATCATTCTTACTCTAGATTGTACTTTATCGATTTCCAGAGCCAGCCTAAATCTTATGATACAATAATCACTGTCCCCTAAATGTCCCATGACTGACACTTGATCTATTTGGCCTACCTCATTCCCAAGGACCAGGTCTGGCAGCACCTTTTTTTGCATTGGACCGGAAAGATACTGCTGTTGAAAATTCTCCTGAAGATACTTTATGAACTCTTTTCCCTTTCTGCCCTTTACACGATTACTATCCCAATCGATATTTCGATAATCAAAATCCCCCATTATAACTACTGTATAATTTTTGCACCTCTCTGTAATTCCCTTGAAAATGTATTCCTCTACATTTTTTTTCACTAGCTGGTGGTCTGTAGACTGCACCGAGCACCTTTTTTGTTCCCTAGCCCCAGCTAAATCGATCTTGTCCCTGACCCCTCTGGGATATCCTCTTTCTCCAACACTGCAACGTTCTTCTTAATCAATATTGCCACCCCTCTTCCAGGAATATTTAATACCCAGTCCCACGCTTCTTGAGCCAGGTCTCTTTTATCACCAAAACATCATATTTCCATGCAGCTACCTGCGTCGGAAACTCACCAATCTTATTTGCCCTCAATACATAGGGCTCACTGGATAGAATCTGGAGGGTGTGGTGCTGACTTAATTTGAACACCAAGGGGGTACAGAGGCCAACTGAGTTCAGTGCTATGCCAGGCCCCTGCTTTAACCCACATGGTTCTCTTGAAAACATTGTACAACTGCTTTAAAACCAATCACTTTCCAACTCCAGGTTGATGTCCTTTCTTCATGAAATACAGGAACTTGCATTTCCATAACGCCCTTCATGACCCCAGGACATCCGAAAGCGTTCCTTGATTGAAACATACAAGATCCTGAGATATCTTGACAGGGTGGATGTGGAGAGGATGTTTCCTCTTGTGGAAGAATCTAGAATTAGAGATCACTGCTTAAAAATAAGGGGTCGCCCATTTAAAACAGAGATGACATGAAATTATTTCACTCAGAGGGTCGTGAGTCTTTGGAACTCTCTTCCTGAAAAGGTGGTGGAAGCAGAGTCTTTGAATGTTTTTAAGGCAGAGGTGGATAGATTCTTGGTAAGCAAAGGGGTGATAGATTATCGGCGGTGGGTGGGATGCAGATTTCGGTTGCTATCTGATCAGCCATGATCTTATTAAATTATGGAGCAGGCTCGAGGGGCTGAATGGCCTACTCCTGCTCCTATGTTTCATGGCTAATTAAGTACTTCTGGAGCGTATCCTCTGTTTTAATGCAGTAAAATGCGGTAGTCAATTTGTACACAGCAAGATCCCACAAACAACAAATGGGACAATGGCCATTCCAAATAATTTATTTTTTCAGCGATTTTGGTTGAAGAGTAAATATTGGCCAGGACAGCAGAGAACCCTCCATTATATGTTCACCTGAGAGGGCAGGCACCAAGCTGGTCTACTGTCTCATCTGGTAATGCAGTACTTCCTCAGTACTGCACTGGAGTGTCAACCTCGTTTCTGTGCTCAGACCTCTGAAGTGGGCATTGAACCTATAGCTTTTCTGACTCAGAGGTGAGCGCGCTCCCACAACGCTGAGGAAGCTCGATCTTCTCGTTGTTACTAGATGTTTGTGAATGGAACAGGAAGCACTCTCCTTCGAAAGCACCGGATCAAACTGAAACATACAACACCCACTTCTTAACAGCCGGACCCTGCAGAATTTGTGCAGTAATATGTAAATTGATGTATATTTAAGGGAACGGTTCCTGTTGCTATGTTTCATTCTTGCAACTCCTTTTAATAACTCTTCGGTCAGTAGTTTCTGCTCGGCTGCACTTTTTTTTTAGCACAATTGGTACAAGCTGCATTCAGTGCAAATGGGAGTTTCTGTGATAGTTTCATAAAATCGCACTATTAGCCAGCCCCGCCTACATCCTAGCTACACCCTGCCCCCACCCCCCCCCCCCCCCCCCCCCCCCCCCCCCCCCCAAGTCAAATTAATCACCATTGTGAGTTTTCACTTAATTACACTCCTTAGCATGCCTTTGAGAAGTCTTTTAAGGTGTTGTTTTCTCCGGACACAAGAACAGTTTAAAAACAATTTAAAATCTTTTAATGTAACTATTAAATGGTTCCTTTTTTTTTAAAGCCATTTTTAGTTACTTTAAATCAGGATACTCACAGGCAGTGGCCTAGACTGACTGACATGGCGAGATGGTGGCATTGTGGTACTCTCACTGGACTGCTAATGCCCGGCTCATGAGTTCAAATCCACGGCAGCTTGGGGGAGTTTAAATTCAATTAATAACATCTGGAATTGAAAACTAGCTTCAGGTAAGGGTGACCATGAAACTATCTTTGATTGTTGTAAAAGCCCATCTGGTTCACTAATGTCCTTCAGGGGAGGAAATCTGCTGTCCTTACCTGGTCTGGCCTACATGTGACTCCAGACCCACAGCAATGCTGCCCTCTGAAATGGCCTAGCAAGTCACTCAGTTCCAGGGCAATTAGGGCTGGGTAACAAATGCTGGCCTTGTCAGGTGACCCCACATCCCGTGAAAGAGTTTTCTTAAAATTACAAATGCTTATTTTTTTGTGATTAATCCATTTAAGGTCTGTATTAATAAGCGTGTCAAGAAGTGTTTTTTAACTTTAGAAAATATGTTCTAAAATGCTGCCTCATTGGGTTGGTCCTTTGAAGATTTTACATTTGGCATAATATCAATGAGTGAAAACCTGAGCAAAAGGACGTCTGAAAACTTCCGCAATTTTGAGCAATTTGCCCCAGGATTACTGATTCTGCTCAAACCGCCAACTCCTGGGGTACATGTCACAGGTCGTTCCTTTGTCACGATTGTAAATTTAAAGAAAACAGGTCGTTTTATTTCATCCCAAATCACATCCTGCCATGGATGTGTTTGGAATAACACATAAGCTTAGCCTCAGCTCTTAACTATACCCAATTTCTAGAAACATAATTCTCAGGCAACATTTAGGGCAAGACCTTTTAGCTCACTGTAGAGCTCAGTTGGCACACGTTTCCCTTCCTTAATTCTAAATGACAAATTACAATGGGCATACATGGGTTTATAACTATGATTCTACTTGCAGTGAGATTCCGATCTCAATCTTGTCATCACAGGAAGGTGTTGAGTGGGCATCAACTTTGGGGAGACTTGGGAAGATGTTGAGTAGCGTTGGTTGTAAAATAGGATTGGATAGGGCTTGGGAAGCAAGCGAGAGACCTGCTTGTTAGTCAGGGCTGGTTCACGCGGCTGGGAGACTGTGACAGACAGTAGAGAAAGTAAAATAAGACAATTAAAAAGCAATTTCAAATGGCCACCCTCTGTGCTGTATGATTTGATGACATTTACAACTTTCATAAAAGGAACAAAGGGAGTAAGGTGTGGGATTTGACTCCGAGGCAATGTGTGAAGCTAGTAGCTAGTACCCAGTTAGCACTAGAGAGCTGGATCCCGCCACAGAAAGTGAAGTTATACTGCTATTGGAATGGGTTTGCAAAAAAAAAGAAAATAAAGACTTGCATTCATTTAGTAGGCATCTTAAAGCACTTTACTCTGAAGTTCTTTTGAAGTGTAATCATTGTTGTACTATAGGAAACGAGGCAGCCAATTTGTGCACAGCAAAACTCCTACAAACAGCAACGTGATAACGACCAGATAATCTGTTTTGCGTGATGTTGGTTGTGGGATAAATATTGACCAGGATGCTGGGATAACTCCCCTGCTCTTCTTCAAAATAATGCCATGAAATTTTCCAACAAATCTCACCAGAAAGGCAGTGCTTCCAACAGTACAGCACTAGGCATGTCAGCCTTAATTTTTTCCTGTACTCAAACTCTGGGGTGAGACTTGAACCCAAGTCCTTATACTCAGAGGCATCAGTGCTACCCACTGAGCCATAGCTGATGTCCAGCAACTATAAGGGCTGAAGTGACTGATATCTTAATTAAAGCAACACAGTGGACCATATGTAATAATTGAAAATTGTATTAGTAGTTAAGTTCAACATGTAGGGTAGGTGTGCCATGTATCTGAGGGTGATGTAAAACTAAAACTGAGCCTGTGCAGGAGACTATGAATGGAGGAGTAAGCAAAGGCAGAATGCTGCAGGAGCTGGCAGCAGGGAGAACACGTTGACAAGACCTTGTGACACACAACTACAACCCAGTTAGATTAATTGACTAGAAGCCACATATAAAACAACCAAAAGAGAATGACTCGCTTGAAGCTGTGTTCATGATCGTCCGTCTTTTTACATTATACAAAAAAGTAACAAAGACAACACATTTCACCAGACAAGGGAAGACCCATTGAGCAAACAGCAAGATAAATACTAGAATCAGTAACAAGTCAATATATTAAATAATATTCAACAGTAAGAAATTTACAATTCCACTCATCAATATAATGTCTGTACAGTGAATAAATATTGTCCCAAAAAAGATTCCATTGTTTTTACAAAACAAACTTTTTTTAAAAAAAAGTCAACACAGTTCATTTGAAAATGAGTCATATTCTTTGCAAATTAAAAAAGGACGAGTGTTCATGCCACAGAATGGCTCGAAGTTTAACTGTACAATTCCATCAGCTCCAACACCCCCCGCTAACTACTCAATAAGAACCCACTGTTTGGTAATATGTAGGAATGAATCATTGAGGGTTGGCCATCATTTCTTGGTCACCTTGACCAATTGCAGTTGACGATCTTGTAGCAGATGTCTTCCAGTCTGCGGTCTGATTGGTGACGTCAGGCCAGGAAAACACTTGTCTTGTTTCCCAGGTTAAAATTCTCTGAGCTCCGCACAACATGCAGTCGGATAAACCTTCTGCTGATTGTGTTCTCATTTGACATCAGACAACCTCTAAAATGGAGGACTCTTCATAAGCAGGACTCAGAGATGGTCAGGAGGATCCTCATACCTGGTCAAAACCATTGTTTTTCTTTCTCTCTCCTCAGAATTTCAGGGTGATTCTTGGGTTACTGTACAAGTGCAGGCAATAGGTGAGTCACCTACAGAGCTATGAGCTCTGCAAATGAGGGACCAAAAGTTTCTATATTACAATGACAAGTTCAGAGTTCTATTTCCACTTTAATAACCTCTGATACCCTGGACAAAGCAATCTACTTTGCAGTTGTTGAGGGACAATGGTTCCTGTCTTCATGGAGAACCAGTGTTTCTTACCCCTCCATCAGCCAGTTAATCTTCTTATATTCACACTGCCACTCAAAGTGACTAATCTAACCAAAGTCACATCACTGAATACATGACCTTTCTCTCACTGCGCCCACTCTCCCCAAACCGTGTGATAGGGTGGATCAGTTGTCTGTTACAGGGAGTTCCTTCTCAACTCTGTATTTCATTGGAGTGTAATGCCTTTCAGTTTCTCCAGTAAGACAATAAGTGCCTGTAGTATGATGCTTCCAGTAGTCGCAATTGCAGACAATATTGCACATTTATTCATAACACTGATTTTTTTTAGTATAAAGTTTCGGTGAATCCAGAAAACACAGGAAGCCGGTCCAACTTTGAGAAGTTAGAAGATACTTTTTGTAATCTTCAGTCCTTTTTGCTTCATTCTAGGGAGAGTCGAACTTGAAACATGCTTTGTTTTGCCTGCTTTTGAGTGACCCCTTTTCTTTAGCATAAAATCATAGTTGACAGACGAATTCATGGCATAAAATACATTCGCGTTATCAGGAATTTTCAGTTCTGTAATAGAGAGGAAAAGTTAATGTGTTAAACTCCCTTTAATTCCGTAATCTTCTCTCCTCATCAGCTGAGCGTGCTGTATCTTGTTAGGGGTATCATTCTACAAATGCCAACATCTCACTCAGTGCCATGATTGTCTGCCAGCAAGGGAGGTCAGCTAGTCAAGCGTATCCAGGGCAACACTGTAACACTTGCACCTACCTTCCAGCAGGGGTCAGTGGTTGATGGTGGTGAGTGGAACCCAGGTTGAGTTTAACCTTCTCTACGCCAGGGACAGGGCAAGTCATTTGCAGAGACTCAAATGCTGCCTCAGCTGGAATCAGCTAATTTAACACAGGCCGCATGTTTAGCCTGGGATCATACCACCTGCCTGACTCGTGCCCTCAACCGCAGTGCCAGTATTTTTCATCCCACTTTGTTCACTATTTGTCTCCCTCAAGTCAGGATGTTTTGGGAACCTGGCCACTAGGAGAGTTGAAAATAGTAAGTTCCCATACTGCTACGTGATATTATTTACAAGATGTATCCCTGTAGGATAGTGGACAGTGTCTTGTAAGCAAGCAGAGCTTAGGCAAGCTTCCAAATACCTGTGTTAACCTTGCAGTAACAGAGGTAGTTAGTTAAGTTAGTGGATCACCTTCTGGGTTAATAGGTCTAACCATTCTGGGCAGCAAGGCTCTGATTCCTTGACACCAGATTACAACAGCCAGTAATCTCTGGGTGTTGCGCAGGCATCTCTTTCTATATTCTAAAACAAATTCCACGTCACTTGTACTATACAGCGTTACTAACTCAAACTGGACTGTACAATCCACCATGCCCCATGTACTTGTGTCACATACATACCCTTGTCCTCAGCGATGAGCTGTACCAGCTCATACTCCTCGGGCCTATCCCCGTCTAAATTGTGTTTGGCCATAGCCTTTCGAATGACAACGGGCGTCTTATCCTGGCTCGTCACCTGGAACAGAGAGTTTTAATCCTGTAAAGCACCAGCTGTAGAACTTGATGCATTAACAAGTGCTGTACATTCCTGCTTATTCAGTAGATAAGAATATGTAGGGTCCAGTTCCATCGTTTCTCATTGTTCTCTTTTTACCCCACCCCACCTCCCCTACACATTTTCTGCCCTTCTCTCCATTTTGTTCTGTAGTGTTCAGTAACACACTGGGTGGTTCAACAAAAGCGAGAGGAACTACCCGCCTCCCCCCACCCTTTGGTTGAGTTTGTGGCACACAGAAAGTGAGTTTGTGGCAATTATTGTCGTTGTGCGATCTGCGGGTCTCGGCAGAGCCACTGGTGGTGGGTGTGGGGGAGGGCTCCTGGCAGAAGCTGGGACCCCACTCCCTGTTAGGAAGGTAAAGATACCCACAGACACCTTTTTGCCAAAAGTGCTATAGCAGTGTTTGCAAAGGCTGGGTAGAAGCCCTCCTCCAGCTGCTATGCTGGGCATGTGGTAGATACAACCAGAAGGAAGTAGTTGGTGGGCTATATTAAAGAGGGTAGACCACTCTCAAAATGGAAATATGAATATCAATGGCAATTTTTAAATTTTATTTTTATTGGACAATTTGCTAATTTTTTTTTGTGTATATGAAAATAAAAATTTTATGGTTCCTGTGATTTTTTTTTGCCCTGGTATTTGCTCACAGCAGTGTCTCGGAGATCAATCTCTCATTCTGGGAGGCTCCAGGGCAAGCCTGGAGAGTTGGTAACCCCACCCCCAACTCCTTCTGCCCCTCCTGGGAAGCACTATGGTTTCTGATTGGTGCCTCCTGTCTTGGAGAAAATCTTGGACTGGCAACTGAGCAGGCTGGGCCTCTGTGACCGGCAGTGCAGTCAGTTTTATTTCCAACGCAGAATTTAAACAATTGTCCAGTTTTATTTGCACATTCATATTGAAATCTTTCTTTGATCACACCATTCCAACCTCTGCATTTATCTCCTCTGATAGTTGTCATGGGGGAAGGAACATAGAAACAGGAGGAGGCCATTCAGCTCCTCCAGCCTGTTCCACCTTTCCATTCAATCAAGGCTGATCTGTATCTTAACTTCATCCACTCGTCGTGGTTCCGTAATCCTTAATACCCCGACCTTATATAATACTTTTTTTTCTTTATTATCAGAATACAGTGCCTGCCAATGACCTTAAAGCCATGCTTTGATTTCAAGATCTAGTTGATGAACAATATAAAAGAATTTGCATTTATATAGCATCTTTCACAAGCTAAGGATATCCTAAAGTGCTTCAAAGCCAATTATGTTTAGAAGTACAGTCACTGTTGTAATGTAGGAAATGCAGCAGCCAATTTCTGCACAGCAATCTCCCACAAACCACAATGGGATAATGACCAGATTTGGTTATTTTGTGGTAATGGTCAGTGATAAATGTTGGCCAGGGCATCTAGGGAGAGCTCCGTCTGCTCTTCTTCAAAAGAACGGCCTTGGGATCTCTTACATCCATCTGACAGAGCAGACTGGCTGGGGTGGTGGGGTGCCTGGGTTTAATGTCCAATGCAAAAGATTATCTGAACAAAGTGACCATTCACATGTCTTGCAATTCGCTGAGACCGATCTATTACACACCATCTCCCCCATCCCATCAAGGCCATTCCACAATGAAACACAAGAGGACCTGGACCGCTCGAGACTGGGGACTCACCAAAATGCTCTTGTACATGTTTCCATTGTCAACGTCCAGGCTGACCCGAATGATACAGCAGTCGTCCACCTGCTGGTTATAAAGTGGCAGAGATAGTGTGGAGTAGCTGGATATTCCAGACACAGAGCGCTTGTGCGTCCTGGAGGACGTTATGGGTGTGGAGGAGACCGAGGAAGAGGAGGCACTGCTTGACCCTGAGCCGATTCCAGACGTGTCCAATGAGGACAGTGACGTTGATTCCCAGAACTAAAAGAAAAATAAAAAAAAAAATAAGGTTTGCCGTTGGGACAAACTGGTACCGAGATCGCCCAGTCCGATCTGTCTTGGATCGTAGTACCTGCCGGTTTGAAGCCGGCACTGGTATTATCCAAAGATCAAGAAAAAACTAGGGAATGAAATAAGGCTATGAACCTCTAGGTCAGGACTGCAATGGGTTTAGAGTGAACCTCTACCTGTGGCTCCTGCATTGCCCCTGGCATCCTAGTGTTCTATTTACACTAGTGCCAAACCAAATTCACATCAATTTACTTTTACGAGTCAACACCAAAGAATTGTGGACAATTCCGGACGATCATTTTTTAAATTTATTTCATTTGCGCATGTATTTCCCAATGTCAGGAGGGAAAGCAGTTTGGCCTGCAGGCAATCCATCATGCAAAAAATTGTTGTTCTGTGGTAGATCTACGTGGAATGTGTCTATGGATGAACCCGCAATGTCAACTGGCAAACATAGATTGGGTCTGCAATGGGAAACAGACTGAGCATAAGGCAGGGGGGGTGGGGGGGGAGTTCCCCTTGAATTTGAGGCTACAACTGGGTAGAGCTTTCTGTGCAAGTTTAAATAACGTGGAGTTTAAATCTAAAACCACCACGCCTCTTTAGAGAGACAGGCCACTGCCTTACATTAAGCCTTCCCAAGCAGGCTCACTTCACTCCACGCTTGCCTGGCATCGCTGTGCCAATGGGTGGAAGCTTTTCAGTCTGTCCTAACAGGCCTCTGGATCGATGGACACTTTTTACTGCTTTCACGCAACACGCAACCGCTAGCCTACCTTTTTCTCCTGGGAATCTGGCGATTCCGAGATGAAGCTGACGTTGATTTCTTCCACGTCGGAGTTGCTGGAGCCAGCGGATGTGACACTCACTGAATCTGCCGTGTCCCCACCGCCCAGGTATGGTCCATACTTGAGTTGCTCACAGGATCGTGACTGGGCACCTGTGCTTGGGGTGTCTGTGGTTGGTGTCTGCCTGCTACAGATGTCAATGGAAAGGAGGCAGAAATGAATTAAACAGCCGGCCTTTCCAAAAACCTAACTAGTATCAAAGTACCCCTGGGGTCGGCCTTAACTTTGTGCGATATTGTAAAGTTGGTGACAGTGAATCGGCAATCTGTCTTATCTTTCTCAATTCCTGTTTCCATTGACTTCAACGCAAATAGGAAGCAGACTGTTGACTCCCAATTTATATAATGCTACAATGATCCCCCCCGTTAAATGGGTCCCCGTGGGGAACAAGCCTCTGGTTTCTGAGGGGAGTTACAAAATCAGAAGAACATCCATCCACAACCAACTAAAAATATGCTTTTGATTCTGGCCTCCGTGAGGCTTTTGCCCCTTTCTTCTCCTCAAGAGCTGGACCCAATCCCATCCTCACCCCACATCCCATGCATGGGCACCTTCCAGCTGGAATCACTGGATTAGAAACAGAAAACCTTGTCCGCTTTAGCCCCTCCCTCTCCAGGGGCAACAGTAAGCAGCCACCACATAATAGCCCAAGCTGGAACTAACTAGTTCCGCATGGATAAGGGAACAAATGTGTGGCCTACCCCTTGCTCTGTGTGGCTCAATGTCACACCAGGCAGTATACTTACTAATTCGGCCACTGAGGGTAAGTTTAAGCAGCTTTTAAAATAAAGAGCTTTAAAGTGCACCAGCACTGCCCTCAGGAGGTAAGTACACCATCCAGTGAGCCTTTGGGGGAGGTTATTCGACAAGTTTGTTAAAAAAAAAACATACAGGATCTTTGGCTTTATTGCTGGGGGTGTACGAGTACAAAAGCGAGGAAATTGTGCTAAACCTTTATGAAAATGAGTATTGATTAGGCCTCAGCTGGAGTATTGTGCCCAATTCTGGACACCGCATTTAGGGAGAACGTTGAACCCTTGTACTAGAATGGTACAGGGATGAGGGACTAATGTGAAGAAGCTGGGGCTGTTCTCCTTAGAGCAGAGAAGGTCAAGAGGAGATTTGATGGAGTTGTTCAAAACCATGAAGGGTTTTGATCGAGTGAATGGGGAGAAGCTGTTTCCCCTGGTAAAAGGGTCAGTTTACCACAGGTTTACGGTGTTTGAGACTCAGAAATGAGGTGAGGAGAAATGTTAGTCGAAGCAGCGAGTTGTTATGATCTGGAACGCACTTGTTGAAGGGGCGGTGGAAGGAGAAAGGTTTTCAGGGATGTGGGGAAAAGGTAGGGGAATGGGACTAATACGGTAGCTCTCCCAAAGAGCTGACTCAGGCACAGTGGACTGAATATCCCCCCCATCTGGGCTGTATCTGACATTCCCGCACAACGAGGGTAACGCAGCAAATGATACTCACTCGCTCCACCGTTTAATGATGCCCGAGTTTTTCTTCGCCTTCAGAGTGTTGCTCGCCGATTCTGCCAGAGGCTCAATTTCACACGAGAGATTGTAACTGGAACAATAATGATGATAACAATATTACATTTCCTGATTGGAACAGCACAGAAACAATCAGGCCCCACCCTTCAATCAACTCTACCTGAACTCATCCTCACAAAATCCTAATCTCAGTTCTAACTAGATACTTATCCAGCAATCTTCCTCCCCTCCCCTCACAGTTTTATCCTGAAGATGCTGGGGGTAATTTTCAATGTACCGCCAGAGTGTGAAGCGGGTTGGGTGCTGGTTACAGAAATTTAGGGATGGGAGTGGGCCATTCAGCCCCTCGAGCCTGCTCTGCCACTCAGTTCAATCCTGACTGACCTGCATCTGAAATCCATTAGACAGACTGCCTGATATTCCCTGCCATTTAAATCAAGAGCAAAGAAAATTGGGCAGTTTCTCCAACAGGCACCCAGCCTTAAAATGCCGGTTTTATTATTCTGGAGGCCAGAAATAAATGGCCTTTAATGGGCCATGGTTCCGTGGCAAGGGGGATGGAGGACAGTAGACCTTTCAAGCACTTCCTTCACATATGAACCGAGATAGTGATGACCATTATGTGATCCAATCTTGCTCAGAGTTCCGCTCCAGCACTGGATGCCAATCAGTAGCGGCTGATTTAATTTCCCCTCCATAGCCCAAGGCTTGGTTGCCAACTTCGTCTGACCAAATGAGCCCAAAATGGAGGACACTGCCATGTCATTTGGCTCACTGCAGGCCTATTCGCCAGTTAAACTATACCCAGTACTTTTCTCTATGTCACCTGACAACAGCGCTCACTGCTGCAGCTGGCAACCCTTCCTCATTCACCTATGTGACCCCCCCTACCTTTCAGCCTCAGTCAGCCGCTCCACGCTTCGAAACCACTCCACAAACCGATGGTCCGGTGTGAACGAGTAATTGTTGCAGGCCGACTGCAGCAACTTAATCTGGGCAATCACTTCAAACTCCTGGCAGAAAGACAAACATTCATTGATCCCATTAATGAGTATTTCAGGGGTACAGTATGGCTGAGCATAGAGCAGCCAGTTCCAGTTTTCCCAAACAGAATAACGTCCGTCATATAAAGCTGGTCTTTGCTTTCTCCCTCTGCCCTCTGCTGTATTCTCTCTGTCTCCAGGCCTCTATGCTGCTCTGCACTCAGCTTTTAATATCCTGTTTTAAACTTGGGAGCTGTTCTATAATATGGTGGTGGCAGGTGGGAGGGGTGGTGCTCCTGCACCATATTCTCCCTTTCGAAAGTTCCGACCGGGCAGGGATGAGTTTTCAAATGCCAGCAACAATAACGCACGTTCACTCTATTTAAAAGTCATATTTGCGAGATTAAGCTTCTGACATACGAACATGCAAACTAGGAGCAGGAGTAGGCCGCTCGGCACTTCAAGCCTTCCACACCATTCAATAAGATCATGGCTGATCTGGTTGCAACCTCTCGCCTACCCCAGATAACCTTTCACCCCCTTGTTGATCAAGAATCTAGCTAGCTCTGCCTTAAAAATATTCAAAGACTCTGCTTCCACCGCCTTTTGAGCAAGAGAGTTCCAAAGACTCACAACTCTCTGAGAGAAAATATTTCTCCTCATCTCTGTCTTAAATGAGCGACCCCTTATTTTTAAACAGTGACCCCTAGTTCTAGATTCTCCCACAAGAGGAAACATCCTCTCCACATCCACTCTGTCAAGACCCTTCAGGGTCTTAAAGGTTTCAATCAAGTCATTTCTTACTCTTCCAAACTCCAGTGGACATAAGCCTAAACTGTCCAACCTTTCCTCATAAGACAACCTGACCATTCCTGGTATTAGTCTAGTGAACCTTCTCTGAACTGCTTCTAACACATTTACATCTTTCGTTAAATGAGGAGACTGGTACTGTACACAATACTCCAGACATGGTCTCACCACTGCCCTTCTCCAATGTTAGTTGGGGTAATAGTCAGTATTAGGCGGCAATCTGAGTACCCCATTACTGTCCTGTACAGTCTGGCAAAGGCATTGAATCATAGAATGATTACAGCACAGAGGAGGCCATTTGGTCCATCATGTCTGTGCTGGCCCTCTGAAGAAGCAATTCACCTAGTGCTGCTCCCCTGCCTTTTCCTTGCTGCCTTGAAATTTTTCTCCTTTTCGGATAATGATCCCTTTTGTAAACCTCAGTTAACCACATTCTCAGGCAGCACATTCCAGATCCTAACCACTCGCTGTGTAAAAAAGTTTCTCCTCATGTCGCCGTTGCTTCTTTCGCTAATTACCTTAAATCTGTGCCTTTTGGTTCTCAATCCTTCCACCAACGGAAACAGATTTTCCCTATCCACTCTGTCCAGAACTCTCATGATTTTGAATTCTTCTATCAAATCTCCTCTCACTCTTCTCTTCTCCAAGGAGAACAGTCCCAACTTCTCCAATCTAAGTATCTGAAGTTCCTCATCCCTGGATTCATTCTCATGAAACTTTTCTGCAGCCTCTCTAATGCCTCCGCATCCTTTTTAAAATGTGGTGCCCAGAACTGGACACAATGCTCCAGTTTAGGCTGAACCAGTGTTTTAAACAAGTTTAACATTTTCGGTGAATGGTGTATTTTGTACCTTACAACTTAACAATGAACCAGGCTGTTAAATAACTCACCTTTCGCCTTTTATCAAAGTTGATCAAGCCTCCCTGTGAATTAGAAATGAACAGATTAGTTGAGGTCAAACTGTGGGGTGTATGTGTGTGTGTGTGTGTGTGTGTGTGTGTGTGTGTGTGTGTGTGTGTGTGTGTGTGTGTGTGTGTGTGTGTGTGTGTGTGTGTGTGTGTGTGTGTTCCTTCATGTGTATGTGGTGGTCAGCTATCCAGCTTAGGAAGGCATCACAGGCCAAGCTGATCCTGACTGCTCCCAACATCCCAACTAGTGAGCTATCCCACAGGAAGGGGGAGGTCGATTCAAAGTGATGGGGGTGGGTTCATTCTTAGCTTCTTTCGGACAAGGGCACTCAGGCCAATTAATCTGTTATTCCTATTTCCGGATCAAAACCAGAAAGCAAATCCCTTTAAGAACAAAGTTCTCAACTGTTAGCAGTCTGAGAGCAGCAGGACTGTTAAATTATAAGGCTTGCTTGATGCTCAGTCAGAATAAACAGAACAATCCTACACAAGGCAGGCCAAGATATTTAACAGGCCTTATTGAAATTGCACACCATTCTGTTAGGATCATTACTGTGGTTTAGTTAAACTGAGCCTGAAGAGCCCCAAATCCTGCAAGCTGATGTTACTGTTGTCCACTTTGTTCCCTCACCCATCTCCCGATGGTATTGACCTCTTGCTTTACTGGACCCGTGCATCACCCAAATGGTAACTTGCCGTGTGTGTGAGACCAGACGGTGGATATGCACACACAGGGGCCTGTCACACAGGAGCCTGAGACTGTCCTCAGCTGCCGTCTGGTCACACGCCCTTTCCAACAGGGGTCGCAGGACAGTGAATGGGAATCCTGGATGATGTTCCCTTTCTCTAGCCCAGGGACACTGAGTCCAATTCGAGCTGACCACTGTTGGATTGGTAGCGGGGACTGTAATGTTTGGAGATCAAACAACAACAACTTACATTTATACAGCGCCTATAACATGGTAAAACATCCCAAGGCACATCACAGGAACGTAATCAAACAAGATTTGACACTGAGCCATACAGGGAGATATTATGGCAAGGTAGGTTTTAAGGATCACCTTAAAGGAGGTAGGGAGAGGCAGAGAAACGGGAAGATTTAGAGAGGGGATTCTGGAACTGAGGGCCTAGGCTTGGCCACCAATGGTGGGGTAAGGAAATTGGGGATGTGCAAGTGACCAGAATTGGAGGACGGCAGAGATCTGAGAGGGTTATAGTGCTGGGGGAGGTTTACTTAGTTGCTGGGCAGTGGGTTGGGGTTGGTGGGCGAAAGGCCATAGAAGGTTTGAGACATGGATGAAAGCCTGTGACTCTACTGATCTGTGAGGCGCAGTCCTACAGTAACAGAGCCTTTAGGGGAGTCACTTTTTATTTAATTTGCGTAAGGCTAGAAATGATCATTTATGATCGATTCCAAATGATTGCTTAACACATTTATATGACAATTAAACAGAAGAATTGACCCATTTAAAACCAACAGTTAATTCCTTACTTAATCCAGTGGAGAGAGAACACATTAAGCGTCTGTGGTCAAATGTCACAAGCACTGGTTTCTAGGCTATGACTGTTTATTATATAAATTGAAAGCCGCTTTGGAAGAATATGCCAGACTGTTTTTCACTTACATCCAAATGATCTTTCACTGCAGTGTCCAACATAACCAGGTCAGTGAGAAAGGTCCCCAGGTATGGGATCGTACCTTGCATGACACCCTAGAGAAACACAACAGACAGCTTTTTGAATATATTGCTGATTTGCAAACCAGAACATTGAGGCTGGGGCAGGGCAATGGAAAATGGCAGTGGATGGGTCTTTCGCCATAGCGATTTGCACTTGTTCCTCATGACACCATGCAAATTCCCAACCTGTCCTAGCAAGATTGGCAGTCAGGAGTTAGAGTGAGCCCAGGTTCGTCAATCAATGTATAGTAAAGGTGTGGCAAACCACCACAGGGTGCGAGTTGGCAGAGCACCATGAAAGACGGCAAAGAGAGTGGGGTTGCCAACACTCCAGGATTGTCCTGGAGTCTCCAAGACTTAGAAGGTTAACCTCCAGGACTCTGGTGCCAGAAAATCAGGAGAAAATCAGAGGACAATTACAAGAAATTGTTTTTTTTTTCATTTTCTTTGAAAACCTTCATTTGTTAGAAAAATAAGGAGTCGGTCAGGGGGAAGCTGATTGACAGTCAATAATCATCCAATGAGTCATTAAGTATCTGTTCACCTTGCAGTTGGCAGGTGAGGACAGTGCTGGGTAGTCCAATGGTGAGAGCATGGGCAGGAAGCTGTGGGAGACAGCATGTCATGTGATGAAATCTCCAGGGATACATCCCAATGGCAACTCTCAAGCAGAGCGGGAGGAAAAACTTAGAGTGGGCCACATTCATTCCATAGAGCAGCTTCCTTAATAGTGGGGGCTTGGGAGTAGGCCTTTCCTCTTTGCTAGGCCAAAGAGCCTTGGAAAGGGGAGGAGAAAATGTATCCTCAGGCTCCAAAACAAAATCGAGGAAAGGCACAAGATTAGCGGGATCTCGATTAGCAGTATTCCTGTTACCCTCTCAATTACTACCCACTCCTTTTAATTCAAAGTTGTTTAATTCCAGTTTTTATTCCCCAATTGCTCCAGCACTGAATTCCCATTTTGTTTAGTTAAGATTATTGAGATTTTTTAAGTGCAAGAAAAAAACAACTTTGAATAATCAGCTGCAGAGTCATCTGCCAATTTCTATGAGTTGCTGGGAAGGGCACGGATCATTGCAGATGGCCAAAATACTCAATAGTTCCAACGTGCAATCTTTAAAGAAACTTGGCTCTTTTTCAGATCTTGATACAAAAATGGTTTGAACATGAATTAAAAAAACACAGATGTTCAGTTTTTCATTTGCCTTTCATTTCCCACAAACAGGTTTCAACACATGAACCTACCATTTCCTTTTGGTGTTGTTGTCGTTTCTGAGCCCTTTTTGGGTTGATATCAAGTGTGGCGAACTTTGAGGTTCCCTCCTAGAGTTTAAGGGGTAAAATAAAAAGTGGGAGACAAGCACAGTGAGCATCCAGGAACAGGACAGGCATTGTAAGTAGTTGTATGAAAATACTCTCCCACACAAGTATGTACTAGCTGCTAAACCCGGCCATTCCTATGGGTGGCAGCACAATGCCTGACAATGGCATTTTGCCTGCGATGTAAACAAAGGAAGTAAATCTATCGGTATTTCCAACAGCCATGATAAGAAGATAAATTTGCATTTCTATAATGCCTGCCACGACCTAAGGATGTCCCAAAGCAGTTTACCCACCAATTTTTGAAGTGTAGTCACTGCTGCTATGTGGGAAATGCTGCAGCCAATTTACACACAGCAAGCTCAATCCCACAAACAGCACTGTGAGAATGACCAGATCATCTGTTTTTTTATGATGCTGGTTGAGGGATAAATATTGGCCAGGACTTTGGGGAGAACTTCCCTTTTCCTCCATAAAACCTTAGGCGTCCAGTCGAGATGCAAAACAGGGCCTCGGTTTGAGTAATCCTAAAGAAGGCACCCCCGGCAGTGCAGCACTCTCTCTCTGTACCACACTGCAGTGTTCAGCAGTAGATTTTGTACTCAGGTCTCTGGAGTGGGACTATGAACCAATTTTAGACTCAGAGACAAGAGTTCCACTCACTGATCCATAGCTTGGAGAGAAATGTTTCCACAACTGGCATACAGCATGTCACTTCCGGCCCAGATATGCAACACAGTCAGGTTTTCAATTAAGTTTTGTATTTCCCCCCATTGTTTCTGCATTCTCCAACCCTGGCACTTTTAAAGGTGGGTTACAGTCCCAAGGGCATTGGCTGCTTTCCTGACACCCAAGAGACTATTCTACACGCGTAGGCCCAGGTATTGAGTCTCAGTGGAAGATCTGAACAAGAGAGGCAGCACAGCCTAGCCTATCCTGACACTGCAAGACTAAAAAACTAGCACAAGTTGACACTCCTCCCACCCACCCTCCCCATCCTAAAAATAGGTGACATTTATTCCGGAATAGCCATAAATAAGCTTCTTCACATCCACTGATGAGCTGAGCCTGAAAGGCCAGCCTCGATCAACAGTCCATACCAAGTGGTCTCACCTCAACTTGGGCAACTGTAGAGCACTAGTATCATTCCTCAATAGCTTCACCTGTCCTGATCTCTGTAAATGACCCCAACCCTACAACCCTGCGAGATTGCTGCACTCCTCCAGTTCTGGCCTCTTGTATGTCCCCGATCATAATCGTTCCACCATTGCCAGACACATCTTCGGCTGCCGCCTGCAATTCCCTCTCTAAACCTCTCCACCTGTCTCTCCTCCTTCAAGGTGTTCCTTTAAATCTACATCTTGAACCGAGCCTTTTGTCATCTGTCCTGATATCTCTTTATGCGACTTGGCATCACATCTTTGATAATGCCACTGTGAAGCACCTTGGGACATTTTACTCCATTCAAGGTACCATGTAAATGGCAGTCGTTGTTGTTAACGCCTCTGGGGTGGTGAAAGAGGGAGAAATCGACCAAGTTTCCTGCTCCTGATCATTTTTCATTGGCCCTGCTGGGAAATGTGTTCGGTTGAGGATAAGCTCAAGCAATTCTAGCACACAAGGAGAAACTTCTTCTCTTGGAGGATAGTGAGCATTTGGAATTCTCTACCTCAGAGGGCTGTGGATGCTCAGTCGGTGACTTTATTTAAGACAGAGGCTGAGAGATGTTTGGGTATTGAGGGAATTAAGGGACTTGGGGATGGTGCAGGAAGGCGGAGTTGAGATAGAAGGTCAGCCACAATCCTGTTGAATGATTGAAGCCGGCCCGCGGGGCCAAATGGCCTACTCCAGCTCCTATTTCTGAAGCTCTTACAAGTTCAGGCTGTCAATGTTGGCATCATGTGGCTTTCGGAGTATAAGGGCATGATTACTGAGCCTGATCCAGACCTTAGCCCACAAACACCCACACACACAACATGCCAGCATTGGGCGGTAGTCAGGAGTGGGAGCCCTCTCACTTATCTCTAGATAGCAGCCCAACCAGGGACTTAAATGAAAAGGAAAATATTTTAAAAACCTTTAATTGTGACTATTCTGATGTCAGTGGAAGGAAATAAATAGATAAGTATTCGGGCTTTCCCTCACACTGCTTATCACGCCCACACAGATGTTGGAACACAAACAGGCTTTTCCACATTAAGAGAAATTTCTTCTCTGTATCTGCCTGGGGGATTTCTACACACTGACTCCCCCCCTCCCCTCTGTGGTTACCAGATAACATCCTGGATAGTCCCTTACGAAGTAATTCCCCTCACGTTTTACTTCTCGACACTGGGTGGGATTTTCCGGCCCCTCCCACTGGCGGGATCTTCTGGTCCCATCAAAGTTAATTAAAGGGGATTTAAATGGATCACCACATCCGCTGTGGGAAAACTCACCACGGCAGCGGGTCAGAAAGTCTCAGCGACTGTTTCTCTGCCAAATCTCCCCCCGCCTTTCACCTGCTCCTGGAGGCAGCATCAGCCCCTTGTTGCATGGAACACTTGTTCCCTTCTGGGGTCTTTGCTGAAGTGAATGTGTCTCCTGTTTGAAGTTCGACAATGAGAACAGTGAGCAAGAGAAGGAATCTTGGCTAGTTCTCACTCCTTCTGGGCTCAGAATGCTGAAACCGTACTGCCCCATTGTGCCTGAGATAAGACAGCCTTATAGCACAGAGGGAGGCCGTTTGGCACATCATGCCTTTCCAATCCAATCCCACACTCCCCTCTTTCCCCCTGAAGCCAGCAAATTGGGCTTCTTCGTGTGAATAGAGTCATAGAATCAATGGTTACAGAACAGAAAGAAATTATAGGCCCCATTGTGTCTGTGCCAGCTCTCTGCAAGAGCAACTCAGTCCTATTGCCCCACCTTTTCCCCACAGCCGTGCAAATCTTTCCTTTCCAGATTATTATAATTCCATTTCGAAAGCCTTGATTTTTTTTTTAATTCATTCATGGGATGTGGGCTTTGCTGGCTGGGCCAGCATTTATTGCCCATTACTGGTTGCCCTTGAGAAGGTGGTGGTGAGCTGCCTTCTTGAGCCGCTATAGTCCATGTGGTGTAGGTACACCCACAGTGCTGTTAGGGAGGAAGTTCCAGGATTTTGACCCAGCGACAGTGAAGGAACGGCGATATACTTCCAAATCAGGATGGTGAGTGACTTGGAGGGGAACTTCCAGCTGATGGTGTTCTCATCTATCTGCTGCACTTGTCCTTCTAAATGGTAGTGGTTGTGGGTTTGGAAGGTGCTGCCACCACACTCTCAGGAAGTGACTCCCAGATTCTAACCACTCGCTGCATAAAAAAACAAGTTTTTCCTCATGACACCTTAGGTTCTTTTTCCAATCACCTGAAATCGGTGTCCTCTGGTTCTCCACCTTACAGCTAAATGGAACAATTTCTCCCAATCTACCCTGTCCAGACCTGTCATAATTTTGAATATCTCCATCAAATCTCCTCTTAAATTTCTCTAAGGAGAACCCCAGCTTCTCCAATCTACCCTCATAACTGAAGTCCCTCACCCCTGGAACCATTCCCGCAAATCTTTTCTGTTATATGACGTTTATCATATAACCCCTGTGAGATCAGTTACAGTAACATAGACCAGGGATTAAGTGTGGGATCCCTTTCGTTAATATGACTCAATACCACACTTGACTGTGCCTTTACCCACTAACTCTCCTCCTCCTTCTCAATTTCTCTTCCAGTACTGACTTAAGATGCTATCCTCTTCCTGGCTGTTCAGGAGAGTTTAAGGGTAGTTCCAAATGAGCGACTCTTGTTTTCATTGCTAACTCGATGACTTGGAGGTAGCAACCGCAAACCCACCACTCCACTGACCTTGCAAAACACACTGTAAGCAAAGTTAACTGAGTGATGAGGGCGTGGGTGGGGCGGGTGGAGGTGGAAATCAGTGTTGCGTAACAGTCAAAAATGTGCTGCAGTGCAAAAAAACTTTCCCCTAGCAGAGTCTCCAGGGTTTTGCCAGGAACTGGGGCAGGTTTAAACACCTCCGCTGACAGCAAAACCCATTTCAGAGCCTGTGTTTGACACTCAGGCAATCAGCTGGCCACCTTTAGGCGAGCAACCTCTAGCAGAGGTGCCTGCAAGAGCAAGGAAGCACATCTGAAAACATCATTCATTGAATACTGGGCGTATGACCACATCCTGCCACCAGATCTCCAATGTATTGACAACAAGCACGAAAATACTGACCATACTGCTACTTCCAAGAAATTGAGTATTTGTAACCTTCACTGCTAACCACATTGCAGGTCTTATACAATACTGTAAATTGGTCATTCAATACCCTCAGGCTTCCTGCAAGATTGTTTTATTATTAAAAATGCTAGTGAAGCCAAATTCTTTTAATTTCCTTTGGTAATGTTCTTTGTGAGGTTGTTAAGATAACTTTGTACCAAAGGCCATCGTTATGGATTCACTTCTGCTAAGTGACAACCCTCTCGAGTTCAAAAACAACGTGCATTTAAATAGTGTCTTTTAATGTGTTAAAGTGTCCCACAGTGGAACATTATCAAACAAGATTTAACACCAAGCTAAAACTCAGTCTCTGTGTTCCTGGCCTGCGGAGTAGAGTTCAGTCAAGATTGTCACTTCTCATTACTATCTAGTGGCCTAGCCTGCTGCCAGGTGAGTGTGTATGAGCATGTATGTGGTGACTGAGAGCTGGCTTTGATAGCCCCCTTCATCTGGCCTCACATGATGAGCAGCCACTTGGGTGAAGTACAAACCAGCTAACAGACCCAACCCCGAGGTGGGGGTTGGAAAACTCTAGTGGGTTCATAAGACAAACGGCGAGCTCCTACCTTGATGAGGAGCTCACGGCTCAAGGAGTGGTTGTTGTCGTCAGAGAAGATTTCCGACAATTCCTGGAATATCCGGAAGTTCTCTCTGTGTGATTCCAATCAAAGGCACACAATGTTAAAAACCAACAAAAGTCTCACAAGAAAACCGGTAATGGTGACACATCTAGCAATTTGCTGACAAAATTATCAGAAGAGGCTAAATCATTATCCCAGGCAGGGAGGGCTGGAGATTCTGGAATTATCTTGCACACATTCCGAGTACACAGAATACTTACAAGATAGGTCAGACTTATTTTGAACTTGTCCACTACATCGTTGAGTTTGTTTGCATGGGCAGCTGCAGTGTGAATTGTGTAATCATGCCTGTTACTATATAGTATTGCATGTATCATGTTATAAGCCACCACGGATTCCTGACCACTGGTTTAATTCGTTTCCGTGGAAACCCATGTAAGCGCAAATGACATATTTAAAGTGCTGGTTGGTTGGCTAGTTTGGAAGGAAGAATTGAACCGCCAGCTCCTATTACATAACGCTGTGAAGGGTGTTAGCTACACATGCTAACAATGGGCTCCCAAACAGTGCAGATGGCAAGCGCACTACTCATGTGGGAGGGAGTCACACGCAGGAAGTTCTTGACGATTGAATCCCAGTCTGTCATGAGTTAACTGACCACATCACAAGTGCCAATCAGGGTACCACAGCATTGGCCTCAGTGCCCATTGGCTGAGGGATAGTCCAATTCTAGCCAGCGTTTCCTGCCACCATACTGTAAAGCACATGTGCAAAAGGCCTCCTTTGAATGCATATGCTTTAAAGCACAACATTTGAAGTAAAGCATCTGTTTAGCCAAACCCTTTCTGTGGAAAAAAGATGATCAAAAGATGCCAGAATGTGGCAGCTACCAATAACTTATCAAAACTCCACACTGCGGAGGCTGCGCGGAGGAGTTTAAAGGTTGCCGCTCGTGAACATTAAGACTGGAAGGTCCCAAGTGCAATCTAAGGTCTCTGCTGTGTTAGCTGCTATCAGCAGAGGCAGTAGTGAGCGCTGCAATTGGTATCACGCTCCCAGGCTGTGGGTAGGGCTTGCTGTTTTTTTAAAATTCACTTTATGGGATGTGGGCGTCGCTGACTAGGTGGAGCATTTGATGCCCAACCCTAATTGCCCTTGAGAAGGTGGCGGTGAGCCGCCTTCTTGAACTGCCGCAGCCCCTGTGGTGTAGGCACACCCAGAGTGCTGCTAGGGAGGGAGTTCCAGGATTTTGACCCAGCGACAGTGAAGAGAGAAAACTAATTAACAGGAAAAAAAAATGAATAACAATGAAACCTTTATCTTGCTCCTACCTCGACACCTCGTCCCAACTTTTCTTGAGCCTGTGAACCGAGTTGCATTGTAAGGCAGAGAGAATGGCTCGTAGCGAGGAGAAATTTTTGAAGATTCTGCACTCCTGTGGTAAAGAAAGACGAAGACTGCTGATAGGGAGTAAGGTTTTAAACTTTTATCTCTCTACTTTTTTCAAGGAGGTTCTATTTTTTAGCTTTCCATCCCAGGACTGGCCAATGTAGAATATAGAGCTCCTTCTGCCAACCCTTCAGGATTGTCCTGGAGTCTCCAGGAATCGAAAATTAACCTGTCGAACATTCCTTTGAACAAAATCCAGGATAAAAATAATTGGGCATTTAAAAACATTTTTATCATTTTCTCTTTTGTTTATCGCCTGTAGAAATAACAGAGATCAGGGAAAAGAGGCTTTTTTATTCTTTCACAGGATGTGGGCATCGCTGGCTAGGCCAGCATTTATTGCCCATCCCTAATTGCCCTTGAGAAGGTGGTGGTGAGCCGCCTTCCTGAACTACCGAAGTCCGTGCGGTGTAGGCTCTTTGCCTGGATGTTTCTCAGCTGTCAATCGGGTCATGACGAAGAGTCATCTGGACTCGAAATGTTAACTCTGTCTTCCTCTCCACAGATGCTGTCAGACTTGCTGAGTTTTTCCAGCAATTTCTGCTTTTGTTTCAGATTTCCAGCATCCGCAGTATTTTGCTTTTACATTCAGCCAGAGTTGGCCACCTGCTTAAGTCTTGGGCTTTTACCACTCTCGGCCTTTAGGAGGGCCAGTGATAAGCTCATGATTCCCCCTCCTCAGTGACCCATCTCACAACAACAACTTCTAATTATATAGCACCTTTAAAGAAATTAAATATCCTAAGGCATTTCACAGGAACGTTTATAAAGCAAAATGTAACAGCGAGCTGCATGAGGAAATATTAGGACAAATGGCCAAAAGCTTGGTCAGAGATAGGTTTTATGGAATGTTTTAAAGGAGGAAAGTGAGGTAGAGAGGCAGAGAGGTGTAGGTAAGACTGGGATCCCCACCATGTGGGATAATCACATATAGCATTCTGCATCTTATTCTTCTGCGATGTAATAGATCTTAGGCTGTTACTGAATTCATTCCCATTGAGCAGGTCCAGCTTCTTTCTTACTTACCCTGGCCACCTCAATCCATCTCTCAATGATCTTAGCTCTCTGTTGAGCTTTCAGCGTCTTGTCGCTCAAACAGGTTGCAATGACACAGTTCGTCACTCTGTTAAACTGCGTGACGGTTGCACGAATTGTGGGTGCCAAATGTTCTTTCCCTTTCTTGTCTCTCTGGGACCAGATGCTTCCTAGGCAGTGATATGGAACGACTTTCTTAAACAACTCCTGTATAACAGAAACAGAATCTCGTAACTGATACCCTTTGCAAAATGGATAAATTATAGAAATTTGATTTATTTTTTTTCGTTCTTGAGATCTGTGGTATCACTTGCAAGGTTAGTGTTTGTTGCCCATCCCTAGCGGCCTTGAGAAGGTGGTGCTGGGCCACTTTCTTAAACCACTGCACTCCATGTGCTGTGTGTACAGTCACGGTGCTTTTCGGAAGGGAATTTCAGGATTTTGATCCAGACACAGTGAAGGAACGGCTGATATAGTTCCAAGTCAGGATGGCATGTGACTTGGGGGGGAACTTGCAGGCGGTGGTGTTCCCATGCGTCTGCTGCCCTTGTCCTTCTAGTTGGTAGAGCTCGTGGGTTCAGAAAGTGCTGTCAAAGGAGCCTTGGTGAGTTGCTACAATGCATCTTGTAGATGGTACACACTGCTGCCACTGTGCGCCGGTGGTGAGGTAATGAATGGTGAAGGTAATGGATGGGGTGCTGATCAAGTGAGCTGCTTTGTCCTGGATGGTGTTGAGCTTCTTGAGCGTTGTTGGAGCTGCACTCATCCAGACAAGTTTAGAATATTCCATTACGTTCGTTACGATGTTCCAATTTGTTTGCTTGGTATTAGGATTAAACAATTTAAGAGCATTCTGATCATTTGGCAGGCTTGAGGGGGCTGAAGGGCCTGCTTCCATTTCAGTGATCCAATGATCAAACCCATATCCCAATGTAGAGCCTGGTGCACACATCAGTAATGTGGATGTGGAGTTCGTCCTCTAAAATGAATGAAGTGGAAGCCTTGCAGGGCTCTGTAACCTCAAAACACTTCCAGAGGGTGAAGCCCCAAACAGGGAGCTCAAAGTTGTGAAATCTGCCCTGTATCTCTAAGTAGACGGAAGAGCTACAAACTAAAAATGGTCAATCAGCAGCAGTGCTGGGGGAAAGGGGTAGTTTTAAAAAGTCGTTGCTGTGGAAACCAACTAGCATTGAATCTAACCCATTGGGTGGAAAATAAGGGAATTGCCAAAAGCTCAAGATAATGGAAACACAACGTGACTGGAATGAATCTAAGGCTGAGGACAACGACCTTTCTGAGGGCACAGGAAGGAAGTGTTGGTTGGTTATCACGCTCGATCATTCATGTGCTTTCACAACAGAATAACTGACAAGCCTTATGCGTTACTCACTGCATCCATTAATGTAAACTGCTCAGCCACCACGTTAGCAAAGAAGGAGAGAAAGTCGGGCTTTCCATCTTCAAATCCATTCTCTTCCACCATAGCGAACGTGCAGCTACTGTGATCAACTGCTGTAACGACACAAACAGGTATTTTTAACTATCATTAAAACTAGCTCTTCCACACACACATCACCTATTTACACATTAGAGAACCATTGGATTTTGCCCTATTTGACCTATTGTACATCCCCGATTTTTATCACTCTACCGCTGGCAGCCAAGACTTCAGCTGCCCAGGCCCCAGGCTCTGGAATTCCCTCCCTAAATCTCTCCACCTCTCTACCTGTCTTTCCTCCTTCGAGACATTCCTTACTAAAATCTCCTTACGCAGCTTGGTGGTCAAATTGTGCTTGATGACGCTACTATGGGACGCTTTACTATGCTAAAGGTGCTATATAAATGCAAGTTGCAGTTGTTCAATTGTTTGAGAATCCATCATAATCTAAACAGCCAGGAACAGACAGTGACATCACTGACTAACCATCTGTACAGTGGATATGCTGCGTGTAAACGCTTTGAAAAGAGAATGGCACTGGTTGGACATTGCAACAAAAGGGCTGGATCAGGGAGCTATTTACGTTCACAGAGGTGGAGACTCCTGTTTTTTTGTTTTCTCTCCAATTCTCCTTCCAATTATCTCTCTTTATCCTCATGGAGTTGCCTCATGTTGGTAGCTATGCAGCTGTCTGATACATCACCCCAAGTAAGGAAACAATAATACTGGAACTGAGAGATTATAGCTATCAGGGAAGTCTGAACTGGCAGGGGCTCCTTTCTTCATAAAGTGAAGGCTAAGGCTGATCTGACTTGTTAAGATTATGAAAATATTTTACAGGATTGGAGTAAATGTTTCCACATGTGGAGGAGATCAAAACTAAGGGTCATAAAGATAGTCACTGATAAATCCATTAGGGAACACAGGAGAAACGGCTTTACCCAGACACTGGTGAGACTATGGAACTGGTTACCACAGGGAGGGGCTGAGGTGGATAGCATCAGTGCATTTAAGGGGAAGCTAGATGAACACTTGAGGAAGAAAGGAACAGAAGATTATGCTGATCAGTTGAGATAAAGAGGAGTACAAGGAGGATCTTGCGCAGTGTAAACACTGGCATGGACCAGCTGGGCCAGAGGCCTGCCTCCATGCTGTACGCTCCATGTAATTCCAGGTAGTTATACCGAAATGTCCATTTTCCACGGGTGAGCTCAGGTAGCAAGGGTTTTCAGGCTATTCCGCTGCAGGGGCATTACAGCTGAGCCTGATCCTGTGCTCATTGCTATTGAGAAGTGACAGTGTACAGTGCTCAGGCTCTAACAGGATCAGTCCTGGTGCCCCTCACAGTTAAAATAGCTTGGTAACAATCTGGACTTCTCTTCGATAAATGGGCACTAGAATGAGGTACCAAATGCTGCCAATTACAGCAGTGGAATTGTACCCAGGGAGGAAAAGAATGAAAGATTTGCATTTATATAGCACCTTTAATGATCACCGGATCTTTGAAAACGCTTTACATCCAATGAAGTGTTTTTGAAGTGTAGTCACTGTTGTACTGTAGCAAGCGCAGCAACCAATTTTCTCACAGCAAACTCCCACAATGAGCAATGTGATAATGAGCAGATAATCTTATTTTTTTGTGATGTTGATTGAAGGATAAAAATTGGCCAGGAGGTGATTTTTCTTCAAAATAGCGACATGGGATCTTTTACATCTACCTGGGTAGAGAGATAGGGGCTTGGTTTAACATCTCCTCCAAAAGTCAGCGCCTCTGACAATGTAGCACTCCCTCAGTACTGCACTGGAGTGTCAGCCTTGACTTTCTGCTTAAGCTCTGAAGTGAGACTTGAATCCAGAGCCATGACTTAGAGGCAAGAATGCTACCCACTGAGCTGCAGCTGGAGTCAGTGTTAAGTTTGGGTTGTGTGGATGGTGTATAGGGGCGGCTGGAGAGGGGCAGAGGGAGACCTACCATCCTGATCAGGCTCTGGTTCCTTGTGCCTTTGGAATGTGCCGAGCAGGATATGGGCACGACGTTGCAGATCCGAACCCGGAAACATCTGATGGATGTAGGCGTGTAGATGCTTCAGGCAGGAGTAGTCCGGCGGTTTCCTGAAATCTTCAGAATACTGATCGAGCCAGGCGCCAAGGATCGATGAAATAGTGCTGGAAGAAGAGGAGCGAGGCTTGTAAACACTCTGCAATGGACCATTGATATTTCCTGCCAATCCTCCAAAAGGGCATGGGCACTATGGCTCCAATTTATAGAGGACAAGGAGAGACTGTACAGGAGATATGCACTTAAGCATGGAGGGAGGAAGTCCATTTGGTTCATCTTCCCCTTTTATCCACAAAGTAACTACAGTCCACTCTTTCATGGAGTTTAACGTAATAAATCTCCTGAGGAAGCTCTTGCTGTGTTTCTTTCTGGCCCAAAGATAAACAAAGCCCAGTTTTCATGACATTTGTCTACCTTTGGGCCTACTCCTGCCCCTAATTCGTATGTTCATATGTTCTCTATTTACTTACAAAGACCAATTGGACACAAATGGCTTCCAAAACTATGTGAAGCTTACTATCAGTGTCGAATCACCTTGGCACATTTCCCTGGTCACAGTGAAAATGTGCAGAGGAATGGAAACTATTGTCACAAGGCAAAATGTGTCAGCTTTCCCAGAAATAAAGCTCCATATCTGGAGGCACTGTCCCTTTAGGAATACGGCACATCAAAGCACACTCATTACTCAACATTCTGGGTGTCAATGACTCACATGACATTGCAAGAATTACCAGCAGAAGAAGTCCTTACTTTTTCAATTCTACCCTGTCATCTGGTGTAAGCTTGGATACATCTCCATTCATTTGATGTAAATTTCCATATCTGTAAGATAATAGAGAGGTTATAACAGAGAAGTGAGCATTGTTTGAAAAGAAAAGGACTGGACAGCTTTTTAGATCATGTCAATTGCTGGCTACACTGTCCTGTCCTAAAGACCTCTGATTCGGTCTATATGGTTTGCGCTGGGTCAGCTGTAGCTACTCAGATTCCAAAGGTTTCAAAATTCGGCCTATGACCCAACTGGATCAGTAAGTCCAGCACACGAGGTCATTGACTTCTCCAGGGTGTGGTTCCACCATCTGATAACTCACTCCAATTGCCATGTTGCATGAGAGAACCTAGACAAACCAAGACAACCTAAATGGACACTGAACAGACATTAGCATGTGAGCCCTGGCTGATGGTATTTTCCTTTGCCTCCCCCCCAAGCCCCCACCAACCTCAGGAATGCTAAACTGCCCCACCTCCCATATGCCTCAATGCTCCATTTACCAAGTAAATCACATGGGCAACTCAGTGGAATCAGCTGGTTACATAGAATGTACAGCACAGAAACAGGCCATTCAGCTTAATGCCAGTCTTTATGCTCCACACATACCACCCCCCCCCCACTTCAAGCATATCCTTCTCTCTCAAGTCTTTGTCTAGCATATCTTTAATGCATCCATGCTTTTCGCCTCAACTATTCCTGGTGGTAGCAAGTTCCGCATTCTAACCACTCACTGGGTAAAGAAGTTTGGATTTATTAGTGACAATCTTATACTGATGGCCCCCAGTTCTGGTCTCCCCAACAAGTGGTAATAATCTTTCTGCGTCTACCCTACCAAGCCTTTTCATAATCTTAAAGACCTCCATCAGGTCACCCCTTCAGCCTTCTCTTTTCTAGTGATTAGAGCTCCTGCTATTCAGTATTTCCTGGCAGGTTTAACCTGTCAGTTCTGGTATCTGCCCGTCCACCTCTGTTGCTGTTACCTGTTCAGCAGCAGGTCTAACACTTGTTTGGTCGTTGCGAAGGCCCGGTAAGTGCAGAGGAAGATGGTGACGTAGGTGGAGTCGTTGCCTTTGAAGGCAGACACCAGGTACTCCACGAGTTTCTCCAGGGTCCCAGCCTTGATGGTCCGCACTTTGCACGTTTCGTACAGGTTCATCGCTGTCTCGCTATCTACCTGGAAGAGAAAGAAAACGCACGTCATGGTGACCTGGGTGGTTGCCAGGTTTAGAGGCAGTTTGACTGCGGGCAGGACATTCTGCTCCCCAACACGCAAATGAACAAACTGAACATCCTGTTATCACTGTTGTTCTAGTAGTCTGGTACAACAAGAGCTTCTTGTCCATTGTTGTTTGGTACAGCACAAGCAACAACAAAATACTATTAGTAGCCTAAATGAAGCTCCCTTGATGACTCAGGCGAGTTTATCCAGGGTGTGGTTGAATAATAGAAGCCAACAAAGCTTCATATTCATATTAGCTCTGAGGGAGCTAATCTCAGATGGGCCTGTGGTAATGAAGGGACATCACAAAGCACTTTACAGCGAGATAAGTAAATAATGAAGTGTAATCGAGTCAGCCAATTTGTGCAAAGCAAGCTCCAACAGACAGCCATGTGATAATGACCAGGTAATCTGTTTCAGGTGTAGAGTAAAGGATAGAAATTGGCCAAGAAAACTCTCCCACTCATTTCTGAAATCTCCTACATCCACCAGTGGGGGCCTTGGTTTAACATCTTAACCGAAAGATGGCACCTCTGACACTGCAGCACTCTCTCAGGACCAGTGTTCCCTCAAAGCTACACAGCGATCGAGAATGCGCCACTAGGGAACAAACAGCCTGCACACAAGCAAAACAAAAACAGAATTACCTGGAAAAACTCAGCAGGTCTGGCAACATCGGCGGAGAAGAAAAGAGTTGACGTTTCGAGTCTTCATGACCCTTCAACAGAACTCTGTTTGGCTCTGCTTTGCACTGTTTGGCTCTGTTCTGTTCTGTTTGGCTTTGTTTGGCAATGCCATGCTCTGTGTTGCTCTGTTTGGCTCTGTTTTGCTCTATTTGGCTCTGTTTTTCTGTTTTCCAGTTCTGTTGAAGGGTCATGAGGACTCGAAATGTCAACTCTTTTCTTCTCCGCCGATGCTGCCAGACCTGCTGAGTTTTTCCAGGTAATTCTGTTTTTGTTTTGGATTTCCAGCATCCGCAGTTTTTTGTTTTTATCTCTGCACACAAGCAATATTTCCTTCAAGATGCGTGCATTACTCTAAGATGCGTGCATTACTCTAAGAGAGAACCACACACTGTGACAAGCTGCACACAACAAGCAGAAGTTAGAGTTTGAGAAGTGTTAAACTTCTGCGGTGGAATTTGAATCTAACTCAGAGGTAAGAGTCCCTCCCCACTGAGCTAGGGCTGATATTGTACAGTTAACTTTGGGTTGTAAAGGAAGAGAATTGACTGTTACTCTCACTCCTGATCACTATCCGGTGATGCCCCTAGTGTCGCAGTGCTCTTCTGAATGTGGGTGCAGACTGATTGAACGTAGCTGTGACACCCTGAATGATCCAGTACCCTGGTGGCATTCACCACTGAGCCTCATGTGTCAGCACTGGAAGCTTTAGTGAGATGCCAGAGGCGTAACCTGGGACTTTCCACATGTTGCTCAAGTGGCAATGTATATATATAGCCTGGACCACAGGGGAGTTTTGAACATGTGGAGCGTAGCACAGAATCCAGGCTGACACTTCAGCGTGATACCGAGGGAGCGCTGCATTGTTGGAGGTGCCGCCATTTGGATGAGGCATTAAACCGAGGCACCATCTGCCCTCTCAGGTGGGCATGCTAGATTTTATGGCATAATTCGGAGAAGAGACGGGGAGTTTTCCCAGTGTCCTAGCCAAGGTCTGTCCCCCAAGCACAGCTAAAAATGGATTATCTGGCCATTAATTTGATTGCTGCCTTTGGGGTCTTGCTGTGCATAAATTGGCTGCCATGTCCCGCACATTCCAATGGTGACCACATGCCAAAAAAGTGCTTGATTAGCTGTAAAGCACTTGGGGAGGTCTTAAGGTTTTGCAAGGCGCTATAAAAATGAAAACTATTCATTGTTCTTTCGAAGCTTTCAAATTTAATGTAGACTTGTCGTCTGAATATTGAATGAAAACAATGCCAACTGCATTGAAAGGATAGTGATGGGAAGTGGGGAATATAAGGAAGCAAAAGCCAAGATGTGGGAGTAGGAAGGTCACTTAAGCGTTCCCCTTCTGGTGCTGCTGGGCCATGTGCGGTTTTTCATGTCTGATCACTGCTTACCCCGAGCCATCGCTGCCCTTTGCTTGCTGCCTGATGCACCTGAACTTTCCTGAGCGTTATCGTGTAGATGGCGCCATCTTCGGTCTCCTCGCCAATCTCCTGCGCAGCGCTCTGAAAAAGAAATGAAGTGGTGAGTGTGATTCCCCCACAGCCGAATAGTCTGCCAACGCTCACTCACAAGGGCATTTCTGCTTCACTTGTCCTTGTTTTAACTCACTGCTTTGCCCTGTTTGAATGTCATGGCGCTGGAGGACTTGGAAAACGTTGCTTGTTCTGAGTGCTGTTGCTCGATTGGTGGCTAACTCGTAAATCAGAACACCGTGACCGGCTGCTATTGTCAGCTTCAGATTGCGGTAAATTAATGGGAACATGGATTAAAATTTTAGCCCCGTGAGGTTCCAGCCTTTTTTTTATTCTCTCATGGGATGTAGGCGTCACTGGCAAGGCCAGCATTTGTTGCCCATCCCCAATTGCCCTTGAACTGAGCGGCTTACTGGACATTTCAGAGTCACGTGTAGGAATGGCAGATTTCCTTCCATAAAGGACGTTAATGAACCTGATGGGTTTTTACAACAATGATAGCTCTCATAGTCACCATTACTCACATTAGCATTATATTCCTGATTTATTAACTGAATTTAAATTCCACCAGCCTGCCATGCTGAGATTTGAACCCACGTTATAGAGTCATAGAGGTCATCGGCCCATCGAGTCTGTACCGGTCCCAAACAAGTACCTAACTATTCTAATCCCATTTTCCACCACTAGGCTCATAGCCTTGTATGCCGTGGCATCGCAAGTACACATCCAAATACTTCTTAAATGTTATGAGGGTTTCTGCCTCTACCACCTTTTCAGGCAGTGAGTTCCAGATTCCCACCACCCTCTGGGTGAAAGAATTCTTCCTCACATCCCCTCTAAACCTCCTGCCCCTTACCTTAATTCTATGCCACCTGGTTATTGATTCCTCCAACAAGGGAAAACGTTCCTAGATCATTAGCCTGGGCCCCTGGGTTACTAGGCCAGTGGCATTACCACAATGCCGCCATCACCCCTCCCACCCAATTGACACACTAGGGCATGGTACTCGGCCAATGCTGGTAAAACACTAAAACCGACCACCATCTATGAGGCACAAGTCAGGAGTGTGATGGAATACTCTCAAGTTGCCTGGATGAGTGCAGCTCCATAAACACTCAAGAAGTTTGACACCATCCAGGACAAAGCAACCCGCATGATAGGCACCCCATCCACCACCTTAAACATTCACTCCCTCCACTACCGACGCACAGTGGCAGCAGTGTGTACCATCTACAAGAGGCACAGCAGCAACTCACCAAGGCTCCTTCAACAGCGTCTCTGAAAACCACGGCCTCTACCGCCTAGAAGGACAAGGGCAACAGTTCCACGGGAACACCACCACCTGCAAACCCCTCCAAACCACACCACCCTGACTTGGAATTATATCGCCGTTCCTTCACATGCTGTGTCAAAATCATGGAACTCCCTTCCTAACAGCACTTTGGGTGTACCAGCACCACGCAGGAGCTCGACAAGGTGGCTCACCACCACCTTCAGGGGCAATTAGGGATGGGCACAAATGCTGGTCTAGCCAGCAACACCCACATTCCATGAAAGAGTAAATAAAAAAAGACAAATTCTGGGCGATTTTCCTTCCTCCCCTCCCCCACTGGGTACCCTTGTGGGACTCTGGATGAGATCAGCAAATCCTAACTCTTCACATCATCATCCGAGCAGTGGAACTTAAAACAAAAGAACATAACGTCAGGAAAAGGGCAAGGCTGATTAGGGCCCAGCGTGCCTGTGCCTGGTCTAGGCTCACCTGTGAGCAACGGCAAATTAAATGTCAAACCGAGAGTGGAAGGGTTTGAAAGCAATAGGATTTGGGAGTAGGAAACAGAGACGAGGAAGTAAAGGCCGTCACTCTTCATTTCTCAAGGGAAGCTGAAAGCTGTTTGTCCCTTGAGACGAGGAAGGGTCTGGAACAAAGAGTGCCCTTTGTGACATCAATAAGCCATGCTGTAAGGGCCATGTCCCACTTTATTTCTCCTGATGGTTAAGGAAGGCGGTTTTCTGGTTCATTAAACAGTTCCCCCTGTTGTTTGCCTTACCCTAAATATTAATGGATGGCTGGGCAGCCACTGAAAAGTGGAGGGGACATCACCATAGTAATGCGGTCATAGTATTCCTTTGGCCTGCTGTTGGATACAAATTACACTTGGCAATTCAGCAATTCCCACAATAACTCATTCTTTGGAAAAAAAAACAGGAAACTTCAAAAGTGACTTTATTGAGGTTTGAAAGATTAGAAAGGAGGGTGACAAGAGTTGACCCAGGTAAATTGGTTGCCATTGCAACAGCATCACATGCCGGAGAAGGTTGATTCTAGCCAAAAGGAGCAGATTTGTTGGGCCTTTTCTTGTTGCTAAAATTTAGTATGTTCTTTGTTTACGCTTAGTCTGATGCATTAGGGTACAATTGGCTGATATCTGGCAGATGGCCCCGTGGTCCGAGCACTGAAGCGTGCGGGGATATCGAATAAGGCTGAGATGAGGCTTGGTTAGGGTGTCTTCTGTCACTAGGGCAATACCAATAAACAAGGCCACTGGGGTGAAGACTGGATGCTGTATGGCGGACTGTGAACATCAGAGAACCTTTATCCCAATCGTTGAACTAATTCCTGAAGGTTTCATCACGTTTAATTCCCAGAAGCTCCAGGGCAATCCTGGACGGTTGACAACCCTATAATTAGGCGGCAGTATTTTCAGGAGAGGGAGAAAAATGGCTCCTGAGTCAGGGAAACAGGTGGTGCCAGTTCAGTGGGATGAAAGCCCTCATCATCTCTATAACATCATTGCCAAACATTAGGGCACAGCAGATAGTAAGGCGGTAAGATTCCGCTCAAACTCTTTGCAGTAATGCTCAGACCCAAGACGTTCTGACAGAGGCAAAGGTAAAATCCCTGTCAGTGTGAAAATGGGTAGTGTAGCATTGAGTCCAGAGACAGAGGCGGAATTCCTGTTGGTGTGGACCCTGGACAGTGCAGTTTCCTTATGAGACAGAAGCAGAATTCCTGTCGGTGAGGAAGGTTAAGGTCATTAAGGCCGATTCCTCTGGCCATCCATTTGAAATTCTGAAGTCCGTAGTGTATTGTTGATTAGTCTACCTTTTGTCCTTTTGCTCCTTTAGATAATTAATAATTGTTTTGTTGTTTTATTTTACTCTTTATTCAATAAACTTTGGCATTATTTGCTAAGAAAAACAATATAAGTGGGTAAACCAATTGGTAATGAAACCTGTTCAAATAAACAATAATGAATCAACCCTTCAGGATTGAAGTACTGCTTGCCCCATACACAATAAACACTTCCTTGCCTCTCACCTCATGCACCTGGGAGCATCATCACAATAAGGGACTGTCCACAAATCTCATCACAAAAGGTGAGGCTTTGAGAGGGGAGTCATACACATTTTGTGTTATATCAAATTACCAAATTTCATCTTTAAACTTTCAGGGGAAGCAGGCTAGATGGGGGTGGGTGGGGGGGGCGGGGGTGAGAAAAGTGTACCTTTGAACTTATGTGGAAAAGGATGAGATTTAGGGATGGTGCCTAACACAACAATCAGAAACCGCACTTGATGGGCAACTGTGAGCAGTGGATTCTTTCCGTCAAAAGTCAATGAGCTCTCACTGTGCATGTGACTTGTCCGTCAGTATTTACTCTTTATATGATCTTTGCTGTAGATAGATATTCAGTGGACAATTTTGCCTTTCAGGAATCTGCGATTACCTGGGTACTGCATGACTATTGTTATAAAATGCAAATACTCAGAACTGAGGGGGCCTACTACTTCTGCCTTGTATATGCAACCTTGCCAACTTTACCCACCACTTGTTGAGCCCCAATTTGCATCATGGATGGTTTCTTGCATTTCCCCCTTCCTGTTGAAAGGACATTTTGAATCTGCCCTTCTGACTATTTTTTTAAAATTTAAAAACTCTAGTCCGAATATATATGTTTGCGCACATATTCATAATGATGAGGGGTTTGGACAAAACAGATAGGGTGAAACTGTTCCCATTGGTGGAAGGGTCGATAGCTCGAGGACAACGACCTAAAGTGATTGGCGGAGGAACCAGAGGCGGTGTGAGGAAAATGTTTTTTTTAACGCAACAGATTCAATCATGGCTTTCAAAAGGGAATCGGATAAGCTGCTGAAGGGGAAAGAAATTGCAGGGCTACGGGGAAACGGTGGGGAGAGTTAAAGGCGCTATATAAATGCAAGGTGTTAGTGTTGCAGTAAGGAAGGGATCTACCCAGGGTGAGTGCATGGCTTCTACGTTCAGCGCTCAGCCCTACTTTTAGCTAGAATGGGCGCTATTTGTGGTAAACCTGTCAACAATTAAAGGGCAGCCTCCTTTCTGAGATGACAGAGTCTGCACAATCTTGACAGCAGCGTCTTTTCTATTTTGGCCTTTTCCTTACATACAAATTAAGAGTTCATTGAATTGTGCACCGTCTCTAGGCTTTTTTTTACAGAGTGGATTGTAATAAAAACCAGGACTAGATTTCACTGGGAGGTGGACTATCTAACTGAACACTTACACATTGCTTCATCAAAACATCTCACACTGTAAGTTATGTATACAGTCCAACGCCTAGAACAAACAGCAAGCACTCTGCACCTGGTGATTCCCACAATTGTCAATGAGATAAATAACCAGTTAATTTGTCTCTGGTGATATTAGTTGAGGGAATGAATCTAATCGAGGACACTCTGTTCTTAGGGGTGGGGTGTTTATCTTGCACCATGGCCTGTGTAAAGGTTCAGTTTGGGGCCTCTCCGTTTGACTAGACAATGATAATAAATACTACCAGGCAAAAAGAACTAGAGCAGAGATGAAGAGTTTTTTTCACACAGTGAGCTGTTGTAGTCAGGAAAGCATTGCCTAAAAAGATGGAAAAAGAAGATTCAATAATAAGTTTCAAAATGGAATTGGATCAATACCTGAAGGAGGGTAAAAACTGGAGGGCTAGGAGGGAAGTGCAAGGGAGTGAGAGTAATAACCTTAACAAAGAGGTAGGATGGGCCAAATGGTCTGCTCCGGGGCTGTAAAATTCTATACTTGATACGGCATCAACTCCGCACACATGGATCATGAAAAAGCCAGTTTGCAAGAGGCACTATAGAAATATCTGGCTGCTAACATCGAGTAGGTGTGTTATCGCTGAACCCTCTTGTCGCCACTGACTGGCTCAATGTAAGCACAGGGGTTGAGTGGGTCCAACCACCTCTCCAGCTTCCTCCTCTTGGATCTTTAACAACTAACTGAAAGCTGACAGCCATGGCGACAATGTGACTCCCTATTCAGACTGGTTACAGCACAGAAGGAGGCCATTTAGCCCGTTGAGTCAATGCCAGCTCTCTTCAAGAGGAATTTAGCTGGTCCCATTCTGCAGCCCTTTCCCTGTAGCCCTGCAATTTTTCTTTTCCTTATAGTGCTTATCCAGTTGCCTTTTAAAAGCCATGATTGGATTTGCCTTCACCACCCTCTCAAGCAGTGCATTCCAGATTCCTAACAACTCGTTGCATGAAAAGGTTTTTGCTCATGTCGCTTTTGGTTCTTTCGCCAATCACCTTAAACCCATGTCCTCTGGTTCTCAACCCTTCCGCCAATGGGATCCCTCCGATGCTTTTGCAGCAAAGGGTTCAGCAATTATTTTTTGTTTGTGGAAGACAGAAACAACAGTTGATACTTCCAGTCAAGTGACAACACACATGGAAGATGGCTGCAGTGTCATGTAAAGATATTTAAGAAAATTTACCAAATGGCTCCTTAAAACGTAAAATCTGTCCCTTTCTAAGAATATTAGAAATAGGAGCCAGAGTAGACCATTTGGCCCTTTTAACCTGCTCTGTCATTCAATAAGATCAAGGCTGATCTTCTGCATTAACTCCACTTTCCCTCCCACTACACATATCCCTTGATTCTTTGAGAGGCCAAAAATCTGTCATCCCAGCCTTAAATATGCTCAGCGATGGAACATCCAGAACCAGCTAGGAAAGACAATTGCAAACTTTCACAATCCTCTGAGTGAACCAAGTGGGTTTACCTTCTAATCTCAAGGGGCCACAAGCCAATTTTATGACACCTTAAGCTCTGGTGAATCTGCACTGTACTCCCTTTGAGGCCAAAACCCTTCCTGAAGAGCAGCGGCCCAAAACTGAATGCAGTATTCCAGCTGGGGTCTGAACAAGGTCCTTTGAAACTGAAGCACCACTTCCTTCCCTTCATATTCCAACCCCCTAAGATAAAGGCCAACATTTCATTAGTCTACCTAGTGATTCTGGGAAATGTCTGCATGGACATCAGGGTGAGGGTATAGTAGCACTCAGCTATGACATGCCCACTCAATGATGGGAATGCTTGAAACTGACTGGGTTAGATTTACCACTCAACCAATGCCACCAGAGACAAATTGACTAGTTGTTTATCTTATTGCTGCCTGTGGGATGATACAGCAGGCACAGACTCATGCCTGTGTTTGCTGAGACAACAATAATAACTTGCATTTATATAACACCTTTATCGTAGTAAAATGTCCCGAGTACTTCACAGGAGTGATTATCAAAAACATAATTTGATAATGAGCCACATAAGGAGATATTAGAACTGAGGACCAAATGCTTGGTCAAAGAGGTAAGTTCTAAAGAGTGTTTTAAAGGAGGAGAGAGTGGTGGAGAGGTTTAGGAAGGGACATTGAGGGAACTTAGGGCCCAGACAGATGATGGCACAATTGCCAATGGTGGAACAATTAAAATTGGGGATGCTCAAGAGGCCAGAATTAGAGAAGCTGGACTTGTAAAGTAATTCACAGAGCGAAGCACTTTGGGATGTTTTGATCTTGCAGTAGGATGCTATATAATGCAAGGTTTCACTGGTTTTTTTTGTTCAGTTTAAAGAGTTCACCAATTATGAATGGCCAATTTGGAAAACTAATGAGGGGGATGGTGGGGCAGTACTTCTAAAGAACATAATTGGAGCTGGAGTGATCCTTTTGGCATTAGTCTGCTCCACCGTTCAACAAGGTCATGGTTGATCATCTACCTCAATTTCACATTCCCACACTATCTCCAAACCCCATAATTCACTCAATGCTCAAAAATCTATTGACGTTCCTCTTCAAAATACTCAATGACGGAGCATCCACAGCCCTCTGGGGTAGAGAATTCCAAAGATTCACAACCCTTTGATTGAAGAAATTTCCCCCCATCTCAGTCCTCAATGGCGAACCCTTTATTCTGAACCTGTGGTCCAATGTTCTAGATTCTCCAGCCAAAGGAAGCATTTTTTCAGCCTCTAGCCTGTTAAGCTCCTTAAGAATTTTACATGTTTTAATTGGATCAACTCTCATTCTTCTAGACTCCAGGGAATATAGATGTAGTGTACTCAAACTCTTCTTACAGGTCAATCCCCTCATCCCAGGAACCAGCCTAATAAACCTTTGTTGACCCTCTAGGACAAGTATGTCCTTCCTTAGGTAAAGAGACTAAGCTGCACACAGGTATGCTAGGGTAGACTCACCAATAAAAACAAAAAAACTGCGGATGCTGGAAATCCAAAACAAAAACAGAATTACCTGGAAAAACTCAGCAGGTCTGGCAGCATCGGCGGAGAAGAAAAGAGTTGACGTTTCGAGTCCTCATGACCCTTCGACAGAACTTGTGTCGCAGGGTCATGAGGACTCGAAACGTCAACTCTTTTCTTCTCCGCCGATGCTGCCAGACCTGCTGAGTTTTTCCAGGTAATTCTGTTTTTGTTGTTGTAGACTCACCAATGCTTGGTTTATTTGTAGTAAGACTTCTTTACTCTTACACGTCAATCCTTTTGCAACAGAAGCTAACGTATCATTTGCCTTCCTATTTGCTTGCTATACCTGCATGTTAACTTTCTGTGTTTCATGCACAAGGACACCCAGGTCCCCACTATTATTCCAAAATAGTGAAGGTCAGCCTACAGGATAACCATGCATCGTCCTCATCACCCGGACAAGTCAATGTCCTCAGAAGAATGTGAGGAAAAGAGAACTAAGGCAGATTGGAAACAATCTGCAAGCTGACTAGTTTCAATTTTTCTTCTCTTTCTTGGTCCTGGCGTAGTTTTATTCTGCTGACCACTCACAGCACGAGTCCCATGATTGGGACTTCCACATTTCAGAAGTGCGGTTGCTAATTTTATAACTTGTTGGATCCCTGCAGCTTGGTAAATTCTGACAAGATCGTGACCACAAAGCATTTCCAAAATCAGCTTCACAGAGAGTTGATGAAATGGCACAAATAAACCCTTACCTCCCGCCCAGGGCAGTTATTTTTGGAAAGCCCATTTCCTCAGATACCTCTTCTCGTTCTGTTACTGGATTTATTTTTACCCTCGTGCCTCATGTGACTGGGTTTCCCTCACTAGGACGTGTCACAACTGCTGCCTCAGCGTCTGCTTTCCTCAGTTTTACAAATGATTGCACAATGGCTGAGTGAAGGAGTACCCAGATTGCAAGCTAACAGATTGCTCTGGACAACAATTTGCATTGATATAGTGCCCTTCACGTAGTTAAACATCCTAAGCTGTTTCACGGGAGCTTTCGAATCAATGTCGGTTGCTTCAAGGTAATCTGGGGACAAAGGAAGGGTGCAGTTCTTAAACCAAGTGCGCTTTTACATAAATTGCCTACACATAATCTGGGCTGACACTTCCAGTGCAGCACCAAGGGAGTGCTGCACTGTCTGCTTGATTTTCAGATGAGACATCAAACTGAGGTCCCATCTGCCTCCTTGGGCGGGTGTAAAAGATCCCATTTCAGAAAAGACCAGAGGGGTTATCCCTGGTGTCCTGGCCAATATTTACCCCTCAATTTACATTACACACAAAAAAAGATCTGGTCATTATATCATTGCTGTTTGTGGGAGCTTGCTGTGTGTAAAGTGGCTGCACCATTTCCTACACTAATTAGCACTTTCACCTAAATCAGAAGATTGAGGGTTCCAATCTCACTTCGTAACTTAAATACAAATCTTAAGCTGGGTTTCAGTGCAGTGCTAAGGGAGTGCCACATTGTTGCAGGTCCACAACTTCTTCAGATCTGATGTCAAACTGAGGCTCCCTCTGCCTTTACAGGGAGTTGTTAAAGAGATTCTCATGGCACTGTTCAAAAAAGAACAGAAAGTTTTCCCAGTGTCCCGGCAAGCATTTTCCCCTCAACCAAAAATTGATGTATTGAACTTGGTTTTTTGCTTGTGGGATCTTGCTGCGCGCAAGCTGACAGCTGCAGTTACAGATATCACAGTGGCTACATTTCAAAAGTAGTTTGTATATGGGCTTTGAGAAGATTTTAAGGGGCATGACGAGGCGCTGTATAAATGCAGTCGTCTATGTCTCAGCATTTGGCGTCCATGAATGTTTCTGGATAGTACATTATGCATGAAGATATTTATTGGATTCTTTCCTCCTTTGGTTTATGGAAGGATTACTGTGGTTACAATTTCCATTCGTTGAGTTGTTCAGCACTGCACAAACACACACACACAGAAGCCAACAGTCACGTACACAATCACAGTCACCCACATGTGTGTATATATGTACACACACACACACACCACTTGTGACAGATTCAATCCAAAATCTTTAGCAAAAATATATAATTTTCTTTCCTCTGAGAACAGAATATTTAATGAAAGGACTTCTACAGTGCTTCCACTGCCTCACATCATTGTCCCTTGAGTCCATGCCAGATGAGACATCATGGTTACAATAAATATTTGCTATCCAAATCGATCTTTCCAACAGAAAGTTAAGCATCCATTTCCTGTCAATGAAAGTTGTTCCTTTCCATTTATTTCAACATATTGATGGTGTGTATTAAGGTTTCCCCCTCCCCTTTTCGCTCTCAGTCTCAAGTCCAGAGGTACCAATAGCCCTTGCTGCCACCACCAAACAGTCATTCATTGTGTGCGAGCTTAGATGGGGAGCATGCCCAGTGAAGGGTTCAGAGGAGCAGGTACCCCAGGTTCAACATTTCCCTTCCACTGTCCAAAGATGCTGAAATAATCTGCAGTGTCCTGAACTGCCACCCGCCCCAAATGGGAATAGGCAGCTGAATGAAAATGGAACAGAAAATCTTCTGAGATGGAGGTTAAACTGAAGTAGAAAGCATGGAGAGAACTGTACCCTATATACGCGCTCCCCACTAGCCCTGAGCTTGATGCGGGCATTAGATGGCCCGCGAGGGGAAGTAAGCTATTCCCCAGGAGTGCCATCGCTCGTCTTGGCAAGCACAATAAATAAATGTGCAAGTTAACCACATCTGTCAAAGGCCTGATGTGCCTTTGGCAGCTGAGTTGGAGGGCTTTCTGGAAGACTCATTTTAAAGAACTAAATTGGCCAGAATACCCCTCAATTAGCATTTAAATTTCAGTATTTGCCTAACCCGGAACAAACACAGCCGAGTTCTGCTGTCCATGTTTCTCGGGCTGTCCGGTTACCAGGAACAGATGAATGCCAAGGAATGAGAGATGCAGACAGTGCTGCTGTCTGACATTCCCCAGAGAACCAAAATAACAAGTTGTGAGGTTTGCGGAAATATTTTGCATCGAAACTGCTGCTTTATCCTGCATTAAATCACCTTCTCTTATTAACCCACAGAGCCCTGGATTTTAAGTATAATTCATCTCCAGTGTAATTGGTAAAATAAAACTCTGTAGCCATGTTTTCTTTCTCAGTTCCTGCCCTTAGATGGCCTCCTTCTGTTAGAGTACTGATCCACAGGTGCCACCCATCCCCAGCACCACATGCAGTAAGGTAATTATCCATGCTCCACGAGGGACCTCTCTGCAGAGAGGCATCTCTCTGTGATAGAGAGAGACAACTGGTTATATAGCTTGAGGGGGACCACTCCACATCAACCATGGGGCAGGGATCCACGAACTACTACAACCAGTATGGAGGCTTGAACCCATGCTGTTGGCATCATTCCACACCATATTCTAGCCATCTAAGCTAACCAACTCCTACATCACACTTGAAGGGGTCAACCTTCACTTGGAAGCCTTGGCATCAGCTGTGGCTCAGTTAGGAGCACTCTCACCTCAAATTTGCAGGTTCAAGTCCAGAGACCTGAGCACACAATCTGCGCTGACACCCCAGTGCAGTGCTGAGGGAGAGCTGCATTGTTGGAGATGCCATTTTTTTTGTCTGAGACATAAAACCTAGACCATATGTGCCCTCTTAGATGGATCCCATGACAACTATTTCGAAGAAGAGCAGGGGAGTTATCCGCCATGTCCTGACTAATATTTATCCCTCAATCAACATCACTAAAACAGGTTATCTGAAGAGTGTTACATCACTGTTTGTGGGAGCTTGCTGTGTGCAAATTGGCTGCCGTGTTTCCTACCTTAGAACAATGATTACACTTCAAAAATAATTGATTGGCTATAAAACATTTTGAGATGTCCTGTGGTTGTACAAGTTGCTACATAAATGCAAATTCTTTCTCTTAGATGGCAAGTGTCAGAGGACTATCTGACTGTGAGGGATCAAAACTCAGCTCAATACGTTCTTCACCCAATATTCAGATAAAAAGGCATGTTCTGGCTTGGGAGCCTGGGCAATGGTCAGACCCATTTGCTAACCCAGAAGCATTTAAACCAATTGTGGTTGTTATATTATTCCAGTATGATTTAGGAACTATATGTTCATGTGTATGTATACATAAGTATCCAGAGTGCCACATGACTCACTGCTGCACTACAGTCTACGTATCGAGTATATCAGTCTGCAGCATGGTATGATACATTCGATGAAGCTCCAGCATTCGAGTTTAGGAGTGTCATTATTTTGAACTCCTGGGAACCACAAGACATAACAGTGGTGCCACCTCCCTCACCAGCTAACTCAGCAAAGATCAGGAATCGTTCTTGCCGATTTTTACGGTGCAAATGACGGAACCATTCAGGGAGCAGTGGCATCTTTGGGTTCCTATTCTTGCTAATTCTATCCAGGCAGAGTACTCCCTTACACCATTTATCCTCCCATTACCACCCACCATGATCACCACCGCCCACCCCTACACCAACCCAGCCTTTAAACTAGGTGCTGGTTACATTGGTTACATTGCAGAGGCCTATGTCCAAACATTGGAAGCAGCTCCCTTGGTCTATTTAAACAAGCTCATGCTTCTCAACCAATGGCAGAAACACATTTTTTTGCCTTTGCTCCTCATGTTTTTACTGAGGAGACCAGGCAACAGGGAGAGAACATGATATCTTTCCGGGGGCGGTGGGGGGGGCTGCAGTATTATAGTGTAAAAGACTCTTAAAACATCAAGAAAAAAAAATCACCTTGTCCAAGACCTGATTTTCGGACGAATGCAGCTCCCTGATGTCTCAATGTATCAGCCATGTTGTTGTGTCATAGATCTCAATTACTGAATGCTAATGTTGTCAAGTCGGGAATTCATATTCACAATTACACTATTAATGTCTAGTTTGATGTCTTGCAAAAATCCCTGCTGCTCTCCAAAACCCAGTTCAGATCACATGACTAGTGGCATTCATAAGTTGCACCAATTGCCGTACACAATACGGGGTCTATGAGAGCAGATTTTCAAAAACACATTCACTCAATCATGCATTGTTATCTCATTCAGTACGGGCCTGACAAATAGGCCAAGTCTTTCAACCAAATACAGAGACACAGAAAGAAATGTAAGTACGCTGCAGTTTTTTTCCCCCTCTCTATAGCAGAGGAGTACAGGCTGGTGTCAATGAGATACAGTGGCTGAGTCACCCTGGAACAGCCACGAATATACTGAGAAAGAAAGGAGCTTTCTCCAAACGCAGGCAGCTTGTTAATCAATGTGGCACTGTGAAGAAAGGACAGATTCCTCTTTTTTTCAACTGTTAGCGCTAATAAACATAAGCACAAATCCCCCTATTTTTCTCTCCAATCTCTCTCCACCTACAGTGGAGATGGGACGGAGGGTGACCTAACAATGAATTTCTTTTCTCCCAATATTCTTCCCTTCCAACCCCACTTTCTACTGTATCATTCTTCCACTGTGTCCAGGAAACTCCAGTGTCATAGTCAAGTGTTCATTCCTTTCAGTAAGTTTAGTCAACAACAACAACTTACATTTATATGGCACCTTTAGCATAGTAAAACATCCTTCATAGAAGCGACTGTCAAACACAAAAGGAGATATTAGGCCAGGTGAAAAGCTTGGTCAAAGCCATAGGCTTTAAGAGCATCTCAAGAGAGGCGGGGAGGCAGTGAAGTTTAGGGACGGAATTCCAGAACCTAGGGGCCCAAACAACTGAAAACACGGCCCCCAGTGGGGGAGGCAAAGAAAAGCGGAGATAGGCAAGAGGCCAGAATTGGAGGGTGCAGAGACCTCGGAGTGGTAGTTCATGGAGAACTGCCTCCTTCTCTTGTCCCACATTTGATGTGGAGTACTGCCCCTCAAGCTATCTAACTTATTGTCTCTCTCTCTCTCTCTGATGAAGAGAGATGCCTACGGTACTTCCTGGGCCATGGGTAATTATCAAAGGAAATCTCGGAGGGTTGTAGGGAAACGGTGAGTATTAGAATGCTATTTCAAGGTGTGTGTGTCTGTGTGTCAGAATGAATGAAGGAAGGGCATCAGGGCTGAGCTCCATCCTGAGCTCCAATGTCCTCCTGTACATCGCCTATACTCTCTCCATAATACCACTCTCCTCTATAGACTGCTGACACTGCCCCTTTAAGTACTCCTTTAATGTCACAACAGGCTGCGACCAGTTTTTCATGCACTCAAGAGACAGCAAGGGCAGAACCAATGCTCACAAAGGCTCCCATTCCCCTACCAATCTGTATTGTGGATAGTTTATTTTCTGAATTACAAGCCAGCACAGCAGTGAATCTGCAGTGCTGTGCTTTTAGATAAAATAGTTCATTTGTTCAAGCCCATTATGTCTGTGCATATTCCAGTCGTTTGCTTTCCAGCTGAACAGCAACAGGGTGTTTGTTAACTGCAGGCAGAATCTGGCCTGTTTTCAACATTTCACTGATTAGAGACAGGAAGAGCAGAGTAAGTTCTCTTTGGCTGGGAGGGTCAAGGTTCATATTGGCACACGCATACACATCTCATTGTTCAGAAGGCTCTGAGGGTCCTGTAAATATCCTTTTAAAGGGGTAGTGTCATTTTTGGTAAACAGCCTCGTAAGCCAAATTTACTGGGTGATTAAGTGTACACGAGTCCTCTTGAAAATGACTTTGACAAACCTTTCCCCCATTTTCAGCAGTTATATAGGCCTTCGGCTGTCCCAATCCATCACCCAGTGCGCTAAGACTCATCGCACAACACTGGGATAAATTGGTAATCTCGGGTAGATAGAGCGGCTGCATTTGGAAATGTAAAAACGCCACACAGTAACAGGATAGATGCTCTACTGAGCTTAGCCGAAGACATATTGTGGAATGTGCAGAGAACTGCTTCACAGATACTGATCAAGGAGTGCTCACTGGGGCAGAATAACTTTGCATCCTTGATCATCCAGTTATTTGTGCTGAAGTGGAAAAATAGAACTTGAATTTGTGTAGCTGCCTTCATGCCCGCTAGACGTGCCAGAGAGGTTTACAGCCAATTAAGTGCTTTGAAAGTGTTGTCATGTTTGTGGACAGCAAGATCCCACAAAAGGCAATGCGACAGTGAGCAGACAATCTGTTTTAGTGAAGCTGGTTGAGGGATAAATATTGTTCCAGATACAGGGTAGAACTCCTCTTGTCTGCTTCAAAATAGTGTCATGGGATCTTGAGAGGGCAGATGGGATCTTGATTTAATGTCTCATCTGAACGACAGAGGAGCCATCATTCCCATCTTGCTATGTAGTTCCATCTATCTGGTTGATAGGAGAGGCTGAGCTAATTCGTTGGCAGGGCCTTAGATCCAACAGGGACAAGGGAGTGACAGAAGTGACTTGGCCTTTCGGAAGCAGTCAAATCCCTGTGAACTCTGTGAACATTAATTGAGTTGATTTGAACATACATACATACATACATACGAACATGCGAATTAGGAGCAAGAGTAGGTCACTCAGCCCCTCAGGTCTGCTCCGCCATTCAATAAGCTCAACCCCACATTCCTGCCCATCCACGATAATCTTTCACCCCCTTGCTTATCAAGAATCTATCTATCTCTGCCTGAAAAATATTCAAAGACTCCCTTTAATTATGGGGGTTTGGTGAGGCAGTTGGGGGTTGGGAGGGAGTGGGGAGGGGAGGTTGGGGAATGGTTTGAATGGAGGCTGTCCATCGGTTCACAATTCCTGTTACTTTCCCAATTTCAGACAAAGCCTCTCAATCAGGACTTCAATGATGAAGCAGAAACTCATTGACCAGAAAGTCCTCAGTTCACCTCAGAACTTTCTTTCAGAAATAAAACTGTGTGCAGCAGGATGAACCACCTCACTGACCACAAAGAAAAGTTGCTGACAGAAAAGCAAACTTTAACAAGTCATTGCATAACATTTGGAGCTGTACTAAAATTCCAAGGATTATGCATTCCATCAGGAAAATCCTTACTTTTAGCAGTTTATCAGTTCTTCCCAAATTCTCACCTTTCCCATTCAGTCAGATTCAGCCCCTTATACTGTTGGGGCTATGTAAACCAGGCTCAGTCACACTCTTGTTCTACAATGCACCCCATGTGAAGGGACTTTTGCAACCGGTAGCACAGGTCCCGCTAAATAGTACTGGACCTAACCCACCTCACCCCAAAATAGCTGTTGAGGGATCCTTTAGGAAACCCAATTGTATTTGCTTCTGTTGCACATGCTACCTAGCAACCAGAGATATGGTTGCAAATAGGAATTAAGCGCAGATATAACTGGGATCTGTTCAAACACATCTGTGTTCAATATGGTGGCCCCATCAAGGTAACTTAATACTCAAATTCAGTGCTCAATGCTCAGGGGTCAACAGTGGTGAGTGTAACGTCACCAGTCTAGTAATCCAAAGACCCAGGCTAATGCTCTGGGGGTATAGGTTCAAATCCAAAACACCCCCCACCCCCCCATGCCAGCTGGTAGAATTTGAGTTCAGTTAATAAATTTGGAATATAAAGCTAGTCTCAGCAATAGCGACCAATCTATCACTGATTTCTTTTTCATTAAAAACCCCTTCAGTTCACTAATGTCCTTTAGGGAAGGAAATCTGTCATCCTTACCTGGCCTGGCCTACGTGTGACTCCAGACCCACAGTGATATGGTTGACTCTTAACTGCCCCTCTGAAGTGGCCTAGCAGGCCACTCAGTTCAAGGGCAATTAGAGATGGGCAACAAATGCTGGCCTTGCCAGTGACGCCCACATCCCACGAAAGAATAAAGAGAAACTCAAATCAATTTGTTTTCTTTTCAGTGGCTACATTTAATTAAGTTTCCTTCCTTTTCAAAGTAATTATGAGGCAATGTGAGATAGAGAGCCCCGTAATCCTCAACAGATCTCAAAGCAATGTAAAAGATCACAAGATAATTACGGATTGCAATACCGAAAGTTCGTTCGTTCCTCACTGCAGCATTCAGTCGTTTCTTAAGCGATTCCAGTGCTTCCACCTCTACTGTCCTTCCCTGAACTGCCTGCTACGGCAAAATCGATAACACTTAAACTAGGCTGACACTCCAGTGCAGTACTGAGGGAGTGCTGAATGCCTGAAGTGCTGCCTTTTAGGATGAAATGTTGGACTGAGGCCCCATCGGCTCTCTCAATGGCACTATTTTGAAGACAAATGGGAGAGTTCTTCCTGGTGCCCTGGACAATATAGATCCCTCAGCTAACATCACTTAAAATAATTGATTCAAATGACGGTAGGATTGAGCTTGATAACAATCCAGCCCCCTCCCATAGCCAAACAGCGTGCCAATATCCATTAGCTGAGTGCTACACATGAAGACAGGCAGTTTGGGTGAGAAACTGTGCCCATACCAGGCTTTGGAGGAAGGAGAAAGAAAAAGGGCCAATGATATGTATGTTATTGAGTGGTAGGGCAGCTATCACTGACGAATATATAGAACAGGCAATCCCAGAAGAGAATTCCCTCCTCACAGCAGCACAAAGAAGATCCTCTGAAAAGCAAAAGCCAGTTTTAGTTTTCTCCAAGGCTTCTGGCACTAGTTTCCCAGTATTGTGGCTTCCTTTTAGTCATTTTATTTTTAACGCGAGTGTCCTTGAACAAAGCAAAAAAAAATACACACACAATAAAACATCTGTACAGAAGATTATATTTTTGTACATTCCCACTGCCAAGGTTGCAAAGAAATGAAGGCTGGTTTTTCTACTTGTGAAATTCCCATAACCCTTAAATCCCACTCCGGGACTTGAGCACAAAAAAAAAATCAAGGGCAGAATTGAGGGAGTGCTGCAGGGTCAGAGGTGCTGTCTTTCGGATGAGATGTTAAAATTTTAAGTGGATGTGAAAGAGCCCGTGGCACTATTTGGAAGAAGAGCAGGTGACATTCCAGAAGGGAGGAGAGACACAGATTTATGCTGAGCGCTGGAGTGAGGAAAAACTTGGCCTCAGCAGCACCCCACTACCCTGCACCCACCCCACCCCCACCCCATTCCCCACCCCCCACTCCTCCGCACCACAGGACTAGGAAAAAAATAAAGAAAAATCAGTCAAGGTTTCTTGGCTGCTGATTACTATCTAGTGACTTATAAGTGACTTATGCAGCATGTAGATATGCAGTGAGGACACGAGCAAACTCTACCGTGATGCCCTAAATGGCCAAATAGCTAGTGACACTCAGATGTCATGTATCGGGATAAAATACTGATGGGCAGCTGAGGGTGGTGCAAGTGGATTCAATAATAAGGAACTGGATATTAACTTATAAAGGGGTAAATATGCAGGGTTATGTGGAAAGAGCAGAGCTAATTGGGTAGCTCTTTCGAAGAGCCAACACAGACTCAATGGGCCAAACGTCCCCCTTTGTTTGAACTATCATTCTTTAATTATTCCCTTCCACATTTAGTATCTTAACAAAAACAACAACAACTTGCAATTATCTAATCCATTTTAAACACCCCAAGGCACTTAACAAGAATCTAATTGGATCAATAATAACTAGCAGCATCTTAAAAGGAGGACAGTGAGGCGGAGAAGTTTGGAAAGGGAATTTCAGAGCTTACGCAACTGAAGGCATGGCCAGCAATGAAGAAGAGATAGAAATTGGGGATGCACAAGAGGCCAGAATTGGACGGGTGCAGAGTTCTCAGGGGCTGGGGTGGAGGGGTGTGTGATTGGATGAGGTTACAGAGGTAGAGAGATGTGAGGGCATGGAGGTTATCTGAGCAACATTGATTTCTGTAATGAAACATCCCAGGCTCTTTCTACAGCGAGAGTTCAGACATTAAGCAGAAGGGAAGTCAGGGAAGGTGACTAAAGGTATGGCACATACATGTCATATTGTACAGTGCTTGACTGATCTTACATTTGTTAGACTGGGAGCTTGTTTGTAATTCAGTTTTGAATTCATTTGGGTGGAAAAAATTGGCTATTATATCACCGATCACATCTGACAACATCTCACTAGAACATTTAAATCAAACCGGCAATGTTCTTTTCAATAATATAATGCAGTTGACAAGCTGATGTTTCTTCTACCACATCAGCAACGACCGTGGAAACTGTTGTAAGACATTGTGTGTAGCTCAGAAGGTCTCACAAAGAGGTTTTGAGTCTTGCATAGTTTAACAGCAAGTCTTTATTAACTACTCATAAATGTGTACATACATACTGTATAAGGTCTATACTAGGAGCTGTCCCCATGCTTGCCTCTACACACGTCTCTGTCCAGTACCGGACTGTCCTCTAGACTCCAGTCATGGGTTCCTTTACATCACAGTGTGGGCATTTCTGTACACAGTCCCACATTAACACCTCTATGCCATGCCTTGTACTACAGAAACTGTTATCAGTAAGAAATTAATTACATATACACACACACATGCATGTGTTTGGCATGCATACATTCATGTGTGCTTTTTCCATCTCCAGGGTTGCCAGTTCTCTTTCTGAATAAACAAGAAATTTCTAAATCACCTTGGCCGTTCCCATGACAACATGGAGATGCCAAGTTAATGGGTATCAATCACCGGTACTTCAAGCAAAGCAGCAAGAACTTGATGCCACACTGGTTTTATTGTCCAGTTCTCTCTCGACCTCTCCTGATGATGCCAACTCCTGCTGGGATCCAAAGGTTCTGCTACCTTACCCATGTGACCAACTTCAGGAGTGGTCTCTGATCTTGAAAGGGGTCATCAGCTTTCCACGCCCTCAGGATGTTCCAACCTGCTTCACAGTCAATGAATTACCTCAGAAGTGTTGTGTAAGCAAACTCGTGGATGGCCATTATTAGGCCAGTGGGGGATACAGGGGACAGTCCCTATCCTTGAAGAGTGAGGTCCAAGGCGTACCTGATACGCCTCGTATTGTAGCGGATAATAAAAAACAGCTCACCGGAGAAGGGAAATGGAAGATCAGGCCGCTGTGCCAGGTAGATGTTTAATTGAGACAGGAAAGAGGCAATGCATAGACCTGGTTTCCTTCAGGACAAACCAGCCTTGTGCTGAGGGTCACAAAATAGGCACTTGGTGCCCTTATTCACTTATGCAAAGGGCCTAAAGTTGGTTTTAGGTGTAGGCACCAAACGATTTCTTTTAGCCTTTATTGGCACCCTTGTGGCTCGCAATGAGCATGAGCTTCCTTCCCACCATACTGGAAGCTGAGAGGCCATTTAGAGGCCTGAATTTCTTGGCTCTATCAGAGCAGGCAGGTGAGGCCGTCGTTTAACATCTTCTCTGGAAGACAGCACATTGAACAAAGTGGCATCTCCCTCAAAACTGCACAGAAGAAGTAGCTGCCTCAACTTTCTATAACAACCTTCAACCTTCTGCCTCAGAGCCAGGAGTCAAACTGACATCTTCATCAGATCCTCAAACAGTCTTGTGATATACATGTGACGAGCCTGAACTGACGCAGCAAAGAGTCTGTAAATCTCTGTGAAAGCTTTGAAGATCATTGACAAAATAAAATTATACACAAGGCTCCAGGAAACGCAGCACCGAGACAATTCTCCCTCTCCAATGTTAACTTCTAAAAGTCACCACGCAAGGTATTTCTAGGGGGTATGAGTTTATGTTTTGAAGCTGTTCTCGCCTCAAGGTTTCAAGCGAATCACAGGGGGTGTTTGTATGTCTCGCCAGAAGTGCAGTCATTCTGCACATCGCAGACACTCAAGGACAGTTTGATCTTGGCTATCAGTTATAAAGCGAGGTAAAGTCCAACCATCCAGCTGGGTACTGCTAGTGTAAGTGAGCCTCTCAAATTCTGCACTCTCAACCAGACAGGGCAGAACCTCTGAGTGAGCAATTGTCTCCTCACTACTCACCATCTGAGGTGAAACAAGAGGCTCTGGGTCAGATTAAATTGTGAAACAATGTCATAAAACAATTCCTTATAGACGGATCCCTCACTTCATTACACAAAGAGGGGAAAACCCCTCTTACTGGGGAATACAAAACAGCCTCTGCACTCCTAATGTGAGATCCTGTCCCCAATTCCCCTGCTCCTCCCCATTTCCCACCAACATTTTTAAAGACTTGGCTGCACTCTGGATTACAGTAAGCAGAGTTAATCATCAGCAATAACAGGCACTACTGTACCTCATCATACAGGCATACCATCACAGAAACAAACAGTGCACAAATCAGTCACAGCTCCATGGCAACAACAGGGCTGGTTGCAAAAGCAAGTGCTCACCAGATCTTTCCCCAGAAGAAAGTGCACAACAACATCTAGGAGTCACCCTACCTCAGTGAGGGGGAGATCAGGGTCCAGTTGGGTGAAGCTGTGAAGGACCACAGAGCTGGGATCTCCAGTCACCTCCAGCCTCACGCCATCCCAGATCTGCCTCAAGCGTCGGGAGCCGTCAAACATCTTCTGCCCGCTGGCTGCGCAGTCATTTTGCAACTCTGGCCACATCAGGTGAACCATGTGAAAGGCTGGTTTCTCTCGTCTCTCAGAATGACACGGAACAAATCATCCTGCTTGTCAGAGGCACTGATCAACAGAGGCTGCTCAGCGTTTCAAAGGGAGGGAAGTCCCTTCTTCACCCTCCCCTGCCTTCTCACTCTCTGAAGACACTGAACTGTGGCTAAGCCATAAATGGGATGTGGCAGCGATTGCACCCGCCTCTCAAGGGCAGGCCATGATGTCACCATCATTGTTCAGCAATGCTGTGTGCAGCCTCCAAACACTGGACCGGATTTCTGCAGGCACTGGAGTGGGCTGAATATGGAATAGTTCACATTACACTCAAACTGACTCGTTAAAATAAAAAAAAACGGTGTGAAGTTAATTCTAACCCATCGACACAAATATATAGACTTAATAAGCGGAGGAGGTTCTTTATAAAAGAAGCATCGTGGGTGTACCTATACCGCATGGACTGCGGAGGTTCAAGAACGGGCTCACCACCACCTTATCAAGGGCAATTAGGGATGGGCAAGAAACGTTGGCCTTGTCAGAGACACCCACATCCAAGGAACAAATAAAAAATAAAATAAAATCAACTAAGAAGTTATGATGCATGTGTGTTGTTTTAGATATAGATATATTTTTATTTTTGTTTATTCTTTCATGGGATGTGGGTGTCACTGGCCTTGCCAGTGTTTAAAGGCAAAATACTGCGGATGCTGGAAATTTGACAACAAAAGCAAAAAATGCTGGAAAAACTCAACAGGCCTGACAGCATCTGTGGAGAGAGAGGCAGAGTTAACATTTCGCGTCCGTATGACTCTTCTTCAGAGCTTCTTCTTGCCAGTGTGTGTTGCCCATCCCTAATTGCCCTTGAACGGAGTGGCTTGCCACACCATTTCAGGGGGCAGTTAAGAGTCAACCACAGTGCTCTGGATCTGGAGTCACATGTAGGCCAGACCGGGTAAGGATGGCAGATTTCCTTCCCTGAAAGACCAAAATGGGATTTTACAACAATCAACATGGTTTCATGGTCACCATTACTGAGACTATATTTTCAATTCCAGATTATTACTTGTTGACCTGATCGCAGCTCTAGAAGCCGTGAAGAAAGGGAGCACAGACTAGATCCCTGGGGAGTTGGAGCAGCAATTTTTGACATATTTAAAATAAAAGATTTTATTTTCACCAACTGCCATGGTAGGATTTGAACCCTTGTCCCCAGTTCAGTAGCCTGGGGTTATTGGCTTAGTAGTCCACTAACATTACCAGTACGCTGCTGTCTCCCTTTGTAGTGGCTGTGGCTCATTTGGTAGCACTCTTGCCTCTGAATCACACTGAACCCAAGTCTCACTCCAGGGCTTGAACAGCAATGCGGTAATGGCAGATAATCTGTTTTTAGTGGGCTTGGTTGAGCGATAAGTATTGGGCAGGGCACACAGAGGGCTCTTTGAAATAGTACCATGGGATCAGCTGGCAGCACTCCAGTGCTGTTCTGAGGGAGCCTGCCCTGTCGGAGGTGCCATCTTTCAGGGGGAGACATTAAACCAAAGCCCCGCTTACCCTCTCAGGTGAATGTGCAGGATCCCGTTGCACTGTTTCAAAGAAGAGCAGCGGGGGAGTTCTCCCCGGTGTCAATATATCTGCTGCTTGTGGGGTCTTGCCGTCAAGAAGATATTATTATATATCTATAATGTTATTGGAAATTATTTTAAAATAGAGTTCTGGTGGTGTCTGTGTTTATGTGTGTGTATGTGTGTGTGTCTTAATTGGATTAAAGCCAGCTGATCTAGAGGCTTTGATGTATAAAAGAGAAGTAGGTTTGAAATGGTAATTAGGTAAACATAGGGAAGTTAACAGGTAAAGTGTAAAGGGAACAATTTACATTTTTAAATAAACCATTCAAAAGAATTGATAAAATATTACACCTAGCCAGAAAAAGTCAAACAATGTGTTTACTCTTTCCAAAGCTTACTAATAAAATTGGTCTTATGAAAGCGTTTTATTGTTAGAAGAGGTGAAGTTCAAAAAACCTAGTGATACAATGAGAATTTGCATTCAAAGAGGAAAATATGTATAAAGGAAGACAAGGCTGTTTATAAAAGAGAAGGGATTCCAAGATCTAAAGCCTCCAACCTGTAAGCCTCAAGCTGCTGTCTGCAAGGACCCAGAGCTGAAGGAAACTTATTTTGAATGCGACGGTCCAGAGTGTGCTTTGCCAGGGGTCTGTTTTAACCTATGTGTTTTACTGTTGTCTTAACGGAGGTGTAGCTAGGAGTCAGATTAATTAGGGGATTTTTGTGGTTATTGTAGTAGTAATTTTGTAGATGTATGTATATGCTTACAATCTTTCTTTTATGAATAAATGCTTAATTTAGTTTTATAAAAACCACTTGAGACTCGGTGGTCTTATTACTACTGAATTCAAAGCCTGCATCTCAAAACATACAAATTGCAAAATGGGTTATGACAGTTGTTTCAAGTTTCCCTCTGGGATTTGAACAGCTCAGCCTTTACCATCGGCTGTGTCATAATATTGCTGTGCGTAAATCAGCTGCTGCATTTCCTGTAGCATGACGGTGATTACACTTCAAAAAAAGGTATGTCAGAGGTGTCCTGGGGACCTCTCTCTAGTTGTCCCTCTCTTTCTCCTCTGACTGAGCAATCAATCCAAACAGCTGGCTACCCAAAGGAAAGTATGTGGCTTCCTCCTTGCACCATCCACTGATGGAACACCAAGATAGGGAACTCACAATGCAGAGAAGATTGGACATTTCGAGCCTCTCTACGCGAGTACTTTGTTACCATTAACTTACAGCAGGAAATCTCCCCTTGATGTTACGATTGCCAACTCTCCTGTATTGTCCTGGAGTCTCCAGGAGAGAAAGATTAATCTCGGACCACTGCTGTGAGCAGCCTGGGAGAATAATCATAGGAAACTCTCAAAATGAAGGCTGAATGGGAAATCAAATTTACCCTGTCCTCTTGCTCTGACACTTTGAAACAGCAATGGCATGGTGAGCAACACAAGCAGTAGCACTGACGTTATTGTTACAAAAGACGATGCTACCATAAATTCAGGGCTCTCTCACTTTGCCTAGCTCAGTCCTTAAGTCATTCCATCATGTGATCAGACCTCCTGGAATAGGTCCAACACAGATTTGGAACCTCTTTGCAATGTTGTACCTTTCACTCTGATGTTCGGTTAACGGTCTGTTCTCTGATGGACGCCCGGCAGTGACCGTCTTTAATTAGATGCAGTCATCAGTCCAGCAGGTTGTTAATGATTAACACTGCTCCCTGTAGCGGTTGGCAACAGGAACACACTGCAGGGAGAGAGCAACAGCAAAGTGGCATGGAAGCCCCCACAAGCTGAAACTGCCTGTTAGTCAGCACATTGCTCTCATCTCCGTCCAAATGTACACACTTCATACAGGGCTTCTACTAGAGTGGAGAGAGAGAGACTATTTTCACTGACAGGAGGCTCGCCAACCAGAGAACACAGATCAAAGGTAATGAGCAAAAAAAAAAGGCCAGGTGGAGATGAGGAGAACATGTATTAAAACTATAATTTTATGCAGCGAGTTGTTATGGTATGGAAGGCACTGCCTGAAAGGGTGGTGAAAGTAAATTCAGATCATATCTTTCAATAAATAAGTTGTTATATACTCAAAAAGGAAACATTTACAGGGTTTTGGGGAAATCGGGCCAGTTGAATAGCCAGTACAGGCATGATGGGCCAAATGGCCTCCTTCTGTGCTTTACGATTTTATAACTCCTAGAGGAAAGCCTGGAAGGACAGCACAGTACCGCCACCTGACTCATGCCAAGACCAATACCTTTTTTGAAACATTTAATTCTTCGTGTATGACCATACCGTAACAGTCAGCAGAATATGGAATGCAACAGCCAAGCTTGGTCCTTGTTGTCACCTCATATCCACACACAAATATACTACATAGTGATCCAACAGAGGCAACTCAGTCTGTTCCTTTTCCCATGGGGACACTGAAGCCAATTATCTCACGATCAGCGGCACCCTACTGGGATTATTGTGACAGCACAAACTGGGAACTAAACCTAAGTCATGTTCAGCCTAGTCCTTGAGGCAGTGCACATACCATAGGTACTCAGTCACTCACCCAAGTGCATGAAACTGACCAATGATTATTAGCAGGCACAACAAATGCCACCCTGATCTTCACCCTGTCTGACTTACACCACCTGTACTATTTTAGGCCCCTCAAGTCACAAACCATTCATGAAGAGGGTACAGCAAGAGTGGAAGAAAGGGAGGGAAACCCAGGGTTTTGGCTCGATGTCCTTCCATTCCACAATGCACAAGACCTTTACAGATGGGGCACTCTGGAAATACCTGTTTGGCATATAACTACACTCAGATCAGGTAATGTAATCAGAGTACATAGGAACATGAGCTTCTCTTATCATTTCTGTAGATCTATTATCTTTCTAGTGTCATGATAAATCTTCTTTAGTGAATTAATGCCAAACCGAAAACTACATTAGAACCAATTTGGTTTCCTGTTGCCAGCAACAACCACAACAGCTTTCAATTCTGTCTTGCTCAACACGTCACTAAGGTGTATAGAGTATGACAGAGATATTGAGCAGGAAGGAAATGATGTATCAGAGCTGGTTTTGAGGAGGCTCTTGAAAGCAGAGAAGGAGGTTGAAAGGTAGAAGGAGTTCAGACGTAAGTTCCAGAGGACAGAAAAGCTGAGCTAGTTGTTTCTGGTGTATATTGGTTAGTCTAGCTTCGGAATGATTACTGAGATGTTGGTAAATGTATTTTTTACAACTGAACTGTGTACCGCTATCCACGACTAGGTGTTGCACTGCTGAAGCCATGAACATTCTCCCCGTACTCTCCTGATCATGTGTTCTCTTACCTCATCCTTATGGGAGGTGCTATTTATGCAGTGCCGCACATTAACCCTTACAAATCCTGATATTACAGTTTCCAGAGAGGGTGCGAAGGGAGCAGTGTTGAAGGGATGGCCCTGTGTTGGAAGGATGGATGGAGCAGGCACAGGCTAAGAGCTGGGTGGCGAGGGAATCACTAAGACAAGGTGGGCAAGGCCATGGAGAGATTTGGAAACAAAAGATGCCAAATGTGAAGTCAATCCACCAATGGAGTCTGGAGGGACGGGAATGATGAAGCTTGGAGAAGATGAGTGCAGTATTTGGATCAATGGAGTTGACAGACAGGCTGAGCTGGCTGTTAACAATATGCATGTGGAAACTGACCCCATGCTCCTGAGTGATTTAGATGATAATGATAAAAGAAATGATGGGATCAAGGATGCAACTTAAGATAAACTAGAGTTTGAAGGTGATAGAATGTCTGCATTGAGACAGGTACGAGCAGAATTAGGAATGAGCAGTGCATCAAGTGTCTAAGGCAGTGCAGGGTGAGAGCACTGGGCACAATTATAATTTTCATTGATACTGTCTCAGTACTGCGACCAGGGCTAAAGCTGGATTGGAGAGTTTCAAACAAAAGAGATGAGAGTAATTCAGAAGTAGGACCCACAACTTCAAAGTACTCGCACTACCAGTAACTTTCACTTGATCAATGGTACCTCATACTGTTCAAATGCTCTCTCCAAGTACAAGCCAAGCTTGGAAGAGTAAAATCTATAACTGTCTTGCAGGATATTCGGATTTACAGTGCAGATCACCCACCGAAATCCCAATGACAACACTGTTGTCTTAAACATGAGGGTGAACATTTTTAATTTCTGTGACTACATTGAGAAGTTCTTTATCAATGTGCCTATTGATATCAATTTCCAGTCTGACAAGTTCCTCAGAACTCATGTAGACAAGAAACAAGGAGAACGTGATTGAGATATACAGGAAGCACCCAGTGGAAACATTCATGATATTCACATTATGTAGTTCATTGGCATCAATCAAACTGGGTATAACTCAAGGGACATTTTTGTCCTGCAAGTTCTTTGAGGTTTGAAAATACATGCTGATTGATATTGTGCATTTTTTAAAATATTCATTCATGGAATGTGGGTGTCGCTGGCTAGGCCAGCATTTATTGCCCATCCCTAATTGCCCTTGAGAAGGTGGTGGTGAGCTGCCTTCTTGAACCGCTGCAGTCCATGTAGTGCAGGTACACCCACAGTGCTGTTAGGGAGGGAGTTCCAGGATTTTGACCCAGTGACAGTGAAGGAACGGCGATATATTTCCAAGCCAGGATGGTGGTGTTCCCATTTATTTGCCGCCCTTGTCCTTCTAGATAATAGTGGTCACGGGTTTGGAAGGTGCTGCCTAAGGAGGCTTGGTCAGGCTTGGACATGGTATATTTCCCTGCAACATTCTGTCAATGGAAGACTCCACTTCCAGTCAGCTGATACAGCGTTGCTGTCATTTATATTTATGAGTGCATTACATCCACTTTTCAAAGTGTTTTTATTTAAAGGGGGAGCATACTGTACTCCCATCATGCTTTGAGGTCTTACGTGAGTCTAGACACTGAATGGTCAGCAAGCTACTCGATCATGGAATGCTTCTGGAGGTGAACCTCATCCTCATCCTGTCTTCATTTAAATCCCATACAAGTTCACTTCCAGCAAGGGTAAACTATACAGGACTTAAGTACAAAAGTGAAGACTGACACTCCACTGCAGTACTGAGGGAGTGCTATACTGTCAGAGATGCCATCTTTTGGATGAGACATGACCTTATCTGCCTGCTCGGGTGGATGAAAAAGATCCCATGGGACTATATTGAAAAAGAGCAAGGGTAGCGTTATGCCCAGTGTCCTGGCCAGTATCTATCCCTCAATCAATAACACAAAAATAGATTAAGTGATCATTATGACATTCCTGTTTTTAGGAGTTTGTTGTAACATTTCCTACATTAAAAATATTGATTACACTTCATAATGCTTTATTGGCTGTAAAGTGCTTTGGGACTTCCAATGTACACGAAAAGTGCTATATAAATGCAAGTCTTTCTTTTTTTCCAGTGATTTCATGTCAGAAGCCCTGGCTGAATACCGCCCGTCCATTGAGGAACATTGAGCCCAGGCATGACACTTCCGGCACCTACCCTGATTGAGACTGTCAAACACAGTATCGATGAGGGCCTACATCTGGGATCTTCCTGCACTGTACTGCTCAGTGTCACCTTGTTACATATCGCTCTGTACCCCTCCTTTCTCAGTGTAGTCCAGTGTCACTCCTCCAGTGTGGTTCACTATAGTTTTGTGCTGCTTTATTCACATGGTTCAGCATGGTTCACTATGCTAACACTTGTCTTGTATGAACCAGCCGTTCAGGTTGTGAAGCAGTGCGCAATGTGTGGTCCATCAGAATGAACAGGGCTGGTTAATCTTCACAGAATTGTACTGCTTGGATGATTTCACTGTGACTTTCTCTGACCTTCTCCCCATGCTGTTTAAAACATTCATCAGTTTGCCTTATTACTTTTGAACTCCCAGCGCCGGGGTCCACCCCCACCCCCACCCTCCCACGGGAAGCTGCTCCCAGATGATCCTGCCATATAGTCAGCTGCTGGAGCAGACTCAGCGCGGGGGGATGGTGGCTAAACTGATGGCCTTCCTTCCTGGGCCAAAGGGACAAAGCAACTGTGTCCAGCCCCTCCCCAAAAAAGGCAGCTGCCTAGCTCAATCTTAATCCGTGGGGAGGCTGTGGGATCGAGCAAGTGTTCGACCAGTAACACACCCTCCTTCATTACACATACATAGCATGGAAAAGCCTCTGTCAATAAGTATACTGTAACAGCGGCTCCCACATCCAGCTGGCTATTGGCCACATGAACAGAAACTGCTGGACATAGCAGGTTGAAGTGACTGACGGAGAGAAAGGTTTGTTACTGTTTTGAGTGGAGATTTTCATTCACAGGGGCTGAGACCATTACCTGTACCTCCTGCAGGCACTAGGACTGAGCCAAGGCAGTGGTTAGTTCACATTCTTCAGTCTGGCTCAGTTCTGCTCTGAGCTGCCCAGTACTTTTTTTTCTTTAATCTGTAACGTCTAACTGAAACTGAAGGATTGGCTTGCGCCTGCTGTGGCTCAGTGGGTAGCACTCTTAACATCTGAGTTGCGAGATTCTGGGTTTAAGCCCCACGGCAGGGCTTGAACATTAAAAATCCACGCTGACAGTCCTGTCCACTATTGAAGGAGTGCTACAATGTCAGAAGTGCTCCCTTTTGGGTGAGACATTAAACTGAGGGCCCATCTGCCTTTTCAGATGGATGGTAAAAGATTCCATGGCCACTATTTTGAAGAGGAGCAGGGGAGATCTCCCCGGTGCCCTGGCCAATATTTATCCCCCAATCAACATCCCCAAAAACAAATTATCTGGTCATTGTCATGTCGCTATGCACAAATTAGCTGCTGTGTTTCCTACATTGCAACAGTGGCTACACTTCAAAAGCAGAGTGCTTTATTGGCGCTTTGAGTCGTCCGGTGGTCATGAAAAGCGCTATATAAATGCAAATCTTCCTTTCTTTTGTTATTGTGCACTGGTAATTAATGAGGCCTGTCACCCATTATTTTTCTCTGTTCAATAGAAGCAAGGATAAAACTCTGCTCTGTGTCTGTGCAATTGGCAAGACTCATTAGTAACAATGCATTTGTTATTGACAGTTCAGAAGGTAGTTTCCAGAGTTGAGTTTAGAGACATTGTCCTGGGGAAGTGGGAGGGTGGAATTCCCTGAGCAGAGGCCAGGATTCCCCTGAACAAGGGAAAAACACAAACCCTTCCCTGGTTAAGGAGGCAAGGAAATTCTGGAACAGAAACAGATAGGGTCATACGGACTCGAAACATTAACCCTGTTTTTCTATCCACAGTTGCTTGCTAGGCCTGCTGAGTTTTTCCAGCATTTTTGTTTTTGTTTCAGATTTCCAGCATCCTCAGTATTTAGCTTTTAAGGAAATTCTGGGTTTAACCTGTACTGAGTTAGTTAATCTCGGCTGGAGAGAGGGCAGGGCTGCTACAGGTGGTCTCAGCACCTGTACCCTGGAAGGAATGAAAATCGCCCAAGGTCTCTCTGGTAATCTCTGTCCTGGTGACTCAGTCTAGAAAATGCACACTTGGATGTCAGGATCAGCTCTCATTCCTCCTGACCTTCCACTACTGGTGCCAGCCATGACTCAGTTAGCAGCATTTGTGCTCCTGAGTCAGAAGCTTGTGAGTTCAAATCCCACTTCAGGCACTTGAGCACAAAATCTAGGCTGATGCTTCCAGTGTGGCGGTGATAGAGTGAGGTGTTTCAGATGAGGCGTTAAACCAAGTCTGTCCTCTCAAGCAGGGCTGCTCACCTTAGTGTCCAGGCCAATATTAATTCCTCAACCAACACCTGAAGTCTGGTCCTTTAACTCTGTTGCTGTTTGTGGCTGTGTGAAAATTGGCTGCCATATTTCCTACATTTCAACAGCGGTACATGCAAATAAATTACTTCATTGGCTGTAAAATGCTTTGGGGTGTGCTGAGCTTGTGAAAGTCACTATATAAATGGGAGTTCATTCTTTCTTTCATGGTCGAATAGCCTAGATTCACACAGCCAATGGGCTAACAGTACCAGATAACTCAAGACCGCAGAGTCAACACCCCTGTAATGGTTTCAAAACTACTTCAAATTCAAAACCTTAAGTTTCCTTTTTAATTCCTTATTATACTTTTCTTGACATGGAGATTCAGACCAACGCAGCACCTTTAAACTTTTCATTTGATATTGCAATGAAGGTCACCATTCAGTCACTGTCATTTGTTAATAATTACCGGAGAAATGGATTTTGGCATTTCAATCCCAACCAGTTCTCACTGAACAGTCACAGCAATCATAAAACTGCTAATTTGACAGCCTTGGTCTCCAGAGAGCCAGGCTGAGAGAATGGAAATCAAATGCATCTTCCCATTCCTCTCTGTACCTCACTCTTGAAAGGAGAAAGGTTAAAAGCATCACTAAACCAGTGATCACAGGTACCAGGCACCATTATATACAGGACCAAACACACACATAGCATGTCATACACAGGAAAAGGTCTAGGCGGGACATGTAGATGGGAGCATGTTAGAGGACAATATAAAAGATAAAAATATATTGCAAACATAAAAGGGACATACATGGCAGCATAAAGCATAAAATTAATGTTTGAAATGTGTAATTTAGGGACATTTTCCGCTATGTGCTTGCACCCACTGGGTTAAATCCACCCAAACTCGTTTCACACGGGGCTCTTATAATCACCTTCTCCCTGCCGCTTAAGGCTGGATTAAGGCCGAGAGACAAAGGACAAACTCAACCAAGGCACCACCCAGTCTTTTTGGAAGCATGACTAAATATTATCTGTAAATCCTGAGTCAGCTATGTCAGATCTGGCTAATGACCTGAGGCATCAAAGTGGAGCAGTGAAATTGGAAGGTTCTTTTATTATTAATTCTTGGTGTAATCAGTGTTCCTTGGCAAGGCTGGCATGTTTGACAGGGTAGACCTTGGTGGGTAGCTTCCCCTGCCTGGGGAACCTAGATCAGGATCAGGGGTTGATCGTTTAGGACTGAGATGAGGAGAAATTTCTTCACTCCAAAGGGTTGTGAATCTTGGGGATTTTGGTCCCCCAGGGAATCAAGGGATATGGGAGGCAGGCGGGAAAGTGGAGTTGAGGCAGAAAGTCAGTATCGAATGTCAGAGCAGGCACGAGGAGCCATTTGGTCTACTCCTGCTCATATTTCATGGGAAAAATTTTCCCCCCACCGGGAGGGAAGTGCAGGAGCGGGCGTGGTCAGGCGCGCCTCCGATCGGAGCCCACAATTGGGGCTGCGCCACCATTTTACGTGGGCGGGGGGGATTCCCTCAGCCGAGAGTGCGCTCTTTCACGCATGCGCGCAGAATAGCGCACTGATCTCCCTGAGGCTAAGTGCTGCCTCAGGGAGATTGGCTCCAAATTAAAAATTGTTCAACAAATGATAGCAAGATTTCCCTGACATGTTCCCTCATGCGACACTGTCACATGAGTTGGGACATGTCCATAACTTTTATTGAAACCTTTATTAAATACTTAAAAACTCTCATGAAACCGCCCCTGGATGAGGTATCATGCTTTTTCTTAAGCCCGCCAGAGCTCCTGGCCTGCCCACCAACCATAAGGTTGGGTGGGCTGGTCCATTAATGATGTTATTTAGTTTTTCAATGGCCTCAATAGGCTGTTGACAGGTCGGCAGGTGCACAGCTGATTTGGCTATGTCCCCACCGACCTGAAAATGGAAATGACGCAGGGTGACATCAGGAATTCCAACCAATGTCGTCCCGCATCATTTTACGTGTCGGTGAGCGGGCCCTGCCCCCACTCGCTGACTGGAAGATCCTACCCCATATGTTTTTATTGCCCATCCCTGGTACATACGAAGGTGTACCAATGCTGGTTTTGAGAAAGCATTGGTACACCTTTGTGAACCATTGATAACAATTTGACAGCGCATAGTTTGGAGCATGTTATGTTGCTATCAAAAGAGAACTTGTGCACGATAACATGAAGTGCAATTCGATTCATTTTTCAACGCTCATCCTAAGATGTTTAACTCCTTGAAGTGCTACTTGGGGAGAAGGTGGTGTAGTGGTAATGTTACTGGGATAGTAATCCAGAGGCTCAGGATAATTCTCTGCGGACATAGGTTTAAATCCCACCATGGCAGCTGGTAGAATTTAAATTCAACCAATAATTCTGGAATTGGGAAAAAAAAATCTGTGTGCACTGGTGACTGTGTCAGCTATTATTGATTGTTGTCAAGATCCACCTGGTTCACTGGAGCTCCTTTAGGGAAAGAAATCTGCCATCCTTACCCAGTCTGACCTACATGCGACTCCAGACCCAGACCCACAACAATGTGGTTGACTCTTAACTTGCCTTCTACAATCAGCTCAAAGGGAATAGGGGCGGGGACTAAATGCTGGTCTTGCTGGGCAGTGACATCCAAGTCCCATGAAAAATTAAAGAAAATAAACTTTCTGCCGTGACATTGGGAAATGGAACTGGAACACTCGTTCCTCAGTGAAAAATAAACCAGAGCGGTGTAGGCCTGGCCTCCCACATAAACCAGGAAAGAACAGCATGTTTCCTTCCCTGAATGGCATTGGTGAACCACTTGTGTTTTGTTTTTTTAAAGTAATAATCTAAAAGCTACAAATTCACTTCTACTGGTACTCATTTTTTTAAAAACTGAATTCTGATCTTAAACTCACAGGAATTGAACTCACAATTAACAAATGCTTAATCTAGGATTTTGGCTTACTATTCCAGTAATATAAACACTACACTACTTCACCCTTAGTGATCAAACGGATGAGCTGCCACCTCTCTTATTAATATTACATCCTTCAGTTCTGCAGCTTGATATCCCAACCTTTGTGTCAAATGAGTCAGATCAAGTTCTCATTACTGTAATTAGTCATCAGTTTCACAATTCCTGGGGTCAGGTGTCTCTGGATCAGCTCTCGGGTCAATCTGAAATAACCCCTTCCCCGTTGGACTAATCGAGCCTCAACGGTAATGTGATGGGGTGATCTTGGCAGGAAGGCAAATGGCAGCACTCCTGGAGTTATGGAGCCATTGCCGCACAGAAGGAGGCTACTCAGCCCATCAAGTCCATGCCAGTTCTCTGTCTGTAGCTCAGTCCATTCAGTCCAATTCACTCGCTCTATCCCCATAGGCCTATAAATTCATTTCCCTGATGTGCCCATCCAATTTCCATTTGAAATCATTGATCATGTCCGCTTCCACCGCCCTTGTAGGCAGTGAGTTCCAGGATATTGCCACTCGTGGCGTAAAAAAGTTATTGCTTACATTGCCCCCTGTATCTCTAGCTCAAAACCTTCAATCTATGCCCCCTAATTGTACCATCAGCTAATGGGCACAGTTTTTCTTAGTTTACGTTACTTAAACCTGTCATAATCTCGTACATCTCTACCAGATCTCCCTTCAACCTCCTTCACTCCAAGATGAACGATCCCTGCTTCTCCAACCTAACCTTGTAGTAAAAATCCCTCATCCCTGGAACTATTCTGGAAAATCTCTCCGCAGCCTCTGTGGAGCCTCACATTCTCTGGTTAGAGAGGAAAGGTTGTTTCGGGGCAGAACCGCCATCAAGGTGAACGTCCTTACCGCCTGGTGTCCTGGTAAACAAGTTTCCATAATGGGCAGGGTACCTGTCATCAGGCCTCTGCTGCTGCCAAGGTCATAAGGTCAGGTGTGAGACTGGCACAGGGCCCACCCCATGTCTCTCCATACTTAGAAGCACACAGCAGCTCGCAACTCCCCCAAAACATCAGAGAGATGCTAGATCTTGACTTCGCATCTGAATTACCCAATTATTTATTCATTTTTAATCTTCCTGGATAACGTTACTGCCAAGCAAACAAAATTCAAGGGACCTTAGACCTGGACAGAAACAAATAGAGCTTCACATAAAATGAGGCCAAGGCTTATGCTTGACAAATGAGGCAAATTATCTCTGGATTTTAGTAAACGAAACTTCTCCCCTTCAATCATTTAGTCTCTCACCAAAACACAAGGTTTCCTGCGGAGCAATTTTTTCATAGTTCAGGCTGGAATCAGCCAATGCTGTGATGATGATGATGTTCATGCAGATGGTATTGATTTCCCTTCGAAGTTACTGAGACACTGGAGCAAACGCAGCTGACCATCAATCTATACCTTTAGCCGAGCCTTCCAGAGCATCCCCGTGCGACTTGAAATCAGATTTACCCAAAATCAAGGACTCACTAATGAGTTCAGTTTCCCTCTCACAGTCTCTGCCGATGAAGTAGTGGGAAGTACAGTCGACAATCTCTCATTCAGCCCCTTCGAATCAAAGCTTGTTTCTGGGGAAAGTGATGAGGGATGTGCAGGAATTCATTTCAACGACACTAATAAGGTGATACAACAACAACTTGCATTTATATAGCACCTTTAACATAGCAAGACATCCCAAGATGCATTATAGGATCAAGCGATTTGGATACCCAACCACATGCGGAGGTACTACAACCAGTAACCAAGGAAGTGAGTCAAAAATGTAGATTTCAAGCAGCATGGTAAAGGGGAATAGAGACGTTGAGGTGTGGAATTGCAGAGCACAGGGCCTATGGAGCTGAAGTCACAGCTACCAATGGTGGAGTGATGTAGATTGGGGCTAAGCCAGAACTGGGGGAGGACAGAGACCTTGGGGTGTTGTGAGGCTTCAGGAGGTCACAGAGATAGGAAGAGGTGAAACCAGGAAGAGATTTGAAAACAAGGATAAGGATTATAAAAACTGGAGTGTTGCCCAGTGAGGCCCCAATGGTAGGTCAGTGGGCACAAGGGTGTTGGGAAAACAGGACTTGGTGAAAACTAGGATATGAGCAACAGGGTTTTGGATGAGTGTGATCTTACAGAGGGTAGTAGGTGGGAGGCCTTTGCAGTAACTACCTCGCCATCTCCCTCACCATCCTCCTGAGCTAACATCAGTGGCTGTCAGCTGCTGCCTTCACCTCTTTCTGTGCATCCATAGGGAAGGTGCAGTCAAGTGGCAATGAGGGCTACCCTCATTGAGCACCACTTTGGCACCCATCTATTGGGCGGCACCATCGTTTATCCACACACACACATCTGCCCCATGAGTCTCTTTTTCTTCATTGTTTCTGCGTTGCTTCATTCCCCAATCTTGGCTGAGGCTGTTGATGGACTGAATGTCTTTTTCAGCCTTTCCTGAAAAGACTTTTGGAATTTTTTGTACCTCTTCTGCCACTTCCCTTTAATTGCTCCCCTCCCTTTAAGTTTCACTTAAGTACACTTCTTCTACTCTTACCAGTCACATGTTCTTGACACCAGCCCAGTCCAGATTGGGATCTTGTCATGCCAGCAAGCTGACTTCAGAAAATTGGAAGCAAGTAGCACAATATCATTTGAGTCCCCCTAAACCCAGCAGTTGCCATTGTATGTCTGTTGTGACTCAGCAAGTGTTACTTTCACCTCAGGATCAGAAGGTTGTGGGTTCTAAGTCCCACTTGAGACTGGTACACAAAATCCAAGCTAACACTCCAGTGCAGTACTGAGGGAATGCTGCACTATTGGAGTTGCTGCTTTTCAGCTGTGACGTTAATCCTGCTTTCTGAGGTAAATATTAGCGATCCCACTATTTTGAAGAAGATCTGTCCCAGTGTCCTGGCCGACATTTGCCTTCAACCAACACCAATAAAATAGATTATCTGGTCATTATCACATTGCTGCTTTGACAAGTCCTTCATCAACTGTAAAGCGCTTTGCGATGTCTTGAGGGTTGGAAAGCTGCTATCTAAATGCAAGTCTTTCTTCCTATAAATCCACCAACACCAATCTGCATCCATATCAGATCCTCCTCCTCCAGGTGCCATAACCTAAGAGAGCGTTGGTGATCCATGGACTCCCATTGGATTGGTCCATGATTATGTTTGGCAAAGTACTGCAGTGGCTTGCCATTGCCTCCTGTTGACCAGCATGGCTGATCAGGAAACTCTCCCGCTCTTACTGCCTGCCACAAGGCTTACTGGAAGATTTACAGGCTGATAATCAGCCTGTTTGACCATGTTATGAATGCATCCTCTGTGGCCATCAAGTCCTGAAGTGGGGCTCAGAGGCCATATCAGGGATACAAAAAATCAAAATGTTGAAAATACTCAGCAGGTCTGGAGAAAGAAACAGAGTTAACGTGTTAGGTCAATATCCTTTCACTGACCTGATATGCCAAAAAGGAGAAAGAAAGACTTGCATTTATATAGCACTTTTCAAAACCAGACTTCTCAAAGTGCTTCACAGTCAATTATGTACTTTCTTGTGAAGTTTAGTCACTGTTAAAATGTAAGAAACCTGGCAGCCAGTTTGCGCACAGCAAGCTCCCACAAACAGCAATGTGACAATGACCAGATAATCTGTTTCGTGGTGTTGATTGAGCGATTAAATATTGGCCAGGGCATTAAGAATAACTGTCCTGTTTTTTTGTCAAAATAATGCTAGGAGATCTTTTACATCCACCTGAGAGGGCAGACAAGGAATCAGTTTAACATGTCTTCCAAAAGACGACACCTCCGACAGTGCAGCACTCCCTCATCAGCCTTGTCCTGGTGAGGACGGGGGCGGGCGAAAATGGACTTGAACCCTGAACCTTGCAACTCAGAAGTGAGAGTGCTACCATGGTTGACACAACTCTCTTTCTTTCTCCATGGATTCTACCAGAGCTGTTGAGCATTTCCAGCATCTTCTGTTTTTATCTCAGATCTCCAGCATCTGCAGGATTTTGGCTTTTGTTTGAGTAGCGATGAGCTAGAACCATAAACAGAGTGTGATGGAAGATGGCCAAGAGAAAGCAGAAAACTGAACAGACATTAAACCCAGGGTGATTTTTTTTTCTGGGGATGTGTGTGGCATCTCTACAATATAAATTACGGGCAGGATTTTTAGGTCAATGTTGTGGGCCCGGGAGTGGCTGTAGAATGACCCGCCAACTGCGATCGGCCTCCTGACCGTGATTTCACACTGGCTGGCCAATTAACAGCCATCCAGAGTGAAACGCGTGCTGAAATGGGGGTGGGGGGCAGGGAGAGGGCAGGCGCTGATGTAAGCACAGACATGGGGGAGTGCGGAATGAAAGCCCCCTGAAGGCAGAGAGCTGCCTCAGGGAGCTGAAGAATTTAAAAGCAATAGAAAGATTTTAAAATCCGGAAAAAAAATGTCCACACATCAGAATCAGTCACCTGAACATGATGAAAATTCCGTCTGTACGTTTTTTTTTAAGTTTAATAACAGAAACCTCATCCCGTCCTTGGATGAGGTTTCATCAAAAATGCAAAGTCCGCCTGGCAGATTCGCCCGTCCGCCAAACATAAGGTTGGATGGACCACGAAAAATCGGAATCAATTGGAACTTTAATGGGCTTAACTGCCCTTTTAATTGTTGGTGGTCACACTTCTGACTTTCGCGCACACCACTGACCGAAATATCAGGCGAGCGCAGGATGATGTCGGGACTCTCGCCCGACGCCATCAAGGGCTATTTTACGTTCAAGCGGGTGGGGCGTGCGCTTGCACACCGAGCTAAAAATTCTGCCCTACACGTTCTGAATTTATTTTAAAAATCATTCATGGGATGATGGCGATAGTGGCTAGGCCAGCATTTATTGCCCATTCCTAACTGCCCTTGAGAAGGTGGTGGTGACCCTGCCTTCTTGAAACACTGCAGTAGTCCATTTGGTGTAGGTTCACCCACATTGCCGTTGGGGAGGGAATATTATAACAAACAATATCACTACAAGTTCTTAGTGCTCCCTGTTTCTTCACTGTATATTTTAGCTTATGCCAGAACAGGAGTAAAAGATTCAAAAGCATTCCCTCCGTCTCCTGCTCCCTGGGGACACAGCAAGTACAGCACATAAACAGGCCATTCAACCCAATTGATCCATGCCAGAGTTTACGGTTCACATGAGCATCCTCCCACCCTACTTCATCTAACCCTACCAACATATCCTTCTATTCCCTTCTCCTTCCTGTCGGGAGCTTGAACAAGGACAATTCTTGATTTACCTCATCTTTTCTCTCACACTTTCAACCTTAATGGTGACCTGAACTCTGAACCTTGGCCTCACAGCCTAGCTTCAATGAAGCTAATAAAGAAACGCCCCTCTGTACTCCCCAGTGTAAGTACTGTACTCAATGGGTAAAGACAAATGTGCTTATACCTAATAATGTACTGCATGTTTCCTCAGCGTCAAAACACTTATGGGACATGTGCAACCATGAATATCAGAAAATGTCAGGAGTGAGATTAAGAGAGAGACAGATTGCATACATCCGTTAAACACAAGAAATAAGATTTATTGAGATATGGTGAAGCAAGCGACATTAATTGTCAAAATGCAACAAACAAAAGCTGGAAGGATTGACAAAAAAGCAGCTCTTACTTATTATCCAAGTTCATATTTGAAACTTGAATGGGCAGTTGAAAAGTGAAGCCAACAATAGATTTAAAAAAACAAATTATTCAGAGAATTCCCATCTTGGAGAATTTACTAAAAAGCGAGCATTGCATTTTTGCGGCGAGGAAATGCAGGTTTTAAATCTTCCTTCTGTTGCTTTGCATCTCTAATTGATGGAGGTAGGATTGCTCTGAGTGTGTGCAGGTGCTGACTAAGGTAAAGGAGCATGAAAACGAGGGGTGGGGCTGCAGTGGGTGCTGGGGGAAACGGGTCTGGTCCAGTCAGCCTCCCGCCAGGTAAGACCATCTCTGATGAGGGGACCAGCCATTTGCAATTCAATTTATTAAGTCCATTTAAGTAAGGCGTAGGAAGAACCCTACTGTGGCTCAGTTGGTTAACACACTGTCTCTTGTGGGGTTAAGGTACTATGGATTTGATTACATCAGGCAGGTTGCCAACTCTGGCTGAATGTACCCCTGAGTTTCATCACCTGACCTCATGCCTCTCAGATCGCGCTCCCCACTCCAACCCCCCTATATTCCTGCCACTGGTCATGCAACATGTCCATCCTCACAGTGCCCCGCCTTCATAGGCTAATTGATTGGATGACTCTTGACAGTCAAATAGCATTTCTCCCCATCTCCAATACTTTTATCATTAATAAACACGTGTTCATGTGAAGAAACACACACCATTTTATTATTAAAGTGAATTTTCTCCTAGGTGCTGCTCTCAGCAGTGTCCAGGAGACTAATCTTCAATTCCTGGAGTCTCCAAGCCAATTCTAAAGAGTTGGTAACCCTAGAGTGATGCTGATATTGGGGAGTGGAGTTTATTGTGCATGTGATAACCTGAGAGTGAAGCTGGTGTTGGAGAGTGGGGTACCTCCCAGTCTCTGGGCTAGGGAGGAGAAAATTGAGGACAACATCAGAACATAAGAAATAAGAGCAGGAGTAGATCATTCGGTCCCTTGAACCTACTTTCCCATTCAATACGATCATGGCTGATCTTCTGCCTGAACTCCACTTTCCCGCCCATTCCCCATATCCCTTGCATTCCTTGATCAAAACTTGAATATACTCAATGATGGAGCATCCACGACTCTCTGGGGTAGAGTATTCCAAAGATTCACAAACCTCTGAGAGAAGAAGTTTTTCTTCATCTCAGTCCTAAGAGATCAGACCCTTATTCTGAGACTGTGCCCCATTTCCAGGTTCCCCAGCCAGTGCAAACAACCTCTCTCAGTGTCAGCCCTGTCAAATCCCTTCAGAATCTTGTACTTTCTATTAGATTACCACTAATTATTCTAAACTCTAGAGAGTATAGGCCCAATTTACTTAGCTTTTGATTATAGGACAACCCTCTCATCCCAGGAATCAATCTAGTGAACAATAGGCTTGCTCCAGTGATTGCTATTGACTGAGCGACCCTTTGCTGGAGTTTGAGTGAGAACAAGTGAGTGGGGCAGAGGGGGTCAAATATGATGCTTTTGTTTAGCCTGTTCTCTACCCACCACTAAATAGATATATATCTTATACAGATACAATGTCTGAGAGCTAAGTTGGTATTGATAAACCCTGTGACAAACGGCACATTTATTTTTACGAACTTTAGATTTGCAACAAGAAATGACTCAAAGAATAAGCATCTGGGACACAAGCATCTTCAGAGAGACACTCCTCTGACACAGAGGGTGCCTGAAACACGCTGACTCTTTTTATGGTCATACAGAGGGACAAACACTTCATTACGTGGCAGCCACACAACCTCGCAGCTGAAGGGAGAGAAAGCCAGACCCCAAGTGAATGGGGAATGTATCAGTTGTCAGGCACGGATAGCAGCACAAGGCAGGGCCTTGGCCAAGGGCCAGCAACACATTATATTGAGTGAGAAGCAGCTTGATGAAGCTGGCCCGGCTTCTTAGGTCTAGCCTGGAATTTCCATTGCTGTACACCTCCGGGGAATATCTCCTTTTGAGAAAAACCCCAACACAGAGCAGTACAGGTTAACAGCAATGGAATGACTGATCAGCTAACCTGTTTAAAAAGTGAAATAAAAACAGAAAATGCTGGAAAACTCTTCTGGCAGCAATGTGGAGAGAGAAACAGAGTTAATGTTTTGAGTCCACATAACTCTTCTTCAGAGCAGAATTCATATTCTGCTACCTTACCTGTATGCCACTATCAGCATCTTCTTTAGTCCTTAATACTACCATTAACACTCCCTTTGTCTTGGGTCCATGACACTTTGTCAATCTCTCCTGAACTCCCATCTATTCCTGACCTTCTTGCTCCACCTGCTCCACCCTCTCTTAAACAGTTTAAATCCATCACATTTCTACTTCTCTTCAGCTCTGAAGAAGAGTCATACGGACTCAAAACATTAACTCTGTTTCTCTCTCCATAGATGCTGCCAGACCTGCTGAGTTTTTCCAGCATTTTATGTTTTTATTTCAGATTTCCAGCATCTGCAATATTTTGCTTTTATGTTTAAAAAGTGATCCTGGTTGAGGGAAAAATGTTGGCCAGGGGGCCGTTGACAGAATTCCCCTGCTCTTCTTCAAATAGTGCAAAAGGGTCCTTCACATCCGCCTGAATAGGTAAACAGAGCCTCGGTTTAACATATGAAAGGCGGCAGCTCTTAGCTCACTAGCAGTTAATGCACTTTAAATATTAATCTAGATAATGACCTCAATGGTTAAGATTGGAACTTGAGCTGATCAACCCAACAGTGGTCACTCCATATAGCTGTGCAGCACCTTTCACAACCTCAGCCAAGTGCTTTTCAGCCACTGCAGTATTATTTTTGATGCGTAGTCACTGTTTTAACGTAAGAAACACAGCACCAATTTGCACACAGCAAGTTCTCATAAACAGCAATGAGATAAATTTTACCAGACAATCTGTTTTAGTGCTGTTAGTTGTATAGATTTGCAGGGAAGCAACACTCAGACAGAAAGCCATAAACTCAAGTGCAGATATCCCCTGTTTATGCTGGTTGATTCTATGCTTCCTGAGAGAAATATTCCATTAAAAACCAACAACACGGGGAATGATTGGAAACATAGGGACCTGCTGATAGTCAGGCAAAATGCACTGTCTATAGCTACAGAATACCATTGGCAACAACTCCGTGGTGCATGTGGTAATGAAGTACCTAACGGCTCAGTGAATAGTGTTTATAGTTCCTCAGTGTACAAGGAGGGACCTGCAAGCTATTAATGCCTCATAAAGCAAACTTTGAGTGTCAGGAGGGCACACAGGGAATTTGTCGTTGGAGACCAGCATACCTGGCGGGACCTCGCAACTCCTGGTGGACACAGTAACTTCCCACATTCTTACACGCATTCCCAGTATGAAAAGCTTCAGGATGGGAGTGCAAATTCATAAAAGGTACCTTCTTGTACCTCAGTGTGACTGCTGCAGGAGGGCCATGTGTCTGTTGTCAAGGGCATTTCTTTAACATGGCTTTATTTACAGCACGGAAACACTTTTGTGAGACAATGCTGTCTGAAGGCTCTATTGGTGTGGGATATGCATCCCCCCTGATGCCACCCCCACGCACCCCCCCCCCAACCCCCCAGACTCCATTAGCAGCTGGACTGCAGAAGTGGCTCAGCGGGTAGCGTTCTCACTGCTCAGTTGGGAGGTGGTGGGTTCAACTCAAGAAACTTGACTACAAAATCCAGGCTGACTGAGTGGGTGGAGCACTACCAGAGGTGTTATTTTTCAGATGGACAATTACAGCCTATTTTACCAATGCTCCACTGGTCAGTACTCATTTAAGGTGTCACCTCTTGTATGACCGAAGCTCCATGAATCTTCTCCAGCACACAAACGCTCTTCATTCTTTCCCAAGGTGTCTAACCTTTCTCCAAAGATCTGGAGGCTCTGGAAAGCTAAGCTCTGTGTCAATTTACCACCACTGCCTGATGATTTGTTACGTTTTTCAATCTTGGCAATCTCTTGCACTATGGCTTTCTCTAAGCTAAAACAACACACAAAGCCTGTATTAAATGGAATTTCCAAAATATGCCCAGAGTAAATTGCTTTCTTTACTTTCTGTGCTGTGCCAATTATAATTGTCAATAACGATTTAACTGAGAGCATTAACACCAATTTCCAACTGAGAGCATTAGCACCAATTTCCAGGGTAGAACGAGGGGTTTCCAGCAAGTTTTCCCAGAAATGGGCTTTTCCCTATTTCGCAGGCAGGAGAAAGGGGAAAATTCTGGGTTAACTGAAAGGAAAAGTTGACCTCATGCTGCTCCTTGCTCAGGACTGCAGCAGAATTAAAGAGTAATATGCAATACAGGGAGTGGCCATTCTGCTCCTTTGTGCTGTACACTCCCCTGCTCTTTCCTACTGGCCCTGCGATTTTTGCCTTTTTAAATAAACATCCATTTTTTAATGTTATTATTGAATTTGCTTCCACCACCCTTTCAGACAGCTCATTCCAGATCAGAGCATCAAAAAGAAGGTTCTCATCTCTTCCAGGGCTTTTCTGCCAATCATCTTAAATCTTTTGCCTTTGGCTGCTGACCCTTTTGCCAGTGTCTTCCTTTCTGCTCTATCTAATCTACTAATAATTTTGAACGCGTCCATTAAATTTCCCCTTAACCTTCTTTGCTTTAAGGAGAACACTCCCTGCTCCAAGCAACAATCCTGTGGATTATCAAAGTGGGCAATGTAACCTGTCTCCACAGCTGAGTTAGGTCATGCAAAGGAATTATTCTTCATTCATAAAAATAACGTATACTCATACAATAATTTTATGAATGAAGCGATATTCCTTTGCAGGAATCCTTACACATGCAATTATTTCATGAATGAAAAGTAACGGCTGACAGGTGGCGAATAGAGCAGATAAGCTCAAGGTAAAGCAATATAGGTCCATAGCTATCCTGGCACACCACGAGGCCCACTTTATTCCCTTTCTGCTCAGCTGCTTTGCTTGTTTGGATTGCTCCTATAGAAGCATCCTTTCCACCAAAGCCAGGTAGGATTTACATTTACCAGTGGATCAGCAGCAAACACTGAGCGGATCAGCAGATTTTACTGTCACAAATAGCAGCCTCTTAGGCTGCGTAATTCCTCTCACAAAGATTTGCTTAGCAATTTCATGTCAATTCATAACTTTCAAATTCAGAAGCCACCAATCCGGATCCCCGATTCACAACTTCTGTACATTGTTTCTAATGTGCGCGCCATCTTCCTCTTCTAGCTTACCCCTCTTTGTCCAGCATGTTTTGGACAATTGTTGGGGGTACAGTCACACAGGAGTCAGCTGGCAGGCCTTCAAAGACTCAGTCACCAAGTCAAGTGGAACAAGCTGTTCAATCATGGGGGTCGGCTGTTGGGGGTGGGGGGTGGGGTGGGGGGTTGGTGGGAGCAGTTAACAACAAGCCCTGACCTCCACATGCATGGTGGGAGGAATACCTTCACAACCAACAGCTCACCCTGCCTGTTCCTCCTAATGTTTGTACTGTCACCAGAAATCCAACCTCACCCTTTATTTTCTTCCCTCCTTTGCTGACAGCAGTGTGTCTGGTTGATGTATAACTTTGAACAAAATCCTTCACACTAACTTAGGTGAACCAGTGAAAAATGAACCAACACAACCGTGGTAGCATCAGTTCGAGTCCCATCCAGTCCTCACCCAACATCCCAGGTGGTGTCAACTTTGCTTGGTTGGTAGCTCACTGACAAGTGGCAAGTGACATTTACGCCAACAAGTGTCAGGCAATGACCATCTCTAACAAGAGGATATCCAACCATCACCCTTTGATGTTCAATGGCATTACTATCACTGAATCCTCCATTATCAACACCCTGGGGGTTACCATTGACCAGAAACTGAACTGGACTAGCCGTATAAATACTGTGGCTACAAGAACAGGTCAGAGGCTAGGAATCCTGTGACAAGTAACTCACCTCCTGACTCCCCAATCATCTACCATCTACAAGGCTCAAGTCAGGAGTGTGATGGAATACTCCCCACTTGCCTGGATGAGTGCAGCTCCAACAACACTCAAGAAGCTTGACACCATCCAGGACAAAGCAGCCCGCTTGACTGACACCCCATCCACAAACATTCACTCCCTCCACCACCAAAGCACACTAGTAGCAGTGTGCACCATCTACAAGATGCACTGCAGGAATTCACCAAGGCTCCTTAGACAGCATCTTCCAAACCCACGACCACTACCATCTAGAAGGACAAGAGCAGCAGACACATGGGAACACCACCACCTGGAAATTCCCCTCCAAGTCATTCACCATCCTGACTTGGAAATATATCGCCGTTCCTTCACTGCCTCTGGATCAAAATCCTGGAACTCCCTCCCTAACAGCACTGTGGGTGTACCTACACCACAGGGACTGCAGCGGTTCAAGAAGGCAGCTTACCACTGTCTTCTCAAGGGCAACTAGGGATGGTCAATAAATGCTGGCCCAGCCAGCAAAGCCCACATGCAGTGTATGAATTTAAAAAAAACTTGCCTTGTAGTCATAAGGTGATGGAGTTCAAGCCCCACTACTGACTTGAGTATGTTATTTAGGCTGACATTTTGCTGCAGCGCTGAGGGAGTGCTGTATTCCTGTCAGTGCAGTTTGCCTGCTCGGGTTAATGTCAAAGATTCAATGGCGCTACATGAGGAGGGTTAGAGAGTTCAGCTGGTCCCTGAGTCATCATCCTCCTTCAGTCATGAATAGCTGACAATATGTTCATTTGTTGTTTTGGCAATTTCACTGTACACAGATTGTTGTCACACTGACAGATGTAACATTGCATTCAAATAAACATGCTCTCAGTTAAACGTTTTGAGACCCAGGTATCATGCTGATTTAAAAGGTAGCAACAACTTCCATTCCTATAGCATCTTTAATATAATGAACCACCCTAAGGCACGTCACAGGAGCACTATCAAACAAAATTTGGGACTGCACCCCATCAGGCTTTAAGGAGCATCTTAAAGGAGGAGAGAGAGGGGCAGGGAGGTTTAGAGAGAGAATTCCAGAGCTTGGGGCCAAGGCAGCTGAAGACATGGCTGCCAATGGTGGAATGATTAAAATCACACCCCGAGGAACTCTGATTGTGGGAACAGAAGGGAGAATGAACCAAAGTCAGGGATCTCTCCCCAACTCTTGGGACCGTTTTGCTACAACCCAGGCTGAGGTCTTGTGCCAACTCCCCTTCACAGTTGGCAGCCTGAGGGAAACCTGAAACGAAAAAATTTATAAGTTACTTCTTCCCAAATATTTCCTTAATTTAAAAAAAACCCCTCCATTCAAAGTGTTTATTTTTATATCTAGAGATGATAAATGGCTTATTTATTTCCGCTGGGCCTTGGTACTGGTTGGCTCCAATACAGCCAGGTTATTCTAGTTCAGTTACTCTATTCTCCCAGTCATCAGTCAAATGGCTCTCTATGAACCACAGATGGTGCGGTAAATGGGCATTGACAATGCAGGAGTCAATGCTCAAAGCGTTCTACTCTGATAAGGGCAGGTTTGGGACAGATGCCAGGAAGCATTTCAGAGAATGAGTGGTCAAAGTCATTGCCAGGAAGAGTGGCTGGGGCCAGAACACTGACCTCATTTAAGAAGCAGCTCAATGCTGTGTCGGGACAGCATTATAAGATTGGTATTTGGGAAAATGAAAACAAATTGGCTAACAGGTCTTCTTCATCTAAACATCTTGTGTGATCTCAGCCTACAGAGTTAATTGGAAATGCTCGGTCTTTAAATCACCCTGACCTCTCACAGTCAAATCCTGTCAGGGTTCGTTGGCAATAAAATGGAGTTTAAGGACCTTGGTGAAGACAGGAGCTTTTCCTCTTTAGGCACTCAGCATTCACACCAAGCAATCTCGCAACATAATTTCAATGTAATCCAGGACAATGGATGTCCCAAACAGGAAAAAGTGGTCATTCTGACTTTGGGTGATAATCGGGCGATAATCGTTCAGCTTTTCATTAATCAGAAGGGAAGTTTAACAAGGCAGCTGATCCGGTATTGCCCATTTTGGCCCAGTCAAAATAGCCTCCAAAGCGGTTTATTCCCTGCACTGACATCTCATATTGATAATTAGCAGAAGATTCATGACAGAAAATTCCAGAACCCCGAGGACACTTGCAGTGGTCTGACTTCTGTGCTCTTCTCTGTAGTTTACCCTGTGACCATGCGAACATGCTAATTAGGAGCAGGAGTAGGCCACTCGGCCTCTCAAGCCTGCTCCGCCATTCATCATGGCTGATCTGATTGTAACCTCAACCCCACATTCCTGCCTACCCCCAATAACCTTTCACCCCCTTGCTAATCAAGAATCTATCTAGCTCTACCTTAAAAATATTCAAAGACCCTGCTTCCACCATCTTTTGAGGAAGAGAGTTCCAAAGACTCACGACCCTTTGAGAGAAAAAATTTCTCCGCATCTCTGTCTTTTTAAACAGTGACCCCTAGTTCTAGATTCTCCCACAAGAGGAAACAGCCTCTCCATATCCACCCTGTCAAGATCCCTCAGGATCTTAAAGGTTTCAATTAAGTCACCTCTTACTCTTCTAAACTCCAGTGGATACAAGCCTAGCCTGTCCAGCCTTTCCTCATAAGACAATCCACCCATCCCTGGTATTAGTCTAATAAATCTTCTCTGAACTTTTACATTTTTACATCTTCCCTTAAATAAACAGACCAATACTGTAAACAGTACTCCAGATGTGATCTACAACTGAAGCATAACCTCTCTATGTTTGTACTCAATTCCCCTTGCATTAAACAATAACATTCTATTAGCCTTCCTAATTACTTGCTGTATCTGCATATTCTCCTTTTGTGATTCATGCACCAGGACACCCAGATCCCTCTGAATCTCAGAGCTCTGCAATCTCTCACCATTTAAATAATAAGCTTCTTTTTTATTCTTCCTGCCAAATTGGATAATTCCACATTAGCCCACATTATACTCCATTTGCCAGATCTTTGCCCACTCACTTAACCTATCCATGTCCCTTTGTAGCCTCCTTGTGTCCTCTTCACAATTTACTTTCACTTTTGCACCTTTCTTTGTGTCGTCAGCAAATTTAGCAACCATCCCTTCAGTCCCTTCATCCAAGTCGTTCATATAAATTGTAACATCTTGAGGCCCCAGCACTGATCAACTGTGGCACACCACTCATCATATCCTGCCAACCAGAAAAACTTATTTAAGCCAACTCTCTGTTTCCTGTTAGCTAGCCAATCTTCTATCCATGACAGTATGTCACCCCCTATACCGTGAGCTTTTATGATGTGGCACTTTATCAAATGCCTTCTGGAAATCTATGTGTATTACATCCAGCCTGGATGCACAGCACATGTGACTCCTTCAAACAACTCCAATAAATTGGTTAAATGTGATTTCCCTTTCACAAAACCATGTTGACTCTGCCTGATTGCCTTGAATTTTTCAAAGTGCCCTGCTGTAACATCTTTAATAATAGTTTCTAACATTTTCCCTATGACAGATGATGGGCTAACTAGCCTGCAGTTACCTGCTTTCTGTTTCCCTCCCTTTTTGAATAAGGGAATTACATTTGCTATTTTCCAGTATAATGGAACCTTCCACAAATCTGGGGAATTCACCTACCCTCAACCCACATATTAAATGTCTCCCAGCTACCATCTCCTCTCACGGTTATTTAGAGGCTACTATACAGTGGAAGGAAACATACTACTTGCATTTTTATAGCACCTTCACTACCTCAGGACATCCTAAAGTGCTTTACAGCCAATGAAATACTTCTGAAGTTTAGTCACTGTTGGAATCTAGGAAAAGCCAATTTGTGCACAGCAAGATCCCACAACAGCAATGTGGTACTGCTTTTTAATTAGGCTGTTTGAGGGACCAAAAATTGGCCAGGAAGCCAGTATAAACCCTGCTGCTCCTCTTTGAAATAGTGCCATGGGATCTTTTAATGAATGAGGGGCAGACAGGGCCTTGGTTTAACTGCTCTTTTGAAAGACTGCCGCTCCAGCAGTGCAGCCCTCCCTCAGTACTGCACTGGAGAGTCAGCCCTGATTCTTGCACTCAAATCCTGGAATGGAACTTCGACACAACCATCTGACTCAGAGATGGAGGTGCTACGAACAGAGCCATCCCTGACAGGTTAAGAGGTTTCTGGTAGGCCCCTTTGCTTTCATGTCAGGGTAAAGGATCATCTAGCTTTGAAGCGGTTTGATGCCACAATATAGCATTCCACAGCGAGCAGAAAGCAGGGGGATGGCTGGCTTGATTCCTGACCTTTCTGAGATACTCAGCCCAGATGGAATAGTGATCCTGAGACAGTGGGTAGCACTCTCACCTCTTGAGTCAGAAGGTTCTGGGTTCAGGTCCACTCCAGAAACTTGAGTGCATCATCTCGGCTGACACTCTGGTGCAATACTAAGGGCGTGCTGCACTGTCAGAGGTGTCGGAACCATGTCTGCCCTCTCAGGTGGACATAGAAAATCTGACTGCACTAATTTGAAGAAATGCAGCAGAGTTCTCCCCAGTGTTCTACCCAATGTTTATCCCCCAGTCAGCATCACTAAAACATTATTTGGTCACTAAAACATCACTGTTTGTAAAATCTTGCTGGGTGTAGAACAGTGATCACACTTTGACAGCATTTAATTGGCTGTAAGACATTTTGGGAAGTCCTGAGGTCATGAAAGGCACTGTATAAATGGCAAGTCTGTCTTTTAATAATTGACCTCAGCGTCATCGGACTAAGAAGAAGGTGTGGGGGAGGCAATGAGCGGATGTGACTGTTAATTGTGGACAGGCTCTTGCTGTAAAAGGGCCACAGTTGAACACCCTGCCAACACTCAGTCCAGAGGATCACGCGGATGAATAAGCACCTGGATGGGGTTACAGAGCGGGGGTGGGTTGGCGCCTGTACCCCAGCAGGAGTCAGCAATCTTCAAAGACGAAGAAGTGAGATGACCGGAGGCAGGGAGTGAAAGACATCGGTTACTTTTATTCAGCGATTTTCAAATGGGGCTGAAGCAGGAGGCCTACCCGTCAACACGTTACCAGTTCCCCGTAAAACGCTCCCATTCTGAGCATCCTGTGAGATATTTCCATCTAATGAGTAACAATTAGCAGCCCCAGGTAAAACAGGAGTGCTCCTGGCAGCTCTTAATTACTTAACACTGTTAATAGGCGAAGCAGCAGTGTGGCACATTCTGTGGAAATTACTCTCACCAACAGCGAGAGTTTTATTTTTGGGACATTCATATCTTGCAAGCAAGGCTACTGATTTACAGTGCATGAATCACAGCCACAACATTTATAGAACCTAGTGTGACATCCCAAGGTGCTTCCCGACAATGATTATCAAACAAAATTTGATACTGAGCCGCATCAGGGGATACTTGGATAGTTTATAGCTTAGTCAAAGAGGTAAGTTTTGGGGAGTGTCATAAAGGAGGTGAGAGATGTAGAGAGGCAGAGAGGTTCATAACAACTTATATTTATATAGCACCTTTAATGCAATAAAACAACCCAAGGCTCTTCACAAGAGTATTATAAAACAAAATATGACACTGAGCCACAAAAGGAAATATTAAGACAGATGCCCCGAGAGTTTGGTCAAACATATAGGTTTCAAGGATTGTCTTAAAGGAGGAAGAGACGGGGAGATTTAGGGAGAGTATTCCAGAGCTTGGGGCCTAGGTAACCTAAGGCATGGCCCCAAAGGCAGAGTGATTAAAATCAGGGATGCGTAAGAGGCCAGAATTAAAAGAGTGCAGATCTCTCAGAGGGGCCATGATGGTGGTGGTTGTAGGAACTGGAGGAGATTTCAGTGATAGAGAGGGGCAAGGCCATGGAGGGATGTGAAAACAAAGAAGAGAATTTTAAAATCAAGACGTTTCTTGACTGGGAGCTAATGTAGGTCAGCGAGCACAGAGGTGACAGATGAATGAGACTTAATGCGAGTCAAGCCAAGGTCAGCAAAGGGCCTCAAGTTTAGGGAGGGAATTGCAGAATCAGGGTTTAGGTAGCTGAAGGCATGGCCACTACCAACAGAGAATTTAACACATTCTGTTTGTAATTAGGGGATTCAGGGCTGTTTTTTAAATCATTGTTTCTTGGCATCACATTCTGTAGTTCCATCTGTTTATAATCATGCTGGAATTTCTGGTGACTCAGGCAGTCAAATTTCATTTTAATTATTTGGGGGAGTTTTGAACCTATGGTTTAAGGATTAGATTCTATAATTCTCTCTATTTAACATAAATATTTTTCTAAAGACTGTATGAAAGAAAAGTCAGGCATTTTGAAGTTGTTTATTGTGCTTGGTCTCTGCACCCAATTAGCGGCCATTCACCATCTAGCTAACTCACTCAACGTAGCTACACAAGACTCTCTAGGTGTTAAGTGACGACTAGCTAAACTGATGGCTTTTTTTGCTTAAAACGCTGACACATGAAACAATGTATTTTACAGAGCTCAGGGACATCTGAGACTTCTTCTTTGCAGCCTTGAGTAGGCATGTCCCATGAAGCTCAAAGACCACACCCCGTTCACCAAGTTTAAAATTAAAGGTTAAAAAGGAATTAGATATGTATTTGCAAAGGAAGCATGCGCCAGGCCAAGAGGAAAGGGCAAGAAAGTGGGGCTAATTGGATAGCTCTTTCAGAGAGCAGCCACAATTGCAATGGGCCGAATGGTCTCCTTCTTGTGCTGTATCATTCTATGGTCACTAATCCGCCTGTACTTCAAGGGTCCTGTTGCCATGTTGCAGGTGCAAGTTGGATGTTAACTGGATCCAAGCCAGCTGGGGAAGTACGAAAGGGACATGGATCCTATTCTTGATAGTAGGTTTCTTCACCGTATTACATATCTCTCATCAACCTACTCACCAACCAATCCAGTGCCTCAGCTTTATATTTCTATAGTGCCTTTCACAACCTCAGGACATGCCAAAAGCACTTCACAGCCAACGCGGCACTTTTCTGTAGCGCAGTCACTGTTGTAATATAGGAAATGTGACAGCCAATTTACACACAGCAAGCTTCCATAAACAGCAATGTGAAAATGACCCAATAATTTGCTTTTTTTTTAAGTGATGCTGGCTGAGGGATTAACGTTGGTCAGGACACTGGGGATAACTCCCCAGATCTTCTTCAGAGTAGCATGTGATTTTTTATGTCCACCTGAGAGGACAGAGAGAGCCTCAGTTTAACATCTCATCTGAAAGTCAGCATCTTCATACTCCCTCAGAGAAACTGTGCTGGAGTTTCAGCCGAGGTCTTTGTGCCCAAGACTCTGGAATGGGTCCTGAACCCATGATCTTCTGACTCAGAGGTAGGTGTGATACCAATTGAGCTATTGCTAATACCAAAATGGCAGGTCAGACATTTTGCTTTGGTTTCCATGAATCAGAATCACAGAATGCCTGAGTTGCGCTAATGAGTACCTCACTGGTTCACAATTATTGTTGCCTTTTATTGCAGAGGCAGCTATTCACTACCATTAGTTTGTGACGCTTCTCTATCCTTCTCATCATAACCACTCCAGTCTGCTCCCAACTCTTCCCCAAAGATCCTAATCTTATCCACCTCTTCCCCAGAGATCCCAACTTTACCCATCTCTTCCCCAGAGATCCCAACTTTACCCACCTCTTCCCTAAAGATCCCAATCTTATCTGCTTCTTCCCCAGAGATCCCAATCTTACCCACCTCTTCCCCAGAGATCCCAATCTTACTCACCTCTTCCCCAGAGATCCCAATCTTACCCACCCTCACCTCCTCAGCCTGTTTTTTTATTTTAATGGGGATGTGGGCATTGCTGGCAAGGCCAACATTTATTACCTATCCCCAACAACTGAACGGCTTGCTTGGCCATTTCAGGGAGTAGTTAAGGGCCAACCACATTGCTGTGAGTTTAAGGACAGAAGATCTCCTTCCCTAAAGGACGAGGGTGAACCAGATCGGTTTGACAACAATCTGATAGTTCCATTACCCATAAGCCCAAGCTGCTGTGACAGGATTTGAACCTAACTCTCCAGCTCATTGAGCCAGCGATATAACCACTATGCTGCTGTATCCCTGCCACTCTGTCCAGCAACCTGACAGTTGCCGCTCTCCCAATCATTCCCTTTCGCTAGTGCCTCCATGCCCAGGAACCTATCTTCCTCATTCCCCGATCCATCACCTGTTTACCTGTGTGTTACCTGCCATCCAAAAGCTCCTTTGACATGTGCCCAAAACTTTTCATTATCCATTCCGCAATTCCTGGTGTAACTTTCCACATATTCTGTGTTTCTTACATTTCACGGGGATTTGCTAACCGAGATTCGATGTATAATCAATGGTTTGTTAGCCACAAAATCTCACATTTAGCTGGAAAATTGTGAACTTCCGGCAATCAGAAGAATCAATTATCACACCAGCCTTTGCAATCTCAACAAATATTATTAACCCTTTCCTGCCCCTCACTGCAAAGCAAACTGCAATCAGCACACAGTCTTACAGTAAGTACCTTTGAGTTGAGTTTCTGAAGTTTTTTAGAGAGATGTGTCCTCCTAAAGAAGTCTGATTTACTGAGTGTTAGATCTTTGCCCAGAGAGTGGTGATAATGTGGAACCAGTTACCACAGGGAGGAGTTTGGGGGCTATTAGCATGGATGTATTTAAGGGATTTTTAGTTAAGCACATGAGGAAAGGGGTTGGCCATTTAGGACTGAAATGGGGAGAATTTTCTCCATTGAAAGAGTTGTGAATCTTTGAAATTCTTTGCTCCAGAAGGTTGAGTATATTCAAGGTTGAGATTGATAGATCTTTGGATACTCGGGGATTAAGGGATGTGGGGATAATGCAAGAAGGTGGAGCTGAGTTAGAAAGTCAGCCATAATGAATGGCAAAGCAGGCTTGATGGGCCAAATGGCCTACCCCAGCTCTTATTTCTTGTGTTCATGCGCAGAAGGATATGCTGATAGGGGGCTATGAGGTGTGGAACATACGCACCAGCATAGACTCATTGGGCAGAATGGCCTGTTACTGTGCTGTAATTCTGTGCAGATTGGTCTGTACACTGTGCAGTTCTGAATGACACAGAACCAGAAGGGTGCCAGATTCTAGCTTGTGCTCAGTTAGATGGCCTGAGCTGGAACAGCACCACAGCTACTACAATCTGGGCTCTGGTCACGGGCCATCAGTGTAGCTCTGATTGGGGTACTGGTCAAAAAGGGGATCCATTCATCCAATCAAGTTGTCAAAGCTAATTGAGTGTATTAATGAAGTTAGCTGTTACTTGTTATAACTTTAATGGCTAATTGGCAGGCCAGACCAGGCCGTGCCCCATCCCCTCTTTGCTGCTTGGCCTAAATAGCCAACTGGTTATGGTACTGGGTTTGTAACCCCAAGATCAAGAGTTCAAATCTCACAATGGCAAACTATGAAACAATGTAACTTCATCTGAAACAGATGGAAACAGGTTTACTCAAAAGAGTATCAAGAGTTCAAATCTCACAATGGCAAACTATGAAACAATGTAACTTCATCTGAAACAGATGGAAACGGGTTTGTACTCGAAAGAGTTACATCCCCGCTTTGCCCTCAAATTACACACTTTTCTGTCTTGTTCACACAAGGAGCTGATCAACGTGATGATTTATAGCTTGTAAACCAAGAATATCTCTTCATAATTGTACAAAGGCAGCAATGACAGCATGTGATCCTAGCAAAGCTGACAACACCTCTTCCAAATTAAAAAAAAGGACATTAGTAGCATTGATTATACATCAAATTTCTGTTAGCAACTCACTATCCAGTGGTGTGTGGTAGGGCACTGAGGCATCCTTTGTACACAGTGAATACTACAGAATGTGAGATCATTCTAACTGATTGTTCCTCAGGCAAGAATTTTCATTTTACAGTTTTTACCCTTCCGGCAATTTTACACCCCCTTTCCTTACAGATGCTAACTCAAGTTAAGAGGAGGAAAGGTTTCACAGAATTTACATCACAGAAACAGGCCATTTGACCCAACTGGTGTTTGTGCACCTCAGAAACCTCCTCCCACCCTTCAACTCATCTACGCTTATCAATATAATCTTCTATTCCAGTCTCCCTTGCGGGGTTGTCTAGTTTGCTCTTAAATGCATCCATGAGGGTACCCAATGATGTTGGGGGAATGTGGCCACATGTGAACACAGAATGAGTGTTGGCAGGCTACTCAACTATATGGTGCATCACAGGAAAGCCTGACCCTGTCTTGGACTGACTCCCACACATGGTGCTCGAGTGCTGATGACCAAGGGTCATGGACTAGTTTCAATTCTCCCTGGCTGAGATAAGTTAAGTTTGCAAAGGTTAGGAAAGGAAGCTGGTCTACACTGTTCAGTATCACATCATTAATCAGGGCCTGCACCCCAACCCCTGCACGCCCCTCATCTCGAATCGAGTTGTTTTCTGTTTGCTCCTTTACTCAGAATCAAAGCAAACTTGAAATGCATTACCTTGTGTTTTTTCCCTTTCATGGGATGTGAGCGTTGCTGGCAAGGCAAGATTTGCCCATCCCTAATTGCTCCTTGAGAAGGTGGTGATGAACAGTCTTCTTGAACCGCTGCAGCCCTGTGGTGCAGGTACACCCACAGTGCTGTTAGGAAGGGAGTTCCAGGATTTTGACCCAGCGACAATGAAGGAACGGCGATATATTTCCAAGTCAGGATGGTGAGTGACTTGGAGGGGAGCTTGCAGCTGGTGGTGTTCCCATGCATCTGATGTCCTTTTAGCTGGTAGAGGTCGCAAGTTTGGAAGGTGCTGTCGAAAGATGCTCAGAGAGTTGCTGCAATGCATTTGTACATGGTACACACACTGCTGTCACTGTGGCACCTTTGACAATATCAAGATGTCCCAAACTGCCTCACAGTCAATTACGTACTTTTGAAGTTTAGTCACTGTTGTAATGTAGGAAACATGGCAGGCAATTTGCACACAGCAAGATCCCACAAACAGCAATGACCAGATTATTTGTTTTCACTATGTTGATTGAGGGGTAAAATCTTGGCTAGGGCACTCCGCTGCTATTCCAAGACGTAGCAGCCACCTCAACTTTTATGTCCAACTGTGAAGACAGACAGTGGCTTGGTTTAATGATTCAGCTAAAAGACAGCACCTCCAACTGTGCAGCACTTCCTCAGTTCTACACTGGAGTGTCAGCCTAGGATTTTATACTCAGAAGTGGGAGTTGAACCCACAACTTTCTGACTCAGAGGTGAGATTGCTACCAACTGAGTGAGCCATGGCAAACACCTGACACAGCTCAGAGTCTAAGTCAATACCTTACTTTTATCCCTCCCACCCCCTCCAACCTCTGTTTAACAATGTATGTCTATCACAAGCCACTGAGCAAATCTTACACATGTATTGCTGTACAGAAAAGGCACTGGGGAGAAACAGCGAGAGATTAGATTTCATTCCACTAAAAAGAGTATTGGAATTTGACCTCATGTCAAAAGCTGGTGTGTGTTTCTTACTCTGTGCCCATCTCTCTCATTAAGACATAACCATGTTCAATTGAGTTTGTGCTGTTGAACTGTACTGAGGACTAGGGTTGGGAGAGACCATGGGGGTGGGGGTTGATGGGAGAAGTGTGAGAAAAGTATAAAATAGATCAAAACATATCTGACTCTTGCATCCCTGTCCCATCAAGGCTGCGGCAGACAGAGAAAGGAGTGAGCTGGTGCTTCACTAAGGCAAGTAAGTTGACTACGGGTCAAAATGCCAGATGTGAAGCCGTCCAGTACCGGACAGTAACCAGATCAGCTAAAAAAATACCAGACTGCCCAGTACAGAACCTGAAGCCTGGCCACCACAGTGAAACATGGCTCGCAGTCACACTTCCCAAACTGCACAGAGTTAAGAGCAGATGCCAAATGCCCCTCATCTGGAGTAAGCTGCCCTCAATCTGGCTCAGAAAACTCACCCTGCTCTACAAACCTATCTGTCCTGCTGATACAAATGTCACTCCACACCGCCCCCTGCTCCTGTCAGCATTGTGGAAAAGAAAAGGGGGTGAGAGGTCAGGATTTGTCCCCGGGCGACCCTGAGCTTGCTCCCACCCAACGTCTCCATGGTTACCAGCAGAGGTCACTGAATGGTGAGGAACCTTAGCTCACCACCAACTTCTCAAGGGCAATTAGGGATAGGTAACAAATGCTGGCCTACCTAGTGACAGTCACATACCATGAAAGAATAAAAAAAAAGTCATGGCATCAATGTTAATCAGTTATTTATTTACTTATTCTTCAGATGTGGGTGTCGCTGGCTAGGCCAGCATTTATTGCCCATTCCTAATTGCCCTTGAGAAGGTGGTGGTGAGCTGCCTTCTTGAACCCCTGCAGTCCATGTAATGTAGGTACACCCACAGTGCTGTAGGAGTTTAATACAACTGAATGGCTTGCTAGGCCATTTCAGAGGGCAGTTAAGGGTCAACCACAGTGGTGTGGGTCGGGAGTCACATGTACATCAGACCGGGAAAGGATGACAGATTTCCTCCCCTGGAAGTCAGCAGTGTGCTTTTACAACAATTTGGTAGATTCGCTGTTCAATCCATATTTATTAACTAATAATGAACGAATTAATGAATTAATTTATTTAATGATTAACCACAACCAACCCCACCACCTCCCATAATCCCAAGCCACGGGCTGGATTTTCATCCTCAAGGTGGGTAGTAGGAGTCGAGAAAATTCCCGGCTCGTTCTGCCCACCTCTGGAAAAAGTGCCATTCTGCCTCAGTGCTGTGGGACTTTATCCCAGTTACAATAAAGAAAGTAAGGTCCTCTAGCCCTCACCCCTCACACACTCCGCGTGCCCCACTCATGCCACGTGTCCCCCTACCCACCCCTTATGGCCCATGCCCCCATGCCAAGCTATGGCACTTTCATGCTCATTCACCCTCAATGCACTGTATAGAACCAGTTTAAATTATAGTGACAGTAGGATGTGTAAAAAATGCTTTAAAAGTCATTCATTGACAACTTTCCACTTCCTTTTAAGAAAAAACTTCTTTCTACTACAGGCAAATAACAGTATCAATCATCCAGACCCTTTAAAGTATCAGTAGCTGAAACTGCAAGCTCTTGAAACCTCTTTATCTTGTGTAAGTAAGCATTGTGCAATTGACAGAATAGATCAGAGAGCCAGAGCTGTCAATCAAGCAATGTTTTCCCTGGGGTGCAGCTGCTTCAGTACTCTAATGCATTTCTGGGCTCTCAGCCAAGCCTCATCATGTATAGAAGAGCACAGAAAGTGGCCAACTGCAAACGTGTCCTTGACTCCATGAAAATCTAGCCCCACAACTCTCTGCCGCAAACTGAGATGAACAAACGGAGCACTGATGGGGAATGGAAACTGGGATCTCACTGTTCTAAGATACTCAGCTATTGTGCTAGGCAGAGTGTTTACTAATAACTGAGCCACCTGTTTCGCCTGTAATTCTTCGGCCTGACTGAATAGCCTATTAATGCACAAATTTGTATCTACACTTATAGAAAGGCAACCAGTGAGAATGTAAAGAATAAAAGATATAATCATATAATATCAATGCTCCTGTGACGCCACTTTGGATGTTTTATTGTGTTAGGGGCACTATTTAAAATTTATATAGGACCTTTCATTTTTGAAATCTATTGTAACGTAGGAAATGTAACTCATAATTTAGCACCCACATGCAAACAGCAATGCGATCGTGAACTGATGATCTGTTTTTTTTACAAGTGATGTTGGTTGAGGGATAAATGACACTAGGGAGAATGCCGTTCCCCCCCCACCCCACCCCTCATTTTCCAAATAGTGCCATGAGATTTCTTTTTTACATCCAGAGATGGCTGACTGGCCCTCGATTTAATGTCTCACCCGAAAGGCACCTTCATGTTTGCATCCTTGGTCCCACTTTCTAAGGTGAGGCCTAGTGGGCAGCAGGGTTGAAGAGGTCGGGAAAATTCCAGCACTGCCCTGTAAATGTGCTCTTTTATGGAGAAAAACACCAGGTCTATGTAATCATTCCCATTTATTGGATAATCTTAGGATTCCCCATGAAGCATGTTTTATTTATCAGGGATTATACACTAAGCCTGAACTTTAGATATGACAACTGCGGCAGTGGAACTGCCGCATAATTATTGTGCTAGGCAGCGTCACTCCCTGGGGAATTCTTGTAATCCTTTGTTCCAAGAGGTGTTTCGGTGTTTCTCCCCCTCTCTCTCTCTCTTCCTCTCTCCTAAACTAATGAGAGGTAGCCGCAGGGCACAGAGCATGGGCCTCAAAGCAATAGCTGCAAGATAGCAACCTCATCAAGGCTTCTGGTGGTGTTATATACTCCAGAACTGATGCCTGAGCTGTTTACAATGATGATTTGAACCCCAGATTGAGTTTACAGCTTTCAATTTGCCACAAGATGCTTTTTAATGATTCATACTGGGTGCACTATTCTGTATAATGTATACAGGGTAATTGTATATAGAAATAGTTATATTAACAGTCCTGTAAAGCACCTTGTGATGTTTTATGTCAGTGGCTCTATATAAATACAAGTTGTTTATCTTTATTACAGATATAATATATATAAAAATGTCTCCTGTGGAAGGTGCAGCACTGAGTGTCAACCCAGATTATGTTCTCAACTCAGGGACAGAGTTAGCAACTGAGCAGAGCTGCCAGCGTATTTCAGAATTGCAGTCTTTCTTTGCAATTATATCATCAATTTAGTATATGATTAAAGTGAATCACACGTGATGTACGGGTTTCAAAATCAATAAGCAATGATACTCTTTAAGACACATCAAGATGATAATTTGGCTCGTTGCCAGCGCAGTCTAAGTAGTTTAGAGGAACTCTGCATCATAATTAAAAATCAGCTGTCCACTCCCCACAGACAAGGAGTGAGAGAGAGGTCATGGTGGGTGACTGTGCACTGTGTTTTGTGAAAAGGGCTATTCAATTCTAACAGGCCTGACTATGTTGTTTATCTCTGTGGTTTTAAGCCTGACTGCACTGTGAAGATTATACACTGAAAACCTCTCTTTGCACCAAAGTTCTGAGCTCATGCATAATATTTCCTCCCTCAGACTCTCCAGTTTTCTTTCCTCCCCTTTGGAACAGCAACAACTTATATTTATATAGCACCTTTAACATAATAAAACATCTCAAAATAAAGCATAACCACATAAGGAAATAACAGGTCAATGGATTAAAAAGTTTGGTCAAAGAGGTAGGTTTTAGGAAGTGTGTCTTAAAGGAGGAAGGTGAGTTCGAGAAGCCCGAGGGGTGTAGAGAAGACATTCCAAAGCTTAGGGTCGAGGCAACTGAAGGTGTGGCCTCCAATATTGGAGGCAGTGATTTCCCACTAGGGTAGAATTCGAAGGACATTGGCTGCCCAGCAGAACATTGCCTGGTGCCCATTCTTCATCCACCATCCCAGTCACAGAGGTTGGAAACCCTGGAGGAACGGCAAAGTTGGGCAATTGCAAGAACCTGACAGGAACACAGCCCCTCGGTGTTGAGACAGCTACAAGGCAAACCTCACCCCAACATCCACATCTATGTATTTTCCAGTAGAGATTACCAGATTAAAACCAGGAGCAGGAAAACTGGTTGATTTTTTTTCCTCCCCTATTCATGTGCCTGAAGGATGATTGTACAGTCCTTACCAGTAATTTGGCTGATGCCAAGAGAGCTCCAGACCCCCAATGCCGCCCCCGTCCCCCACCCTCCCCCCTCCCCGCCCCCACCAATAAGAGCTGCCAACATTTATCTCTCAACCAGTACCTAAAAACTAGAAAACTGGTCATTTAGATCTCTGCTGTTTGTGGGATCTTGCTGTGTGCAAATTGGCTGCTGCGTTTCCTACATTACCAACATTGGCTACACTTCCAAATGGTATTTTTATTGTACTTCCTCCTTTTCACTTACTTCCAGCCCTCCATCCTGTCATCCCATCCACCTATCTACCCATTAACTTCAGCTCTCTGAACTTTCACCAGCCCCTCTAACCTTCTCACCGGCCCCTCTAACCTTCTCACCGGCCCCTCTAACCTTCTCACCTGCCCCTCTGACCTTTTCACCAGCCCCTCTAACCTTCTCACCGGCCCCTCTAACTTTCTCACCGGCCCCTCTAGCCTTCTCACCGGCCCCTCTAACTTTCTCACCGGCCCCTCTAACCTTCTCACCGGCCCCTCTAACTTTCTCACCGGCCCCTCTAACCTTCTCACCGGCCCCTCTAACCTCACCGGCCCCTCTAACCTTTTCACCGGCCCCTCTAACCTTCTCACCGGCCCCTCTAACCTTCTCACCGGCCCCTCTAACCTTCTCACCTGCCCCTCTGACCTTTTCACCGGCCCCTCTAACCTTCTCACCGGCCCCTCTAACCTTCTCACCGGCCCCTCTAGCCTTCTCACCGGCCCCTCTAACTTTCTCACCGGCCCCTCTAACCTTCTCACCGGCCCCTCTAACCTTCTCACCGGCCCCTCTAACTTTCTCACCGGCCCCTCTAACCTTCTCACCGGCCCCTCTAACCTCACCGGCCCCTCTAACCTTTTCACCGGCCCCTCTGACCTTCTCACCGGCCCCTCTGACCTTCTCACCGGCCCCTCTGACTTTCTCACCGGCCCCTCTAACCCTCTCACTGGCTCCTCTAACCTTCTCACCGGCCCCTCTAACCTTCTCACCGGCCCCTCTAACCTTCTCACCGGCCCCTCTAACTTTCTCACCGGCCCCTCTAACCTTCTCACCGGCCCCTCTAACTTTCTCACCGGCCCCTCTAACCTTCTCACCGGCCCCTCTAACCTTCTCACCGGCCCCTCTAACTTTCTCACCGGCCCCTCTAACCCTCTCACCGGCTCCTCTAACCTTCTCACCGGCCCCTCTAACCTTCTCACCGGCCCCTCTAACTTTCTCACCGGCCCCTCTAACCTTCTCACCGGCCCCTCTAACCTTCTCACCGGCCCCTCTAACCTTCTCACCGGCCCCTCTAACTTTCTCACCGGCCCCTCTAACCTTCTCACCGGCCCCTCTAACCTTCTCACCGGCCCCTCTAACTTTCTCACCGGCCCCTCTAACCTTCTCACCGGCCCCTCTAACCTCACCGGCCCCTCTAACCCTCTCACTGGCTCCTCTAACCTTCTCACCGGCCCCTCTAACCTTCTCACCGGCCCCTCTAACTTTCTCACCGGCCCCTCTAACTTTCTCACCGGCCCCTCTAACTTTCTCACCGGCCCCTCTAACCTTCTCACCGGCCCCTCTAACTTTCTCACCGGCCCCTCTAACCTTCTCACCGGCCCCTCTAACCTTCTCACCGGCCCCTCTAACTTTCTCACCGGCCCCTCTAACCCTCTCACCGGCTCCTCTAACCTTCTCACCGGCCCCTCTAACCTTCTCACCGGCCCCTCTAACTTTCTCACCGGCCCCTCTAACCTTCTCACCGGCCCCTCTAACCTTCTCCGGCCCCTCTAACCTTCTCACCGGCCCCTCTAACTTTCTCACCGGCCCCTCTAACCTTCTCACCGGCCCCTCTAACCTTCTCACCGGCCCCTCTAACCTTCTCACCGGCCCCTCTAACTTTCTCACCGGCCCCTCTAACCTTCTCACCGGCCCCTCTAACCTCACCGGCCCCTCTAACCCTCTCACCGGCTCCTCTAACCTTCTCACCGGCCCCTCTAACCTTCTCACCGGCCCCTCTAACTTTCTCACCGGCCCCTCTAACTTTCTCACCGGCCCCTCTAACTTTCTCACCGGCCCCTCTGACCTTCTCACCGGCCCCTCTGACCTTCTCACCGGCCCCTCTGACTTTCTCACCGGCCCCTCTGACTTTCTCACCGGCCCCTCTAACCCTCTCACCGACCCCTCTAACCTTCTCACCGGCCCCTCTAACCTTCTCACCGGCCCCTCTAACTTTCTCACCGGCCCCTCTAACCTTCTCACCGGCCCCTCTAACTTTCTCACCGGCCCCTCTAACCTTCTCACCGGCCCCTCTAACTTTCTCACCGGCCCCTCTAACCTTCTCACCGGCCCCTCTAACCTTCTCACCGGCCCCTCTAACCTTCTCACCGGCTCCTCTAACCTTCTCACCGGCCCCTCTAACTTTCTCACCGGCCCCTCTAACCTTCTCACCGGCCCCTCTAACCTTCTCACCGGCCCCTCTAAACTCACCGGCCCCTCTAACCTTTTCACTGGCCCCTCTAACCTTCTCACCGGCCCCTCTAACCTTCTCACCGGCCCCTCTAACTTTCTCACCGGCCCCTCTAACCTTCTCACCGGCCCCTCTAACCTTCTCACCGGCCCCTCTAACTTTCTCACCGGCCCCTCTAACCTTCTCACCGGCCCCTCTAACCTTCTCACCGGCCCCTCTAACCTTCTCAGCGGCCCCTCTAACCTGCTCACCGGCCCCTCTAACCTTCTCACCGGCCCCTCTAACCTTATCATTGGCCCCTCTAACTTTCTCACCAGCCCCTCTAACCTTCTCAGCAGCCTCTGTAAACACAGAGTCATAGAGGTCTACAGCACAGAAAAAGGCCCTTCAGCCCATCAAGTCTGCGCCGGTCAAACAATTATCTAACTATTCTAATCCCATTTTCCAGCACTAGGCCCATAGCTTTGTATGCCATGGCATCACAAGTGCTCATCCAAACACTTCTTAAATGTTATGAGGGTTTCTGCCTCTATCACCCTTTCAGGCAGTGAGTTCCAGATTCCCACCACCCTCTGGGTGAAAAAATTCTTCCTCACATCCCCTCTAAACCTCACAGCCCCTTACCTTAAATCTATGCCCCCTGGTTATTGATCCCTCCACCAAGGGGAAAAGTTCCTTCCTGTCTGCCCTATCTATGCTCTTCATAATTTTATAAAACTCAATTACGTCCCCCCTCAATCTCCTCTGCTCTGGGGAAAATAACCACAGTCTGTCCAATCTCTCCTCATAACTAAAACTCTCCAACCCAGGCAACATCCTGGTAAATCTCCTCTGCACTCTCTCTAGCGCAATCACATCCTTCCTATAATGCAGACTCCAGAGCTGCATGCAATACTCTAGCTGTGGCCTAACCAGCTAATCAACTTCTCCCTTTCTAATGGAAAAAAGTATCACTTGGCATTCATTGTCTCTACAGGGGAATAGATTGGAGAAGAGTAAAAGTTATCTGTAATTTAAAAAAAAAAATCATTCATGGGACGTGGGCTTCACTGGCTGGGCCAGCATTTATTGCCCATCCCTAATTGCCCTTGAGAAAGCTGTGGTGAGCTGCCTTCTTGAACCGCTGCAGTCCATGTGGTGTAGGTACACCCACAGTGCTGTTAGGGAGGGAGTTCCAGGATTTTGACCCAGCGACAGTGAAGGAACAGCGATATATTACCAAGTCAGTCTGATGAGTGACTTGGAGGAGAACTTTTAGGTGGCAGTGTTCCTATCTATCTGCTGCCCTTCTCCTTCTAGATGGTAGTGGTCACGGGTTTGGAAGGTGCTGTCGAAGGAGACTTGGTGAGTTCCTGCAATGCATCTTGTAGATGGTACACACTGCTGCCACTGTGCGTCAGTGATGGAAGGAGTGAATGTTTGTGGATATGGTGCCAATCAAGTGGGCTGCTTTGTTCTGGATCGTGTCAAGCTTCTTGAGTGCTGTGGGAGCTGCACTCATCCAGGCAAGTGGGAGAGTATTCCATCACACTCCTGACTTGTGTCTTGACGATGGTGGGGAGTCAGGAGCTGAGTTACTCATTGCATAATTCCTAGCCTATGACCTACTCCTGTAGCCACAGTATTTATATGGCTAGTCCAGTTCAGTTTCTGGTTAATGGTAACCCCCGGGATGTTGATAGTGGGGGATTCAACAATGATAATGCCATTGAACATCAAGGGGCGATGGTTGGATTCCCTCTTGTTGGAGATGGTCGATGCCTGACACTTGTGCGGCGCTAATGTTACTCCCCACTTGTCAGCCCAAGCCTAGATATTGTCTGGGTCTTGCTGCATTTGGAAATGGACTGCCCTTTGTAAATGCAATTTCTTTACCAACTAGCAGCATAGACCAGGGTTTGAATCAGAGTCCAAGTCTTCAAGGCTTGACAACTCTCTGGACAAATTCGCTAAAATCAAACCAGCCATGTTAAATTTCTCTCATGAAGATTATGTCCCTTTAAGAAGGTAACAATGTAAACTTATTTAGAATGGGAGAAACCGGTGCTTCGAGCAGATGGTAATGACTGCCATCTTAGACCTTGTGGTGATGGTACAGCCACAACAGTGAGAGGGAATGCCAGCTTTTTGACCCAACAATGACAAACAACCAGTGAGTGATATAAGCTCAAGATAGTGTGTGACTTGGAGGGACTGGTGTTCCCATGGCCTGCCAAGTCACACATTATCTTGGACATTTATCACTCAGTGATCTTTCATTATTGTTGGGCCAAAATGCTAGCAATTCCTTTCCAACACCAATGTGGACCTGAGGTGGCAGCCAGTTCCCATTTGCTCAAGGCAGCTACAGAGGACAATTAACGTGGCTTTGTTGATGGTGCCCACGTCCCAAGAACAATTTCTTTTAAATCCAAGTGCATGAGCGATATAGAAAAACAGTGGTCTGGTAATTTTGCTGCCTTCATGTGCTCCATGAGCTTTCACCTTTGGTGCATCTCTCCAGCTCTAGCCTTTTGTGCATTCCCCCCCCACTTCACTTCACCACTGAAGGCTGTGCCCTAAACTTTACAATTTTGTCTCCTAAACCTCTCTTTCCTCCTTTAAGACTCTCCTTAAAACCTAACTCTTTGACCAAGCTTTTGACCACAGTCCTAATATTTCCTTATGTGACTCAGTGTAAAATCTGGTTTCGAAAGTGCCGCTTTGTGAGGTGGTATTGTGGCACGGTGGGTAGCTCCACACCTCTAGGCTGGATGCTCCAGGTTCAGGTCCCACTCCAGGACTTGATAAGCACAGAAGGAATGTGCAAAATGTGGAGTGAGAGAGTTTCCTGGCCAGCCACACAGCAGAAGGCAACATCAAACCACTGCAGTACTTAGTGGAGTTTACAATCAAGGACGAAGCCCATGGTTGCCAATGGCATGGTACCCGAAGGAGGAAGATTTGCTGTTTTGAAGCTCTTTTGATATTTTACTGCAATAAAGATGCTATATAAATATGAATTGTTGGGTCTCGCTTCCGCACTTAATGCATTACACCTTTTGACACAACACATCTTCAGAGGTATAAAAATGAAAAAAAAAAAGCACAAATACCGCAAATCTGAATGGAGTACTTCATTTACTGGGTACAGCAGCATCGTGGTTATGCTGCTAAATTAGTAACCTGGTCTAGTAATCCATGAATTCAAAACCCGCCATAGCAGCTGAGGAATCCAAATTCAATTAATTAAATAAACCTTGATTAAAAAGTTGTCTTCAGTAATGGTGACCATGAAACTACTGGATTGTCACAAATGCCTAGCCGGGTCACGAATGACCTTTAGGGAAGGAAATCTGCCTTCCTTACCTGGTCTAGCCTACATACAACTCCAGTCCCACAGCAATGTGCATGCTGATGTTCAGAGAGACTTGAGTGTACTTGTGTAAATAACACAATAAGTTAGGTTGCAGGTACAGCAAGCAATTAGGAAAGCAAATGGCATGTTGGCCTTTATTGCAAGGGGATTGGAGTAAAAGAATAAAGAAGTCTTGCTACAATTGCACAGGACTTTGGTGAGACTAGACCTGGAGTACTGTGTGCAGTTTTGGTCTCCATATTTAAGGAAGGATATACTTGCATTGGAGGTGGGACAGCGAGGGTTCACTAGATTGGTCTCTGGGAAGAGGGTTGTCCTATGATGAGATACTGAGTAAATTGGGTCTATATTCTCTGGAGTTTAGTAGAATGAGAGTAGTAGAATTGAAACATAGAAGATTCTTAAAGTGCTGGACAGGGTAGACACTGAGAGATTGTTTCTGCTGGCTGCGGAATCTAGAACACGGGGGCACCGTTTCAAGATAAGGGGCTGATCATTTGGGACTGAGATGAGGAGAAATTTCTTCACTCAAAAGGTTGTGAATCTTTGGAAATCTCTCCCCCAGAGATTTGTGGATCCTCATTATTGAATATATTTAAGGCTGGGATAGGCAGATTTTTGGTCTCTGGGAAAAAAGGGATAGGGAGAGCGGGTGGGAAAGTGGAGTTGAAGTCCAAGATCAGCCACAATCATATTAAATGGTGGAGCAGATGAGCTGTATGGTCTACTCCTACTCCTATTTCTTATGTTCTTGTGTGGTTGATTCTTAATTGCCCTTTCAGATGCCTTAGCAAGTCGTCCAGTTGTACCAATTAAAGAACAACTAGGGTTGGGCAATTAGTGCTGGCTTTGCCGGCAATGAATAAATAAAATATACTCCACATTCCTCAGTCCATGACCCTGACCATTTTGGGTGACTGCTTTGCAGAACACCTTCGCTCCGTCAGCAAGCATGACCCAGATCTCCCTGTCACTTGCCATTTCAACACACCACCCTGCCCTCATGCCCACACGTCCGTCCTTGGCCGCTGCATTGTTCCAGTGATGTCCAACGCAAACTGGAGGAACAGCGCCTCATCTTCCAATTAGGCACTTTACAGCCCTCTGGACTTAACATCGAGTTCAACAACTTCAGGCCATGAACTCTCTCCTCCATCTTCATCCCTTTCTTAATCCAATTTGAAAAAAAATTATTTATTTATTCATTCATTTTTAAAATGTTTCTATCCTTTTTCCCCAAACAAACACCCCCTCTCCCAACAGGGTCATCTGTCACTTGTTTTGATGTTGTTCTGTCACAGAACGTTGACTCTTGTTCTGCTATTAACACATTCTGCTATCTTACCTTTATGTCACTATCAGCACCTTCTTTAGTATTTAACACTACCATGATATCTTTGTCAAATTTCTCCCACAAATAGCCCCCACCTATCCCTGGCCTCCTATCTTGCTCCACCTCCTCCACCCCCTCTTAAACAATATAAAATCCATCACATTTCTACTTCTCTTTAGCTCTGAAAAAGAATCATAGGGACTCAAAACGTTAACTCTGTTTCTCTCTCCACAAGTGCTGCCAGACCTGCTGAGTTTTTCCACCATATTCTGTCTTTATTTCAGATTTCCAGCATCCACAGTATTTTGCTTGTATGCTGATTTTGTTCAATTCAATTTCTCCACCTTATACACTCTTGTGACCACTCTCGCCAACAGCATTGCCTCAATCCACACTGTAGACAGTCCCAGCCTTTCTTTCTATGTTCTTCTTCATCCCTCCCTCTGTTCTCCTTCCTTTCAGCCTGCAGAGAAGCTCAACAATGCTCCAAATTGTTAGACCCTGCTTGCTCTCCATTTTCACTCACTTCATACCTTCTTCCTTTACTTCCCCGCCTCTCACCATCTTCACTCTGGCTCTTGAACATTTACCAGCTCCTCCAAGCTGCTCCCTTTCTGATGGAAAATAGATCACTTGGCAATCATTGCCCCTTCAGGATGTATAAATAATCTGTAAAGTTAGACAACGGTGCCAAAAGAGAGTTTCAGTATCACTATTACCACAGTGTAGTCATAACAGATTTTACTGGATTTAGACTGGAAAGTGAAACCCGCCCACATTCAAATTTCTCATAATTGAAAAACTCCCATCAAAAAAAAATAGAGCAACCAAGTCAGCTAGTGTGAACTGCCTATTGCATGTTGTTTATGGTGCTCTCTCGCTGTTGAATATCTACATAAAACATCCTCTCTATTTTATGTTCCTCACTTCTGTGCTCTCATGACCTTTAACACACCACATCAGGCTAGCTCACTAATGCACAATCCATAGAAGACACCCATTTACTTGCTTTCCCACTTGCCTCAGAGGCATAGGATTTGAACCCTGCTCCAGACTGCCCCAGAGAGTGGTAGCTGGAACTCCACTTCAGAATTCTGGGTTGATCTCAGGCAGGATACTCATGTCTGGCACCTCTTGTGAGAGGGGAAAGCAAGGAGAGAAAGGCATTTATACAGTGCCTTTCATGGCCACAGGATATCCCAAAGCTCTCTACAGTCAATGAAGTACTTTATCATTGTCATCATTGTTTTTATTTTCTTTATTCTTTCATGGGATGTGGGCATCACTGGCAAGGCCAGCATCTGTTGCCCATCCCTAATTGCCCTTGAACTGAGTGGCTTGCTCAACCATTTCAGAGGACAACCACATGGATCTGGAATTACATGTAGGCCAGACTGGGTAAGAACAGCAGATTTCCTTCCCTAAATGGCACTAGTGAACCAGATGGGTTTTCACAACAGCTTCATGGTCACCATCACCAATCCTGCTTTGCAATTCCATGTTTTATTAATTGGATTTAAATTCCACCAGCTGCTGTGGTGGGATCTGAACCTGCATCCCCATAGTATTAGCCTGGCCCTAGTGGATTACTAGTCCAGTGACATTACCACTACACCACCGTCTCCCCCATTGTTGTAATGTAGGAAACAGGGCAACCAATTTGCACACAGCACACTCCCGCAAACAGTATAATGAGCACGCAATCTGTTTTTGAGATGTTGAGGGATAAACACTGGCCAGGCCAACAGGGATAACTCCCCTTCTTCAAAATAGCGCCAGGAAATCTTTTATATCCAATCAACCAAAGCATCAGTTAAACATCGCATCCAAAAGGCAGCACCTCAGCTGACAGTGCAGCACTCCCACAGCACTGCACTGCTGTGTATCAGTCTTCATCTTTGAACTCAAGCCCTGGAGTGGGACCTGAACTCATAACTTTCTGACTCAGAGGCTAGTGTGATACCCTCTGAGTCATAGCTGATGGCAAAATCGGTGCTGTGGGAGCCCATAAAACGCTGACACAGCATAGAACCAAACACCTTGTTGGCCAGTATAATGATGATTTTAGCCATGGAAGTACAGCTAATCAACCTGTAGATCCCTCCACTGTACCACAATTTTCTCCAAGAGTAGAGTCTGATAAACAGCAATAACCTGCTTTCTGCCAATCTTTCAAAGACACAACTTAAAGAACCTCACTCTAAGCCTTGGTACTAACATGCACTCTGAGTCCCAACAATGCATGTAACCAGAGCGCCATCACCTCAGTTTCTGGGCCTTGCCACAGTGCATGCTGGTAGAACTCAATCCAGCCCTAATGAACTCTTGGGCAGAACCCCAAGTGGCCTGGCCCTGCTCTTGGGAAGCTGCGGGTGGTGGGCACAGAGACAGTTGTTACTTCCAGCGGAGCATGCTGTAGCTGGGCGGAGTTCAGCTGGGGTGGCATTTCTGTCTGACTGTCGGGGTGGAACAGGGGCTTTTGGGTTCAACCATAGACTGAGGCAGAGTCAGGTTCCTGCCCGAGGGCAAAGCCAGTCGCATCCTGCTGAGAGTGCAGTCAGGTCAAAGGTCATGGGAGAGGAGAGTCCGACTAGAGTAGGATTCACCTGAACAGAAGGGTCAGGTCAACAATTGCTCGTTGAAGACTAAACTATTATGATGGACTACTGGCAAAGGGGGACTTAGCTGTATGTAACTAACAGCCCCATAGACTCAGGGATATTGACCTTGTTTTATAGCAGGGGTGGAGGTCTTGTATATGAGTAAAGCAGGGGCTATAATATGAGCAAATAAGACAAGTCAGAGGAGCAGCGATATCAGCGAGGCACAGTAACATAAATAGACACAAGATAAGGTACATATAAATATACATAGAGCAGGAAACAGACAATTATAGACAGAATTCAGAGAAAACTATATAAAGTTACTTACAATAATATAGTCAATTTCTATGTGAAGTTAAGTAATTTTATCAAATTATATACAGATAATTGGAAACACTTCTCTAATTCGATATGTTTATATTCCCTGTCAAATGTGCCAAGACATTGCTCACTGTAAATTGCATGATTTTAAAAATTCATGGAGAATTATTTCCTATAACACAGTGTATAACACAATGTGTAGCAACAGTGTATAAAATATTATACACGATTCTTCTGCTAAGATGCACAAGATTTTGCTTTCAGGTCAGATGAATGAAGCACAAATTGGTGGTGCCCTGTGGTAATGTCACTGGACTAATAATCCAGATGCCCAGGCTAGTCCTCTAAGGATATGGCTTCAAATCCCATCATGGCAACTGGTGGAATTTAAATTCAATTAATAAAGTCTGGAATGGAAAGCTAGTCTCAGTAACGATGGCCATGAAACTATCATTGATTGCCATAAAAACCCATCTGATGATGCTGCGATGACTGAGGAGTGCCCAGCTATGGGACAGGATGCACCTTCCCAGGCAGAGCCTGCTCAGGCTCCAGCAGCCAGTGGATGACTGCCAAGGACATCAGGGCCACTAGGACAGCAGAGTCTGCAGCTGCCCCCAACACCACTGTCAGCGAGGGTGGGGGGGCGGGGGTGGGAGAGGGAACCAAGATGCAGCACCTACAGACGTAAATTGAAGGCACCTTCAGCACAGCAGGGGTGTGTCACAGGTGAAATATTTGCGTTTTTTCTACCCTTCTGTTAGGGATGGACACTTTGTTTGTTCTTTGTTTGTTCATGTTAAGTATCATAAACATTTATTTGACTTAAGTGGGCTGAGTTGGCCGGATGTTTTGAATAGGTGCCGATGCAGCACCAGCTTGTAAAGGTATGGTGTGTGTGGTGCTGGTGTAATCTGTTGGGTGCTGGTGTAATGTGTTGGGTTCTCATTTGCTGATTGTTAGCAAAGGAGATAGTGCTATTGGCTTGACAAGGCATCAATGCCTTGGATGCCTAGCCAAACGTTCACTGAATCAAAGCATCCCTGGTGTCTCTGCCTCCATGAGGGTTCTTGTCCTCTGCCTCGAGGTCCTCACCCTGCACCCCACCCAGGTTCTTCCTCTGAGCCATTGCTTGACTCATCCTCCGTGGCCTGTAGAGCTGCCTCGCTTTCCTCAGCCTCCAGTGGGTCCCCTCATACCAGAGCCAGGTTGTGCAGGGTGCAGCATGCCATGACTATGAGGGAGACATGCTCTGGAGGACACTGCAATGCTCCCTCTGACCGGTCCAGGCATGTGTAGTGTATCATCAGCAGCCCACTGGTCCTCTCCACCACCGTCCTTATGAAGGCATGACTCCTGTTGTATCTCTCCTCGGCCTCAGTTCTTGGGTAACAGAGTGGGGCCATCTTCAAAGGATAGCCCTTGTCACCCAGGAGCCATCCACCCACTTGTGCAGAAGCCACAAACAGCCGTGGTACCTGTGAGTGCAGCAAGACGTAAGCATCGTGTGAGCTGCAGGGTAACAGGCACAAACTTGGGGAATCTGTGCCCTGTGGTCACAGACGATCTGAACATTCACTGAGTTTCTGTTAACGAAAGCTCCAGGATCACCTGCTGACGCCTTGTTGGCCACATGAGAGCAACCTATTATACCCTAAACACGGGGAACCCAGCCATCGCAGCGAAGCCTCGTGCTCTCTCTGCCTGGCTCGCTTCATCTGTCCGGAAGTGGATGAACATGCGGGCATGTCTAAAGATAGCATCAGTCACAAGCCTGAACCAACTGTGTGCAGCTGACTCAGAAATGCCGCATAGAACCCCCACTGAAAAATGCCACATAAATCCCCCACTGAAAAAATCCCCCACAGTTATTTTCAAAGCCACCAGCATGGGGTGTCCACCCATGCAGTTGGAGGTGATTTCCAGACCTATCATGTAACATATTGCTGTCACTGTGTCCCTAGAGAGGAGGAGCATCGTGTGACACTGGACCTCAGACATCTTGAGGTAGTTGGAGCATTGCCTGAACACTCTGGACGCTCAGTAGTGGCATCTTTGGCGTGCCCTCCTGCCTTGGCCTCCCTGCTGGCCCTGCACCAACTGAGCCCGTGCCTCTCCTCTTAAAGGTCTGTCCCTGGGGTGCTTTCCGCACCCACCTGGCCTCCTCTCTGTCCTTCCCCTCTCCTCCTCTTCAGAGGAGTTACCACCAGCGGAATACACTATCCCCATTAGATGGGATGCAGAGGAACAGTGCCTTGAAAATGAAGGAGCTGCGATACTCAGGGGAACCTTCCAGGGAAGGTGAGGACCTAAGATGCTGGAAGGCAGGCTTGACAATAAAACGAGATGCCAAGAAACTCTGGGACAACTCTGTACTCACACAACAAAGGACTGGCAATGACAGAGGAAGTGCTGCTGCTCCGGGGGCCTCTTGTCTCACTCGTGGATGAAGAAATGACTAAAACGTGAATTGTACGATGAGCTAAAAATTGCACAGGCAACATAAAATTGCGGTCAACAGGCTTTTTAATGACCTTAATTGGCCCTTTAATTGTCAGTGGGCTCTGCTCCAACTCCCACGTGCGCCCGCCAATCTCAATGTTGCACACGTGCGCAATGACGCCAGGATGCACATCCGATGTCCTTTTGCCCAATTTTACATGTGTTTGGGTCGGGTGCGTGCCCGACCTCGGAGCGCAAGATTCAGGTCCATACTTACAGGTTGAGCGTTTCAGGTCCTGACAAGAGTTTCCTCCTCATCTCCTCTTTGGATCCCCTGCCAATGATTTCGAATCGATGACTTTGGGTTAATGATGCTCTTGCCAGAGGGAATAATTTTCCTGTACTCTTATCAAAGCCCCTCGTCATCTTGAAAGCCTCAATTACATCACCTCTTATCCTTCTCTGTTCCAAGGAGAACGCTCTGAACTTTCTCCTCATAACTGAAGTCCATCATCTCCAGTAACATCCTGGTAACCCTCCTCTGTACCCTTTCTAAGGCCTTTACATCTTTACTGAAGTAAGCTGATCAGAATTGTCCACCATACTCCAGTTGAGGCCTAACCAGTGACTTATGAAGTTCTAGCATAATCGCTTGTCTTTATATTCAATTATGTTAGGATTCTTCTATTTATAAATACAAATAACTCATTTTTTGGCACCATATTAAACAGCAGTACCATCTTTAAGGATTTGTGTATATGGACATCAAGGTCTCACTGTTCATCCGCACTTGGAAAAATTGCGTCATTTACATAATGCACATTAATCCTCCCGAATTGCATTACTTAACACTTCTCCATATTAAACTCCATCTGCATACTTCTTCTGCCCATTTCACCATCCTGTCGACATCATCCTGAAACCTGTAACTATCTTCATCACTCTGTGACTTGGCCAAGTTTTTTTTTACCATCTGCAAGCTTTATATAACTGGTCCCTTTGCCCGAGTCTAGGTTGTTTACACAAATTCAAAAGAGTAACGCATCCAAAACTAACCCTTAGGGAACACCACTGTAAACTACCTCCCAGCTTGAGAAATATTAATCCATCATCAGCCCTTGCTTCCTGACACTGAAACCAGTTTATTTTTTTTAACCAATTGTACCACTTTTCCTTTAATTCCATGAGCTACCATCTTCTTCACCAGCCTCCTGTGTGGCACAGCATCAAATATCTTCTGAAAGTCTGTACAAACAACATTTGCTGCACTACCTTGACCAGCCTTCTCCATTACCTCAAAGAATATAATCAAGTTATTCAGGCACAATTTGCCTTTAACAAATCCATCCTGGTGCTCCTTGATTAACCCCTGCCATTCCAAATGAAAGTTTATTTACTCCTCGATAATGGTTTCCAAATAACTTGCCCTCTACCGATGTTTGGCTGATTGGCCTGTAGTTTCCTACTTCATCTCTTTCCTGAACAGCACTGAACAGTGCTGTAAACATTAGCATCCCCCCACATAAGCCCTGTCTCAGTCCTGGGTTGACAGCTGGCAGGCTGCTGGCATTTGGCATGTGCGAGTGATACTTGTCATACGAATGGTGGAAGTTCATAAAACCCTCCCATCAAATAGGACTTACCATCCGATCAGCTGATATCAAAGACGATTATGCCAGAGGAGGGGTGCTCAGGTCACAGTCTGATAGACTCTTAAACAACCTGCAATTCCTTTCATAGCTTTTTTAAACTTCTTTGACCAGGGGGGCGAGGGGGGTGGGGTGTTATTGCCCATCCCTAATTGCCCTTGAGGCTGAAGATAGGACACAACAAATACAACACTTCCACTTCAGAGACTACATGGGGGCAGGGTCAAGTGGGTGACACAGGCATGTTATCATCATTGTATCACACCTTTCTTTGGTGATTCAAGTGACATCTCAACTTAATTTCCCTAGAGCTCCTCCCGCGGATGTAACTTTAGCACAGAAACCTTGTCCCAAGGAAATTCCCAGTCATGTTTCTTTTGCTTAAAATCCGCATGGATTGTCTACAACAACAACATGCATTTACGTAGCACCTTTAACATCGTAGAACCTCCCGAGCTGCTTCACAGGAGCATCATCAGACAAAATTGTGATGTTGAGCCACTTAAGGAGGCATTAGGAGAGTTGACCAAAAGCCTGGTCAAAGAGACAGGTATTTAAGAAACGGTTGAGAGATGGAGAGGGAGATGGAAAGGTTTAGTGAGGAAATTCCGGAGCTTAGGCTTAAGGCAGCTCTCTAGGAGACATTGCCATACTGTATGTGACTCCTGATTCTCTCCCCAACCTCCAATGTCCACCAGGTGAAGTGGGGGCGGGGGTGGGTCCATTCCATTTTGGTGGAACCACAGCAGCAGGAGACTCACCACCACAGGAACATACGAGTTAGGTGCAAGAATAGGCCATTCGGCCCCTCCTGCCTCCTGCGCCCTATATGTTTCAATCAAGTCGTCTCTTACTCTTCTAAACTCCAGTGGATACAAGCCTAGCCTGAGCAGCCTTTCCTCATAAGGCAACCCGCCCGTTCCAGGCATTAGTCTAGTCAACCTAAAGAGACAATTGTCTCGTCGTCCCTGCCATAAGTTTGAGTCTTCCTTGCCGATTATGAAGTGGGGCTTAGGCACGGCACAGCAGCATTCCTAACACTCGCTCTTTAACAGTTGGGTGGTGAACGGCAGGCGTGGTTCCCTTCTCAATATATTTCCACTGAGAAATGAAGGCAGCAGTCTTAAAAATAGAAGTACAAATCCACAACCCCGCCACCACATCCCCTTAACAACTACTTGTATTTGTGTAATACCTTTAACATGGTGAAACATCCAAGTGGTTTCCCAGAGACGTTATCAAAATCATAACACAATATAATTGATGGATGTGCTAATAACGTTATTCTTCCTTTAATGTTGTTGTAGTTCCACCCCCGGCCCCACCATACCCCAGGATAAAATTAGGCACTGAAAGTCACTCTCTCTCTCTCTCTCTCTCTCGACTGCAAAAGGTAATCAATTTTAAATGCAAAACACAGTGGGGCCCACGGACTGAGGAAGCATTGTGAAGCAAATTTGTTGTTCAACAGAATGTGATTTTCTTCTTTGTGTGTGTTCTGTCCTGTTCACTCCTCCAGCTCTCAGTGCCCCTCCATCCAGGCACGTATTAAATAAGCCTCACTGGTGAATTCTTCCCAAACACTGACTTTCTCCTCTGTCAGCACCAGTGCGAATTGGGCAGGGTGGGACAGCGGGCTGTCAATTTCGACCCTATGGCAAAAGGGGAATTGGGACTTACCAAACCATCGAGCAGGTCGAACATGCAGACTTTGACGGGCTGTGCGAGTGCCGTTTGAAGGCTGAACAGCGATTTTGTCTCCATTTCCTTCCCCCCCCACCAACTCTCTTCTGCTGCTAACAACTGAATTTGGAATGGCACCTCACATGGTTGTTTCCAAACACGCCTGTCGTTGAAGTGGTGCAGGGACCTTAGTACAGAGTGACTGACGGGAGGAAATTCCCCCACTTTCTATTTTGCACTGAGCCTGGCGGATGCTGCAACAAAGCTTCCTCCCTCTCGGCTCCTGCTTCACTGCAGCCCTCGAGAAAGCTGCAGCTTTCAGCTGGCTCAATCATCGACCTCCCTTTGCATGCTGCAACATGCTCCCACATTTGCATCTTCCTGCCAAGTAACACAGTGCACAGCGCACAGTTCATCCCCACCCTGGACTGACTGTAGCGCCTCATCTATACTCTCTGCGATTGCCATCAATGAGAATCAAATTAGTCACATTTGTGTTAAAGTTGATAACGTTGCTCTGCTTTTCTTGAAACAATTGTCCACAAATGTGCTAACATAAAGGAAAGAAAGACTCGCATTTACAAAGCACCTTTCACAGCCTCGGGATGTCCCAAAGCACTCTGCAGCCAATGAAGTATTTTTGGAGTGTAGCTACTGTTGTAAAGTAGGAAGCACGCAGCTAATTTGTGCACAGCAAGCTCCCAAATAGAGCAGTGTGATAATCACCAAATCTTTCGCTTTAGAAGCTAGGTGTGGGATCAATACAGGCCGGAATGCCCCCTGCTCTTTTCTAAATAGTACCATGGGATCTTAAATAAGACCGTAAGATGTAGGAGCAGAAGTATGCCATTCGGCCCATCGAGTCTGCTCCATCATTCAATGAGATCATGGCTGATCTGATAATCCTCAACTCCACTCTCGTGTATTTTCCCCATGCCCCTCGATTCCCTTACTGATTAAAAATCCGTCTATCTCAGCCTTGAACATACATAACGACCCAGCCTCTACATCCCTCTGCAATAAAGAATTCCACAGATTGACTACCCTCTAAGAGAAGAAATTCCTCCTCATCCCTGCTTTAAATGGGTGACCCCTTACTCTGAGATTATGACCTCTGGTCCTAGACTCTCCCACAAGGGGAAACAACCTCTCAGCATCTACCCTGTTACGCCCCTCCCGAGAATCTTATATGTTTCAATAAGGTCGCCTCTCATTCTTCTAAACTCCAATGAGCACAGACCCAACCTACTCAACCTCTCCCCATAAAAAAATCCCTCCATACCCAGGATCAACCTAGTGAATCTTCTCTGGACTGCCCCCAATGCCAGTATATCTTTCCTTGGATAAGGGGACCAAAACTGTTCACATTACTCTAGGTGTGGTCTAACTAGTGCCTTGTATACTTTTAGCAAGACTTCCCTATTTTTATGCTCCATTCCCTTCGAAATAAAGGCCAACATTCCATTTGCCTTTCCTATTACCTGCTGAACTTGTATGTTAGCTTTTTTGATTCATGCACGAGGACCCCCAAATCCCTGTGCTGCAGCTTTCTTCAGCCTTTCTCCTTTTAAGTAATATTCAGCTCCTCTATTCTTCCTGCCAAAGTGCATAACCTCACATTTTCCCACATTATATTCCGTCTGCCAAGTTTTTGCCCACTTATTTAGCCTGTCTATATTCCTCTGTAGACTCTTTGTGTCATCCTCACCACTTGCCTTCCCACCTATTTTTGTGTCCATCCAAGAGAGCGGAGTGTCCATGGGTCTTTGGGTAAACCTGATGCATATCTGAGGGACTGCTGAACTGTCAGAAGTGCCGTCTTTTGGATGAGGCATTAAACTCAGGCCCTGCCTGCCCTCTCAAGCAGACAAGAAGGATCCCATGGCACTATTTCGGAGGAGAGCGGGTTATCCCGACTGATTTATCCCTACTGTCCTGGCCAATATTTACCCCTCAATCAACATCATTAAAACAGATTATCATTGTCACACAGTTGTTTGTGGGAGCTTGCTGTGCGCACAGTGGCTTCTGCGTTTCCTACTTTACAACAGTGACTACACTTAAAGTTGAAAAGCGTTTTGGAATGTCCTGTGGTCATAAAAGGCATTTATATAAATGGAAGTCCTTACTTTTTTTTAAATGGGTCTATGGGTCACCCTGTCCCAGGGCCTATGCCAAAGGCACAGTTGCCAACGATAGGGTGAGGGTAGGGGGATGCACAAAATGCCAGAGTTAGCGTAACAAAGAGAAAAAAGACAAGTGATAGAGGTACAAAGGAAAGAGACAGAGAAACAGCAATGCAAAAATAATTGGAGCAGGTAAGATGCTTAACAATCACACACAGACCGGCATTTTAAATGTGGTCAATAATACAACTAAATACACAGTGCAACCATTGGCATTGCCTAAAAAAGACCCGTTAGAGAGCTGAGAAATAAAAGTATAATTGATGGATAGTCTTCAGATTGATTTATTTAAATACAGGCTCGAGCTATATGTGGAGGATGGGTTGGCCGATGGAGTTTATCGATACAATTCACCCTTACTCCAAGGTATTTTCAATGCAGTATTGACAACATGTCATCTTGCATCCTTATCCGGCTGGGAAAAACAAGTTCTAATGCTCAGGAGAATAGGATGGTTTACTCTGGGCCTGGATAAGAACCCTGTAACACATTGGATTGGTACAGGCAGGAATGTGGACCTGTGAACAATTGGTTAAGACTTTGTGTGTCACCCTGAGAACCTGAGCTAATAATACATCTCTTCTCTTACAGGTGGCAGGCCTGTTGTGCACTTTCAGCATTCTCTTGGCTTTATTTTGTTTCTCTTTGGTTTTACAGAGTCCGATCAGGCGAGGCGGCCATCTTGATTTGGCGTAGGCCCACTAATGCTGAAGCCTCTCAGCTAACAGAGTAACTGAAGAGAATTTAGGGTTGCCAACTCTGGCTGGACAGATTCTGGGAGATGTCGGCAGAAGTGACGTCATGCAACCCAGTGGCGTGGCGCGAGCGGGTTCCAGGTTTATGAGTTGCCCACGAACAGAGATACATAAATACAAATCCTGCCCCATCTCCTCTTAATCCTGTCGATGCACAATAATTGTGGGGGTGGGGCGGAGTAGGGGAAGAGAGATACTGGAGACATCAACAACAAGGAAAGTTCAATCTCAGCTAAACTACTTACCCTCTAGCACAGCCGTATCCAGCCACTACTCTCACCCATCACCTCAACTTCTGGCGTTTCACTCGACAAGTCATGAGCGACATTGCCGCTCTGCCCCCCAGCACCCCGCCCCCTCAGCTGCAGTGTCCTCTGGGAGTTGTAGTCTGCTCACTGCCCTGTTCCCCATTCTCCTCCATGAAGGGACAGAGACACTCCATTTCCCAGCCAGCACTATGGGGACTCTCCTTCCTGGTTTGGTGGGGTTATGATACTTGTGGAGCCAACTGGCTCAACTCACCCAATGGTGTCAACGTAAAATGATGTTTTAAAATCTCCTGGAAGGCTTTCCTTGGTCACCGGGAGATTGATGCTGATTCCAGGGCACTCTTGGCCAATCTAGGAGGGTAGGCAACCCCAATAGAATCACACAGCATTTGAAACACAGGAAAAGCTATTCAGTTGGCCTGGCAGTGTCCAAGCTCCAAGAACCTCCTTCCTACCAACCTATCCTTCTCCCTCATGTTTTCATCTTTTATCATGATTTAAACATATCTATGCCACCCTTAACCACTCCTTGTGGTAGTGAGTTCCATATTCTCACCACTCACTGGGTAAAGGAGTTCCTCCCGAATTCATGATTAAATTTATTGGTGACCATCTTATGGCTCCTGGTTTTGGGCTCTCACCACAAGTAGAAACATACGTCTACCCTATCAAACTCTTTCACAATTTCAAAGGCTCCAACAGGTCACCCCCTCTGCCTTCCCTCTCCTGGGGAAAAGGGCCTCAGCTTGTTCAGTCTTTCCTGCTATATACAGCCTCTCGGTTCTGGCGTCAATAGTACGAGCAGCTGAGGTCAGCAGTGGAGTGGTGCGGAAAGCAAGTCCGCCTGCATTCATTCACCACCACAAAAGCTTCAAAACATGTGGCCAGAAATATGCAAGAGGTGTTTTACCGGACTGAACATGGTGGCAGGTACTGCATATGTAAAGTAAATGAAGTGCTGCAGGCTGTATTGTGGCCTTAAGTCTGCTTCCTGGAGCCTCCTCTTTCAAAAAGTATAACATTTCATAAAACTCAGCGAAGACATTGCCCCTTTAAAATACCATGGATTCTGATGAAGCTAACAGTCTTAGAATTTTATAAATGAACAGCAGATTCAATTCAGATAATTGTTTACAGTTGCTATGTAAAACGGGCCACTATTGTTCGTGACAGATATCGCCTGTTTCCTCATTTCCTTATTGCAGGCTGAAGGATTTAGAGGCTAAGGTTCAGGCACATTTCTCAGCTGCTGCTGCAGAACAAAAGCAGCCTACTCAGAAAATTATGCTCGGCCCCTTTTGCCCCTTGGTTGCTGAGGTTACAGGGCCAACCATTCACATTAACAAAGCTTCTTGAGGCAAAAAATATATAAATTCATGTCCCTGTCTCTTCTTGGAGCTGCAAAGAAAACTTCATTCCTGAATTGTGGGTCTGGCGGTCCCTCACATCTGATTCTGAGGTTCCAGCTATCAGCCATGGTTGGCTACATATAGTATTCTCTCCTGCATACAATACACACAGTATTCTCTCCTGTGTGAGAGAAGGTTGTGGGTTCAAGTCCCACTTCAGAGACTCGAGAACAAAAGGTCAGGCTGATGCTCCAGCATGGGACTGAGAGAGTGCTACGCCGTCGGAGGTGCCATCATTGGGATGATATGTTAAAGCCCCGTCTGCCCTCTCAGGTGGATGTAAAAGTTCCCATGGCACTATTTCTTCGAAGAGCGGGCGCTGTGGGCAACAATCGTCTATCAACCAATGCCTAAAGGCAGGTGATTCAGTAAATAGCACATTGCTGTTTGTGGGATCTTGCTGTGTACAAGTTGGCAGCCATGTTTCCTACATTGTGACAGTGACTATATATTTTTTTAAAACTGTTTCACTGGCTGTGAGGCACTTTGTCCTGAGGTGGTGAAGGGCCCAAATAAATACGTTTTTTTTTCTTTCATTTCCTTTCCTGAATTCCTTGCGTTCTTTGTTCCCCACCTTTCTCTATTATCAGACACAAGATATTTTGCGACAGTGTATTTTGATACTTTAATAGGATGCGCACGTTTTATAGCACTGAAGCTCTATGGTGCGACATTATTAAATGAACACAAATTCGTCAAATGCATTTGTGGTATTTGAAGCAAGCTACCGATGAAACTGTTTTATAAGAAAAAACTTGCACTTACACCATTCAAGGCCCCAGGATGTCCCAAAGCACATTGAATACATCTGAAGTGTAGACATTGCTGTCTACATGGCAGCCAATTTGTACATAGCAAGATCCCGCAAACAGCAATGTGATAACAACCAGATAATCTGTTTTTGGTTGCGGGATAAATATTAACCTGAACACCAGTGAGAAGTCCCCTCTTCTTCTCAAATATTGCCATGGGATATTACAACCACCTGGGGTGAGGGGGCAGATGGGGCCTCAGTTTAACATCTCATCCAAAACTCAGCACCTTAAACAGTGCAGCACTCACTCAGCACTGCACTGGAGTGTCAGCCTGGATTATGCGCTCAAGCCTCTGGAGTGGGACTTCAACCCACAACCTTCTGACTTCTGAGGTGAGAGTACTACCCACTGAACCACAGCTGGATTCCTCCCTGCATACTCAGTGCGTTTGAATCTTGTAACATGGAGCCTTACCCCAAAGGATCTCAGGCAGGTAGCGGCAACATGGCCTTTAAACCAGGCAGTACCCAGTTTATCTTGATGTTCCCAATATTGTTGCTCAAGAATGAGCTCCTCTCTCAGGGGCAGTCAGGGCAGAGGTGTCTGCACTCAAGTGCTGCTGGAGGTGGAGTACTTGTGGGAGGGGAGAGACGATGGGAGGGGAGTCCCCTTCAGCACCTTTTAAACCAGGTTTCATTCTGCGGTGTCAAACCAAGTTCCACGGGTGAATCTCATGTCACCGTTCACTTGTGTTTGGTCAGGCCACAACTTTAACATTACAACTTCAACCACTCCCCCACCAACTCCTCATAGCAAAAAGAAATTCGCAGTTTAAAGCCACCCTCACTCTTTCCTAAGACCTCAAACCACAGAACTGCACCACAGCCCCCCACCACCACCTGCCCTCACTTACCCACCACTCTTCTCCTCTCCTATAATCAGCAAGCCTTTAAACACAGCCCTGACCTTTTGACTCACACTGCCTTGTATCAATGTTCTGAGCTTTTTATAAAGTACAAGTTTGTTGCCTAACTCCTCTTTCCAACCCTGGTGATGACCTCTTGCGGGTTTTGATCCTTCACCTGAGTAAAAATATGAATCATGATAAACACATTTGCCACTGAATTAATCACAATTGTGAAGGAATAACCCAATTGTGGAATAGTGTCTCGCCACTCCTACACTGTGAACAAAATCATGGCTACATTATAACAGTGACGACACTTCAAAAAAGTACACTCCTGGCTGTAAAGCACTTTGAGGCGTCTGCTGGTTGTGAAGAGCGCTACATAAATGCAAGTCTCTTCTTTCAAGGTGCAAAGGAATTTTTCCTTTTTTCTAACAAGCCATCAAGTGCCAAGCCTTCAACAAGGGGAAGAGAAAAGTTGTAACACTGCTCTACCAGCTGAGTGAAGTTGCACATTTTCAGATGGAGTGATGCTATGAGGTTTATGGAATAGCGCCATCATAACTCAACCGCCACCACTGTTCCCAAAGGCTGCTGCTCCTGTTGGCAATGTTTTGTCTTCTCCAAAATTTCGTGGGTTCAAGGCTCACCCAATGCACTGGGTCCAAAATCCAGGCTGCCCACTCCAGTGCAGCACTGAGGGAATGCTCCATTATCCTTTGATTGAGCCTTGAATTCAGATGAAAGATCCCCCAGCATGGCTTGAAGAGGAAGGCAGATCTTTTTTTGCAACCCCACCCCCACCTCCATACCCGACCCCCTCCCTTGGCAATAGCCCTCCCTCAATCAACATAATTAAACATAGGAACGGAGAATTGTAGAATGGTTACAGCATGGAAAAAGGCCTTTTGGCCCATCAGGTTCATGCTGGCTCTCTGCAAGAGTGAACTGGCTAAAAATCACTCCCCCTCCACCTCCGACCCTTTCCCTGTAATCCTGCAAATCTTCTCTCTTTGGGTGCTTATCCAATTCCATTCCGAAAGCCCCGATTGTGTCTGCCTCCATCACACGCTCAGGCAGTGTGATCCAGATCCTAACCTCTCACTGCGGGAAAGGCTTTCCCTCCTCCACCCCCTCGAGCCTGTTCTGTCAGTCAATGAGATTATGGCTGAACTTCAAGCGCCTTTTCCCCATATCCCTTCATCCATGTGGGCAGCACAAACCTGTCAACCTCAGGGGCAAAATTGACAATCGATTTAGCTAAAAACCCAGGGTGACCAGTCATTCAACTTAAGCCCATTAGTAGGATCTTGCTGTGCAAATGCTTGCCTATATAACAGTGGCCAACGTAAGTCATTGCATATAAAGTGCTTTGAGGCCTCTTTGTCTGGGGGAGGTGTAATAAGGTGCTCTAGAAATGTCACAATCGTTTCATATCTGGTGGTAATTTGTCTAGACTAGTTGATGGCTTTTCAGTGTCTCGACTACGCCCCTTATTAATTAGAATGAGGTGAGTAATTGACCCTATGTTGTCCCAGTCGTATGTTTGCCACATGATGCTGTAATGAGCTCCTGGCAATTATCGAGACCTGGCAGTGATTGCCTGCTGGCTATGGGGAGGGAAGGAAATGATCCCCCAGCTTAACCCATTCTGACCCAGGGATCACTGTACAGCAACTGGATCAGAAATTCTACAACTGAACGTTTGTTTACCCCACCCACCGCGATGCATTTACACACCCGAGGTCGCACCAACATTAGGGGCAAAATTTTTACCTCAGTGGGCGCGTGCGTGCCTGATCCGCTCAAGCACAAAATGACGCGTGATGATGTCGGGAGTACATCCTGATGTCAACGCGCAATCGCGCGATATCTCAGTATTTTGCAGCACGCCCACCGACAATTAAAAGGCCTTTTAAGGTCTCAACTGACGTACCTATTTCGCTGCCCATCCAACCTTACATTAAGAGGCCTACTAAGGCCATTAAACTAGCAATCAATTATAGTTGGCGGGCGGGCGAATAGGCCAAGCGGCCTTTGCACTTTTTAGGAAACTTCACCCACGGGCGGGCTGATGTTTCCAAAAGCAAATAAAAATAAAATAAAAGTTTTTAAAATTTAATCAATAACGTGTCCCTTGCTCATGGGACATGTTTTATAGCGTTTTTCAATTGGTCGTTTTTTTTTTGATAACTCTTCAATCTGCTTGAGGCAGCCCCGTGCCTCAGCGAGATTCTCAAGCGCGTACTCGCGCGGCATGTGCAAAGCTCGCGCTCGCCCTGCCCGCTCGTTTTTTCACGACGGGCAGGCCTTAGTTGGCCCACCAGCGTGAAATCGCGGTGCGGCCTCGATCAGCTTCCCGACTGCACCCCCCACCCCCCCACCCCCTGCTGAGCCCACCCAACAAGGACTAAATTCTGCCCTAAGTTTCGAGGAGCTGATTCCAATATGGGACCCCATGGATGGCTCACTGTTTCATCAGGACTGCTGTAAAATAAAACGTTATGACGATTGTTCAATGCTTTTTGTTAGGTAACTATAGAAACCCTCCTTCCTGCTCCAACTTCTCTTAGAGGGGAACTGAAGTCTTTCACATTCCCTCTGGTTCTGATCCAATCTGTCAGTTGAAGAACCTTTTCCTCTGTTACTTCTGTTTCCCATTGACAGCAGCTGAATGGGCACTGGTCCATTGTCAACAAAACTGCAATCTATCAGTTCCTCCCCTCCTCTTACATCAACTCACAGCCACTTGACTATTGCTGAAAAGAGAGACATGTTGCTGAAGCTTTTCATATGCACGACTCAGGACAAACACAAGAATGCCAAATTTCAAACGACCACAAGAATTTATGCTACAATTCCCCGTTGCTTTCTCCATAGCAACGCCTCCACCAAACTTGACCTGCCAACCACAGAACCATAGAAAAGTGACGGCACAGAATGAGGCCATTCAGCCCGGCGTGTCTGGTGCCGGCCGAAAAATAAAAAATAAAAAAGTAGCTGCCCATTTTAACCCCACCTTTCAGCAGCTGGTTCGTAGCCTTGCAAGCTACAGCACTTTAGGTGCAGATCCAGGTACCTCTTAAATGAGTTGAGGATTTCTGCCTCCACCACCAAACCAGGCAGTGAATTCCAGACACCCACCACCCTCTGGGTGAAGAAGTTTTTCCTCATGTCCCCTCTAATCCTTCCACCAATCATCTTAAATTTGTGCCTCTTAATAACTGACCCCTCAGCTAGGAGAGACAGGACATCCCTGTCTATTCTACCTAGACTCCTCATAATTCTGTACACCTCCATCAGGTCACCCCTCAGCCTTCTCAGTACCAAGGGAAACAACCCCAGCTGATCCAATCTTTCCTCATACCTGCAATTTTCAAGGCCTGGCAACATTCCTAGAGTATGAATTGTTGTGGCTGTTTGAAATTTGGCATTCTTGTGTTTGTCCTGATGAGTGCAAGATGAAAAGCTTCGGCAACATGTCTCTCTCTTCAGCAATATTCAAGTTCATTGTCACTTGTTTTGTTCAGGTTCGTTCATTGATAACTGTAGAGTGAAGGTTAGCTCCAATAAGAGCACACTGAGCACGTGTCAAAGTGATATGACTCACTGAGAGAGGGTGTCTGCGTAGCATCTCAGCGGGCAGCTCCAGCTATAGGTTGGTCTTAGTTAACCTTTGTAAATAGTTAGCATGTAAATAAATGTTTTATTGAACAAAGACCATTGCCTCCTGCAAGGTCTCTTCTACAGTAGGAAGCTGATGAATCCTGAGACAATCCCATGATAACAGAATAACCGGCCCAGATTTTCGTCCCTGGGTCGGGTTTGCCAAGCCAGACGTTTTCCCGGCTTGGTGAAGCTGAGTTTTAAAAATGGCTGCCCGCAGGTGGGATTTTCGGGCGGGGGTGGGGTGGGAGTTGGGCTGAAACAGGAGTCGGGGCAGGCGACTCTGGATTGAATTCACAAACTATTGGGCGAGGAAGTTTGCCTCTGTGCTCCGGCACTGTGTTTAAATAAATAAAACTAATAACAAAACAAAAAACATTCCCCCAGACCTCACCCTCCATACACTTCCTGTGCCACATCCATGCCAACCTATGCCAACCAATGCCCCCCAACCTCCTATATGGCCCCCACACTCCTATGGCAATTTCCTTAGCCTCAACCAACCTCCCCATGGCCCCATGCCAATTTAGTGCCTCTCTACCCACCTCCCATTGCCCATTACCCCCATGCCAACCTAGTGCCCACCCATGCCTCCACCACCTTTTTCCATTACCCTCTCCATGCCAACTCACCTAGTATCCTTGGCCAGTTCCTTGACAGCTTTGACAATTCATGGATAGTTCTGACAACTGGACAGCTCCTCAACATTTCCCTGACAGCTGGGCAGTTCCTGGATAGCTGGACATCTCTTTGACAGCTGGATAGTTCCAATGAGTTTGTGCGTAAAACCTGTACAATCATGTTCACTTTTAACAATCCCAAAGGGTGCCTTACCTCACCCAAAGAAGCCTTACCTTTCCCAAAGGTGTCCCGGAACCCTATCCTGCCCTAGCTATCCATAAGAATCCACCAAGTTCGGACCTCCTTTTATCTGTTCTAATCGGCATACTCCAGATTCTACACTCCTGTTCTTCCAAAATCTTACTTCAGTGGAGGCAGATAGTGATTTAAATGGCCAGCTGCCTCCATGAATCACGTAAGCCCGAATCCCGGCCCAACTCCAGTGCCACCCCCACAAAGATGGGAAATGCTGGGCTCGGGGGCAGGACTTAGAAATTTCTGCCGTTTCTGAGATTATTTTGCCACAATGGAGGGACCCTCTGCTGTGTCGAAAATCTGGGCCACAGTCTCCCTCACCCCTCCACCCTCCATTTCGGTATGAAGTATACGCGTCATCGTTGGTACAGTTTATAAGCCGCATCTCGTGCTGTTGGAAGTCAATCTCACTTGGTTTGCACTTACCTGCTGGGTTTGGAATGAGTTAAATGCCTGTCGACATACTGAGATATTTCCCATGCAAGTGTCTTCTTTTCAGCAACTTCATGATCAGTTCTCATGAAAGGTCACAACCTGAAATGTTAACCCTGTCCCTCTCTCCACAGGTGCTGAGTATTTCCAGCATTTTCAGATTTCCAGCATCTAGAGGATTTTGCTTTTCAGTCAAAAATATCACATGAAGCAGTGCCTCGCTTAAAGTCCCACAAAGAAGGGACGAGCAAGAGGGCTGGGGCGGGGGGTGGTGCAGGGACAGGGGACGTTAAGACTTGGAGGCTGTGAGTGCATTATTTTAAAAATGGTTATTGAGAGACCAAGGCCAAGACGTATGACCCACAATGCAGGAACATCACCAAGGTTGGGAAGAGTGGAAGGGAAGATGTCCAAAGGGAGTTGCAGACATGTAATGGTTTGGATGGTGGCAAACTTGTTTGGTCAACATTATAGGACAGATCTGGTCATCATTCAGACAATAGTCAGGCTTGGGCTGGGAAGTGGTGAGTAACATTCGTGCCACACAAGTGCCAGGCAATGACCATCTCCAACAAGAGAGAATCTAACCATCTCCACTTGACATTCAATGGCATTACCATCGCTGAATCCCCCACTATCAACATCCTGGGGGTTACCATTGACCGGAGAATGAACTGGATGAGCCATATAAATACTGTGGCTACAAGAGCAGGTAAGAGGCTGGGAATCCTGCAATGAGTAACTCACCTCTTGACTCTCCAAAGTCTGTCCACAAGGCACAAGTCAGAAATGTGATGGAATACTCTCCACTCGCCTGGATGAGTGCAGCTCCAACAACAGTCAGAAACTTAACATCATCCAGGACAATGCAAACTGCTTGAGTGGCACCCCATTTGCCACCTTCAACATCCACCCCCTCCACCACCGACGCACAGTAGCAGCAGCGTGTACCATCTACAAGATGCACTGCAGCAACTCACAAAGACTCCTTTAACAGCACTTTTCAAACTTGTAACCACTACCACCTGGAAGGACAAGAGCAGCAGATGCATGGGAACATCACCACCACCACTGCAAGTTCCCCTTCCAAGACACTCACCATCCTGACTTGGAAATATATCGCCGTTCCTTCATTGTCATTGGGTCAAAATCCTGGAACTCCCTCCCTAACAGCACTGTGGATGTACCTACACCACATGGACTGCAGCAGTTCAGGAAGGCGGCTCACCACCACCTTCTCAAGGGCAACTAGGGATGGGCAATAAAAATGCTGGCCTAGCCAGCGCCGCTCACGTCCTGTGAAAGAATAAAAGAATGATCACGTTGTTGTTTGTGGGAGCTTGCTGTGTGCAAATTGGCTGTTGTGTCGAAAACAGTGACTACACTTTGTTATATTGTTATGTTATTCGTAAAGAGCTAGGAACTAATTGTTATGTGCTTATATATCCTGGGGTACCACATTCACTGTCGCAGTGTGCTGAGGAACAATGTATCAGTCTATCAGTCCACCAGCCGCATGGTAAAATGCAAACAATACGTTTGATGAAGCTCCAGCATTTTTGAGTCTCAAGTGTGATTATTTCAAACTTCTGGCAATGAGAAGACTTAACACACTTACAAAAATATTTCATTGAGTGAGAAGTGCTTCAGGATGTTCCGAGGTCCTCAAAGGTGCTATAGAAATGCAAGTCTTTCTTTCTCTTGAAAGCCTGAAGAGTGAAGGAGGAAGGCAAGGCTGAGAGGGATGAGGATTTCCACACTATTAGCTGCTAGGAACTAATGCGTTCAAGTCAGGGATAATAGAACAGCTGAGTTCTCACCCACTGCCCACCCCCCCCCCCCCCCCACATCGCTCCCCAAGTGGACATCAGGCTGCCTGGCAACAGAAAGTGCCAACCAGGTGTGCAGCGGGCTCGGTGGGAGGCCTGGCCAAGCCTTATTAGCACCAGGATGGTGGGGCAGAGAAGAAAGATCAATTGCCTTGGGACAGCAGAACTGCGTCTGGTGCGGCGGGGTGGGGGTGGGGGTGTGGAGGGAGGCTACTGGTCAAAGAAGTGGGGAGGGAGCTGGGGGCAGCAGTTGCAGCCCAGGTCGGTTTGGTGGAGCCTGGGGTGGGGGGGGGTGGTGGGTAGCGCCCTCTGCACTCCACCCAGCCCCACAAATACAAAAGAGGAAATTCACCCTCGGGATCTTCTTAAACCTTGGGTCAGAGCCAGCACAGTGCGCGGTCCGGACAGTTCGCTCAGAAAATGGCAATCAGGATAGTATTGACACTATAGCAATAAGAACAAAAAAGCTGCGGACGCTGGAAATCCAAAACAAAAACAGAATTACCTGGAAAAACTCAACAGGTCTGGCAGCATCGGCGGAGAAGAAAAGAGTTGACGTTTCGAGTCCTCATGACCCTTCAACAGAACTTGAGTTCTGCTGAGTTTTTCCAGGTAATTCTGTTTTTGTTTTGACACTATAGCACCCTGACTTCCATTCTAAGTGGATCCTGTACCTGACTCAGGAGTCTTGTTCCAAATGTTCAACGGTAGGGCCTCAGCATGAACATTGCTAACGACGCTGTAGTGGCAACAGCTATAATTGGGCATTAGGCCAATACCTTAAATTTTTTGAAGCTATTTTGCATTGTTTACAGGAAAATTTAACCAGAAAGAACTTTGGTTTCAACTTAGTGAGACTGTGAAGAGGGGGAATAGTGTTTCAGATGATGTACTTGGCACGTGGAAGGAGGAAGTTCAAAGATGACTGGCCACAAAATGGGAGGGACAAGGGGATAAAAACGCACAAGAAAGTTCAAAGCAAGTTCAACAATATCTGACAAAGACAAAGGGCTTCTTCTTTTCTCAGTATCTGTCATTTATTTACAGAGAAACAGGTTACGACAGACAGGTATTTGTAAGGCAAAAACAGAATTACCTGGAAAAACTCAGCAGGTCTGGCAGCATCAGCGGAGAAGAAAAGAGTTGACGTTTCGAGTCCTCATGACCCTTCAATAGAACTGATTGAATATTAGGAAAGGGATGAAAATTTGTAAGGACTGTGCAAACACAATGTCAACTAACTTGCCTGTCAGCTACTATTCTAAAACTGGAATAAGCAGCTACCTACTGTAAGGCAGAGGACATCTAGGGGTAAGAAGAGGGGGTCAGGTATGAAGGGGCGTTTGCTGCCTGTATTGTAGGCCACACAAAACACCCGTCGCCCTGACCAGAGCTCACCTCCAATTTCTCTATCGCTTAGATAGACATTTTTTTTGCAGCTTTTTATATCTTTATTTCATCATTTGCAGGTCTGCAGCTCCCTGAGGCAGCTGCTGGCCTTCAGGGAGCTCTCTCCCAGCGCTCACCCATGTCCACGGTGACATCATCGCCCGCCCTCTTCCTGCGCTCCCCACCCCCGGCAGCGCTGAGTTATTCTAGGGTGCATTTCACGCTGGCTGGCTGTTAATTGGCGGTCGGGGGCCGATTGTGGGCGGTGGTGTGTTCCTCAACTGATCCCAGGACTGCCAATCGCTTGCGCCTGCCAAAGGCAAAATTCATGCCCCAGGCCAGAATTTTTACCTTGGTGGGCGGGTGGGCCCCACCGACTCTGCCGCCATTTTGAGTGGGTGGGCCAATTAAGGCTCACCCAGCGGCCTGCCCACCCTCCGGGGGGAGGGTGGGGAGGGAATCCCCATCTGTCAAAGTGCTGTCTCAGGGAGAGTGCTGACAGTCTAAAAATCTTTAAAAATAGAAAAACATTAAAATTATTAACATGTCCCCCTCATGTGACAGTGGCACACGAGATGGGACATGTTAATAAGAAACACATAAACTTTATCAAAGTTTTTAAAAACGGATATGAAACTTCATCCCGCCAGTGGATGAAGTTTCATGAATAATCTGGAGCCCACTGGGGCTCCTGGCCTGCCCGCCAGCCTTAAGCTTGGCCGGGCAGGGTCTTTAACAAGCAATATTAGCCTGTAAATGGCCTCACTTGGCCATCGACAGGTTGGCGGGCGGACAGCGTCATCAGCTGTCCGCCCGTCTCCCTCAATATTTAAATGGACCGGGATGAGGTCGGGGATTCCTCCCAACGTCATCCCGCGACATTTTCCCCTCGGTGAGCAGGCCCCGGCCCCAAATCGCCGACGGGAAAATTCTGCCCCTAGTGTATTGTGTGCAATTTTGGCCTCCTTACCTCAGGAAAGATATTCTTGTCATAGAGCGGCTGCAACAAAAGTCGACTAAATTAATTCCTTGGATGGAGGGATTGTCCAATAAGGAAAGATTAAATAGAGTGGGCCTTTATTCTCTGAAGTTTAGAAAAATGAGAGGTGACCTCATTCAAACCTACAAAATTCTCACAGGGCTTGAAAGGATCGGTGCAGGGAGGATACTTCCCTTGTTTGGGGGGCGGGGGCGGGGGGTTGGGGGGGGTGGGGGGTGGGGTTGGTTGGTGTTGGTGGTGTCCAGGGGTCATGGTCTCAGAATAAGGGGCAGGTCATTTAGGACTGAGATGGGGAGGAATTTCTTCACTCAGAGGTTGGTGTGGTGAATCTTTGGAATTCTCGGCCCCAGAGGGCTGCGAAAGCTTAGTCATTGACTATGTTCAGGGCTGAGATTGGTAGATTTCTACATATTAAAAACATCGAGGGACATGGGGATAGCGCAGGAAAATGTTGTTGAAGCAGAAGATCAGCCCTGGTCTCACTGAATGGCAGAATGGGCTCAAAGGGCTGAATGGCTCCTAGTCCCTATGTTCTTGTGTTAAGTAACTACTATGGCTCTGCACAACCCTACTGCAGTTTCTTAGTAAGAACTCATTTTTTTTGAACCATGAAAGACTCTTCTAATTTTACAATGTGTTCACTCCTGCTGGGCAAAGGGACACCTTCTGCTAGTTCACATAGTGGTATGGTTGAGCCCAAGCAGCATTAGCAGACTATTTGACAGGCGGAAGGAGGTCAAGAACATAAGAAACAAGAGTTGGGGTCAGCCATATGCTCCTTTGAGCTTGCTCTGCCATTCAATAAGATCACTGCTGATTTCCTACCTCGAGTCCACTTTCCCCACTATCCCTTCACACCCAAAACCTATTGACCTATAAGAACACGGGGATTCATGGCCTAGGATGGTCCTGGTCTCACAAATACACAGTGGGAATCAGTGGAAGCAATCAACAGAAATAGAACGAGCTGGCTTAGCCATTCTCAGGGCATGAGAAATTACTTCACTCAAAGGGTTTTTAATCTTCGGAATCCTCTACCCCAGAATTGGTAAGTATTTCCAGCATTTTCTGGTTTCATTTCAGATTTCCAGCCTCTGCAGTATTTTGCTTTTGAGTTAAAAATACCCCTTGGAGCAGTGCCTCACTTAAAGCCCCACAAAGAAGGGATGAGCAAGGGGTGTGTGGGGGGAGGCTGGTTCAGTCAAGGACATAGAGACTTGGCTTGCACTGTGAGTGCATTATTTTAGAAACAGCTATCGAGAGACCAAGGTCAAGACCCATGACCCATGATCCACAATGCAGGAACATCACCAAGGTTGGAAAGGGTGAAAGAGAAAATGCCAAACAGAGTTGGAGAGGTGCGATGGTTAGTTGGTGCCAAGCTTGTTTGGTCAACATCATAAGACGTGATCTAGTTACCATCACATTTTTGTTTGTGGGAGCTTGCTGTGCACAAATTGGTTACTGTGTTCCCTACATTATCACAGTGACCATGGGCAGGACTTTCTGGTCCTGTTTGCCACGGGAATTTTTGCGGGCGGAATAGAAAATGTGACGGACCAGCAAAAGGTCCGTTAACATCGGGTGGGAGTTTCTGGGTTGCACAGTGGGCGGGGCTCGAAAATCCCACCCTATACCATGTTATATTGTTATATTATTCGTAAAGAGCTAGGAACTAATTATTATATGAATGTATATTCCAGGGTGCCACATTCACTGTCGCACTGCAATCATATGCTAAGTAACAATGTATCGTTGAGTATATTTAAGGCTGGGAGAGACAGAGTTTTGGTCTCTCAGAGAATCAAGAGAGAAGGGAGATGGGCAGGAAAGTGGAGTTGAAGCCTAACATCAGCCATGATCGTACTGAACGGTGGGAGCAGTCTCGGTGGCCCTTATGGTCTACTCTACTTCTTGTCTTCTTGTATGAGCCGGAGGATATCAGGAACCCGGCCCTCACACAATCTAAGATTATATGGTTCCAAATAGGTTCCAAATGGAGTATGGATGATAATGTGACACATCAGGATGGGGCAGGCTGGAAAGGCCATTTCCCATCAATTATTTTCTGCACATTGGTAACCATCAACTCCCTCAAAACTCATCAGGCCTTGGGCCTTTCTGCTCTATGTGGCCCAGTGCTATGTTGGTTGATGTGTTTACTCATGTAGTGAGCTGCCAGATGCAGCCACCCACCTCCATTCAAAAAACAGTTCCACAGGGTGCAGTTTTAGTGTCAGCGCAAGTATTTTACATTTTGCTGAATTGCAGAATCGCTTTTTTTTTACATAGCTCTGTGCTTGAAATGATCTATGATGACTCACTCCCCCCGGCATTTTTACAGCCTCAGGTATGAATACCAAAAACCACCGGGGGCCAGAAACCAGCATATTTTTCTCGATACTAGATGAATAGATTTCCACAGTAACAATTCAGAGAACAGTCCATAATAAGATGCCATTCATACCAACTACATCCATCACTACCCATTGCAATCATCAAGGCACTGGAACGTTGTATTCCCCTCGTAGCCAGGTGTATACTAATAGAGATCTCTGACAATAAACTTAACCGCTTCAACGCAGGATATAAATCATCATGAACAAGGCTCTTAAAAGCAACATTGTCCCTGGGGTAAAGAATATTGAACGTACCCAGACAGCCTCTGTACTAGACGTTAATATCATGGGATGCAGTTACACAGGTTTTCAGGGTTTGCACAGTGTTTTCCTTGTTGTTTGTACTGCCCCTAGTTCAATGAGAAGAGGTACAAAATCTCGAGAACGCAGAATTTCCTCTCCACTCCCTCCTTATTTTCTCCCTCTTTTGCCAGACCCACACCAGGGTCCAGTTACACGGGCATTGGCTGCCCTCTTGTACCTGACTGCTCTTCATGTTTTAGCCTTTCTTTCATTTGGGAAACCTGAATGAATGTTGGAACTTAACAAAGGGAAGAAAAAGTCCAAAAGTTGCCCTTAACTCTTCTCACACACCAACCCCCAACCACCATCACTTTGCTCACCCCTCTGTCCCCACCCAGCCTCTCCCCATTCCCAACCCATTCCCATCCAGCCCATCCCCACACCCCCATCCCATTCCCATCCAGCCCATCCCCACACCCCATCCCATTCCCATCCAGCCCATCCCCACACCCCATCCCATTCCCATCCAGCCCATCCCCACACCCCATCCCATTCCCATCCAGCCCATCCCCACATCCCCATTCCATTCCCATCCAGCCATCCCCACACCCCCATCCCATTCCCATCCAGCCCATCCCCACATCCCCATCCCATTCCCATCCAGCCCATCCCCACACCCCCATCCCATTCCCATCCAGCCCATCCCCACATCCCCATCCCATCCCCATCCCATTCCCATCCAGCCCATCCCCACACCCCCATCCCATTCCCATCCAGCCCATCCCCACACCCCCATCCCATTCCCATCCAGCCCATCCCCACATCCCCATCCCATTCCCAGCCAGCCCATCCCCACACCCCCATCCCATTCCCATCCAGCCCATCCCCACATCCCCATCCCATCCCCATCCCATTCCCATCCAGCCCATCCCCACATCCCCATTTCATTCCCATCCAGCCATCCCCACACCCCCATCCCATTCCCATCCAGCACATCCCCACACCCCATCCCAATCCCATCCAGCCCATCCCCACACCCCATCCCATTCCCATCCAGCCTATCCCCACATCCCCATCCCATTCCCATCCCATTCCCAGCCAGCCCATCCCCACACCCCCATCCCATTCCCATCCAGCCCATCCCCACATCCCCATCCCATCCCCATCCCATTCCCATCCAGCCCATCCCCACATCCCCATTCCATTCCCATCCAGCCATCCCCACACCCCCATCCCATTCCCATCCAGCACATCCCCACACCCCATCCCAATCCCATCCAGCCCATCCCCACACCCCATCCCATTCCCATCCAGCCTATCCCCACATCCCCATCCCATTCCCATCCCATTCCCATCCAGCCCATCCCCACACCCCCATCCCATTCCCATCCAGCCCATCCCCACACCCCATCCCAATCCCATCCAGCCCATCCCCACACCCCATCCCATTCCCATCCAGCCCATCCCCACATCCCCATTCCATTCCCATCCAGCCATCCCCACACCCCCATCCCATTCCCATCCAACACATCCCCACACCCCATCCCAATCCCATCCAGCCCATCCCCACACCCCATCCCATTCCCATCCAGCCCATCCCCACATCCCCATCCCATTCCCATCCCATTCCCATCCAGCCCATCCCCACACCCCCATCCCATTCCCATCCAGCCCATCCCCACACCCCATCCCAATCCCATCCAGCCCATCCCCACACCCCATCCCATTCCCATCCAGCCCATCCCCACACCCCCACTCCATTCCCATCCAGCTCATCCCCATACCCCCACCCCATTCCCATCCAGCCCATCCCCACACCCCATCCCATTCCCATCCAGCCCATCCCCACACCCCATCCCATTCCCATCCAGCCCATCCCCACACCCCCATTCCATTCCCATCCAGCCCATCCCCATACCCCCACCCCATTCCCATCCAGCCCATCCCCACACCCCATCCCATTCCCATCCAGCCCATCCCCACACCCCATCCCTTTCCCATCCAACCCATCCCCACACCCCATCCCATTCCCATCCAGCCCATCCCCACACCCCCATCCCATTCCCATCCAGCCCATCCCCACACCCCCATCCCATTCCCATCCAGCCCATCCCCACATCCCCATCCCATTCCCATCCAGCCCATCCCCACACCCCCATCCCATTCCCATCCAGCTCATCCCCACACCCCATCCTATTCCCATCCAGCCCATCCCCACACCCCCATCCCATTCCCATCCAGCCCATCTCCACACCCCCATTCCAATCCCATCCAGCCCATCCCCACATCCCCATCCCATTCCCATCCAGCCCATCCCCACACCCCATCCCATTCCCATCCAGCCCATCCCCACATCCCCATCCCATTCCCATCCCATTCCCATCCAGCCCATCCCTACACCCCCATCCCATTCCCATCCCATTCCCATCCAGCCCATCTCCACACCCCCATCCCATTCCCATCCAGCCCATCCTCACCCCATCCCATTCCCATGCAGTTCATCCCCACCTCCCATCCCATTCCCATCCAGCCCATCCCGACACCCCAATCCCATTCCCATCCAGCCCATCCCCAAACCCCCATCCCATTCCCATCCAGTCCATCCTCACCCCATCCCATTCCTATGCAGTTCATCCCCACCTCCCATCCCATTCCTATCCAGCCCATCCCCACACCCCCATCCCATTCCCATCCAGCCCATCCCCACACCCCATCCCTTTCCCATCCAACCCATCCCCACACCCCATCCCATTCCCATCCAGCCCATCCCCACACCCCCATCCCATTCCCATCCAGCCCATCCCCACATCCCCATCCCATTCGCATCCCATTCCCATCCAGTCCATCCCCACACCCCATCCCATTCCCATCCAGCCCATCCCCACACCCCCATCCCATTCCCATCCAGCCCATCCCCACATCCCCATCCCATTCCCATCCCATTCCCATCCAGCCCATCCCCACACCCCCATCCCATTCCCATCCAGCCCATCCCCACACCCCATCCCATTCCCATCCAGCCCATCCCCACACCCCCATCCCATTCCCATCCAGCCCATCTCCACACCCCCATCCCAATCCCGTCCAGCCCATCCCCACATCCCCATCCCATTCCCATCCAGCCCATCCCCACACCCCATCCCATTCCCATCCAGCCCATCCCCACATCCCCATTCCATTCCCATCCCATTCCCATCCCATTCCCATCCAGCCCATCCCCACACCCCCATCCCATTCCCATCCAGCCCATCCCCACACTCCATCCCATTCCCATCCAGCCCATCCCCACACCCCCATCGCATTCCCATCCAGTCCATCCTCACCCCATCCCATTCCCATGCAGTTCATCCCCACCTCCCATCCCATTCCCATCCAGCCCATCCCCACACCCCATCCCATTCCCATCCAGTCCATCCTCACCCCATCCCATTCCTATGCAGTTCATCCCCACCTCCCATCCCATTCCCATCCAGCCCATCCCCACCTCCCATCCCATTCCCATCCAGCCCATCCCCACACCCCATCCCATTCCCATCCAGCCCATCCCCACACCCCCATCCCATTCCCATCCAGCCCATCCCCACACCCCATCCCTTTCCCATCCAGCCCATCCCCACACCCCATCCCATTCCCATCCAGCCCATCCCCACACCCCCATCCCATTCCCATCCAGCCCATCTCCACACCCCCATCCCATTCCCATCCCATTCCCATCCAGCCCATCCCCACACGCCCATCCCATTCCCATCCAGCCCATCCCCACACCCCAACCCATTCCCACCCAGCCCATCACCACACCCCCAACACATTCCCATCTAGCTCATCCCCACCTCCCATCCCATTCCCATCCAGTCCATCCCTACCTCCCATCCCATTCCTACCCAGTCCATCCACACCTCCCATCCCATTCCCATCCTCCCCATCCCATCCTCACCACTTAACCCAGTCCCATCCAGCCCATCCCCACCCCCCATCCCATTCCCATCCAGCCCAACCCACCCTCCATCCCATTCCCATCCAGCCCTACCCACCCCCTATCCCATTCCCATGCAGCCCATCCCCATCTCCCCATCCCATTCCCCCCCACCCCCCGCAGCCCATCCCTACCACACACCACCACCCCCCACCCTTCCAGGCAGTCTGTCCCCATCGTGCCACAAACACCATCAATTCAGCCTCAGCCCTCCCCTCCCAGTGACACAATCTTCTGAGAGATCCAAAACAGAAAACACCAAACCACACCTTACCTTTTATTGCTTGTCTCTTTCAACGTTCCCATTAGACCACTACAACTGTTTAATCTGACCGGCCTACTCCTGCTCTTAATTCGTCTGTTCACATGTTCCAGCCTTCCCATGAACTGTATAAAGAACAGCAAGGGAGTTTTTCTAGTGACCTGGCCTCTCAGTTAAACAAGAGCATCACCAAAAATAGAAACAGAGATCCGCTAATTAGTTAGCTCATTTCACTCTGTGGGATCCTGCTGTGCAGGGAGTGGCAAAGTCACCTCCTCACAGAGACTGGTCTCCCTTTTGCTGAATTATAGGGATCCTGCCCTCATGCCACACTCTTGTTTATCTGATCCACAAAGTGATGTCTCTGAGAAAATAACTTATCACAGCAAAGGACGCCACTGAGATTGAAGACAATAGTATAGTGAATACAGAAAATCAACATGTGGTGATTACCAATAGGTGGCACCAGGCTTAGGCTGAATACAGAAATGTTGTGACTTACCATATCTCTCAGAGACATCCCATGTCTCTCACAGGCAATAAATTACTTTTGCTAACAGGTTCCAGTCACTGCTGTTCCACAGGCGAATATTCCAGCCACCCTATGCTCAGTAAGATCCCACAAACAGCAAATGAACCAACTAATTATTCTGTCTGTGCATTTTTTTTTTGGCGGTGATCTTATTTGAGGGAGGACTGTTGGTCAGGACACTGGGACAGCCCCTCTGCTCTTTAAATAGTTCATGGGATAGCCTGAACAGATAGACAGGGCTAATGTTAGATTGGAGGCAGTAGATTGTTCTTGGAAGGGAAGGTCCTGAAGAGGCCTGGAGATCCAGTTTCAGGATCCTGGACAAAGACTAAATCTTGTTCCTAACCTGCACAAGTATGAATTTGCTGAAAAGACAATCCAAATAACATTGAGGAGGAAAGAGATGGGTTACATAGGGGAAGGGTCAGTGCCCATTGTGGTGTGACATTAAGTGGGACAACCACTGACGTCAGGTCTTCCAACTGGGATCAGGTCCAAACTTGGGGAAGGTTTACAATGAAATGAAGGAACTTATTTGTGATGAATATCTAGTTCATGGTTCCTGTTAATATTTTAGAAGTAATGTTTAGTTCTGGAAAGATTGTTGTTATGAAGGTAAGATAACTGAAATGCTGGGCTTTAGAGATGGCCAGGACACCTAAAAGAAAATGGCAGTTCAGAATGTTACCCATGGTTTTTTTTCATAGAGTCAGAATAAAAGAGACGGAGCCATAAAACAGCAGGTGGGCTTACTTAGCTCGAGAACTGGAGACATTAGGTCTACACTGCTTGCAAAGAAGTGCAGTCCAGAGAGATGTTTTGTTTTGGGGGTTAGACCTAAATTAGTTTAAAAGCTTTAGGTGAACCCAGTGAGTCATGGGGATGGGTGGAGCTTAGCAAGTTCCCCAGTTTCGATTTATGAGTGTTCTGCAGCAAGGGAAGAGGCTGGACACCAAAAAGGTGCTGCTGTCGGCACGCTTCAGGCAGTTAGGGCTCAAAGAAGCCCTGGGAGCCAATAGTGCAGCTGAAAGTTGCAAGTTGGACCTCATGTGGCTTGCAGTACACAGAGAAACCCTGGGAGCTGTTAGCAGGCTCCAGACAGTTAGAGCTCAGAAGAAATTCTGAAAAGCTGAGAAGGCAATGGAAGGTCATTAGCTCCATGCTCCAGGCAGTTAGTGCTGAGAGAAGATCTAGGAGCCATTTATAGCTCGGTGTAGCTGGAAGACTGGAGTTTGGAGAAACCCCGGGTCGGTGGCAGCTTAATGAAGCTAGTGGTCTGAGCAAGAGTTGGAAGGGTGCTGATTATTAGAGGTGGGCGTACGGCTTTGTGAATCCCATGGAACGCAATCACAGGAGAAGAGGTTGAACTATTGGGAGATGAGCAGTCATTGAGGCCATCTGAGTTGGAGCGGCTTTTGAGGGAATTCAGAAGAGTTAAAATCTCTCATAAGGGGGACAGGATTTTAACAAGATATAACAAGACTCACAGTGGTCACTGATGCCTGGGTGTGTTGCTGAAAATCCATGGGATCTGGCTTGGTCTCATCAGCCATCAGATGTGCAGCGTGGTTTGTTCGACCACAGTTTGCTTATTAATTCATATTTACCTCGTGTTAATTCTGAACATTAGAGTCTAAGATAGATCATAACATAGTGGATATGAAATTGCTCTATGTCCTCAGTAAATCTACCCGAGGAAAGAATTCGATTGTGTACTGCAGGGTGATGCCTTTCAATGTTTATTTATGCAAGAGTAAAAGCTTCTCTTAGGTTAACAAAACTTCTAGACATTCCAAACATTGATGCCAACAGATATTTCCACTTCCCTACAGAAACTCCAAACAGTGACATAAGACAAGACAGAAGCCAATCCTCGACACAATAGCAACAAAGGAAATCATTGCAGTATGACGCAGGTAATTCAGTTTGTTCATCAGCCCAGACACTCACAGGCACTAATTCCCGTAAAGAGGAAAGACAGGCTTTTCCGTGTCGAGAGAACCCCAGCAAATCAAAAGTCCTCCGCTGGTGTCAAACTGAGGTTGTGTTAACACAACCAAGTACAAAAGGTTCAGGGGTAAACCCAAAGGGATTGAGAACTCCATCAGGTTTTGGCTTGTTAGCTTATTTAGCTTATTCTGTTTGATTGCGACATAGCTACAAAGCAGTTAGTCCATTCAACCCAACAGGTCCATGCTGGTCAAAAACAAACACAAAAATACCTGGAAAAACTCAGCAGGTCTGGCAGCATTGGTGGAGAAGAGCACAGTTGATGTTTCGAGTCCTCATGACCCTTCAACAGAACTAAGTAAAAATAGGAAAGAGGTGAAATATAAGCTGGTTTAAGGGAGGGTGGTTGGGACAAGAAGAGCTAGGTAAAGGGCCAGTGATAGGTGGAGATAACCAAAAGATGTCACAGACAAAAGGACAAAGAGGTGTTGAAGGTGGTGATATTATCTAAAGGAATGTGCTAATTAAGGGTAGAAAGCAGGACGAGCAAGGTACAGATAGCCCTAGTGGGGGTGGGGTGGGGTGAAGGGATCGAAAAAGGCTAAAAGGTAAAGATAAAATAATGGATGGAAATACATTTAAAAATAATGGAAGTAGGTGGGAAAAGAAAAATCTATATAAATTATTGGAAAAAGCAAAAAGGAGGGGGAAAAAATGGAAAGGGGGTGGGGATGGAGGAGAGAGTTCATGATCTAAAATTGTTGAACTCAGTATTCAGTCCAGAAGGCTGTAAAGTGCCTAGTCGGAAGATGAGGTGCTGTTCCTCCAGTTTGCGTTGAGCTTCACTGGAACAATGCAGCAGACCAAGGATGGACATGTGGGCATGAGAGCAGGGTGGAGTGTTGAAATGGCAAGCGACAGGGAGGTCTGGGTAATGCTTGCGGACAGATCGAAGGTGTTCTGCAAAGCGGTCACCCAGTCTGCATTTGGTCCAATGTAAAGGAAACTTATATAGATAAATTTATATAGATTTTTCTTTTCCCACCTATTTCCATTATTTTTAAATGTATTACCATCCATTGTTTTATCTCTACCTTTTAGCCTTTTTAGATTCCTTCACCCCACCCCACCCCCACAAACCTTGCTTGTCCTGCTTTCTACCCTTAATTAGCACATTCCTTAGATAATATCACCACCTTCAACACCTCTTTGTCCTTTTGTCTGTGACATGTTTTGGTTATCTCCACCTATCACTGGCCCTCTACCTAGCTCTTCCTGTCCCAACACCATCCCCCCCGCCTCCCCTAAACCAGCTTATATTTCACCCCTTTCTTATTTTTACTTAGTTCTGTTGAAGGGTCATGAGGACTCGAAACGTCAACTGTGTTCCTCTCCACCGATGCTGCCAGACCTGCTGAGTTCTTCCAGGGTATTTTTGTTTTTGTGTTTGTTTTAGATTTCCAGCATCCGCAGTTCTTTGCTTTTATCTTTGGTCCATGCTGGTATTCGTGCACCGCATAAGCCTCCTCCCATACCACTTTCATCTAATTTTATCACTATATCCTTCTATTCCTTTCTCCCTCATGTGCTTATTTCACTCCCCCTTAAATATGCAATATCCTAGTACACTTCTCTAAGCAATGTGCACTATGCATATAAGCACTGATTACAGCCTAGGTTCAAGCATGGACAAAAGAGATGAACTCTCAAGGTGAGGTGAGAGTGACTGTGCTTGACATCAAGGCAGAATTTGACCGAGTGTGGCATCAAGGAGCCCTAGCAAAACTGGAGTCAGTGGAAATCAGGGGGAAAACTATCTGCTAGTTGAAGTCATACCTAGCACAAAGGAAGATGATTGTGGTTGCTGGAGGTCAGTCATCTCAGCTCCAGGACATCACTGCAGGAGTTCCTCAGGGTAGTGTCCTCAGCCCAACTACCTTCAGCTGCTTCATCAATGACCTTCTTTCCATCATAAGGTCAGAAGTGGGGATGTTCGCTGATGATTGCACAATGTTCAGCACCATTTGTGACTCCTCAGATACTGAAGCAGTCCATGTCAAAATGCAGCAAGACCTGGACAATATCCAGTCTTGGGCTGACAAGTGGCAAATTATATTTGCACCACACAAGTGCCAGGCAACAGAGAATCTAACCATCGCCCCTTGATGTACATTGACATTACCATCGCTGAATCCCCCACTACCAACATCCTGGGGGTTACCATTGACCGGAAATTGAACTAAACTAGCCATATAAATACTGTGGCTACAAGAGCAGGTCAGAGGTTAGGAATCCTGCGATGAGTAACTCACCTCCTGACTCCCCAAGGCCTGTCCACCATCTACAAGGCACAAGTCAGGAGTGTGATGGAACACTCTCTACTTGCCTGGATGAGTGCAACATTTAAGAAGCTTGACACCACCCAGGACAATGCAGCCCACTTGATTGGCACCCCATCCACAAACATTCACTCTCTCCACCACCAATGCACAGTGGCAGCAGTGTGTACCATCTATAAGATGCACTGCAACAACTCACCAAGGCTTCTTCGACAGCACCTTCCAAACCCATGACTGCTACCATCTAGAAGGACAAGGGCAGCAGACACATGGGGACACCACCACCTGGAAGTTCTCCTCCAAGCCACTCACCATCCTGAATCCGAACTATATCACCTTTCTTTCACTGTCGCTGAGTCAAAATCCTGGAACTCCCTCCTTACCAGTCCATGGACTGCAGAGGTTCAAGAAGGCAGCTCAGCACCACCTTCTCAAGGGCAAATAAGAATGGGCAATAAATGCTGGCCCAGCCAGCAATGCCCACATCCTGTAAATGAATGATAAAAAGAAACCCAGAATGGGAGGAGTGGGCTCAAAATTATTTCTCGCTCATTCCTTTTAGGCCATTTCTCCGCCGTCCTCTCCTGAAGACTCTACCTCTGCTGGACAAGATTTCCTAGGTAACCCATGGGTGACCACCTTTAGACAATCTTCACCTGTGTGCCTTCAGGTTGAATTGCAAGCGTCGGGTGGGAGTGTCAGGACACAGAGTGTGAGGCACCATCAAGGTTGAAAAATGCAGGAATCAAAGAGGTACAGAGACGAGGTGACAATAAGCTTTGTAAAAGACTATAGGTTGCAGTTCAGTTTTGAGCTCCTACTGAAGAACGAATTGGGATAGGAACTGTGACCTGTAAAATCATCGGAAAAAGCAAATATAGTAAAATAAGGAAAGAAAATAGGTTTCAAGGAAGGATAACGCTCAGCACTAAAATTAAAGCAAAATAGTGCAGGTGCTAGAAATCTGAAATAAAAAAAACAGAAAATGCTGGAAAAACACAGCAGGTCTGGCAGCCCTGGGAGAGAGACAGTGTTAACGTTTCAAGTCCATATGACTCCTCTTCAGAGCTCCACCACCTTCTGTTTTACAACATATCATTGCTTCCATTAGGATTGATAGCTGACACTGGGCCCTTCCCAAATGGGATCGGATCCAAATTTGAAGCTTGCAGTGAGATGAAAGAAACTATAGGTATAGACTTGTGCTGTGCACTTAGTGAGTCTTCCTGAGGAAGGAGTTCAATCCTTGTACGCTGAACCGTATTGGGGTTGAGACATCTACATGTGTGAGCGGCAAAGCTTCGCTTCGGTCAAAGAAATGTCCAGCTGTTCCAAACATCGATGCTGACGGGTATTCCTGCTTCCCCATGGAAATCCCAAACACTGATATAACTCAATAAAACAGAAGCCAACTCTCAACACAATAGCAACAAAGGAAATCACTGCAGTATGATGCAGGTCATGGAGATCATTCAGCAGGCTGGAGACTTATAGTCGGCGCATCTCATACAGAGACTAGACATGAACTTCTCTGCAGAGAACAAATCAGAGAAATTCTTCTCTGGTGTCAAACTGAGGCCATGGTTATATCGGACCTTCCAAACCATGCAACATGTTCTCAGGGTGAAGATTCGGTCAAATCCTAAAGGTTGTGGGTGTAATTACATTAGCCAGGCACGGTGAGAATGAAGCTCCCAGTAACTTCGGCTGGTTTCAAGCCTATCACATGTTGCAGTTGACATATAATGGGCAGAACTTTACGTCCCATGGGTGGGCATGTAACCGACCTGATCGGGAGTAAAATAGTGTGAGGTGGCGTCAGGTGAGAGTCGGCAGTGTGCCCCGCTGACAATTAAGAGGCCTACTCAGGCCATTAAACTAGCAATTGATTACGTTAGGCAGGCAGGGTGAATAGGCCAGGCAGCCTTTGCAATTTTTAGGAGACCTCATCCATGAGCGGGATGAGGTTTCCAACAGTAATTTTTTTAAAAATTAAAATTTTTAATCCGTTCCTGTCCATGTGACTGAGTCACCTGTGGGGATATGCCCAGCTCCACATTCATGGCTGCTTTAACTGAAAAGCATTCTGATGATAATGGCTCTGAATTTCGCTCTGTAAGCAGTCAGCTGCTTCAATTATGTCAAGGGCAGAGTACTGGATTCAACATAGAGTTAAACAATCCCGGATCATAATCCTCGCTCCCATTCTCCCAGTCAGCAGCTGCTGATAATGATCCGATTGTCATTTACAGATCTTTTTTGATTCATCTTTTGTTTCTCTCCATGTCTAATCACCAACTGCTCAGGTAGGACACTATGTCCCATCAGATAGAGACCGCACTGTTTACTATATTACAACACGGTGTCCCGTCAGATAGAGATCGCGCTGATTCCTACATTACAACATGGTGTCCTGTCAGATAGAGATTGCACTGATTCCTACATTACAACATGGTGTCCTGTCAGATACAGCCCGCACTGATTCTTACATTACAACATGGTGTTCTGTCAGATACAGCCCGCGCTGATTCCTACATTACAACACGGTGTCCTGTCAGATAGAGACCGTGCTGATTCCTACATTACAACATGGTGTCCCGTCAGATAGAGCCTGCATTGATTTCTACATTACAACCTGGTGTTCCATCAGATAGAGCCTGCATTGATTCCTACATTACAACACGGTGTCCCGTCAGATAGAGACCGCATTGATTCCTACATTACAACCTGGTGTCCCATCAGATACAGCCCGCATTGATTCCTACATTACAACACGGTGTCCCATCAGTTAGAGCCCACATTGATTCCTACATTACAACCTGGTGTCCTGTCAGTTAGAGCCCGCACTGATTCCTACATTACAACATGGTGTCCTGTCAGTTATAGACCGCACTGATTCCTACATTACAACACGGTGTCCCGTCAGATACAGCCCGCACTGATTCCTACGTTACAACACGGTGTCCCGTCAGATAGACCCCCCCCCGATTCCTACATTACAACCTGGTGTCCCGTCAGATAGACGTCGCTCGGATACCTACATTACAACACGGTGTCCCGCCAGTTAGGGACCGCATTGACTCCTACATTACAACACGGTGTCCCGTCAGATAGAGACCACACTGATTCCCAGAACAGGAACCACAAAATTACTCAATTGGCTATAAAGCACTTTACGACATTCTGATGTTGGGAATGACGATATATAAAGGTAGGTTCATTTTCTTTACCATCAGCATTACTCAAAGGATCATCTATTTTATGATACAACACCCAACTTTACGTGATTTCATCCTAGTGACGCTGAAATCTGTGGTTGTTCCTGGGGCAGACCAGCCCATCCTTGCACAACATGTGCACAGTAACCAAGGTTAAGAGGTGGGTGTGGATGTGCGGAAGAACTTGCCTTTATGTAGCATGTTAGACATCCTCAGAATTGCCTTCACAACAACATATTACTTCTGAAGTGTAGTCATGCTCGTTTTGTTGGCAAACATGGCAGCCAGCCTGTACATGACACGGGGTTGTACAAAAACCAGATGAGATCAATTCAGTGAAAGGCGCTCTTTGGCCTGCCCGAAACTTGTTGATCTTCCAATGCAAAGAGTTGTCTCCGACCGAGTGTTGCAGACTGGCACGTACCAAAGTACGGGACTACGTGCTGAGGGACGCACTAAAGTTTGGGGCAGCCGCTGCAAAGGCGCAATGGGGAAAGGCCAGTGCCTGAGGCCTTTCAGCTATGGTACACTGAGGGGCTGAAAGCTGGAGAAAATCCCTCGGCCTGTAGGTTTAACGTGTAATTAATATTATAAATATTAAGTGCATTTGTAAATGTAGTGAGTAACATACAGCAGTGGAAGGAACTAATTTGGCTTTGCATCTTATGTCATGTCAACATTGAATGGTCATGTAATGTTCTGGTTAAAGTAAATATTGGGGGAAGAAATGGTGAGGCTGTTTCACTGAGAAAGAGGGAGAGAGCTCTAGTTGCTCACCTTGGAATAGTGCCACACAATCATTTACTGCTAGCTGAAGAGGAATGCAAGGCCTTGGTTTAATGCCTCACCTGAATTACAGTGTCTTTGAAGATGCAGTCCCCACTCTCAGCTCTGCATTACTACATTGAATACATGCACACATACTGCCCTCAGCTTTAAACCTATAAATCTGCTGATTTCAGGGCAAAGCTGGAATATGACTAACTGAGCCAGGCTGACACACAACCACCACTGTTACAATTCCCCGTGGAGCCCCATTCTCCCTGAAATGAAAATCATTTGTAATCATATTTGTGGCAAGTAGAGGTTTGTGCTGCTGCTTACAGTTTTCAGAGACACTTCATGAAAAGAGCACATCACCCTTCATTGGCTCTCTTACAATTCCCTGTCTAAACATCTGGAAGAGGAGAAACCCTCTGTATAATTCTTGATGCCCAAATTAACCCATTGGGCAGGATGGAAGAGTCAGCTGGTCATTGACCAGATCATCCCTTTATCCCTTCTAGCCCCCTTAGTCACATCATCTTCTATGACTATTTTATCACATGGCTACAGACATGATATCACTGAATACGTATGCAGAAGAAGAGGCCATTCAGCCCCTTGAAGCTGTTCCATGATTCAATTACAATAAAGCTGATTTATACCTCATCTCCATTTTCCTATCTTTATTCCAACACCTAACAAAAATCTACGGAGCTCAGTCTTGAAAATTCCTATTGTCCTTTTGGACGAGCAAGTTCCAGGTTTCCGATATCCTTTTGTGTGAAAAAATGCTTCCTGATTTCACTCCTAAATGGCCTCATTCTAATTTTACGATAGGCCCACTTGCTCTGGACTCACCAACCAGAGGAAACAGTCTCTCCATATCAACCCTATTGAACCATTGACAAAATTACTCACTCTTCCTCCTCACCGTAGTGAGCTCAATACTCATCCCAGCTTCTCCAACTCGCTCTTTCCTGGGGCCTCAAAATTGTGGGACTCCTCACCCTCCTCAAACTTCTCTTCCCTTCACCAAGGGAACTCAATCAACCTTGCTGATTCACCGCACCTTCTCTCCGACTCTCCTCCATGATTGGTTGGCATCCTGCACCATTTGGTGCTTGGGCCCACAAGTAGAGGCACGTTCGGAAACCCTACCTGGCCAGGAAGCCGGGGGTGGGGGGCATGCACAGGGAGAGTGTTGATCCGTTTTTACACTCCGCCCAATTTTGCTTTTTGCCGAATTCAGTCAGGAGGGATGCAGGCACAAGCCCAACCCGTTATCAACCCAACCACCCCCACCCTGAGGCCGCTTCGATTAAAATGGGAGCTTAGCTGTCTCTTACCGTGGTTCCCAGAAGTTTGAAATAATCACACTTTTGGACACAAATGCTGGAGCTGACATCAAACGTATTCCTCAGATCTCACCATGTGCTGCAGAGGTGTTAGTTGGGAACAGACTGTAGTGCAGTGAGTGTTGTGGTGTCCAGGATGCTTAGGTACTGAGGAGCATCAGCGAGCACTGACACCTCCCTTTCTCCTGCCCAGATTGCTAAACTGCCAATAAAACAGTCAGCATCTGACCAAGAGAGAAACAAGTCAGCACTTACAATGTCTCTATGGTCGTACTAAGTTACTCTCGAACCACTGACCCATCAGGTGCTGGCTTTACTTATTTTGGACACTTGACAACTGTGGTAGTGGAGCCCTCTTCTCAAACCAGGCTCCCACCATTGACCTTTCTCCTAACTCTAGTCACCCTTCTATAGCCCTCTGTTACAAATCCAAGGCAGCTGCTTCGATACTGGGGTCTCTCAGGACCCCATGGAGATATCAAATCTCAGATCCCGTGCTTCTGGGAAGGGTTACCTAATCAGAGCCAGCTGCAAAGTGGCTTTAAAGTTTTCCTGAGGGTTTTTTAAAAAATATTTTAATTGGCTGATACAAGCTGATATCTATTAGCTTGCTCATGTGGAGTATTTCCAATGAATTTTAGGCAACTCCAATGACAGTCCGTGGTTACTCCAACTCCATTGTATCTAGTTATTAGCAGGTATAATTAAGGTGCTGTTCCTGACCAAGATTGACTGACAATGTCCAGCAGAACTTAGAGAGGCAGAAACACTGAATGATGTTCTTACTTTCTACCCTGGACTCACTGGCTATAGATCAGGAGCAGCATCCCTGGGTGACGTTCCCACTCGCTTATCCCAGATCACTGGGCACGGATAAAGAACTGAAACCACACGGCCTGGTACAGAAAACAGGATGGCTCCTCCCTTCCCCCAATAACCCATACAGTCAGGGAATAATGTTATTCTGCCCGCAGCTAGTGCTGAGAGTGCAGATGGTGAAGGGAGGAGTGAGAATCTCAACTCACCACAGCACTGCTTCAGAACACACATTTCTACTGGCTTATGACTAGAATCCCAAATCTGCAAATTTCTTTTGAAGAAACGGGCTAATTATCCCCTGTTATTTGGTATTGGCAGCTCACAGGGATAGTCTGTGTGGATAATGGACCTTTGATTCGCTCAAAGCCCTTATTAAAATCTGCTTAATTTACATCTTCAGTAGTGCTTCAGTTGATAAATGCATCACCCATTGGGTAACTAAAGCCAGGTATGCCTGAGGCTTGAATGCTGATCTCAACTGGGTGTGGCAGAAGTAAAAGGAAAACAAAGGTCTGCATTTATGTAGCACCTTTCATGACCTCAGGATGCCCCAAAGTGTTATACAGCCAATGAGCTCCATTTGAAATGTTGTCATTGCTGAAATGTATGAAACCCAGGGCCAGTTGCATGCAGCAAACTCCCACAAACAGCAATGTAACCATGACCAGTAATGGCCAGGGGGAGGTGGTGGTGTCATGGTGATGTCACTGGACTAGTAATCCAGACAACACCAGGCCAATCCTCTGGGATATGGGTTCAGATCCCACCATTCAGTTAATGAATCTGGAATTGAAAGCTAATCCCAATAATGGTAAGCATGAAGCCAGCAACATTGCTGTAAAAACCCATCTGGTTCGCTAATGTCCTTTAGGGAAGGAAATCTGCCATCCTTGTCTGGCTTGCATGTGACCAGCAATTTGGTGGACTTTTAGCGTGCCCTCTGAAAGGGCCTAGCAAGCCACTCAGATGGACAACAAATGTTGGCTTTGCCAGTGGTGCCCATGAAAGTAAATGATCTGCTTTTAGAGAATTTGGTTGGGCTATAAGTATCGACCAGGACACCAAGGAGCGCTCCCCTGCCCTTCTTCAAAGCAGTTCTTGCAATAAGATTATTTAACATCCAGCTGAGGAGGCAGAAGACACCTCAGTTTAATATCTCATCTGAAAGAGGTACCTCCAACGGTGCAGTGCTCCCTCAGCACTGCGCTGGGATGTCAGCCTGTGTTATCAAATTGTCCAACAACAATCTCACTGTTTGGGCTCACACATGGGCAAGGTTCCCTGAGGACTGTCTGGGCATCTGTTAACCCATCAGCAGTCTGTTCCTTTCTGGAGAGACGTCTGTGTGGTGGGGGATGCCGGGTGGGTAACAGAGAGGTAACGGTGGGAACCTGTTGTACTTTGATGATATCTTAAAGGAGTGACGTAACAAGGTCATTGTGGCTGTCGGCAACAAAGCTTGGTAAAGAACAGCCTGTCACTGAAGTGGCTTGCTTCGGCCAAAAGAAATAAAGCTCACTGGCTTCTTCCCTTAATCTTTTGGGACTTGTGTTCAAGCTGACGCAAGCTGTGCTGGGCTGTCCTGACGCAGGGAGGAACAGGTTTGATATCAGCTTTTCAGCCTCATGCCCTCTGGACAGGCACACAGCTGGCCTCCAAACCACCAGGGAAAGCTGGGGTAGCCTCGAGGTATGTTACACAAACACAGCAATCAATAAACAAGGCCTGATATCGTTTCCCATACCCTCTCAGGCAGGGGGCTCAGTGCTGTAATTCTACAGCAGGGAATGAACAATGCACACTCACGTACACAGGCAGATAATTACATGGGTGGAAACTAATTACAGAAGAACAGTTAATGCTGTAGTAGGGTGAAATGGTGCATAATTCACCCCCACACTCCTATAGCCTGAAGGTGCTCTTTCTTGTGGGGTTATGTTATCACAGGCACCAGGCATCCTTGTGGTCATTATTCACGTTGAACCTCAGCTATGAGTACTGAGACAGAAAGAGTCAGAAAGGGAGAGAGAGGCTGCCTAGGTCCCAAATACTGCAATTCCCCTCCCTAAACCAAATACTTTTCCACTACTCTCTCGCATCCCCCTCCCCCTTTAAGGCTTGCCTAGCATCCCTTTTTTTTATTCTTTCATAGGATGTGGGCTTCACTGGCTGGACCAGCGTTTATTGCCCATCCCTAATTGCCCTTGAGAAGGTGGTGGTGAGTTGTCTTCTTGAACCGCTGCAGTCCATGTGGTGTAGGTACACCCACAGTGCTGTTAGGGAGGGAGTTCCAAGATTTTGACCCAGCGACAGTGAAGGAACAGCGATATATTTCCAAGTCAGGATGGTGAGTGGCTTGGAGGGGAACTTCCAGGTGATGGTGTTCCCGTGCGTCTGATGCCCTCGTCTTTTTAGGTGGTAGCAGTCGTGGGTTCAGAAGGTGCTGCCGAAGGAGCCTTGGTGAATTTCTGCAATGCATCTTGTAGATGAACATACACTGCTGCTACTGCCTAATTACACAAACCTGAAGAGAAAGAAAGAAAGGGAGAGAGAAAGAAAAAGAGAGAGAGAAAGAAAAAAGAGAGTGAGAAAGAGATAGAGAGAAAGAGAGAGTAGACCATTCTGTCCCTCAAGCCTTTCACCATTCAATCCATCCATCTGCATATCCCTATAACCTTGTCCAGTGAAAAATCTCTCATTCTCAGATTTAAGTTACTAACAGAGTTAGAGCATTTCCTGTTTTTTTTTGTGGGCCCTGAAAGATGCCTGGTTGCCGTAAAACTGGAGGGAAATGCACGCCAAGGCCAAGCCTCGCTCCTCCAGAGCCAGTCGCCAGATTCCCGTTGGCCGCATCCACCGGCTACTGCGCAAGAGTCACTCTGCTGAACGCCCTCTGTCCAGCTGGTTGCCTCCCTCAAGTACTTGACAGCCGAGACCCTCGAGCTGGCTGGCAATGTGGCCCGGGACAACAAGAAGACCCACATCACCCCCCCCACCCCTCCCCCTCCCCCCACAATGCCACCTGCAGTTCGCCATCCGCAAAGATGAGGAGCTCAACCAGCTGTTGGGAGGGGTCACCATAACCCAGGGTGGGGTCCTGCCCAACATCCAGGCTGTGCTGCTGCCCAAGAAAGCCGGCCACCCCAGCAAGGCTTTCGCCTGAAGGGGGCGAGATCAGGAAAAAGGTCACCCTTTATTTGAAGTGTTTTCAAATTTCTCTCCTGAGTGACCTGGCTCTGGTTTTAAGGTTATGGGAGTCCCAGACTCTCCTGCCAGTGAAAATGTTTCTCTCTATCCAGCCCTGCCCGTTGCCAGGATCGTCCGGTCCTGTCGAAAGTCTTTGGACTTTAGGCTGGGCCACCAAATCTCCCACAGCCATCCAGCCACGACAGGGTCCGGAAGATCCCGGCCAATGTTTCTTTCTATCAGCCCATCAACTCCTTTCAAAACCCTGAAAAATCTGAAATAAATCACCCCTTAACCTTCCATGTTCCAGGGAATATAAACGTAGGCCGGGATTTTCCGGCCCTGTCGAAAGTCAGTGGACTTCTGGCTGGCCCACTGCATCGCCCGGGGCAGGAAAATCCTGGCTCCAGTCTGGGAGATCTCGGCTCACAATCTAACCCTTGGAACGCTGGGCAACACTCTGGTGGGTCCCCACACCGCACTCCTTCCAAGATCAGTCTATCCTTTTAAAAGTGTGGCGCCCACAACTGGACCCAGTGCTCCAGACATGGTCTCACCACAGCTTTTTGTAGCTGTAGAATGGGACTATGGCCATGGGCCAAGTGCTGGTGAATGGGATTAGGTAGGTAGGTCGGGTGTTTCTCATGTGTCGGTGGAGGCTCGATGGGCCTCTTCTGCACTGTGTGATTCTGCGATAGAGGGATTCAAAACACGAGGGGTCTGGCCAGAGTAGGCAGGGGGAAACTGTTCCCATTGGTGGAAAGGGTCAAGAACCAGAGAGCACAAATTTAGGACAATTGGCAAAAGAAGCAATGGCAACATGAGGAAAAACGCTATCCCACAGCGGGTGGCTGGGAACTGGAATGCACTGCCTGAGAGCATGGTGGAGACAGGGTCAAATCGAGGCATTCAAGAGGGAATTGCATCATTATCGGAAAAGGAAAAATGTGCAGAGTTATGGGGAGAAGGAGGGGAAATGGCACTAGGTGAATTTTTTTATTATTTGTATTGATGCCAAGAGTCATTGTCTGTAAGACTCACCCAATCCCACAGTCCAGGGTTGCTTACTAACTTATTTGTAGGGGAAGATTGGCCACTGAGTAATGTGCAGCAGGGAGAGTCCAAACACACAGAACTACACCTCACTTTCAGGTGTGGAGACCTTTCGAGTGAGTAATTTTGTTTTGTCAATAGACAGCTACCAATTATCAGTTTGTCCCAGAGTACAGTTATAGTCAGTATAAAGCTTTTTATAGCCACACCACAGGATGCATTGGCCTATCTAATAACGTCTAATCATTAATCAATGCAACGATTAAGCCATTTCCCATCTGTCAGCTAAAATAAAGCCTCTCAGGATAGAATTCTAGAATGATAGAGCACAGAAAGAGTCCATTCAGCCCATTGTCCTCGTGCTGGCTCTTTGAAAGAGCTATCCAATCAGTCCCATTCCCCGTAACTCTGTAAATGTATCTCCTTCCAGTACTTATCCAATTACCCCTCGAAAGTTGTTGAATCTGTTTCCACCACCCTTTCAGACACCTTATTCCACACAACTCGCTGTGTACAAAAAAACTCTCTGTATCTACCCCCCGCCCCAGTTCTTTTGCCAATAACCTTGAATCCGTATCCTCTGGTTGCCAACTCTCCAACCAGTTTCTCCCCTTTCACTCCGTCAAAGCTCCTCATAATTTTGAACATTTCTGTCAGATCTCCCTTTAGCCTTCTCTGCTCTAAGGAGAAAGTTGACTGAATTATTTTGGCCTTTTGCCTCTCCAGTGAAGGTAAAGCCTCTTGCTGGGGTGCAGCTTGCAAGATACCTGGTTTTTTATAGAGGCAACATTAGGATTAAGTTTAACCTCATTTTGACCTATGAACAACATGTAGACTTGTCCTGTAGCTCGATACAATAAAATGGTCCATTTGCTCATTCTAGAATGTCACAGGCAAGGGTGGCATTTACCAAGAAAAGGCTTAGCCAGCAAACAGAAAATGCTGGAAAAACTCAGCAGGTCTGGCAGCAGAGTAAATAGGGAGAAATTGTTCCTGCTCGTAAATGGTTCGAGAACCAGAGAACCAAAGCGCTTTGCAAAAGAAGCAAACGTGAAGTGGGAAAAAGCTTTTTCACACAGCGAGTGGTTAGGGTTTGGAATGCACTGCCTAGAAGTGTGGTGGAGGCAGGTTCGACTGAGGCATTCAAGGGGGCACTGGATGATTATCTAAATAGGAACAATGTGCAGGGTTACGGGGAAAAGGCAGGAGATTGGCACTAAGTTAAAATGCTTAGAGAGCCGGTGCGCACACGATGGGCCGAATGGCCTCCTTCTGCACCATAACTATTCTGTGATCTGTGGAGAGAGAAACAGAGTTAACGTTTCGAGTCCAACATTACTCTTCTTCAGTCATAGGTACTCGAAACGTTAACTCGGTTTCTCTCTCCACAGAAGCTGCCAGACCTGCTGAGTTTTTCCAGCATTTTCTGTTTTTATTTCAGATTTCAGCATCTGCAGCATTTTGCTTTCATCATTCAGGGAATAATGAGTAATGGGTCAATAGTACAAAGAACAAAGAACAAAGAAAAGTAAAGCACAGGAACAGGCCCTTCGACCCTCCAAGCCTGCGCCGATCATATTGCCCGTCAACTAAAACATTTTGCACTTCCGGGGTCTGTATCCCTCTATTCCCTTCCTATTCATGTATTTGTCAAGCTGCCTCTTAAACACCACTATCGTACCTGCTTCCACCACCTCCTCTGGCAGTGAATTCCAGACACTCGCTACCCTCTGTGTAAAAAACTTGCCCCGCACATCTTCTCTATAGTTTTCTCCTCTCACCTTAAATCTATGTCCACTAGTAATTGACTCTTCCACCCTGGGAATAAGCTTCTGACCATCTACTCTGTCCATGCCACTCATAATTTTGTAAACTTCTATCAAGTCGCCCCTCAATCTCCTTGGCTCTAGTGAGAACAATCCGAGTTTCTCCAACCTCTCCTCATAGCTAAGTGTTATGAATACGAGGGAAGTTTATTTATGAAGAATTAACAGTTTATTTGTTACCTATCAAAGACAGTGGGTACATCGGAGGGTTAAGATAACTCCAACAATTTTGAACTGTTCAAAACTCACATTTATATAATGCCTTCCAAGCCTACAGGGTTCCCCAAAGCATTAAACAGGAAATGAAGCATGGTCACTGTTCTAATACAGGAAATGCGGCAGCCAATTTGCACACAGCAAGCTCTTGCCAACAGCAATGTGATAATGACCAGATAATCTGTACTTTAAGTGATGTTGGCTGAGGGATAAATATTGACCAGGGCACCGGAGAGAACTCTCTTGCTCCTCTTTGAAATAGTGCCACCCGAGTGTGCAATGGGAGGCCAGGGGAGGTCAGGTGGTGCTGTGGCATTGTCAGTGGATTGGTATTCCACACACCCAGTGGAACGCTTTGGGTGCGAATCCCACCACAGCCGATGGTGGAATTTGAATTTGCTAAAAAGAAAATTCTGGAATTAAAAGTTGAGTGATAGCCATCAGGGAAGGAAATCTGCTGTCCTTACCTGGTCAACATATGACTCCAGACCCACAGCAATGTGGTTGACTCTGAAATATCCTCTGAGCAAGGGCAATAAATGCCCACACCCCAAGAATAGCTTTAGTTAGCAAGGGCACCACCTCTGCCAGTGCTGTGCTCCCTCAGTATTGATACTGACTTACCAGCTTTCTCATTTTGTACCCTAGTCTCTGGAGCAGGACACGAACCCACAACCATCTAACTGAGAGACAGGACTGCTACTGCTGCTGCTACCCACTGAGCCACAGATGAACTCTGGTGTAGGTGAACAAATGTTCGTTCAAAGAGGCAGGGTTTAAGGAGCATGTTGAAGAAGAGAGGGGGGAACAGAGGGGTTTGGGTTCCACAATTTCAGGTCTAGGCAGCTTCCCACGTGTGGTGGAGCAAAGGAAGTGGGAAGTTGGAGGTGGAGGCGGAGGAGGAGGAGGAGGAGGCAGAGGAGGAGGAGGAGGTGGAATAGATGACGAAGAGACCAGAGTTGGAAAGCACAGGGATGTGTGGGGCTGGACCAGTTTGCAGATATAGGGAGGGGCGAGGCTGCAAAGCACAGTGATAACAGTCTTAAAATCCGAGCAGCTGACACCAGAAACTAGTGTAGCTTCAGTGAGCACGGGGGTGGTGATGGGTGAGTTGGATTCAGTGCAAGTTAGGATAAGAGCAGTAGAGTTTTAATTCAAGAAATTAGTCCATTCTTACCAGTGGATCTAGACATTAAAATAAAACAAACTCTGACACCCTCATTTATCTCCACCAAAACAATAACTTTAAGTCTCTTCCTGTGTAGGTCGCTCCTTTAAACCTACGCCCTTGACCAAGCTTTGGGTCACCTGCCCTAATAACTCTCTGTCAAGTTTTGCCAAATAAGCTCCTGATCAATTGTAACTTTTAAGGCTCATATTGATAGATTTTTGTTAACCAGAGGGATTGAAGGGTATGGGGCTAAGTGGGCATACAGAGTTGGGTCACAGATCAGCCATGATGTCACTGAATAGTACGGATCAAGGCTCAAGGGGCTGAATGGCCACATATATTCCCGTGAAACACCTCGGCGTGCTTGACTATGCTAAAGGCGCCATACAAATGAAAGTTGTTGTTGGAAGAGCAGCGGTGAGATTTGCTGCCTTGGGAGTGAGACCATGGCTCCATCTGATGGCCAGAAGGCAAACTGCACCGAATAAGCAAAATCACAAAGAGATCAAGGGCGTGTGGGCAAATGAAACGCCAAGTTAGGTGAGGCAAGCTCAGATTTCAAAACCCTCTGGATAGGAGGTGGGAGGAAAAAAAACCTCAGGAGGTGAGGGCCTGTGTCCCTGGGGAAGGAAGAAAACCAGATTTAGAGTTGGTGTGCTACGTTTTGATTTCAACACTAAAGGAAGAAATGCTTCGCCTGCTTGTCTCTGTTGCTAGTCTGATGATTATGAGTCAGAAAGTTATGGTTTCATGCCCCACTGGAGCAGTTAATCACATGAGCTACGTTAGCAACCAGCAACATTTGTGGCATCTTGCCACAACAGTACTTGCATCCAACAGTCACCACGTTTCTAGGTGACTCATTGTTTATGAAGCAGTTTGACACCATTCCAAAAGAGAACATAGGGAGAGGAGTAGGCCATTCTGCCCCTTAGATCGTGGCCAGCCTGTCTGCCAAATGCATTTTTTTTCAATACTTTCATGGGATGTGTGCATGACTGTCAAGGCCAGCATTTGTCAAAGTCACCATAACTGAGACTAGCTTTCAATTCCAGATTTATTAATTGAATCCAAATTCCACCAGCTGCTGTGGTGGGATTTGAACCCATGTCTATGGTCGCTGGATTAGCAGTCCAAGGGCGTTACCACTACCACCGTCTCCACCCACCCAATTTATTCCACATTCACCTGATATGACATATAAAGCCTAGTGATTAAAAACAACAGGCGTTAAAGTGGTGAGAGATAGAAAAAGAGAGGCTTGCACTTATACAGTGGGAGGACATTTCCAGAACTTAGGACCCAGGCAGAATGAAAGTACAGCTGCCAGTGGCGCTGTGATGGAAATGGGGGATGTTCAAGCAGCTAGAGTTGGGGAAGTGTAGAGGCCTCAGGGTGAGCGGGGTGGAGGGGGGGAGGTTACAGAGACAGGGAGCAGCAAGGCCATGGACTGAGCTGTGCATTTAGCTGTGGAGTCATTGAGAGGAGACAGCAGGGACATCTCTGCCACTCAGGGACATTTAACGCTGATTTAAACTGTACAAGTGCAGACACAACCATGACATGTTCCAACAGGATGAGTCAGACATTATGACAAACGATTTATAGCTGTGGAAGGCAGGAGCTGGGGTTTTTCTGAGTCACCTCAGAATGAATAATTCAACTAAACAGTATAAAATTAAAAAAAAATACTTTGCACCTCTACTGAAATTATATCTAGAAACTAAACAGTGTTATTCAAATGAAAGGCAAATCACAGTCCAAGCAGAAAGCAAGAGCACCTGTTAGTGAGAGGTATTGTCACCCAGAATTCATTAATTTTTCATTCTTAGATGCCTGCACGTGTTGGGTCAGGAGGGAGGGTTAGTCCGGAGTTGGGGGGTGGTGCAGTAGCGTTAATGGGCGAGGGTGGGTGGCATTCAGGGAGTTCAGGGAGGGCACGGGTCAGAACAGGAGAGAGCGGAGTCCAGGTTCAGATGAAAGGCAGAGCTGAGCTTGGGATCTGGCCAGGAAGTTGGGGGATGGGGGTGGGTGGGTGGGGGGGCAGAGGGGTGTTTATTAGTGGCGGGGGTGTACCAAAGGCCATGACGGAGTAGGAGACAGCAGTAGTCAGAAGTGGCCAGTGTCGCTTCGATGTGAGGTCAGGGGCAGCCCTACACACATTTGGCACAGCTCCATGTGGATCTGCTGGCTTGGAATCAGTTGTCTTTGGCATGTTTGCCGCTTGTTGGATTAATTCTGAAATCAGAACGTTGAGGAGTTTCAATATCAGCCTGAGATCGATGCAAATAAATAGGAATGTGGAATAAAATTTTAGCTTTGGTCTCTACAAGAGCCTAACTCCAGAAACCACAAAGACAAAAAGCTTGGCCGATCCTATTGGATTGTGTTATGGGTTCGTTTGGTGTCTCACTGATGAGATCTTGAGACTTGTATGTTTAACTTCCATGTTAACCCTTGCTCTGCCGAGCACCTTTACATCACCATGGCAGACAGCCACATACAACATCCCCCTTTCTTTTCAAAAGAAAACTTTCCCCCCTTCCAATGGATTGTAGCTATTTACAATGTCCCTTCTCCCCCACCTTAAGTCTCTGATTTTATAAGTTTAGACGGTCCTGAGGCTTGACAGCTTTTCCACAACTCAGTCTCACGTTTGCAGGAATGGTAGTCCTACTCTGTGTTTCTGGTATTTGGTTATCTCCATTTGATTTGCTTTTTGCCCTCTTTTGAGTTGGGTTTCTCTTCATTAACAATCCGTCTGCTTCTTTCGGACAGTGTGGGTTGGTCCTGTTCCTTCCACAGGGAATGTGCACTCCGTTCATTCCTAGTGTGGACACAAATTTTCTTTCTCCATGATGTCCGCCGTGTTCTTGCTGGATGTATACGTTTTGCAAATGGAACCTTCATTTCTACTTTTTATTCACAACTTCAGCCAAACATTGTTTGCTGTTTTATTTTCAAATCATTCTGAAAGCTTAAGAATCTTTTCATTCAGCTCAGCAACTACTCTGGTGAGGTCAGTTGTCTTTGTTTCAGAGTTATCTGCGGAACCCTTGTACAAGCTTAACATCTTCACCTGGGCATTCAGTTCCTGTCCATGGTCACTGACTGCTCCTTAGATTCTTCCAATTAAATCGCTAGATCGTCAAGCTGTTTCTCAGGATTTTCCTTTTCTGCTTTTAAAGTCTGGGGTTTTCCCTTCCACATCACGCATCTCATCTTTCATTGTCTTCAGATTGGATCTAAGTTCAAAAGTTTCATTGATCTTTTCACGCTGAATTTCCAACATTTCATCAAACTCATCTTCCATATATGTGAAAGTTGGTTCTCTACATCGATCAGTTTTTCTTTAGCAGAGTCTGATTTGTGTGTGCTACCCTTCGAGTTCACAATCTTTAATTATACTTCTGCTGTTTGTACTGAGAGTCTTCACACTCCTTTGTAAGAACTACCTTTCCTTGCAACTATTCAGCTTTTTCTTGGCATTCTCAGTTCTTGACAGCCATGTCATTTTTTAATAACTCAACAGTTCGCATCATTCTCTGGGACATCCAGCGCTATTCCTTCTTCTCGTTCCTTGTGCTTCAGTGTCGGTTTTTACATTTTCTGATCTTATTTCTGTCTCTTCTTTCTCTGTCTAAACCAGAGCTCTGTCCTTGTCCTTCATTTGGGTTTGAATGTTGGCCAGGTCTGTCTCCAGCGAAGTAACTGTGTTACTCGTGGCTTCGGTATTACAGCTTGGAGAGTTCTATGGATTTTCCTTTCACTGCCTCTTCATTTTCAGTCAACAGGTTCTTCAGCTCCTCAGTCTTTTTTCTTGTAGCTTTCGGCTTCCACCTGAAATAGTGAATGTTGCTGAGTCTTCTCTGCTAACTGGTTCTTCAGTTTGCTCAGAGTGATGTTAAATTCATTTTGCTTCCCTTTGTAATTTGTCCTAGGAGATCCTGGTAACAGGTTAAGATTCTTCAACAGGCTTTCCTTTACTCCTCAGATACTGAAGCAGTCCATGTCCAAATGCAGCAAGACCTGGACAATATCCAGGCTTGGGCTGATAAGTGGCAAGTAACATTCGCACCACACAAGTGCCAGGCAATGACCATCTCCAACAAGAGAGAACCCAACCATCGCCCCTGGATGTTCAATGGCATTACCATCACTGAATCCCTCACTATCAACATCCTGGGGATTACCATTGACCAGAAACTGAACTGGACTAGCCATATAAATACTGTGGCTACAAGAACAGGTCAGAGGCAAGGAATCCTGTGGCGAGTAACTCACCTCCTGACTCCCCAAAGCCTGTCCACCATCTACAAGGCACAGGTCAGGAGTGTGATGGAATACTCCCCACTTGCCTGGATGAGTTCAGCTCCCACAACACTGAAGGAGCTGGACCGCGTCTGGGACAAAGCAGCCTGCATGATTGGCACCACATCCACAAACATTCACTCCCTCCACCACTTTGCGAAGCTTGCTTGCTTCAGCTTGAGTTTTCCTGTAATTCAGTACAGTCTCTTTGAGTTTCATCTGCTGTGCTTCCATTCTGCTGTTTAAGACAATCTTCATTTCTTCATGTTGCTGAATGGTTACACATTCCTTTTGCATTTGCTCTTGAAGGACAATCAACTGTTCTTTCAACTGTTTATTTCTTGTTGATCTCTTGCCAACTCACTCTGGGCTTCAAGGCATCATTTCGTTGTTATTGATAGATAAAACACAGCTTTTTCTGAAGTAATATTCAATGCCCTTTTTAGCTCCTCATGTTTTTCCACGGTTACATGTCGATTATTTAAGGAATCTTTCAGGGTCACAACTTCTTTGCATGCATTTTCTCCCAGCTGTTTTACCTGGCTGTACAACAGGTTGAGTTTTTCTAACTCCTGCTTTGATTTGTCAACTGTGGAGCTAAGGGTCATTATCTCCTCCTGGTACCTTTGTGCCATCTCTGAAACTTGTTTGTTCAGATCTTGAACAGCTCAATTCATTGAAGGCTTCAGTTTATGGTACGTTTTCAAAGGTATATACCCAGCTTGAATCTTGTGCTTCAAATCTTCCGGTTCAGCTCTGATGCGAATATTTTCCTGCAGGACAGCTCTAGTTACTTTTTGCACGTTTTGCTTCTTTTGAGTTACCTCAGATAGCTTTCCTTCATTCGCAGTCATCTGCTCACTCCACACTGCCATCTGTTGTTGCAGTTTGACTACAGTGTTAGCATTTTCAAAAAGCTCTATTTTTAAGCCTTTTGGCTGCTTCTCAGCCATTTCTTTCTTCTGCACTAAAGTCTATGGCTCGTGCATTTCATTGTATGACATGGTCGGCAACCATCTTGTGGTTTACTTGAATATTGTCTCCTTCGCTCTGTGGTCTTCTGTTGCCCACGACGCTTTATTGAGGTATGCTGGACCTTCTTCTAGCATCTGCACTCTCCATAATTTAGAGTTTAAAATATTTTGCAAAGCCTTTCATTATGTCACCAAATGTTGTTGAGTATTGATCTACACATAGGCTGTGGAGTATTTCACCCGCAAATGAACTTATCCAAAATGGATCTGGCTCTTCTCATTTTCTGTCCATGGTTGTTTTTCTTTGTAGTAGTTGCAGCTTTAAATGTCGTTGCCCCTTTAAGGCTGTAACCGTTTTGTCACTGGGGCTTTCTGCAGCCTGCTGGCTTCTTTGTTTTTGATTTTTACTTGTCTTTATGATTTTGGAGGACTCTGTGATGAATACCCGCTTCGTTTTCTTTTAAAGTTTTTAAACCTTTTTCTGCAGGATTCTTTTAAACTTTTTTTTTAAACTTGCAGCTGCCTTCCAGCTTCTGCAAACTGCTGCGCCCCTGGGACTGCCGCTTATTCTACAATATAAGTACAGCTTCTTTTCTGCAATTTTGCTCACCCGTTTTGCGATCTGACCAGGTTCCTTCACTCTGCATCGCTCAGGGTCTTGCAATGGACCTCCACTCACTCTGGTGGTTTCCTCAATTTCCAAGTCTGTAGTGAAGCTTCTTCAACTATGGAATTCGCTACCACAGAAAGTAGCTGAGGCCAAAACACTGTATGTTTTCAAGAAGGAGTTAGATATAGCTCTTAGCTCTTGGGGCAAAAGGGATCAAAGCACATGGGGAGAAAGCAGGAGCAGGCTATTTAGTTGGATGATCAGCCATGATCATGATGAATGGTGGAGCAGGCTTGAAGGGCCGAATGGCCTACTCCTGCTCCTATTTTCTATGTTTCTTCAATTTTTTTCTTTGGCACATGTCTGTCTGTTCAGGCTTCAGCTGCTTTTAGTTGTTCATTGCTTAGTATTCTGTTCTGGGTTCAATGTTTAAATGCCACCTTTCATACCACCACTGATCAATATGTTGTGTTATGACTTCGTTTGGTGTCTCATCGATGAGATCTTGAGACTTTTATGTTTAAACATGAACTACTCATTGGAAACCCTTAACTATGTATATATCCCAGTTACAGCCATGCATGGTACTGTTCCCATGCAGGTTCATTGTAGACTGATCTCCGAGTCTATTACCATGTGACTCTATACATCATACTGTGGGCAGTGCATTTATGCAGTTCCACAATGAGCCCAGAACAGAATACCAAGTAATGAAAAACCAAAAGCAGCTGAAGCCCGAACAGTACCACATTAACCCTTGATCTGCTGAGCACCTCTACACTACAATGGTATGCAATGGCAATAGGCTGCATCAGCTCTATGAAGAGCTAGTTTTTTAAAAAAATAACTCTTGGGATCAGGAAGCCACTGACGAAACTGACATTTATTACTCATGCTCATTCTTTCATGGGATGTGAGCATTGCTGATGAGGCCAGCATCTACTGCCCATCTCTTCCTGCCCTGAGAAGTGGTGAGCCACTTGAACCACTGCAGTTCTGCATGGTGTAGGGATACTGACCGTGCTGTTTGGGCAGAAGCTCCCAGAAAACATGAAGGAATGGCGGTATATGAATAACTTGCATTTATACAGCACCTTTCACAACCTCAGGCTGAGCTAAAATGCCTTGCAGCCAGTCATTTTGAGGTGTAGTCACTATTGAAATGTAGGGATTTAGAGGTGGAGGTGGTGGGTGATGGCGTAACCATGCATTTGTTGCCCTTGTCCTTCTAGGTGGGTGGTGGTGATAGGTTCGGGAGGTGTGTTGAAGTTGTCCTGGGGCGTAAGTCACATAATAGCTCCAGCTGAGACACTGCAATACCAGTAGCTGAACAAAACACTCACCTCAAGTTTCCTAACTATCTATAACTAGCAAACTTTGGTGACAGTTCCTAAAATCCCCATTAATGCCAGCATGTTGGCTTCCTTTAGTTCAGTAACACCTCTCTTTAGCAATCACTGACTGCTGTTAAAACACGTCCCTGCATCAGTAGGAAGCTGGCATGCTTAATCTCTTTGTAAAACCATGCTGCCAACAAAAGATGCGCACATTGAATTGTATCATTTAAGACAATTCACACCAGAACCCGATGGTACCCACAGCGCCCTGGCACAAGCAGTAGACGGAGTAGCACAATGGGTCAGTCAGCTGACCCCAGTGCTAAAATTTTAAAGTTCCTTCTATCTGCAGTGATGCAACTTAAAAAGGAAAATAAAAGGCTTGAATTCCCTTAACACCTTTCACAAGCTCAAACGTCATGGAGGGCTTTACTGTCAATTAATTACTTTTGAAGGGGAGTTACTGTCGCGATGTAAGAAATTGGGCAGCCAGTTTGCACACAGCAAGCTCCCACAACCAGTAATGTGATAATAACCAGGTTAGCTGTTTTAGTGACGTTGGGTGAGGAATAAAAATTGGGCAATATTTCATAATCAAATGTATTGATATTTTAAAAATTCCATTAAAAGTGGGATTTACAGAAAAAAACATTTTACTTGGAGGCAAAAACCTCTCACATTAGATAGAACATAGAAAAGTTACAGCATAGGAAGAGGCCATTCAGCCCATCATGCCTTCACCAGCCAAATATGAAAAACAACTAGCTGCCCATTTTAATCCCACCTTCCAGCACATGGTCCATAGCCTTGCAATTTAGGTGCAGATCCAGGTACCTCTTAAGTGAGTTGAGGGTTTCTGCCTCCACCACCAAACCAGGCAGTGAATTCCACACACCCACCACCCTCTGGATGAAGAAGTTTTTCCTGATGTCCCCTCTAAACCTTCTACTAATCACCTCAAATCTATGCCCCAGGTAATTGACTCGTCAGCCAGGGTAAACAGGTCTTTCCTGTCTACCCTATCTAGGCCCCTCATAACTTTGTATATCTCAATTAGGTCACCCCTCAGCCTCCTCAATCCCAAGGAAAACCCCAGCCTATCTAATCTTTCCTCATACCTGCAATTTTCAAGCGTTGACAACATTCTTGTAAATCTCCTTTGTACTCCAGAGTAATTATGTCCTTCTTGTAATATGGCGACCAGAACTGTGCACAAAATTCCAGCTGTGGCCTAACCAGTGTTTTATACAGTTCCACCATTACATCCCTGCTTTTGTATTCTATACCTTGTCCAATAAAGGAAAGCATTCCATATGCTTTCTTTACTACCCTATCCACATGTTCTGTCACCTTCAGGGACCTGTGGGCATGTAATCCAAGGTCTCTCACTTCAACTTCCCTTCTCAATATCCTCCCATTTATTGTGTATTCCCTAGCTTTGCTCCAAATGCATTACCTCACACCTCTCTGGGTTGAATTCCATCTATTACTTTTCCACCCACTCAACCAAACCATTGATATCATTCTGAAGTCAACAGCTATCCTTTTCACTATCAATTAACTACACGGCCAAATTTTGTGACACCTGCAAATTTCCCAATCAAGCCACCCACATTTAAGTCCAAATCATTAATATATACAACAAACAGCAAGGGCCCCAACACAGCCCTGTGGTACGCCACTGGAAAACGTTTTCCATTCACAAAAACATCCATCAACCATTACCCTTTGCTTCCTGTCATTGAGACAATTTTGAATCCAACTCGCCACCTTCCCCTATATCCAATGGGCTTTTACTTTTCTGACCAGTCTGCCAACGTGGGACAGTGTAGACAACATCCACTGCACTACCCTCATCAATCCTCCTTGTTACGTCCTCAAAAAATTTGATTAAATTAATAAGGCACGATCTTCCTCTAACAAAACCACGCTGACTATCCCTGATTAATCTGTTCCTTTCTAAGTGACAGTTTATCCTGTCTCTCAGAATTAATTCTAATAATTTTCCCACCACAGAAGTCAGAATAACTAGCCTATAATTATTTGGTCTATCCCTCTTACCCTTTTTAAATAATGGTACAATGTTTGCAGATCTCCAATCCTCTAATACCTCACCTGTATCTAGTGAGGATTGGAAAATGATCCTCAGAGCATCTGTTATTTCCTCTTTGGCTTCCTTCAACAGCCTGGGGTACAATCCATCTGGCCCTGGTGAATTTTCCACCTTCAAGGATGCCAGTCCTCTCTTACTATACTTATTGTATTTAATATTTCACACTACTCCTCTTTAACTAGAATGTCTGCTTCATCCCCCTCCTTAGTGAATACAGAGACAAAGTACTCATTGAGAACCCCGCCCACATCTTCACCATCAACCCACAAGCTACCATGTACATCTCTGATAGGCCCTACCCTTTCCTTAGTTATTCCCTTGCTCTTAATGTACTGGTAAAACATCTTTGGGTTTTCTTTGATTTTACCTGTAAATATTTTTTTATATCCTCCCTTTGCATTCCTAATTACCTTTTTTTACTTCACCCCTGTACTTTCTATATTCCTCTACGCTTTCTACAGTAGTAACCTTTTTTTTATTCATTTATGGGATGTAGACTTCGCTGGCTGGGCCAGCATTTATTGCCCATCCCTAATTGCCCTTGAGAAAGTGGTGCTTAGCAGCCTTCTTGAACCACTGCAGTTCATGTGGTGAAGGTACACCCATAGTGCTGTTAGGGACGGAGTGCCAGGATTTTGACCCAGTGACAGTGAAGGAATGGCGGCATATTTCCAAGTCAGAATGGTGAGTGGCTTGGAGGGGAACTTCCAGGTGTTGTTGTTTCCCATGTGTCTGCTGCCCTTGCCCTTCTAGATGATAGTGGGCATGGGTTTGGAAGGAGCTGCATAAGGAGCCTTGGTGAGTTTCTGCAATGCATCTTGTAGATGGTACACACTGCTGCTATTTTGTGTAGGTGGTGGTGGGGGTGAATGTTTGTGGAAGTGGTGTCAGTTAAGCGGACTGCTGGTGTCAAGCTTCTTGAGTATTGTTGGAGCTGCACTCATCCAGGCAAGTGCAGAGTATTCCATCACACTCCTGACTTGTGCCTTATAGATGGTGGACAGACTTTGGGGAGTCAGGTGGTGAGTTACTCACCACAGGATTTCTACCCTTTGACCTGCTCTAGTGGCTACAGTACTTATATGGCTGGTCAATGGTAACCCCCAGGATATTGATAGTGGAGAATTCAGCGATGGTAATGCCATTGGATGCCAAGGGGCAATGGTTAGATTCTCTCTTGTTGGAGAAGGTCATTGTCTGGCACTTGTGTGGTGTGAGTGTTACTTGCCACTTGTCAGCCCAAGCCTGGATATTGTCCAGATCTTGCTGCATTTGGACATGGACTGCTTCAGTATCTGAGGAGTCGTGAATGGTGCTGAACATTGTGCAATCATCAGCGAACCTCCCCACTTCTGATCTTATAATGAAAGGAAGGTCATTGATGAAGCAGCTGAAGATCATTGAGCCTAGGACATAAGATTTCTTTTTTCTGCTTTATCTTAGCTTGTATGCTTCTAGACAACCAAGGGGCTCTAGATTTGACAGTAGCACCCTTTTTCTTTGTGGAGACGTGTATACACTGTGCTTGTAGAATGTCACTTTTGAAAGCCTCCCACTGGTCTGTCACTGATTCCCTTTCAAGTAGCTGTAACTAGTCTAGTTTCACCAGTTCAACTCTCAGCTTCATAAAATTTGTCTTTCCCTAATTTAGAACTTTTATTCCTGTTCTATCTTTATCCTTTTCCATAATTATATTAAATCTAACGGTATAATGGTCACTATCATCACAGATCATTAACTTTTGCCACAATGTCACACACCAACATACTGCCTTCCTTCCTGCCCTCATCATCTCCACTCCCAGCTGAGACACAGGGGTGATGGACATTTCAACATGGGAACACGATAAAGGTCAAGAATCTACTGACTTTCAATATGCAGGATAAATTTTCCCTTCACATCCTGCAATAAAACAGTTCCATATGGGAGCATTAATCAGGAAAACAGCTTTGCAATTACGCTTCCTGGAGGGAGTGCAGCATCACCATGGGAACAATCCTCTTTGCATTGTGCCAAAGTTGAACCTTGAATTCCAACCTTGAACAGCTAAAATACATTCAGAGATTGATTTAGAGTACAGCATTGGCCATTTATATTGGAGAATGGCAATATATCTAATTGACTTAAATTAGTAACAGGACCGCAGATTATTAAGCATTAATAAAATGACACATCTCCTGTGTATGATACGTTGTGTTAGGTCCAGGTACATGCGAGAGCCAGCTCCAGACCTTTACAACACCGGATTACCACAAACACAATTAAAACTTCTGGGTTATTCTGCTAAACCAAGATAAAACCTATCTTCAACACCAATATGTTAATATTTAGTGATGGAAAAGCTTTACACTGCATGAAATGTTTGGATTGTCATGTGGAACAATGAACTGCTTAAGATCTACCCCTTTGACCAAGATTTAGGCCATCTGGGCTATTATCTTACTGAAAAGGGAGACATGCTACTGAAGCTTTTCATCTTGTACTCATCAGGACAAATGCAAGAAGACCAAATTTCAAAAGATCCCAACAATTTATACTACAAAGGAAAAGGCCGCTGACTGGTTGATAAGTTGACTCATTTGCATTTGCTAGAAGTGACATACATTAAAATTCTGCAATTGTTGTCGACAAATAAAAAGAATATGTTCAAGCCTTGCACCTTTTTTGAATTACCCAGAAGCTTGAGGAGCCTATCATTGCCTGTTGCTTTCTCCATGGCAATGCCTCAGCCAATCAGAGTCAGCCTGCCAACCAGTCTGCACCCTTTGTGCCTGGAGTATAAATTGTGATTGTTTGAAATTTGGCATTCTTGCATTTGTCCTGATGAGCGCAAGATGAAAGTTTCTGGCAGCTCGCCTCTCTTTTCCTTAATGTCCAAGGTCTGTACTAATAAGCGACGATCTAATATCTCCTTATGAGACTCAGTGCCATATAATTTTTGTTTTGTTCATTCATGGGATGTGGGCATCACTGGCTAAGCCAGCATTTATTGCCCATCCCTAATTACCCTTGTTCAGGGGCATTTAAGAGTCAACCACATTGCTGTGGGTCTGGAATCACATGTAGGCCAGACCAGGTAAGAATGGCAGATTTCCTTCCCTAAAGGACATTAGTGAACCAGATGGGTTTTCACAACAATCGACAATGGTTTTGTGGCCATCATTAGACTTTTAATTACAGATTTATTTATTTTTTGCAATCCCTTGGGATGTTTTATCATGTTAAAGATGCTATATAAATGTTACTGTTGTTGAACTTAAGGTTATAACTGACTGGATAATTCCTCAATTTTACCTTGAAACTTCCAGGTCCTCCTACAGTGGTTGCAATATATTCTTTAATTGAAGTAGGCATCTAAACAGGATTTGTCAAGACAGTAATGATTTGGAGTACAGCCAGAGTTAAATGAATCATATCGTAACCCATTATGACTGGGGTGAGCACCTTTGGCAAAGCCCAACACTGCATAGGAGAGGAGAACAGGAGTTTAGATTAAAGTTTGAGTTGTGTGTAAGGAGAGAGTGCTGGGGGAACATGAACTAGCTAATGGTAGAAGACAGTTATTGGCAGCCAGTTTGGATTTAAGAACATCTTAGACAGCTCATTCTAAAAAGTTGGAACCCTGACTGCAAAAAACTGCTCTCCAGAAACAGGGATTCAATAATAAGCCTTTGTTGGATAACCTGTTTTGAAAGCCAGTTCAAGCTCTTCAGTTGAAGAGTGTAGCCAAACCTTTTGGGACTTGCAGGGGACAAGAGATTACGTGCAGTTAATGGTGTGGCTGATGAGATACAGAGTGAAAATAAAAGACACAGCATTTCTAACTCAGGATCATGGCCATTGGAAGTGCATTGTCCAACAATTTCTTGCTTCCGTTACGATCATTACTTGATGGAATCTCGACTGATAAAGTAGCTGGTGCAGTCACTGGGAACAGGCCTGGCTCATAAGCTCCAGCCAGTAGCTCAGTTTTAAAGTCCCTCTCCTGTACAAAACCAAGGGAGGTGGAGTAGGAGAGCCCCAGATTAAACCCAAGCCTGTACTAGCTCACTGATCTAAGCTTGAGTGGTAGCGGAGATGTAGCAATAGGCCCATGCCCATTAGCTAGAAAGGGAAGGAAGGGATAGCAAGGTGGGATTTTAAACTCCTGACTGCTGTACAATAGGCCTGATAGAAAGTGTGTGAGCGTGCATGTCAGGTGAGCATTGGTACCTACTGAGGGCTGTTGCCCCACTAGGTCAGGATTAGTTCCCAGAGGAAGAATGGCCACTGTTTAAAGTAACAGAGGGCTGACATTGCGTGTGGGACTGGGGTCCCAGCATGAATGAGGTCCTTAAATCCTAAAGAGCATCTGGTTCATAAACAAAACTTCAGAAGTTGGGCTAATTCCAAAATTTCCTACATCTGGCATCTTTACAAGGTTGGAATATATCACACTGAAACCTCAGGTCAGGGAAGAAAGCTGTTGAGTTGCATCTAGTTTCTGCGGTTTGTTGAAAACACAAACAACCACTTGTTAGATTTAAATGAAATTTCCTGTGTTTGAGAAATGTCTTTCAGTGAGAGGCAAGGCCACCCCAGAAGAGGATAAAGGGGCAGAAAGACCACCAACATGGGACACATGAGCTAAATTCCAACCCTCTCTCTCCACACCACCGCTCCCCCTGCCACCCCCCACTCCTTCCTTCATTAAATACAATTTGAGCAGATGATGGTGTCTTAGCTTCGGGGTGACAGTACTCCAGCTGTTGGGAGTAATAAGAAGCTATTAAAAATGCCCCTGCAAGTTAGGAGCATAAGTACAGGGAAAGATGGACAAATGCTGAGTGGAATATATTCATTGCTAAGGCCAGGCTAGGGAGGGCAGGTGGTTAGGCAATGTGAGAATGGGTTTAGCTGGATATTCTGATACTTTGTACCATTTAACTGTTTGGGAGGAAGGTCAATGTGGAGGATCCAGATGAGGGCAGAAAAAGAATCTCCATTAGAGCTCAGGCGATAATACAATTTAGCTTGAATCCACAATAGACTGAGTCTTTATTTTGTTTCTCTGCAGCTCACACTTGCCTGAGTTTAGTCCTGGAGGGAAGGTTGCCAACTCTGATTGGACGTATTGTTGGAGGTATCACGGCATGACCCCCCCCCATCTCCAACCACTCCCTCGTCTCTGCTCCCACCACTGGTGCCTCAACTATCGTCACACCACAACACCTTCCTAAACCAATCGCAAACTGAACAGACACTTTGTTAGCCGATCGGATGATTCTTGGTTGTCAGTCAAACTGCCCTTTCTCCTCCCCTATCTCCCAACATTCTCTTAATTAATCGATAAATTAAAGTGCTCAGAAGCAATAAAAAAAAATATTTTTTGCGACCACCACCCCCCTCCCCCCAAAAAAGTATTTGTACCCAAGTTGGCTGGAGGCAACTTCTGGGAGATTAAACTCTTGAACCTCCAGGACAAACCTGAAGGGTTGACAACCCTGCAAAAAAGCATCAATCTTACTCAGAAAAGCCAGATAGTACATATATTAGTTTAGTGATTAGTAGTACGTTTGGAGGGGAGATGAGGAAAATCTTTTCCACCCAGAGGATGGTAAGGGTCTGGAATTCGTTGCCTGAAAGAGTAGTAGGGGCAGAACCCCTCAACTCATTTAAAAGGTGTCTGGATGTGCACTTGAAACTCCATAACGTCCAGGGCTATGGACTGAGTGCTGGAACATGAGATTAGGGAGGGTAGTTTTCTGACCGGTGCAAACACGATGGGCAGAGTGGCCTCCTGTGCTGTTAATTTTTCTACATTTTCTGAATTTTCTAAACATCTGAAAAGGAGCAATATGCAGGGATGTGGGGCGGGGGATGGTGGGGGAGGGGGTGGGGTGGGCAGCAGTGCATGAATTGCTCCTTAGGAGAGCCAGTGTGGACACGATGGGCAGAATGGCCTTCCCCTGTGCTGTAACGATTCTATGATTCAAGAGGTCTTGGTGATGGAAATAGAAGCCATGTCGCATTTGTCCTATCCCAGAACACAAAATCTAGGTGGAGACTCCAGTTCAGCACTGAGGGAGTGCTGCACTGTCGCAGTTGCCATCTTTTTGATCAGACGTTAAACCAAGGGCCCACCTGCCCTCTCAGGTGAGTGTAAAAGACTCCATGATACTATTCAAAGAAGAGCAGGGGAGCTCTCCCTGGTGTCCTGTCCAATTTTTACCCCTCAAATCAACATCACAAAAGGAAAACGTGTTATCTGGTCATTATCACATTGCTGTTTGTGGGATCTTGCTGTGTACAAATTGGCTGCCACATTTCCCACATTACAACTGTCACTATGTCCATTGAGGATTCAACCAAGCGCTTTGAGATGGCCAGAGGTCACGAGGGGCACTATATAAATGCAAGTCTTTTAATTCTCTGCAATATCGAAGAGGCTGAGGTTTGCTGATGGAGCAGAATAGAAGAAGCTTTACTCTGTCTGTGACTGCGATGCACCCCAGCCGCGGGAAACTGGAAATGGGTAGCATTCCAATTCCCCAGCATTAATGTCCCTCACTTCAATAAGCACAGAACTATGCCAAAGATAAAAATCCTGCTTGCTAGGAATCTACATTTCCCCTGGGCAGTATGATCATAAAACTCAGGCACACACAAAAGAAATTTACAATCTCCCATTTTTCGCCGCGGGAAATGTTAAATTTATTGGCACTCTCATTGAAATCTATCAACTTAACAGCACACAGATCATGCCCAACAAGACAAAGACTCACGTTCTGCAAGTACAGCCATAGGACATGCTGTGTGCCTGGCTCAGCACTAACTGACTGCTGACAGATTAACTGAAGTGATGGCACTGAATGCAGCAAGCCGATGTAACAGACAGGCTGCGATATAGTGTGCACACTGCCAAGGTGTGACACCTGTGAGCCTTGCCACGGTGGCTCCTTACTCATGATTACACCTGGCATGCGGTGGCTGCATATTATATTTACTGTCACTGTTTAAAAATGAGGAGTCGCCCATTTAAGACAGGGGTGAGGAGAAATTTTTTTTTCTCTCGACGGTTGTGAGCCTTTGGAACTCTCTTCCTCAAAAGGCGGTGGGAGCAGAGTCTTTGAATATTTTTAAGGCAGAGGTAGACAGATTCTTGATAAACAAGGGCGTGAAAGGTTATCAGGGATAGATGGGAGGTTACAGTCAGGTCAGCCATGATTGGTAGATGAAGATTGAGGGGTTAGTGGAAGTTGTAGTCTTCACTGGGGTCTGTAACAAAGAGCAATCCATATCTTCTGGAGAGTGACCTCAATGCACATGCAATCATGGCAACACAGAATAAGCTGCACAAGTAAAAATGACAAGACTTAGAATCACAGAATGATGAAGCACAATGATGTGTGCCTGTGTCAGAAATTGAAATGCATTTATATAGCACATTGGGAGATCGGAAAGTCCTTAACAGCCAATGAAGTCCTTTTGAAGTGTAACCACTGTGGTAATGTCATCCTTTACCATCATTACTACCAAGTCCTGGAGAATTTACATCCTCCCAGGGCCAGTGACATAATTGGCCACTGAAAAAAAATTCTTGTTATTTCTGCAGAGGAGCTGGGCATGGTCAGTTCAACCCTTGTTATATTTAAGCTTCCAGAGACTCACAAGGAGTTGATGGACATTAAGTGCAGGATGGCCCCAAGTTACCTGCCTGCCTTTCTCCTTTCCAAAGACTTGATTGCCTTCCCCAGGTTCAGAACTGGGGACATCACCTCCTCATATGGCATCAGGTTTACAATTGCTGGGAGGCCTCCTGAAAAGGGGTGACCCAACCCTTAAACGTAGGAAAGATTTTGATAAGAGTGGATAGAGAGAGATTGCTTCCTCTTGGGGAGAAGAGCATAATTAGAGGCCATCAATATCAAATAGTCACCGAGAAATCCAACAGGGGATTCAGAAGAAACTTCTTGTTCTACTTCTGAGAAATTTCTACCCAGAGAGTGGTGAGAATGTGGAACTTGTTCCCCACAGGGAATGGTTAAAATGAACAGTACAGATTCATTTAAGGGGAAGCTGGACAAGCATATGATGGAGAAGGGAATAAAGGGTCACAATGATAGATTGGATGAGGAAAGTTGGGAGGAGGCTCAACTGGAACATAAATGCCAGTATGGGCTGGTTGGGCCAAATGGCCTGTTTTTGTGCTGGATATCCTATGTAATCCTATGTTGGTTTAGCCCTCGAAAGCAGAACTGGCCATAGTGAAACAGCGAATGGAAACTCACCATTCAATGACCTACATGAGGCTGAAATATCCCCCAGGGCTGATTTAAACAATAATGGTCAGGCATGTCTTGGTGGATTACAGTGAAGCTGTTTGAGTGAAGGCTGTTTAACAATCTTCTTTCCAGCCTGTCCTTCAAACACAAAAACCCCGTCACTGTTCTACACTGTAGACAGGCTCTGTTCCTTTATGTTTACAACACAGGCAGATGAACACTTGACAAACGTGCACTAATTGCATCACGCTTCAATGAAGGTTTCACACAGCAGGGAGGAGAATTTGAACCTGATAACTAATAATTACCAGTCTACCAGCCCAATATCGGAGGAGCCTCCCTCACTTAAAGTCTCGGCCTAACCATGAAAAATAGCCCGAGAGGCTTCAAGACGAGAAGTGCACCTCAGAAGTTAAGAGTAAACAGTGAGCACTTTATTGCTGAGGGGGTGGGTAACATTTGGGTATAATTCCGCAGGGTTGCAACCTGGGGCAAAGACCAGAGCCTGCATCACTAGCGAAAGATATTCCCCGAGAGGTAATCAGGGCAGGGGGGGGCAAAAAGGTCACATCTGCGGGCACCCACATACCCCTGGGATTTCAAAGCTTCCACTTGATGCGTTTTCACATGAAATAATCACTATTGTGCGAACAAGCATTACATCATTTAAAGCCTGGGCGACTCTGACTCAGGAGTGGGCGACGCTGAGCAACAAACACTAAGCAATGATTTTTCTCTCTCTCCCTCTCTCTCTCCGTGCACGACAGCGATTGATCCTGAAACCTATCGCGGGCGGGTTACCCCTCAAACCACCAACCCCCCCCCCCCCCCCACCCCCAATGCATTTGAGATGGGGGAAAATATACCTTCCCAAACCTGGGAGGGCTTCTGATTTAATCTACCTCTACCCATTTATAGGAACGCACTTAATGTTTGAACGTTAAACCTTAATTTACAATTAAGTGCATTTAATTCGAAAACACGGTAAAAAAAAATAACAGCATTATCTAGAGTCGGGTTGAAACTTGCATTGAAAATATAACTTGAGTTTAGGGTCGCCTTTAAACACGAAGTATTGCAGTTGTTGGCCGTCATCCTTCCAATCTGTTGATGGCAGGAACTGGGCAAAGGGAATGGATAAAACTTACCTGAGCATTCCACCTCATCATCTCCAAACATAGTCTCTCCAATATGCTCCGTGCAGCCCCTCTGTCTCCCCAGCCAGCGAATGAAGGGTGAAGCCCACAGTCTGTTTTGTTTTTGGTGGGGAGGAGGTGGTGGGAGGAATGATTTTTACAAGCTCTTTCCCCAGTCTGTCTTCTTTGCCCTTTCCATTCTGGGTGAAAATGTCTCTATCCCAGGAATGAACACATCATGATATATATATATATAATCCAGCGCTAATCCTAAACAATTGCAAAGTCTCTTTAAGAGGAGCAGAGCAAAGCCACAATTAGAGTTTGACAACTGAGGGGAGACTGGGTGAAAATATCCAGCCTTTGCGAACAATTTTCTAAATCATTAAAAATGAGTTTTGTGGAGTTAAGAAAAATAACTTCATTAAAGATATTCCACCACACAGAAAAAAAAAATCCAAAAGGAGCGATGATCTGCTGTAATGAGTGAAGACTGGTTTCACGGTTACAGGCAAGGATTCCTGCAAACCCGTGTCGCTAATCCTTCCTCTCCTCTCTCTCTCTCTCTCAGGTTGTTTGATGGTCAGGTACAGCCTTGCTGCATGTTGCCACCATTAATCCATTGCTAATCTCTGCACCCTTCGCATTCCGATCAGAAGCTGACCAAACTCCATCTCCTTCCCCCTCAAACGAATAAATAATCTCCTCTCTCTCTCTCTCCCCCTCTCCAGGTTTTTTTTAAACAATACAAAACACAACCACGTACGTTGACAGCGTCTACCAGCATCAGCGCCTTCCCCGTGGGGAGGGGGCAGTAAAATGAGCGTGCATTAATCCACTGCAAGGCACTCGGCAAACTCACTACCCATTTCCTTAATGCCTTAAAATTACATTTCATTCGATACAACTCTTTCAGTTGCTTTGCCATTGGCAATATTAATAGATGCAATCTGCTACTGACCCTCTCAAATAAATTAAATTGAAAATTAGGCACTAATGGATTCAGATTTAGCTCACCCAGTTGGGTTTGGTGCTTCCTCGTATTGAGATTTTATTTTATCTTTGGATGAATTCGAAGCCGTCCCTCTCTCGCACGACACGTGAATGTTCCGGTTAAACGTGTTTATGGAGCTTTGTCTTCCTAGTTTTCAACCTGCACTGCCAACCCTGCCAAAGATTTCTTGGTGATCATTCCTCAGGAGTTGGTGGCCCTGTTGCCAGTCACTGTTCATTGAGTGTGTGTGTGTGTGTGTGTGTGCAAATGGGCTGCAATTATAGGACCGCGGAGGGCATCATGGACACACTGGATCCTGTTTCTATCTCTGTGTTGTCCATCCTGTATGCTATAGCCAGTAGCCACCATATTAAACATTCACTCCCTCCACCACTGATGCACAATGGCAGCAGTGTGTGTGCCATTTACAAGATGCACTGCAGCAACTCACTAAGGCTCCTTCAACAGCACGTCCCAAACCCGTGACCACTACCATCTAGAAGGACAAGAGCAGCAGATGCATGGGAACACCACCACCTTCAAGTTCCTCTCCAAGCCTTGGAAATATATCTTCACTGTTGCTGGGTCAAAATCGTGGAACTCCAGCCCAAACAGAACTGTGGTTGTACCTACACCTCATAGGCTGCAAAGGTTCAAGAAGGCAGCTCAGCACAACCTTCTCAAGGGCAATTAGGGGTGGGCAGTAAATGCTGGCCTAGCCAGCGATGCCTGGATCCAATGAATGAATAAAAATAAAATGTGGCTAACTTAGATTTTGGATGTGTAATAGACACTGAGCAGGAATCTGATCCTGGACAGCCCGCTTCTACCTCCTACCCAAAATCCACAAACAGGACTGTCTTGGCAGACCGATCGTGTCAGCCTGTTCCTGCCCCATGGAACTCATTTCTTGCTATCTTGACTCCATTCTCTCTTCCCTTGTCCAGTCCCTTCCCACCTACATCCATGATTCCTCTGACACCCTACATCATATCAACAATTTCCAGTTCCCTGGCCCCAACCACCTCCTCTTCACCATGGATGTCCAATGCCTTTACACCTCCATCCTCCACCAGGATGGTCTGATGGCTCTCCACTTCTTCCTCGAACAGAGGCCCGAACAATCTCTTTCCACCACTGCTCTCCTCCGTCTGGCTGAACTTGTTCTCATACTGAACAATTTCTCCTTCAACTCCTCTCACTAACTCCAAATAAAAGGTGTGGCTATGGGTACCTGCATGGGCCCCAGCTATGCCTGTCTCTTTATGGGGTATGTGGAACATTCCTTGTTCCAGAACTACTCCGGCCCCCTCCCACAACTCTTTCTCCGGTACATCAATGATTACTTCGGTGCTGCTTCATGCTCTCGTCTGGACCTGAAAACATTTATTAATTTTGCTTCCCATTTCCACCCCTCCATCATTTTCACATGGTCCATCTCTGACATTTCCCTTCCCTTCCTTGACCTCTCTGTCTCAATTTCTGGTAATAGACTGTCCACCAATATCCCTTACAAGCTTACCTACTCCCACAGCTACCTCGACTACAGCTCCTCACACCCCGCTTCCTGTAAGGACACCATCCCATTCTCTCAGTTCCTTCGCTTCCGTCGCATCTGTTCTGATGATGCCACTTTCAAAAGCAGTTCCTCTGACATGTCTTCCTTCTTCCTTAACCGAGGTTTTCCACCCACGGTGGTTGACAGGGCCCTCAACCGTATCCGGCCCATCTCCCACGCATCTGCCCTCACACCTTCCTCTCCCTCCCAGAAACATGATAGGATCCCCATTGTCCTCACTTATCATCCCACCAGCCTCCGCATTCAAAGGATCATCCTCCGCCATTTCCACCAACTCCAGCATGATGCCACCACCAAACACATCTTCCCTTCACTTTCCCTGGCAGCATTCCGCAGGAATAGTTCCCTCCGCACACCCTGGTCCACTCCTCCATCACCGCCTACACCTCAACCCCCTCCTACAGCACCTTCCCATGCAACCGCAGAAGGTGCAACATCTGCCCCGTTACTTCCCTTCTCCTCACTGTCCAAGGGCCCAAATACTCCTTTCAAGTGAAGCAGCACTTCACTTGCACTTCCCTCAATTTAGTCTACTGCATTTGTTGCTCCCAATGTGGTTTCCTCTACATTGGAGAGACCAAACGCAGACTGGATAAGTGCCTTGCAGAACACGTTCGGTCTGTCTGTAAGCATGACTCAGACCTCCCTGTTGCTTGCCATTTCAACACTCCACCCTGCTCTCATGTCCACATGTCCATCCTTGGTCTGCTGCATTGTTCCAGTGATGCTCAACGCAAACTGGAGGAACAGCACCTCATCTTCTGACTAGGCACTTTACAGCCTTCCAGACTGAATATTGAGTTCAACAATTTTAGATCATGAACTCTCTCCTCCATCCCCACCCCCTTTCCGATCCCCCCTTTTCCCCAATAATTTGTCTAGATTTTTCTTTTCCCACCTACTTCCATTATTTTTAAATGTATTTCCATCCATTGTTTTATCTCTACCTTTTAGCCTATTTCGATCCCTTCCCTTCACCCCACCCCCACTAGGGCTATCTGTACATTGCTCGTCCTGCTTTCTACCCTTAATGTCACCTATTAGCACATTGCTTAGATAATATCACCACCTTCAACATCTCGCTGTCATTTTGTCTATGACATCTTTTGGTTATCTCCACCTATCACTGGCCTCTATCCAGCTCTACTTGTCCCACCCCCTCCCCTTAAACCAGCTTATATTTCACCTCTCTTCTATTTTTACTTAGTTCTGTTGAAGAGTCATACAGATTAACTGTGTTCCTCTCTGCAGATGCTGCCAGACCTGCTGAGTTTTTCCAGGTATTTTTATTTTTGTTTTAGATTTCCAGCATCCGCAGTTTTTTGCTTTTATCTTTTGATCCTAGTTCTGATATGGGCATGTGAACGTTTGCCAATTTGTGTGTTTTTTTGGTAAAATGATAAGATAAAAAGCAGAGTGTGTGATTGCCTTTGATGATTGTGAGTGAATTATCTCCTTGGCTACTGGATGGTGGTAGATGTTACAAGAATGTAGACACATGTTTAACATTTGTCTGTGTTGTGTACAAGGTGTCTTTTATTTAAATTTGTACATTTGCTTAAAACGGTGTCACGATAGCCACACCTGTGGCTAACCAGCATTTTTTTTGTACAAAGCTGTCACACCTGAGGGCACATCTATAATGTTGACTGGGGTCACTACAGCACTCACCAGAACCCCGGCTGAGTTTTCCCCTCTATATCCCAGGGTTGCTGACAGATAGACAACCAGACTCACTAACTTAATTCAACTCAGGACTTGAAGCCTCAACTCCTGGCACAGCCGGACATGTTGTGGCTTTGTAGTATTTGGGCGAGCGGAGCAAGCGACTTTGACTATTGATCAGGAGCATAGCTGTGATGGCTGCTGTGGCTAGTTGGTTGCTGGATTTCCTACATTACTACAGAGACTGCACTCCAAAGGCATTTCATTGGCTGTAAAACACTTTGGGATGTCCTGGGGTTGTGAAAGGTGTCAAAAATAAAAAACTTTCTTTTTTGTATTTGGGTGTAGGGAGTACAACTTGAAAGTTGCGGGTTTGATGAAACTTGGTAACGTAGGAAATAGTAAACTGCAGACTTTAAGCAGACATGAACTGCTAAAATCATGATGGCAAAGCTCCTTTGTACCTTTGACATCCCTGGCTTCCTTCCTAAAGTGTGCTGCCTGGAACTGTGCACAATACTCCAGCTAAGGCCTAACTAGTGATTTGTCAAGATTTATGGGGAGAATGCTGGTGTGTGGGACTGCACTGGGGAGGCTTGTTTAAAGACCTGGCCCCAGCATGGCCAGCTGAATGGCCTCCTTCTGTTGTATAGGATTCAATGTGATTCTATGACTTCAGGACTTCCCAAAGTAATTTACAGCCAATTAAGTACTTTTTAAGTGTGGTCACTGTTTGTAATCTAGATAAAGGTGCCAGCCATGTGTACAGCAAGGTCCAATAAAGAGCAATGTGTTTAATGCTTAGATAATCTATTTTGGTGATGTTAACTGAGGGATAAATATTGGCCAAGACACCAGGGATAGCTCCCTTGCTCGTCCTTGAAATAGTGCCAACTGGGACCTTTTACGTCTCCACCTGAGAAGGCAGATAGTGCCTTGATTTCACCTTCAATTCCCGCAAAGTGCTGTACTGGGAGTGCCAGCCAGCCTAGATGCAGTGCTCAAGTCTCTGACAACGTTCTCCTTCAGGTATCATGCCCCAGAGGGGGGTTGTGGCAACCATAGACTTCCATTGGAACAGTCCATGACTATGCTTAGCAAAGTACTGCAGTGGTTTGCTGTTATCTTCTACAGTATGGCTGAGCGAGAAGCACTCCCACTCGTACCTCATGCCATCAGGCATTTCAGAAGGATTTACAACCTGTTTGGCCACATTGTGCAGGCACCTTCAGTGGCTAGCAAGTCCTGAAGTGGGACTTGAATCCAGAGCTTCCGGTCCAAGGGGCAGGAACACCACCACTGTGCCACAAGACCTCCAGCTGATAACTGTCACCACAAATCTCACCACCACCTACCCAGGGAAACTAAGCCTGGTCGATAGGAAAATGCCTGGCTCGCATTGACCATGTTCTAAGACTTTGTTTTCTTAGGCATTAGCTTGGAGAATGCTAAGCACCTAGAAAGGTTTCTGTACATGTTATGAACATATATATAGACCATTACATCAGGAATTCACTCAGCAATCTATAGGTTTCCTCAATCTTGTTAACCAAAGCCCTCACCTGCCCTGCACACTCCATTTCCCATAATTGAAGTCTTTATAAGGGACAGCATCAAGATTTCTTCAACCAAGCTCAGCAATGTGCAATGTAGGTCAAGTGTAAGTGGAACTCTTAATAATTCATTCTTTCTGTTAAACGTAGCCTGGTAATCGCTGGGAGCAATCAGAAGTCCCTGATGCTGCAATTGTTCAACTTGCCGTTTGCATCTTGTAAGGTGACATGCAAGTGTGTCACAACCCTTTTAGCTGTCCGTCACCATGGAAACACTGGTAAGCTGCACCATGCTGGGAGAGAGGCGAGGGAAATTGAGAATTGCCGTTGGTTTTTCCAAACGTGTTTGCACCTCGCTGCCCCGCCAAGGAACTGCATCTGTGTCTTTTTTTGGGGCGGGGGTTGTGTTGCGAGTTGTTAAATTCCCCGAGGAATCAGCACTTTGTGGAACACGGGAAATAAAACCAAAGGTCGCATGTTAACAAGCTAATGAAACTAGAACAGATTTCATCTTTCTAAAGAAAGCCTACAAATTCTGAGAATCTGAAAATAACACCAGCGAATGCTGGAGTTACACAGCAGGTCTGTCAACAGCTAAAAGAACTCTTCATGTTTCAAATAAATACCTTTCGTCGGAATTGAATTTGTAATGCAAATCTTTGGGTTTTTTTCTCTTCCCTCCACCCCCTGTTTAAGGCGTGGTACTGAGTCACACAGCCCAGAAATTCTCAGCTGGTTTTCATTCCCAATTGAGATTGACCTTAGTTGGGTTGCATTTCTGCAACAGTGACTGTGAAGCGCTTTGGCACTTTTTCGGGTTGCTCCCTGAGGCCAAGGAAGTCGGGGTGGGGGGAACCGCGCCCGATTGCCAGTGGCTCTTGCTGGAAATTTTTATCTCTGTGAGATGAAGGCAGAATGGAGCGCATGTGTGATGGCTACTGTGGCTGAATAGCCACCAGTTCGGTATCGTCAAGATGGACAGTGAAGAGTGAACTCTTGGGTAAGGTGCTGCAGGGCTCCTGGTAGTTGTGGACTCACCACTGAACATTAAGAGAAAAAATTGGTAAAGGGACCATTACTACAAAAAAAAGTAGGCAAAGAATGTACAGGACTGGAATAGAACATCACAACCCACCTGGTCTTTCTAGCAAACTTTTGGTAGGAGCAGAAAGTGCTAGAACATTTAATGTTTCTAGTTGATGGCCTTACAACTCTGGTTCTATCTCCCCAGATGCTGCCTGACTTGCCAAGTGTTTCCAGCATTATCTGCATTTGTTTCAGATTTCCAGATTTATTGTTTTTGCATTGGAAAATGCACCCTGCTTTCAAAAAGGGATAGCAATCAAAACAAGGCATAGTCTGTAAAAAAGAAAGAACTTGCATTTATAAAGCACTTATCACAACCTCACAATGTCCCAAAGTGCTTTACAATCAAGTTGTTGTACTGTTGCAATGAAGGAAACACAGCCGTGAACTTGCACACAACAATGTGCCACGAGCAGCAAGGTGATAATGAACTAATAACTTATTTTACTGATGTTGGTTCTAGGATATATATTGACCAGAACACTGAGGAGAACTCCCCTGCTCTTCTTCAGAATAGTGTTATAATTTTTTTACATCTATGGGCCGAGGTTTAACATCTCATTTGAAAGGCAGTGCAGCACTCCCTCAGTACAGCACTAGGAGCACGCTCAAGTAACTGGAGTGGGATTTGAACCCACAACGTTGTGACCATGAGAGTTGGTCACAGCTGCTATTGGCTGACTCTATGGTTATTTTGAATCCTGACCCACAGATCTCAGACTATCCAACATGTGTGTGCAGACAGCAACTGGAGAAATTAGCAGTGAGAGAAATCTGGGTTGCTCTTGCTCCTCAACTGGTTCAGGGTTAAATGTCCCATGTGAGTTTGCAATGAATCGTGCAGATGAAGGATATCCCATGATGTTTATAAATGTGGCCAATGATCTGGCTTCTGTCCAATGGTCAAACAGTTGATTGAGATTTTGCCATTGTAGCACACGCAGAGGAACCTTCACTCAGGTAAAGCACTGGAGGGCTGCATCTGTAAGAATTACAGAAGTTAGCGCCTCGTGAAAAATGAAGGTGGGCAGAAGGGGGAGAGAGATGTTTAAAGAAAAATGCCCCATCCCATTATAATCAGCAACAGACTAGGGATTCACCTTTAGATCTATCTCAACCATGTGGATCAGTAGCACACCAGGTGGAATAATTAGAGTGATTGAGGAACCTCACACTTCTTACAGTAAGCTCTCAGCATTCACGTAAATAAAGTTGGTGACCTTTGAAATAACTTCTCCACAAATAAGGCATTGATATTCAGTCCAAAGCATATGGGGGAGGGAAGGATGAAAGGGGTCATGATTCCTTTTTAACATGGATCTGCATGTCCCTGCATTTCCTTGCTCTGGAATGCACATTGTCTCTGAAGCCCAATCCTTCTCTCTCTGGGGTTGGACATGCTTCCATTCCGAAGTATCAAATAATGCAGTGCGATGATTCCAAAATTAAATCAGAGAACCTTTACCAGGAATAAAGCAGATCATCTGGGATTCAATCAGACTGGTGTCAAAACCCAAAAGATGCAGTACTATGTTCATAACCCCTCAGCTCCCATCCAGTTATTCCATCTCTTAAACCTTTCCATCTCATATTGTATTCCTTATGTCTCTTAATCCCATCCTTTATCTTTTACACCCCTCAATCCCATATTATAGTCTATCTCTTATAATCTTCGATTCTTATGTCCCTCAGTCAGGTTTTTACTAAATAAAAAATATCTGGTTTCCTCTTGCATTTTCCCACTCTATCTGCTTTCATCCTCTTGAATCATTCAATAAACTCACCACACTTGATGTTAAACAGTTACCTCTAAACTATTCAAATTGTCTTAAGTCCATGGCTCCTAGTTGGTGTTGACAGTTCAGAAAACATTTCCAGACAAAATGACATTTTAAGATTGAAAGAAAATGCGATGAAAATAAAGCATGGTTGTTGCTCTGCTAGTTACAGTGATAATGCCAATGAACTTAGTTGACAGAAGACTCATGAGATGGAGAATAAACATCAAAAGCTCTAGTGACAAATTTAAACAATGAGAAATTGCCCCATTGATTTGGTTGCTGCCATCGTGTGGCCTAATTCAGGAATATGGCTAGGGTGCTGGGAAATCAGAGTGAAGTTGCTTGGTGTGCCAGTCATTGATTCTCCAGCTCTTCACCTTAGTGGGTGGGCGCTGATGAAGCGTCATCCATCCAAAAAGTTAACACTACAAACAGTCGCTTGGTCGTACAGAACTTGAATTTTGCTGGAAAGAGAGACATGTTGCCGAAGCTTTTCATCTTACACTCATCAGGACAAACTCAAGAATGCCAAACTTTAAATACAAGAGAAAGGGGCAGCTGATTGGTTGGTAAGTCAACTCTGGTTGCCGTGGAGAAAGCAGCAGGGAACTATAGGATCCCCAAGCTCCCGGGTAATGCAAAAAAAGTGCAAGGCTTGAACATATTCCTTTGGTTTGCAGAGACCAGTCACTGTGTATGAAGGTATGTCATTTCTAGTAAGTGTATATGAGCCCCATTACAAGCTCAACTGATTATCTTAAATTGGTTGTTGCTGTAGTCATTAGTGCGCTCAGGATTGTTCAGCAAGTGTTAACATTATCTTCCTGAGTGCACAGCAAGTGTTAACATTACCTTTCCAATGCCGTCTGACCTGCCAATTGTTTATGGCATTTTATGTTTTTATTTCAGACTCCCAGTGCCTACAGTTTTTTCCCATTTTTCGTTCCACTTCTACTCTGATCAGCCCATGGTTTTCCGCACCCACTAAAGTGAACAGGCGGGGAATCATAGACCAGCGTATGCAGTCACAAAAGAAGCCGGACCCCACAGTCCAGTGGTGGCCTGAGGAAAGATAAGGATGCTCCATCATCGCACGGAAACCACATGATAAATATTGATGAGACTTGTCGCTCAGCTTATTACTTCTGTTACTGAGTCCAAGTTTTCTCAAACAATCCCAGGGATTTTTTACCTCCACTGCTCTACTCAAAAGTCTGTTTCACATACTGGTTAATTTTTGTGCACAAAACTTTCTGGTATCGGCCCTAAATTCACATTTTACTAGTTTGAACCCATTTTCCTTTGTTCCTTAGTCTCACAGTATGGGTTAAAGTAGTGTTCATTAGATGAAGAAAAATACTTGCATTTATATAGCACCTTTCACGACCATAAGCCATCTCAAAGCACTTCATGGCCAATGACGTACTTTTAAAATGTAGTCATGGTTGTACTGTAGGAAACACAGTAGCCAATTTGCACAGAGCAAGCTTTCACACACAGGAATGCGAGAATGACCAGATAATCTGTTTTTAGTGATGCTGACTGAGGGATAATTATTGGCCAGGGCATAAGGGATAACTCCCCTGCTCTCCTTCAGAATAGTGTCATTGAATCTCTTACGTTGAAATGGGACAGCCGATGTGGCCTCGGTCAGCTTTTAGTTTGATGCTCAAGTCTCTGGAATGGGACTTAAGCCCACACATTTTTGACTGAAGAGGCAAGTGTGCTACCAACTGAGTTACAGTTGAAATAGTCATATACATTATTTAGCGTCACTGATAGTATGATCTTCTGTGTGGGCTTTGTGTGTGCGTACAGTATGCATGGACTGGAACCCCAAAATTGGAGCCTAAAGTTCATAAGATAAATAATAATTCTTGCATCTAAAAAATGAATGAAGATGTGCAGCGTCAACAATGTTATGCCATGGATAATTGATAAAGTTAATATATCGAGAAAAACAATATATATATATATATTTCTAATTTAATGAATTAAAATACAACTGATAATTAAGTATCGAGCACGGGGCTAGGCATAATACAAGGTGGTCGGACCAGCGTATACAGTTTCTTTATATTCACCACAGAATCTCTCCAGCCATCCTGCCAGCGTTGGGCATTAATCAGCAGTCCATTTGTCTCACGTTCTATCTGTGATATCTCCTGCAGAAAGTGCTCCTTGTACGTCTGTTGAAAGAAATTTAATAATTATATCAAATGGAAACCAAGGAAGGAGGAGCAGACAGACAGAGTGTGTGTGAACGTTAAACATTCATTAATGTTTTAGAGGGTTTTTATTAGCTCTGGGAAGATTAAAGTTGTAAAGATGAGGTAATTTACAATGCTGGGATTTAGAGATTGCCAAAACATCTAAAAAAATGAAAGTTCAAAAGGTAACCCATGTTTGTTTAATAAAGTCAGAAGTGATAGAGTTATAAAACGGCAGGTGGGCATATTTAGCTAAAGAACTGGAGACATGAAATCTGCAATCCTTACAGTAATGGCAGTTCAGAGAGATGCATTTGTTTGGGAGTTAGAGCTAAATTATTTTAAAAGCATTCAGTGGATCGTGAAAGGTTGTAAAAGCCCATTTACTTCATCTAATCAAAAAAAGCAATTGTAAATGAGGGATAATTAATCTAAAGGTCAGTTTGATGACAGTCCAGAGCAGGCTAGGCCGTCATGAAGATGGGGGAGCTTAAGCAGGCTCTCTGGTTTCAATTTATCTGGGTGGTTGCTGGGATTGTTAGTTGCGGCTTGGGCCTTGTGTGGTGTGCAACTCGCTCAGAGAGAGCCAAAGTAAAAGATAGTTAGATAGACCTGCACTGTAAGCAGAGTAAAGAACTAATGTCATCATTGAACATGCGGAAAGTGGGTGAGGCTTAATATCAGTTTGAAATTGTGAGGGAGTAGAAGCTGGAAGGTTGCCTAGTTTGAAGCTAGAGGAAGAATATACAGTGGTTCCCACAGAGTCTTGTGCCAAAGAAAGCAACAAGCATATTAGCGTGGAGTACTAAACAGTAAGAGGAACAAAGGACTGAGGCATTCACAGTCAAGTTTTATTTCTGAGAATAGCTGGAGCTAAGGAGAATTAAAGATAGTTTCCATAGACTGTGGCCTGCATATGGTGATCCGTACAGAAGTAATTAACTTTAACATTAATGTGTATTCTAAGAACATTCTTGGGGGGGAGCAAGAAATAAATCTGAGTGCATAGCATATGTAATTATAAGCTATAATGTTAACACACTTGTACTTGCCTTGTGTAATTTGTTCAATATGCAAAAAAGTTTGTTTTGTCAAAATGAAAGTGAAATTTTGTGGCATAGTTCTACAGGTTAAAACGAGGTATTCATATTTCTTTTTAAATGTTAACGGTCTGTAACCAGATCGCAGTAGTGTGTGTGTGCATGTGCGTATACGCTGGCGGTGTGTGCAGAGAAGGCCAGGTGTGTACAGGGCATGTGGGGTGGGACCCAATATTCATATTATGGATGGTAACTTCTGCATATAAAAAAATGAATAAAAGTGTTGCTCAGCAGCAACATTTTTCTGTCATGGATAATTGACAAAGTTAATAGATAATTGAGAAAAATAAATGCACATTTATTAATGTAATGAAGTAAAATACAACTGTTGAACTATTGTTGAGCAATTCAAAGTGTGGAGAGGGAGTGTATGGGGAGGGGATGTTGGGGGACATGTGTGTCAGACAGAAACAATTCTCCCAAACCAAGTGCAACGGAAGTAATAAACATTTTGTTGGTTATATTGGACAGGATGTGCCTGGGGCTGTTGGTCACAATGAATATATTGGATGTGGTGGAGGGCACATGCCCTTAGGAAGCTCACCTGATTTCACTGTGCCCATGCAATCCAATAGTCCCAGGCACAGGAACAGTACAACCCCAATGGTTTGGTTCCACAAGCACACAGCCCTTCAGCAGCTTGTCCTTGGGAACCGAGGCTGTGATCGTGGCACTGCATCACAACATTCCTTATCCACGCATTCCCAGTGGCACACAATGGATAATGAACTGGATTGGAAGCCTGGCTGATTTTTCTTCTCACTAGTCCGGGAGTGCTGAGGTACTGTAAAGTCCCAACTACTGTTCTCCTAGAGATCAACTAACAGAACAGCCAAAGATCAAACCTGGAGCCATCTAACCAAATGGTTTAGAACAGTAGACAGAGTCTTGGTCTGCTGGGCCACTAATGAGAGTTAACATTTATAGGACCATGGAAAGATACAAAACAGAATTGGGCCTGTGCCAGCTCTGTGACAGAGCTATCCAATTATTCCAATTCCCCCTTCTCTTTCCCCGTGGCCAAGTACAACTATCAAGTAGAAAGTTATTATCGAATCTGCTTCCAGCATCCGTGCAGGCAGTGGACTCCGGATTCTAACAACTTGTGTCCATTTTTTTTCCTAATGTCGCCTTTGGTTCTTCTGTTACTGGACACAGTTTCTCCTGATTTACCCTATCAAATTCCTCAAGATTTTGAACACGTCTATTAAATCTCCCCTTAACCTTTTCTGCTCTGAGAAGAACAACCCTAGTTTCTTCAGAGTCACCAATAACCAAAATCTTTCATCCTTTGACATTGAACTTGAGACAATTTCAATCCTAATGACTGTATATTTTGATCTATTTTTTAAAGCCAAAAGGAAAAGGTTATTTCACTGATTGGGGCCAAATGTAATATTTCCGAGTTTGCTGATGGCACAAAACTTGGTGAGAATGGGAGTTGTGGGGCTTCAAGGAGATTTAGACAGACTAAGTGAGTGGGCAAGAACATGGTAGACGGAATATAATGTGGAAAAATGTGAAGTTATCCACTTTAATGGGAAAAACAGAAATGCAGAGTATTTCTTAAATGGGGCGTGACTGGGAAGTGTTGATGTCCAAAGAGACCTGGGTGTTCTTGTCAAATGTCATTGAAAGCTAACATGCAGGTGCAGCAAGCAATTAGGAAGGCAAATGTATACTAGCCTTTGTCGCAAGGGCATTTGAGTATAGGAGTAAGGAAGTCTTGCTGCAGTTGTGTGGAGTCTTGGTGAGATCACATTTGGGGTACAGTTTTGGTCTCCTTACCTAAGGAAGAATATAGTGGCCATGGAAAAACCACAACAAAGGTTCACCAGATTAATCCCTGGGATAACGGGGTTGACCTATGAAGAAAGACTGAGGAGACTGGGCCTATTTTCTCCAAAGTTTAGAATGACAAGAGGAGATCTAATTGAAAACAAAATTCTTACAGGACTCGATAGGGTAGATGCAGGAAGGATGTTTCCCCTGGTGGGGGAGCTAGAACCAGGAGACACAGTCTCAGAATAAAAGGTAAGCCATTTAGGGCTGAGGTGAGGAGGTATTTCTTCAGTCAGATGGTGGTGAATCTTTGGAATTCTGTGCCTCAGTGGGCTGTGAAGGCTCAGTCATTGAGTGTGTTCAAAGCAGAAGTCGATAGATTTCTAGATATCAGTGACATCAAGGGATATGGGGATAGCACAGGAAGATGGCATTGAGGGAGAAGATCAACCATGATCTAGTTAAATGGTGGAGTAAGCTCGAGGGGCCGAATGGCCTACTCCTGCTCCTATGGTCCTATTGTGTAAAGGTTCCCAACAATTACAAAAGAGCAGTTGTTCAGAATGGACCGGTAGCTTGTCCAAACCAGATTCACCCTTAATCAATTAGTAGCATCTTAGCTGTTCAAAAACGCACAGTTTTGACAACAACAAAAAATTGACAGAAAGGTTCCACAGAGCAACTTTCTTGATGATTGGATGAACAATTCGGACCAGGGAGGTCCTAGATTAAATCTGCAGTCTGTATTGATTAAGTTGAGGCAATGCCACGGGTGTTGGCTGTCCTCCTGATTGCTTACACAAATGTCCATTCTTCAAATCTGCATTGACAGACAGAGCATCAGTAGTGCGTTTGGGAGTGGAAAGAACTGCAGCTGAGCCTAGATTTTTCTCACCCCAAATGTTTCAGGAGTCACAGATCAGGGGAAGAAATCCTAGTTGACTTTTTTTTTCACTTCTCTATCCTTATATGATCTCAGGTCAACTCAAAGCACTTTACAGCTATTGAAGTACTGTTCACTAAATGGTGGATGATGTATGGATTGACCCGGGCGAGCTGTTTAAATACGTTTTAATCTGGGTTTTGCAGGAGAACAGGAGCGACCGAGAGGAGAACATTGTGTGGGACTGGGCCTCGGCAGAGTATCACACTGATATCTACGATTAGGTGTCTACCTGGATTGAGAAACAGGGTCTGCACTGTGAGTGCCAGGGCAGCAGTCAAATTAACCACAATGGTGCAGAGAAGAAGATCCGTGTGTATGGATACTCCATGGGCTTTGGCTGGGCAAACAATGAAAGAACAACAGAGATCCTGAAATCCAGGTGCCCAGACTACAGTGTGACTTGGGCAAATGAGGGTTTCTGAGGTGGCCTGGGTCTGACTGCTCTGTCTCCTGGGCTGGCACAGCACAACTGTTCCAGTGTATGGAGCCTTGGGTCGGCAGGTCAGCTCATTTCTCTGTACTCTGGATGCCCTGGATGTAGATGCACTGATCATGTTTGACTGAGATCTGAATTAAATTATCACTGAATCTTCAAAAAAAAATGTCCTCTAAGGAAGGAAATCTGCTGTCCTTACTTGGTCTGGTCTACATGTGACTCCAGACCTACAGCAATGTGTTTGACTCTTAAACACCCTCTGAAATGGCCTAACAAGCCACTCAGTTGTATAAAATTGCTACAAAGTCTAAAAGGAATGAAACTGGATGGACCAGCTGGCATCGACACAAGATCGGAAACGACAATGGCAATCTCAGCCTTGTCGACCCTGCAAAGTCCTCCTTACTAACACCTGGGGGCTAGTGCCAAAATTGGGAAAGCTGTCTCACAAATTAGTCAAGCAACAGCCTGACATAGTCATACTCATGGAATCATACCTTACAATGTCCCAGACACCACCATCACCATCCCTGGGCATGTCCTGTCCCACCAACAGGACAGACCAAGCAGAGGTGGCAGCACAGTAGCATACAGTCTGTAACCTCAAGGCCTGACATATTCTCACTCTACCATTACCACCAAGCCAGGGGACCAACCATGGTCCAATGAAGAATGCAGGAGCGCGTGCTTGGAGCAGCCCCAGGCACACTTAAAAATGAGGTGTTAACCTGGTGAAGAAACAACACTGGACTACTTGCATGCCAAACAGCATGAGCAGTAAGTGATGTACAGATCTAAGCGATTCCACAACCAGCAGATCAGGTCCAAGCTCTGCTGTCTTGCCACATCCAAGTCGTGAATGGTGGTGGACGATTAAACAACTCACTGGAGGAGGAGGCTCCACAAATATCCCCATCCTCAGTGATGGAGGAGCCCAGCACATCAGTGCAAAAGATAAGGCTGAAGCACTGGCAATGATCTTCAGCCAGAAGTACCGAGTGGATGATCTATCTCGGCCTCTTCTGGAGGTGCCCAGCATAGATGCCAGTCTTCAGCCAATTCGATTCACTCCACATGATACCAAGAAGTAGCTGAAGGCACTTGATACTGCAGAGGCTATAATCCCTGACACTATTCCGGCAATAGCACTGAAGACTTGTGCTCCAGAATTTGCCACACCCTTAGCCAAGCTGTTCCAGTACAGCTACAACACTGGCATCTACCTGGCGATGTGGAAAATTGCCCATGTACGTCCTGTACAAAAAAAGCAGGACAAATCCCAAGCCGCCCCATTAGTCTACTCTCGATCATCAGCAAAATGATGGAAGGGGTCATCAAGGGTGCTATCAAGCGGTACCTGTTTAGCAATAACCTGCTCACTGACGCTCAGTTTGGGTTCCGCCAGGGTCACTCAGTTCCTGACCTCATTACAGCCTTGGTTCAAACAAGGACAAAAGAGCTGAACTCCAGAGGGGAAGTGAGAGTGCCTTGACATCAAGGCAGCATTTGACCGAGTGTGGCATCAAGGAGCCCTAGCAAAACTGGAGTCAGTGGGAATCGGGGGAAAACTCTCTGCTGGTTCGAGTAATACTTAGCAGAAAGGAAGATGGTTGTGGTTATTGGAGGTCAATCATCTCAGTTCCAGGACATCACTGCAGGAGTTCCTCTGGGTAGTGTCCTCAGCCCAACCATCTTCAGCTGCTTCATCAATGACCTTCCTTCCATGATAAGGTCAGAAGTGGGAACGTTCAGTGATGATTGCACAATGTTCAGCACCATTCGCGACTCCACAGATGCTGAAGCGGCCCATGTCCAAATGCAGCAAGACCTGGACAATATCCAGGCTTGGGCTGACAAGTGGCAAGTAACATTCGCGCCACACAAGTGCCAGACAATGACCATCTCCAACAAGAGAGAATCTAACCATCGCCCCTTGACATTCGATGGCATTACCATCACTGAATCCCCTACTATCAACATTCTGGGGTTACCATTGAATGGAAACTGAACTGGACTAGCCATATAAATACTGTGGCTATAACAGCAGGTCAGAGGCTAGGAATCATGCGACGAGTAACTCAGCTCCTAACTCCCCAAAGCTGGTTTGCCATCTACAAGGCACAAGTCAGGAGTGTGATGGAATACCCTCCACTTGTCTAGATGAGTGCAGCTCCAACAACACTCAAGAAGCTTGACACCATCCAGGACAAAGCAGCCCACTTGATTGGCACCCCATCCACAAACATTCACTCCCTCCACCGCCGACACACAGTGGCAGCAGTGTGTATCATCTACAAGATACACTGCAGGAGCTCACAAAGCCTTCTTAGACAGCGCCATCCAAACCCACGACCACTACCGTCTAGAAGGACAAGGGCAGCAGACACATGAGAACACCACCACCTGGAAGTTCCCTTCCAAGCCACTCACCGTCCTGACTTGGAAATATTTCCATTCCTTCAACGTCGCTAGGCCAAAATCCTGATACTCCCTCCCTAACAGCACCCTAGGTGTACCTACGCCATATGGACTGCAGTGGTTCAAGAAGGCAGCTCGCCACTACCTTCTCAAGGGCAATTAGGGGTGGGTAATAAATGCTGGCCCGGCCAGCAAAGCCCACATCCCATGAATGAATGAAAAAAAAATATCAGTTTTAATGTAGGAAATGTGGCAGGCAACTTGTGCACAGCAAGATCTCACAAACAGCACCATGCTGAAAACCAGATAATCTGTATCTTTTAAGTGACTTTGGTTCAGGGATAAATATTGGCCAGAACACAGGGGTGAACTCCCCTGCTCTTCTTCGGAAGGGTGTTATGGGATCTTTACATGTACCTGAGATGTCACATCTGAACGACAGCAGCACTATCTGAAAGTGCAGCACTCCCTTAGTACTGCACTGGAGTGACAGCCTAGAGTACGTGTGTCTGTGTGGGACTTGGACTTAGAAGTTTCTGAGGTGACAATGATCTCCAGTGAGCCACAGCTGACGCCAGCTGTTGCAACAGCTGCCCTTGCTCGGTTTCAACTAATCTAGCACAAGTGGTGGATAGAAGCTGCCACCTTGCTGCCCTGGCAGCGGAATTATAAATTACTTGCCCTTTTTAAAACCAGAAATCATATAGTTAATTAATATGCAAAGAAATATGATAGCAGATCAATAAAAATTAAGCAAATAGTTCAGGTGCAAACTAACCTTATAAGCAGAGTCCCTTGACTCAGCTGTAGCCAGATCAGCCAGCACTGTCTTAGCAGTCGTCACAGCCGCAGTTTCCATAGACAAGGTTGCCGTGGATGCAGTTCCCTTGACGATATTCTCCAGACACATGTGTGAAAGTTCATCAGCAGGAATTCCTGGCCAAATTCTTAAAAAGGGAATAATGAAAATGAAATGAAATGAAACCAAATCATGCTGTCTGCCAGCAGCGTAATCAATCTCATTCAGTTAAAGCTCGAGAAGCAAATTCACTGAATACAGAACGGATATTGGATGTGAGTGGGGGTCTTGATGATACTCACTTTTACATCGCTAATACAGGAATAACATATCTATGCAATGGCCCAAAATTCCTCATCAACCTTCCGTGAAAGCCTGCAGGGTAAAGTTACCACCTTGCCGTCACACTTGCAAATTACTGCCCCTTCTCCAACCTCCCTTTCTTTTCCAAAGTCCTTGAACATGTTGTCGCCTCTCAAATCTGTTCCCAACTTTCCCACAACTATGGCTGGAATCTTCCAGCCCCCGATGGCATTGGGCATCATGGTGGGCGGCGAGGGACCACATGGCAATAAGGCCAAAAATGGGTTTCATGCCGTCGTAAAACCAGTTTGTGATCATCTGCTCCACCCGTCCATGGTGGGCCACGATTCCCGCTGCTGCATGTTGGAAACGTCTTTTTAATGCATTTGCATCTAATTATAAGCCCTGCTCACCAGAATCACTGCCCCTCACGTCAGTTTACTGCCCACGTCGGTGTGATTTCAGAACGCTGTGCTTCGCAACTGCCTTTAAAAGACGTGCACATGGCGACCTGAACTTTGAAGGGAACTCGGAGGTGAGTGCACCCTTTGCAACGCTCACGAGCATCGCCCCTAGGACATCAAGGAAGAGGCACTGCGCATTTGCCAGGGGCACAGGCAAGTCACTTTTTTCCGGCTAGCTTTTAGTGCGGTGCTGGGGCAAGGGCTCCAGTGCGGGCCGGAACTGGGGTTGGGGGGGGGCAATGCAGCAGAGACAGGCTGAAGGAAATACTCAAGCACATGCTGGTGGGTGGTTGGGGGGGGTTGTTGGGTGGGGAGGGGGGGTGCAAGGAGCGGGGGATGAAGGAAGCAGCCTCGCACTTGGAAAATCTTGTCAAAAGCAAGCATTCTTCCGCAGCTGAGGTCATTCAGCTGAAGCTCCAATGACATGCTTAGAGTCAGGCCTCTGAAGCTTCTCTGCCCATTCAAGCAACACAAAAACATGGAAGTGCCACCAAATGATCCAGAACTTTACATCCCTTGGGCACAAACCGCAAATTAATGTGTGTTTTGGTGGCAGCAGACCAATTGGACCTTGCGAATGGTGGCCATGGCGCAGTCACTGGTGGAGGTGCTCACACCCCTTGCAATGTCTTTATTAAGATGTGGACCAGTATCCATTATGGTTCAAGCTAACAGCACAGCCTTACAGTGCAGGTTAGGAGATTGCCCGTGCCTGAGCTGAGAGCACAGATCTCCGCATGCAGTCCAATGGCCAAAGCTGTCGCCAATCAGTCAAGTGGAGTAGGGCGGAGGTGGGTGGGGCTTTGGACAGTCAATGAGCGCACAACACACTGGCCATCCAAGTGGTGGACAGCACTGTCCTGCATGCGTGAAGGGGCCTTCAGGCTTAATGCAAGAGAGGTTCTTTGTATACCCATGCTAACCCATGCATCTCTCCCTTTGATCTTGAAGGAGGAGAATTTCAGGAACATGGAGCCTGGTGATCTAGCGGTCTGCCTCATGGCTTACAGGAAGCAGAGAAAAGGAAGAAGAAGAGAGGGGTGGGGGCACCTGGCTCGGCAAAGTGAGGAGCACCTCCCTCAAGATGAAGGGGTGGCAGGGCCTGCTGTGCACTCAGCTGAAGATCCACAGAGAGCTGTCGCTCATAGGCGCCTCTATCGGCCTATAGATGGCACCTGTCATTCCTGCAGATGACTGGGATCCAGTGTTGCCGAAGACTAGGGTACTGGTCGGTCACATATGCCACCTGCTGCAGGATTTGGTGCCATGGGGACATGGAGGGCATCCACTGGCAGTGGTCTTGAAAGTGACTATGGCGCTCAATTTTTACGCCAGTGGCCCCTTTCAGGGCTCCACAGGTGACCTGTGCAGGATCTCGCAAGCCTCCACACACAAGTGCATCCAGGAGGTCATGGATGCTATCTTCACGAAGGCACAGAGCTTTGTGCATTTCACCCAGGATCAGGAAAGCCAGGAAGCAAGAGCAGTGGAATTTGCTTAGATCTCAGATTTTCCACAGGTGTAGGCTGCCATCAACAACACTCACGTGGCACTTTGATCTCTATGCCAACAAGCAGTCAAGTATGTCAACTGCAACGGCTTCCACTCGATGAATGTTCAGCTGGGGCGCGACCACCACAGGCATATGCTGCAGGTCTGCGCATGATTCCCAGGGAGTGTCCACGACTCCTACATCCTTAGGTCTCAGGTCCCTGACATCTTCCAGGGTCCTGAGAGGCTGCAGGGTTGGCTCCTCAGGGACAAGAGCTACCCACAGAGGATGTGACAGATGATGCCTGCATGGCGGCCTCAGGCTGCAGCAAAGCAACGGTATAACGAGGCTTATGCCATGACTCGGACTTTGGTGGAGCAAACGACAGGCATTTTGAAAATGAGGTCCTGGTGTCTCGACAGGTGTGCTGGAGCATTGAAATACAGTCCCTAGAGGGTGTGGTGCATCATCGTTGCTTGCTGTGTGCTCCACAACCTGGTTCTGCAAAGCGGGGAAGACTTGGCTGAGGAGGAGGTGGAAGAGCTGCATGTATCCTCTGATGAGGAGGACATCGAAGGGGATGACGATGATGAATTCCTCGAAGGCGAGGATGCCGGCAATGAGGCCATCGCTCTGGCCAGACATGGCAGGTGCACTTGGGAGGCCCTCATAGCCTCAAGTTTCGTGGAGGATGATGACGAGATGCAGAGAGGACAGTCCTGACATCCTCACCTTGCATCTGTGGAACGTTTGACTCCTGTGTGGCTGATGGCAGCGGACACACCCTCAGTGCTCAGTTTAATATCATAGAGAAGCAGCAGAGGCCCAAATAGTTGCTAGAATCCAGAAGGGTGATGATGACATGCTGTGAGGACCACTCCATAGATCTTCACATAGCCTCTGTGAATGTCTGACTCCTGTCTGGCTGAGGGCAGCTCACTTGCGCTCTGTGATCAGGGTCATATCATGGAGACAGAGCTGTGAAGTTTTAAATGCATCTGGTCCTTTGTCAGCCTTCAGCACTTGACCCCTTCAGGAGCACAGTGTCACCGGTCACAGATGCCGAAGAGATGAGAGACCCCCACCTCAAAGATGCTGAGGGCACACACAGAGAGAATGACGGAACTCTAAGACGCCTGCCCACAACATTCTGGCAGCAATGACCAGCACCATCGAGGTGCAGGCATCACTAGTGTGTTCAGTGAGTGTGAAGCATGACCAGCACTTTGGTCTGAAGATTACAAATTGCACAAGGAAGAGGCCCTGGACTGAGACACCTGCCTTTATCTTGTGCAGGAACCAAGGTTTCACATTTGAGTGACACAAACACTGCTCATCATAACAAGGAGCCATAGGCAAGGAGACATTCTAGTGAACATTATGTATAAGTGATTAACACCTGTACCCAGGCTGTGAACAATTTGGAAGGACAACAAATCCCATCAAAAGAATTAAAACAAATGGTGTCCCTTTGAAGTGATCAGTTCCTTGTGCAGGAGATTGGATGTTACAATCCGGTTAGGGACACTTAAAAAGACATATATCTTCTTAATCTTCCTAACCCTGCCACTAGGTCTTGGTGCTCCCGCTGACATCCACTGCAGAGGTGGGGGCAGCCTGCTGACTGATACGCTTTATCTGTGATGACCTTGGCAGGCGTCATCAAGGGCTTCCAGGGTCCTCCTGTGTGGTAGTGGCACCTTCCTCGGCTTGTGGAGCTGGAGCTGCTGGCATCACAGGAAGAGGGAATTCGGATGGGCTGGACACTCCCGGAGTCACCTGGGTGGATGGCCCCGGGGTGTGCAGCTGTTGATCCTCCTCTTCATGGGTGCCTGAGAGTCACTGGCTGACTCCTTGAGGAGAAGGAGAAGCTGGAGTGAGATTGAGCTGCCCCTCAACTCTCGCATTGACACTCTTGGAGGCCAGCTATGGTGTCAGCGATGGAGTTCAGCCCGCGCAGCAGTGCAGGACCAATGTCCTGGACTAAGGCCTCCATGGCGGCTGCCATCCTACCAGTGTTGATCTTGGTGTGATGGCATGCTGGCGCCATCACCTCAGACTGAAGGCAGTCGGACTCCTCCATAGTGCCTTGCAATCTGAGGAGTGCAGCATGCATCCCTTCCTGATGTTCCTGAGCTGGCCTTTGTAGATCCAGCAACTGAGGTATGACCGAGTCCAGAGGCTCCTCATCTGACTCAGACTGAGCAGATTTCTGGCCTCCAGCAGAGCTCTGAGTGCTGGAATCCTGGGAAGTTCTTCTGTGGATCAAACAGTGCGATATCCTCACCAAATTGTGACCCCAAAGCTACTCTACAACTAGGTCCCACTGAGGTGTATGTCACTGCACTGGTGGATGATGTGGGTGTCATCAGATTCTTTTTCTGAGGAGTCTTCAAAGCTTATGTCGAGGACTTGGGTCGTAGATCCCCTTGGCTGCTTCCCTGATGTGCATGCGAAAGCAAGGAGAGATAACTAGTGCATGGCATGGGACTGCAAACAGGGGAACTGACTCACAGCATGGTTGTCTGCTGGATCCTTACTTGGTTAAACACTGGCGACCTCACCATCAGCGCAGGAATGGTCCAGATTGTCACCAGCCAGCTGAATGACACTATTTTCAAAGTCTGTGAGGGCCTTGATGTCAGGCATTCCTCCACCAGTCTGTGACCTTTCCCTTTTGTTGTGTGCCAGCTTGCCTACATGAATACAGATGGAGAGAGTGTAAGCAGGACACCTGCCAGGCCAGATGATAAGGGTGCCTGACATTTATGGGTGGTGAGTGGTGCCATGGACAGGATGAGGATATGATCTGCAGAACAGATGAAGGTGTGTGTGAGAGAGTGAATGGTGATGTCCCTTGAACTGGCAGTGAATGAGATCCCTGTGGATGTGTGATGGGTTTGTGAGCACGTGAGTTGTGAGTGATGAGAAGGGTGAGTCACTTTGGTGGAATGAAGGAGATCATTCATCCTCTTTCGACACGGTGGCTGTCCTCTTCTACAGGGTGTTGGTGCTGACCATGGCTGCCATCGCCTCCCGTGCTGGATTGGTGACCTTGCTTGCTGGTCTTTGCCCAGAGGGTGTAGAGGAATTCATGGCAGGCCTCAAAGGCGTCCAGTAGGTGCCAAAGGGAGGCGTCGTTAAATTTGGGGGCAGCATGTTCCTCCCTTTGGCAGCCATGACTTTGCAGCAGCTTCTGATACCTTAGGGAGTGCTAGCTCTGTGCAGGGGCACTCTTTATATATGGTGCCCGGATTACTGAAGGCCTGAGGAAATAGCAGGGCAGGCAAATCAGAGGCCGCCCTGCCAGCGATCTGGCATGTTTCCCGGGAATGCATTACTAATGAAGCGGGAGGTGACAGGAATGTGATGATACGGTGTGAAAACCTGCCACTGTGGCCGGAGGGTAAAACGTCCTCTTTCCCGCCTGTTACCACACTTTGTGCAAATCTGGGGCAATTCTGCCCTCAGTGTATGAATCACTCCAATCAAGCTTTCACCCCTGCTGGAGCACTGAAAGAGCTTAAATAGCCTCGCTTCTCCATATTTCACAGCCCTTGAAGATATCTGTTCTTCTAATTCTTGAGCATTGCCAATTTTGACTGCTCCACCATTGGGCTTCAGCTGCCTGGGCCTTTAGCTGTGGGATTCCTTCCCTAAACATCTCTGCCTTTCCTCCTTTAAGACACTCCTCAAAACCTACTTCTGTGACCAAGCTTTTGGTCATCTGACCTAATCCCTCCTCATGTATTGGTGCCATATTTTGTTTTATAAAACCCCTGTGAAGTGCATTGAGGCATTTTATTGCGTTGAAGGTGCTATAGAAATTCAAGTTGTTGTTGTGTATGCTGTAATAAACTGAAGAGACCACAAAGTGTTGGGATTAGCTTGTGCTCAGCTGACTAATGTTGACTGCAGCAGCAATCAGGGCACTACATCTGTGCTTAGCATTTCCTGGTTTTGCAGTTGTGGGGGGTGGTAGGGGCTGAGTGAAGGATAAGCAATGCTCCTCATCCCCAACCAGAGACTCCTGCTCTGATGTGCAAGTGTGCATGTTAGATAAGGACAGGATGGGGAGATTTGATTCAAATGTACAAAATTGTGAGGACCTGGATAGAGTGGATGGGAGGGACCTACTTACCTTGGCAGAGAGTTCAGTGTGTGTGTGTGTGTGTGTGTGTGTGTGTGTGTGTGTGTGTGTGGTGGGGGGGGGGGGGGTGAGGCATTGGTTTAAAGTGATTGGTAGAAAGATTAGAGGGGAGATTAGGGTGGTAGGGGTCTGCCTGAAAGGGTATAAAGCTCATTTAAAAGGTGTCTGGATATGCACCTCATCTTAACCTGCAGGGCACGGACCAAATGCTGGGAAGTGGGATTAGGCCGGGTGGCTCATTTTTTTGGCTGGCACAGACACAATGGGTCAAGTGCTCCCTTCCTGTGTTGTACACTTTCTATGGTTCTAAGATGGTGCATGGTTGTTATGCCTCTCAAGGTCAAATAGCCCATTGACATTAGCTTATGCTTGGGCCATGTACAAGAAAGCTGCTGTTAGCTGAGGGATTACACATTTTTCCTTCTACCCTATCTCTGAGCCTCCATTTTGGTCATTCATCACCCCCCCCGCCCCCCGCCCTTTTCCTGCCTCTGTACTTGAGTAAAACCTGTTACATTTTATTTTCAGTAGTGATGAAATGTTAACTCTGTTTCTCTCCCCACAGAGACAGCCGTGACTTTCTGTGTGACCTGCTGAGTACTTTCAACATTTTCATGTTTTTGATTTCAGATTTCCAACATCTGTAGTATATTGCTTTTATATTCTTCTGCACAGTGACTTGGAGAAGAGACAGTTTGAAGTTATTCTCTCGTGCCATTGTGTGCACATCAGGACTGAAGTGGAAGTTTTGACTGCTAGATTGGAGGGAAAGTCTTAGCACAAAAATGGGGAGTAATTTAAAAAGTAAGTGCTAGCATTAGGAATATTTCCTCCTGCCAGTACATAAAGAACGGATGAGCTGCCCATTATTTCTCAGGTTGAATTCCAAGGCCACCCCATCCACCCACCAACAACCCCCACCCCTAACTATCAGACAGAAACGTTATCCTAGTTGAACTCTTTCAACAAAAGCATGCTCCACTGAAAGTCACGGCTGTCTCTGCGCCCACCACCCCCAGCCTCCTAACAGTGGGGTTCTGCCCAAGAGTTCAATAGGGCTGGGTTGAGTTTTACCAGTATGCACTGTCGCAAGGCCCAGAGGCTGAGCTGATGGTGGTCTGGCTAAGTGCACTGTCGGGGCTCGGAAATCATGTTTGTACCAATGCTTAGAGTGACGCTGGTTAAGTTGTGTTCTGGGATGTATGGGTACAGGAGGGCGAACTTCCAAAAGAAGAAAAAATTGCAAAAAAGAATTGAAATCTGGAAAGGCTGTTCAGGCAGATGCAAGAATGGGCCAGGAAGCCAATTTCTTAAATTTACAACAACAACTTAAGTTCACGTAGCGCCTTTTAATGTAGTAAAACTTCTCACAGCAATGCCAAAGAGCGGGACATTAGGACAGATACAGTTACAGTTTACTGGGTTCTCATATCTGATCACTGCACTCCAACCCCTGCTGGAAGTATGTGTCTATGATAAGATCACTGCAATGTTCTGTCCCCGGCCCAGCCCCTACATTCAATATATTACTGACACTCAAGACTACATTTTTGGACATTTTAAACATTGATGGTATGTAGAAATTCTAGACTGTCTTCCCCTGGCAGACAGGGCCACAAGGGATTGAGCTACAGCAGGGTGGCGAGATTTCACCCTCATCTGAACTGATTACCTGCTTTCGCGGAGAATCTTGATGCTGGAACTACTTTCCTTCTCTTGCAGTTGGGCTCCAGTTCGTTTCTGTCGAGTTGTTTCACTTGCTGCTTCTGGTTCTGAAGTATACAAGGGAGACAGAAAGCATAATCAGAGCTAAAACCAAACCTTGTGACCTCTTGAGCTATTTTGTTCACCTATCTTTCTGATACTGTGGTTCATGTGTGTCAGGAGCTGGATTCACACTGTTGAAAGCAATACAATCACCATTTTAACTGCCAAAAGAGAGGTGAAATCTCTATATAATTTGCTGGCTGGATTCAAATTCTTGTAATCCTGCAGTGAAACGATATAAATTCATATGGGATCCCAGTGCAAAATAAGCAGTATTGTATCTGCCGCTTATTATACTCCCTGGCTCAAAAATCAACTTGATTCACTTAAATGAAATTGAATATCAAGTGGGGGTTTGACGGGATGATACAAAGGCACATGCCTAGAACTACTGCCCAACATGAATTTCTACCTGATTGGGCCAATGCAGTTTTGATTTTGCCAGTAGGAGAATGGAGAGTGCATTAAGTGCTTAGTATCAGATTGGCTCAGTGGATAGCATTCCTGCCTTTAAATTAGTTGGTTGTGGGCTCAAGCCTCACCCCAGGCCTTGAATTCATATTCAAGCTGGGCTAGCAGTGCAGTTGTCCACTCAGGTGTTTGTGTTAAATCACCAGGCAGGGCCTTGGTTTAAATGGATGTAAAAGATCTCATGAAAATATTCAAACAGTTGACAGTAGTCCTGCACAACATTTACCCTTCAACCAAAAACAGATAAAGTGGTTGCAAATCTCATTGCTTTTATGGGCTCCTGTGGTGCACAGAATGGCTGCTGTGTTTGCCTACTCACAAGTTATTGCACATCAGACTAATTTGTTAAAATTTGTTACATCTGAGATGTCCTATGCAAGTCTTTCTGGGGCTAGGTTGGCTGATATTCAGCTCTTCTTCTTTGATTATGCATTTTCATGTAAGGAACTCAACATTCAATAACTAATAACCTTGCACAACCTCAAAAACGTGAATGTATGCAGAATCTGGAATGTGGCTGAAATTATATCAAACAGAAGAATTACACATTGAGTTAACAAGTAAATATAAAATATATTGCAATGCATGCTGCATCAGAAGCTGTTCCTGCTGACAAAACTTGAATTGAGAACAATTATTACTAGCCCAGTAAAAACCAGAATGAAAGCTTTTGTGTGTGTAAGTAAGAGCGGGGGGGGGGGGGGGGGGGGGGGGTGTGTATGTGTGTGGGTGTGAAATCTGTATCCTGTTTGTGTGATATATTTATCTGTGCATGTGCGAAGTGGGGATTCTGGGACAATTTATGTGCAATAAATGGGATGATATTCTTTAGCTGCCATTATACCAAGGAAATTGAGGTGATGGCACATGGCCTATTACATGATACACCACCAGGTTTGAAAAGGAAGATCAGGCGTTAATGACCAGATGAAACCAAACTTGCTGCCTCAGCTGTCTTCACTCAACAGGTTAAATCTTTATTCTCCACACTGAAATTCCTTCACCTACTGCTTATTGCCACTTTGCTCTTTTGTAAGGTGCTCTGAGATTTTCTTATACATGAGGAGTGCTACATGTTTGTAAGTTGTTTTAAATGTTTAACTGATGAAATGATGGTGTGTTTGTGGAGCATTCTCAACATATTCCGGCTAAAAGGATACTGTTTCTCAATGATTCTGGAAACTACTTAAATTAAATAAAAGAAATGTACTAAACTATCATCAGCTTACGGGCAGTATGGACATTATCAACAGTGAGGAAGTTGTCAAATTCCAAGAGGAGCCGTTCAGAGATGGAAGAGAGTGCAGCCACAAAGCCCTTGGCATGTTCAAGCATACATTTCTGTGAAAATACCAAATGATAATGTTAAGAACATATATAATTGAGACAAAAGGCATATCCTAGCAGAGAGACAGGGCATTGAATAGTAAAATACTCAACAAGATGGGAATAGAACCTAGAACTCATAAGCAGATCACTCATGAGGCAATAAGATGCTCTCTGAGTGGAGTAAAAGCCACTCTTACTACTTTGAAAATACTGCACAATCTGTAGATATAATGGGGCATAATCTTGTCTTGTGTTAATGTTAACGTGCTACTGATTTGCTATAGCAAGGATGAGGTTACACCCTAACGTGTTTATCGGGTTTGTAAGGAACGAACTCATGTTTCTACAGAGAATGTATAGATGCTCATTACTTGTGTTTTTCTTTATTCATTTATGGGATGTGGGCATCACTGGCTAGGCCAGCATTTGTTGCGCATCCCTAATTGCCCTTGAGAAGGTGGTGGTGAGCCACCTTCTTGAACTGTTGCAGTCCATGTGCTGTAGATACACTCACAGTGCTGTTAGGGAGGGTGTTCCAGGATTTTGACCCAGTGACAGTGAAGGAACAGTGATATATTTCCAAGTCAGGATGTTGTATAGCTTGGAAGGTAACTTCTAGGCAATGGTGTTTCCATGTGTCTGCTGCCCTTGGTCTTCTAGATGGTAGGGGTTGTGGGTTTGGAAGGTGCTGTCTAAGGAGCCTAGGTGAGTTTCTGCAGTGTATCTTGTAGATGGTACACACTGCTGCAACTGTGCGTCGATGGTGGAGGGAGTGAATGTTTATGGTAACGTATATATGTAGCTTGGGTCTCAAATTTATGTGGGAGTGGGGAATGGGGGGTGGGGGTCATTGCAATTGCTTCAGCATTATTGGGGCAAATATACAAACATATGAATTAGGAGCAGAAGTCCATTTGACCCCTTAAGCCTGCTCTGTCATTCAATATGATCATGGCTGATCTGATTGTGGCCTCAACGCCACTTTCCCACCTATCACTTTGACTCTCTTGTTAGAAAAGACTATGTCTACCTCTGTCTTAAAAATATTCAATGACCCTGCCTCTACCACTCTCTAGGGAAGAGAGCTCTACAGACTCACTAAAGGGAGACAGAATATCAGTGGGGATCCTGATCACTATTAAGTGGCCCATGGAAGGAGTATTTGTGGGTGTCAGGTGACCATAGAATTAAGATTGGCAGTGATGCCCTCTATAGTTGAGTAGCTCACAACCGCTTCATGTCTATACTCACAGATAAAGAATGGTGGGGTGGGCTTGCAACACCAATGGAATTTACCTTGGCAAAACAAGGCATTGTTATTTAAAGGGGAGGTAAAAATCAGGAAAAGAAATTTTTAAACTTGTTCTGCATTTTATTCCAAACTGAAGATATTGGCTGGGAATTTTCTGAACTGTTCCTGTTCAGCTAGTTTTCACTGTTATTTATGTTGGGACTAAAGTAGAGTGTTTGTTTCATAAAACAGACTTACAGAGCTCCAGTGGTGTCGTTCATTGTAAGACGAATGCTGTTTTAGAAGAACAAAGATTTCTGCTTTGTAAGGCAAGATTCTGGAGACATGCACATCTTGACATTCTTCCACCCTGTGCCTTCTTGATGAGCACAGTGGATCCCAAAGTGTGTTGCAACTCTCCAGGACTCTCAGTGCCTGAATTTGCTTAGCGCCTGCTCATCTGCTTATCAGAGTGTGGTTCCTGACTCTAAAGACATACTGACAGCCTGGGTTCCCCACATTTGCCTCACTTCCCTCCATCCTCTCTCTCCTTTGCTTATCCCCCATCCCTTTGCTTTGTTTCCCCTGTACCTCTCTTTTGTCCACATTTTGTCCACATGTCCTTCATCTGCTAGGCTTCCTTCTCCTCTTGGGCCTACCTGTGGACTGGTTTGGTGGCTGAGACAATGGGATTTGGTCAGGGCCTGCACTTAAAGCTTCATTGTGATGCTTGATTGGTGTCTGAAGCTTGCCCGTTTATTGTAAATGAGGGGTCAGGCCCAGTTTCAATCAGACCTCAAGCCACTGGGAACCGGAATGGGAAGCAATCTCTTCACTGACTGACTGTCAGTTTTGGGAACATGTCTAATTTCTTGGCGTATTTCTCCTCTCTCTCTCTCTCACACATACACACACACACACACACACACACACACACACAGAGTTATCAGTAATTAGAATCTTTACATTGTCTATTAATTTTCACTGCTTTTTCAGCCATTGTCCACCTGCTATCAGGAACTCACTTCCCAAAATCCCATCATCCTGTTACCTCCCTTTCATCCTATTAACCAGACTTTCACCATAACCATCTCATGGACACACTGTTCTTACAGAGAAACAGTTTCATGGGTGCGAGTAGCCCTTCATGAGCTCACTCTTTATATGATTAACAGTGAGAGGTTTGGCTGATTTTTATCCCTCCTACCTTGCCTGGAACTAAGGCCAATTATAACAGCACAACTGCTCCCGCAGCTGAGACCTGGGGCTTGATTTTCAATTCTGGGTCAGGAACCCAATGCTCAGATAATTTCCAAGTCTTGACCCCCCATGCTGTAATTGTGTTACACGTGTGATGCAGTCTTCAAATGTAAATGCATTAATCGGACTAGCGGTGTGCTTAGTGCCTAATTATTGGCGCCGACTGCTGCTAGGAGGGGGGAACTGCCTGCAGAGCATGATCATCAAAGACGGATGGCAGCCATGATGGGGCCTGTTGCTGCCTTGCAGAAGAGAGGAGGCAGCACCTCAAAGGACCAGCAGCCTCAACACGCACAAATAGGGCCAAACAGCCAATTTGAAAGTAAGGCACAAGACCCGATGCAAAGTTCCTCAGCTCCCAAATTTTTTGCCATCAAAATAACCTTTAATTTTTGCCCACGTTGAATCTGACAGCTATACACTAATGTGCATGTTAGTAGCTTACGAATGGATGTCTGCTAAAATTGGTGAAAAAGAATTGTTGAGTGTTAGGGGACTGTTCAATATTGGGAATTTTCACTGTTGTCTTGCCTTCTGGTTCTCTGCATTGCTATTGATCGCTGCAGCCTCAGCATCCTGCCTTTCTTCCTCCTCTTTGCACAGGCTCAGCAGCATCTCCAGGTTATTGGGATGACCCAAAATTGGGCGCAACCTGCGTTTGTTTTCAGTCTAATGAGAAGAAATATAACAGGGGAAAATGAGCACTATATAATGCACACAGGGCACGTCCTATTATTCCATTTGTAATGCATTCTAGCTTATGTCTTATCCTTGTTTTGTGAGCTCACCAAAGAAAGTGAAATTAAACACTAACGATCTAAGTATAGATACCACGAAACAATAATTTTAAAAAGTCTGAAGACCATGACAAAAAATCCAAATCACAGCTCTCATCATAACCACACTTTGTTCAGAATAGTTAGGTACTTGTTTGACCGGCACAGACTCGATGGGCCAAAGGGTCTTTTTCAGTGCTGTAGACCTCTATGACTATGACTCTATCTTGGGAGAATTCTACGTTGAGTATCTTGGAGGGTTAAGGATTAATAATCAAATTTTCTTGCACTTTGCAAGCTACAGCCTTCTTCAAAATTGTGCCAGGAGATCTTTTTATGTCTACCTGAAAGTGCAGATGGGGTCTCAGTTTAACATTTCATCCAAAAGACAGCACCACTGACAGTTCAGCTTTCCTTCAGGAATTGCACTGGAGTGTTAAAAAATCCACTCTATCATAAATGTGTGCGTGAGTGGATGTGGAAGCTAAGATTGGGGTAATAATAGCCCTCCACAAGCGCCCTGACTGAGAAGCATAACAGAAAAACACAATCAAGCATCAACAACAGAAAAGGGGCAACAAGCAATGCTACGTTTTTTATACATATAGATTTTTTTCTGTTTTGCTGTTTTACCTTAGCGTTCTCTAGTTGCTGTAGTTTCTTCCTGAATGTGGAGCGTTTTTCTGCCAAGGCCTTTGTGATAAAATCCATGTGTTGCTTGAGAATATTGTTGATTAGGAAAGGAGGTACAGAGGAGACCAACTCCTCAAACACCTTCAACTGCTCTCTGAACTCTGAAAAAATAATAATTCTCTATAGAGACTAAATGAAGGTTGTAATGTCTGCTATGGTGAAAAAGGAAACCTTATTGTAGTTATCAAAATTTGATGGGATGCATATTGTTGAATCCAAACAAACTGCCTGATTATCAGTAATTGTGCAACCGGGGCCACAGACTCAAGCTTAGAAGAGGAATGGTGGACAGATTGTTTGGTGGCGAATTTCCATTGGGATTCTCTCCCACTCATCCCCCGGAACTGTTCATACCATTTTTCAAGGGTTTCCAAGATGAGTGTGAGAGCTGCTATGAAAATTCAATCCACTCGTCTTTAACTATTTTACATTGGGGCCGGAGGGTGAAGGTGGAGGACAAACTAGCCAGGGAGAGAATGGAGGTGGATAATATTGGTGGATCCATGAGCGGATACTTGGAGGACTCCAGAGGCAACGGTGGGAGAGTGAGAAGAGATGCCATTGCAACTGCTTGTCTGGATACCACTGGACAGATAAGAATGGAATCATTTGGAGGCCCACCCAGCTGGACGACGGACGAGAGGCGTTGGAGGAGGGTGATGTGGCTAACCTTGTCACAGGCTGCAGATATTTCACAAAGATCAGAACATCAGACAGCATCTGTGGAGAGAAACAGAGTTAATGTTTCAGGTCAAGATGACCTTTCTTCAGTTCTGAAAGGTCAAATCAACTTGAAACATGAACCCTAATTCTTTTCACAGATGCTGCCTGACCTGCTGAGGTTTTCCAACAGATTTTTTTTTATTTCAGATTTCCAGCATTTGCAATATTTTGCTTGTGTAAACAATGATCAATCTTGTTACAGTTACAACTTTTGGAAAATTTTCTTTGGAATTGATGTTCAGGCATGTATCCAATGTTTTGAAATTTGCTCCTTCCTCCAAGGTGAACAGCAGGGGCAAGAGAAAGAAAAAAATGGATAAGGAGAATATTTCAACTTACTCAGAGAAAATGATTGAATGAACATGTTAATTTTGATATTAAAGAAGTAAATGATAGCAATCCAAGAGAGGATGGGAAAGCAGTGAAGCTGAACAGAGGTAAATGATTTACATTTTTGTAACATTGCATAATATTTGTGAAATATTTTATGATAAAGCTATTTCTGACATTTCAGTACCATAGGTGGTCTGTGTTAAATTACTGGACCTCAGCCAAGGTGAAGCTGAGACCCTTACTATTCCTGAGCTAGGATAAGTAACAATCAGTGGGAATTTTTGTTCCTTACTCCTGATGGAGAGCATAACTGTCAGCATTGAGTGAGAGCATGCCCACAGTCCACAGTAGCTCTGGCTAAGTATTTATTTGTATACTTTGTTAAATTATATTGATGAAGTTTTAATTTAAAACTTTTCATTACCTTGCAGACAGTTACTGTGATAGACATCAGCCTGAGCTTGATACGATAGCATCTTCTGAGTCAGATCATCTGCACATTGTTCAAAAGTGTCCTTCAGGTATTCAGATCTGTAGATTGGATGTCGGTCCTTCTTTTTGTAAAAGTCCTAATACGGATAAGAAATGGCATACTTTCTTTAATGACTGTTTTTGAGTCCACAGAAACAGGAGGAATGATATGTATGAAATTGTTGGGTGTTATACAGATACCATGGTGAGAGGAGAGAAGTCACAGGACATATAGGTAAAAATAAATCATATATCCAGTGGGTTGCCAACCCACTGAAGATCTATATCCAGAAGGCTGCTGTGTGCAGCCCTGGAGAAAAATCATAGGGCATTAAAAAAAGATTTTTTTGTCATTTTTTTTGAACACTTTTTACCATGTATAAAAATATTGAAAATGGAAGAGAGGCTGTTTGGCTGAGAGTCAATCATCATCCAATTGGGTAATGAGTCTTTTTGCTTTCCAATTGGCGTAGGGAGGCAGAGCGTCACAAGGATGGCTGTATTGGCTGAATAATGGCTGGAGTGTGTGGGCTAGTCATGTGATGAAACCTCCAGGAATACATTTAATCACAGTTTGCAACCCTAATCCAGTAAGGTCACCTTAATAACAAGATGAGGATCAAAAAAGCACTTCAAAGATCAAGATTGCTCCTTCCATACGCTGAGGACCATACCCCATCTACTTTATCTGTTCTACATCCGTATTCTATTCTAAAAGGCATTTGTGGCCCTTGGCAGTAGCCCATGATTTTAACACTGAGCCTAGAGGAGCACTCCTGCAACTTTTTGTCATCCCTTTAAAGAATGCTAGTTGGGCTGCATATGTATGCATTGGACTTGATGCCTGTTTCTGGCGTGGGCTCTGGACACCCATTGCCCCATTGCTTTGGTTATACCAATATTGTGGGTGGCAGTCGTCAATGACTTGCAATGAACACATATGTCCCTGTGTGCCATATTGGAAATTTAAATGCCCATTCAGCACATAAGAAACAGGCTACGTGTCATCAAAGTTCTAGGTCTTACCAGGCTATCACATTAAGAAAGGCCACTTAGACAAAGTACTGAAACACTGTTAGCATGCTGCTGAAGGGGAAGGCCAGGGAAAAACTCACAAGGAGGAAGGGAGGTTATTTAAAAAACCCTGAACTTAGCAGAACAAGTTTGAGGTGTTGCACGGTCTACCCTGTTCCTTTAGTACAACACATTATCTAAATTGTTGAGAACAATGTATAATTTTTAAGTTGAATAGGTATATTTGTGAGAAAGTCAGAGAAGAGTTCAGTGTGTGTCAGGGAGAGAAGACAGGATTTTAAGTTCTCCGATAAGAAATACTATAAGGCTACCGGGAGAATGAGCTAAGGGAACTTATGTGTGCTCCACAGTTGAAGTAATAGTGTGTTTAGAGTGCGGTTTTGGGTGTTTCAGGGAGAGATATGAGTTGGGTGAAAAGTATTGAGTCAATGCTCAGGTTTCACCGGAAGAAAACTATCTGCAACTGTGCCAGTATCAAGCGAGAAGTCTTTGTATCAAGATAGTGGTAAAAAAATCTTCACTGGTTTATGAACGGAATTTTACAGCCCCATTTTGGCTGGAGCAGGGCAATAAAATGCGGTGAACCGTTCAAAAGTCCATTGACTTCAGCGGGATTGTAAAATCCCGCCAGCATAAAATTCTGCCCTATCTGTCTGTAATGATATTGCTGGGGTGAGGGAATAGTAACTATCTGAATCATCTTCTTGTGTTTGTATTGAGATTTTTCCAACCTTTTTTGTCTGGTGTAATATAGTTCATTTTTTCTTGTTTAATAAATATTTTATTCTTTGTGTTAAAAGTTTATCACCAGACTCCTGTGAATTTGTTCAGTAACTTTCTGCCTTGGTTTAAAAATAAAGGTTAGGATCCATCTAATCAGGTTTCACTCTGGGATCTGACTTGCCCAGTATTAACATCAGCTGGAATCATAATAAGATGATTATTGCAAATGAGAGATCATGGCAAAATGTTCATCTCTTGTATGCCAGCTAAAGAACAGGATAATTGCTCACCTCAGCAACTGCCAGTAAAGCATTAGTGTTCTCCCACAAAATGAATTTTATGATTCCTTTAAAATGGCTGAAAAAGACAAATGGTTCATATTAAAGTTTCACACATAATCGCTCTGGGGCTGAAGTTTCAGTGGTGGGAGCGGGGGGAGGGTTGGTGGAGTTGTGACTAGAATGATGACCAGTGCCTCATGGGTGTTCACTGGGAATTCCTATTGGACGTGGGCAAAAGTTCCATCTGTTCCTTTAAGGTCTGATAGAAACATAGATGTTACCAAGGAGGTGATGATAGTGGAATTTACCATGGCTCCCTCCTCTTCTGCCCTGAAAAACCTTAACAAAGGCAAGATAACAACATCTGGATGAGTGGAGCAGTATAAATGGGTCCCACAGGGTTGTTCTAGGCCACAACTGCATTAGATTACAGGAAGCAACCTGGAAACCGTGCTCTTACAAAGGCAAGCAATTCTTCAGACATGCCCCCAACCCACTTCCCCCCGCTACCCCCATCCCCCCCCCCCCAACACCACCACCACCACCCCACCACACTGGGTGCCTCAGATATTGACACTGGCTTCTATTTTATGTAACAAACTTGACTCTGGAAACTCCTCCCACCATTGTGCACAATTCCTGCATCATTATAGTTATGGGGCCAGAGAAGGAGGCCAATGTTTTTTCATTAGGCTGTTTCAAAGATGGCCTGTTCTGACTGGTCCACTTCATCACAAAGCTCTTTGGCTGGACTAAGAGAATGTTTCTTGCGGTAAAAGATTACTAACCCTCCTCCAAGCAGATCCAATTTTAGCTGATTGTTAAATAGTGCATATAGAATTTCTGTATATTTGCTCATCCATTATCTCAGGTGGTTGCTGGGAGCAACTTTGTTATAAAAAACCACTAGGGCTGATTTTATGTCCACCCTGTTGTGAACCTGTTGAGGGTTATAAAGGCAATCGGATGATTTGTGAAGTGTGCCCTCCCACCGCCATTTTATTCCCTGTTTTTAGTTGTGATAAAGTCGTCCACCACAGGCAGGAAGGGGTCTCGCTAAAATGTAAAAGTCACACTTTGATGATATTCAGATCACATGATAATTTAACTCAAAATCATGGGACTCATGGGAACTCAGTGGCTCAGTGTGTCAGAGTCACTGAAGCAGTAAATAAAAGGGCACACAGCCATAGCTCAGCACATCATAGCATTGTTTTACCATCTGGATGCCCAGAAGGATTTCCAGCTTCCAGATTGCTTTTTTTCTCTCACTTTTTAAACGGATCTCCCCAAACCCCTATCCATCCCATAAGCTTTAGCAGCTTATCTAGGGTGCTCGAATTGCTTTTGAATGGTGGAACATTTGGAGGATGATGGGCAGCTGCCTCAATAATCACATTAGTTGTAGCTGCACTATTAAAAAATGGCAGGTGAGGTGGTGCTGCTTGTAGGAGGCCATACTCAGCAGATAGGTTACACGGGCTGAGAGTCACTTTCTTGGACCTATCTAGGCAGGTTACTGCAGACCCCTGGTTCCTTCATCACCAGCGGGGAATGCTTTGCCAATTACTGTCAAAGCCTGCTACAGAGGACATCAGCCAGTCTGCAGTACACAGCAGTATTAAGCAGGTCACCAATGCCCTCCTTGCAATGCCTGACCATTACATCTCATTCCTCACTCATTGCAGGGAGTTGCAACTGTGACCAGCTTGTCCTGTGTGCAGGGCACCACTGACTGCACACATGCTGCTACCAAGACACAATACAAGCCAGCAATATTCAACAGTAGTAAAGGCTACTACATCATCAATGTGCAGCTAGTGCCTGCTCATACAAAAACAAGATTTTTCAAGATTCTGGAAAGTACCCAGGCAGTTACCATGTCACATTTATCCCAAGACAGTTTACAATCCCCCCATATTCCTCTCTCCCAGAAAGGTGGCAGGATGGCTGCAGGGGACACAAGACATGTGGCTCATGACACTCCTTGCAAACCCCATCACATCTCAGAAATACAGGCATAATTCAAAAGCAGGGGACCACCATGATCATGGCTGCATACACTACGGATGCTAGCGCAGAAATTCATAAGTCAACATGGTTTGGGGGTTCGCATAAGACCCATGAAGGTCCATGAAGTCTCCATATCATGGGAGGGAATTACATACCTCACTTCAGAAATGCACCATACAGTGATCAATAAAGGTACTTCATCCCATTTAGATAACATTTATACAGACACAGAGGCTGCTATTAAATCACACTCCAGAGCAAAATGTCAAACGTGATAAAGGTAATTTATTTAGTTGCAGACATAATAGTCTTCCATTCATTTCTCATCCAAGTGAGCTACCAATAGTGCTTTTCATTAACGAAGGTATACCAGCTGTACTACTTCTATGAAGTGCTCCATTAGAGCTGGTGAAAACCTGTTCTTCCTCATGCTGGGATCCTTGAGATGATTGTGGCTGGTGACTTCAGGGTACCCGATTGAGCCAGTGAGAGTCCAGCTGCATTTTGCCACACCTCAGTTGCTACAGGGACTGTCTGGCCCAGCTGTGAGCGGCACATTGACAGCTATTGGCAGAAGATGTGGCAAAGGAGGAGATGTGCTGGCATCCTGAGGGAAAGAGAGAGACCGAGAGAGAAACAAGTGCCCTGGCCCTGGCCAATTGCGCTCTCATCCAAATTCTTACAAACTCAGAGCTACAACTTTTGAACAATAGATGACCCAAATTTCACAGTCAGCGGCAAAGCAATGATGCTCGAAGCTGACCCCGAAGAAAGTTGAATACAAAGATCTAGCAATCTCTGTGGCATGGATTTCTCCTTTCTTAATGTCAAGTTGAATCTGGTGCCAAGTCCAGCCATTCAGCAACAGTCATTAAGTAGAATGGGCAGCCAATCACATTGAAGTATTCTCACAGACAGCAAACCAGGAAGTAAAATGTGTGCTTATATCCTTCCCTTTAAATTTTGGGGATAGAGAAATACATGATTGGGACATAAGTTACTGAAATATCAAAAAAAACTTTAAAAAATATATATATTTTAAAAGGGTGAATTTTTATTATCATAATGGAAAAGTTGGACATTCCAGAAAAATATAGGCTGGGATTTTCTGGCCCCGTTGTGGGTGGGACCCACCGCGGGAGAGGCAGTGCCCTAGCCAGAAATCCATTGACTGGCAGCGGGACCAGAAGATCGCTGCGGCGGGCCGGTGTGGAAAATCCCGCCAATAGTTTTTCAGGTAGAATGAGGTTACTCAGAAGTGATTATTAACTTAGTACACTGTTAAAAACCCAGTTAAACCTTACTCAAAAAAGTGTAACTTGTTCAAGGTTTTCTATAGCGAGACTAATAGTGTCAAAGGCAAGTTCTTGTTAGTTCAATGATTTCTACTTATTGCAGTCTAGATGGGGAGCGTAGGGGAGGTGGATTTCAACTGTGCACCCTATGGGGAAGAGTAGAATTACTAATGGTAACTTCTAGATTTCCATGTTTAACTGCGTATGTGCAGACTCCAGGTGTTGATGTCTGTTTCAAAAGAGTAATGATAGCAAACAGTGTCCGTATTGCAGTTATTTTTACCATTAAATCTGGGCTATTCAGATAGTGTGTCACATATTATAGGGAATCTCACTGTAATATGCTACAGGTGGCGAAATCCTACTAAGCAGCATTCTAGTGTGAAACTTGCCATGTTATCCTTTGAGTGTGTCTTAATAACAGAAAGCAATTACTTTATAATCATTTATAACAAAAGAAAGTACATCACAGGCATCTAAAAAAATTAGCTTGAAAATTTACATACTCAGGTACTTCTGCTGGTTCGTCAAAAACTTGATACTTTGCCTCCAAACGGTTTACCTTGTAGTATTTGACTGCACTAGAAAGATAAAAATGCTTAGTTGTGCTTCTTATCTGACAGCTGATTGACCCTAGAGATATCAAGGACAACATGCAGTCAAAATATTTGACAAACAAATCCAAAAAAGTGAATTTGAAATTAAATCATAAGTTATTGATGGTGCTGCACTTCTGCATGGTACGGAGCCTATAAAATAAAAGGCAATTTTGTGAATTCATCAATTCATATTAATAATTTTTTCAATTTCATTAGGAGATTCTGGTAAATTTCACCTCTCTGTGCAGCTAATGCAAAAGGTACGCTTCAGTTTAGAAGGACATACTTGCTAAAGCAATAGTTCCATCCAGGTCAAGGAAGGAAACATTTTTGTGCTAATACCCAGCATCTAACTGAAATCCCAAATGAAAGGCTTAAATTTATATAGTAACATGATGCTGACATATCTCAAAGCATTTCACGCAAACAATTATTTTGGGAATGATTGACTTGTTATGCAGAATACAATGTTTATCCCATGGAGACATGGAAGACTAGTGGCATAGGGTCAGTAAACGACTGCCTGCTGGCACCATTTCTCTTCTGTTTTGTACTGGTTCTAGGGTGGGCAAAGGCAGCAAGCTGAACTGAAGATTTTTAACCCTGGGGATGGGTTTCTGATTGTAATGAGTGTCAGACACCTGGCTGACCAAACAATGTTCATCGTCTCTGCTGCATTTATCACGCACTGATGAAAATGATTTAAGCAATTTCACTTGTGACGTTGAAATCAGGACACATTAGAGAAAATTAGAATGCCCTGGTGGTACATATTTTGCAATATCAGACTTTTGTTCAGTATTTTTGTTTATAACTTTGACAGAGGAGCTTAATTCACAGCTGCATTGCAGAACTCTTCAAGAATTGTTTCTTTTCCATAAGGTATCAGTCACCATTAACAAAGTTTGACATCTTTTAGTTAAAAATTAACAATGAGAAACAAAACATGTTCTGTGTGTGAGTCAGTACTCAGAAAATTATTTTTGGGATAGGCTGCTCCACCAGCTTAAATAAAGGTACTGCATTAAAAATGTGCAATCTTTTCACTTTATTATTCTTTACTAGTTATAAAAGATACTGGAGATGAGAATGGGATGAGGGTAGAAGGCTATTTGACTGGGGGGGCGGGGAGGGGTGCGGTTGGTGACTGGAGGTCACATGATGAAACCTCCAGGCACACACCCAAACTCAGTTGGCAGCCCTAGCCTAAGCAGATCTTCCCTTGTAAGGCAAAACAGTGCGTTGTCAACTCACCTAGGCTAAAATAATTCTTTTTTTGGCTGTCTTCAGCTCCCATACTTCTAAAGAAGCTAACCAATACCCACTGAGATGAATTACTTTGTTCTGATAAATGTTTGGAGCCTTCAATGGGTATCGCACCAGGTTCAGATGAATGAAGAGAGTAATTTTTTCCAGCAAAGTCTTAGAACAGTCCCTGAAACACTCCTTCAATGTTAAGGCAATGGGATAGAGAAAGAAGAGCCAGCCCTTCCTCCCCCACCACCCAGCGACCTAAATTTAAAGGTGCAGTCTAAACGAGAGGAATGAATGGAAATTTAAAGACTAGACAAGCTAAAATAGAAACTTAAAGATTTAACTGTGATGAAAACGGTTTGAGCACCAGTTTACTTTTACAGACCTGGGTGTTGATCCAGTCTTTTGCCCTTTGGAGGACATACCCGGAGAGCGCACAACTTGGGAACCAGAAGAGGATGACATTCGAGAACCTGTTGAAGTGAATGAAGAACAATATTATTTTCAATGAAACTACTGCTAACATTCCATACACCTACTGATATTTCTGGTAGTGTTCTTTGTTATTCTACACACACAGAAGTATACTAAATTTCAATCAGCTGCTTCAATGGCCCAATGTAGGGTTTAGTTGCGAAACATGATATAGGGTGAGCCTTACAAATCAAAAGTTCAATTCCCAATCTGTGATATGTTAACTGATCTAAACTGTGATGGTGACAAGAAAATTATAATTAGTCTCAATGGGCTAGATTTTCATCCTAGAGGGAGGTAGATGGAGTAAGGAAATTTCTGGTTGGCGTGTTCACCTCAGGAGAAGGTGCTGGCAAAAGCAGGATTTTCGCTCAGAGGTGCTAATTGGAATCAGGCCTAACGAAACAGTTAGGAGGCAGCCACAGGGGCTGCCAGTTGCCAAGGCGGGCTGATTAAACTGCCCCACTTGGTGCTCTGAGACTTTGTTCCAGTTGGTTTATTGAATATTAGGCCCTCTAGCCCTCACACCCAGTCCTCATTCCACATCCATGCCAACTCAAACCCTATACCCACCTCATGGCTCCTCATATCTTTCATGCCAAACTATGCTGCTTTAATTGCCCTACAATTGCCTCTCACACTGTCCATGCTAACTTCTGCCTCTCCATACACTCCAATGGCCTTCATACCCCCATGCCAAGTTATCTCCCCTCCCACCTACTAGGGCCCCTATACAAAGCCTTGGCATATCCATGCTCAGAGGTCAATAAACATTGATCTCTGCAATCAATCTCTTGGAGAATCAGAGCTGTCAATCAAGCGATAGAATCACTTCCATCAAGTGATGGAACATTTTCCACTTCCTTGGATGAATGCAGCTCCAACAACACTCACAAAGCTCAACATCATCCAGGATAAAGCTGCCTGCTTGATTTGCACTGCATCCACAAACATTCACTCCCTCCACAGCACCTTCCAAAACCACAACCGCTACCATCTAGAAGGACAAGGGCAGCAGACACATGGGAACACTACCACTTGGAAATTCCCCTCCAAGCCACACACCATCCTGCCTTGGAAATATATCACCGTCCCTTCACTGTCACTGGGTCAAAACTCTGGAATTTCCTCCCTAACAGCACCATGGGTGTACCTACATCACATGGACTGCAGTGGTTCAAGAAGGCAGCTCACCACCACCTTCTCAATGGCAATTAGGGATGGGCAATAAATGCTGACCTAGCCAACGATGCCCACATCTCATGAATTGATAATAAAAGCAATGTTTCCCTGGGATGCAACTGTTTTAACAAAAATAATGGATGTCTGGGTTCTCAGCCAAGCCTCATTATGTATGCTTTGTTGAGAGCCCAGGCATCCATTACTCTTGCTGAAACAGCTGCGCCCCAGGAAAATACATTGCTTGATTGACAGCTCTGGCTCCCTGATCTCTGTGGTCAATTTCACAAGGTTTATTCACACAAGGTTAAATTGTTTCAAGGGTTTGTTGGTGGTTTCAAGGGTTTGTGGCTTCTGTAGTTGATACTTTAAAGGGTCTGGATGACTGACATTTTTATTGCCTTACAGTGAAATGACATGTTTTTAATATGGTGGAAAGCTGTGAATAAATTAGATTTTTAAAGCCTTTTTTACACATGCTACTTTTGCTAAAGGGTTCATTAATTTTATACAGTATATAGTGGATCAATGAGCATGAATCACCATAGCTTGGCCTAGTGCGTATGTGGGGCCATGGGGGTTGGGGGCATAGCTTAGCATTGGGGGTACAATGGGCCATAGGGGTGTGGGTGGGTGGGCCTTATCTTGGCACGGGGGCAAGAGGAGGACCTCTTGAAAACACATTTTAAAAGGTCCGCTCATACAGATTAGGGTTCACAACTTTTCTGCAGGGCTGTGAACCGCGACTCTAAAAACCTGGCCCCATGTCATGAAGGTTGCAGAGGAGTGGGACTTGCCTATTCCTGTTTGGAGCCGCCAGGTCGGCACTGCTGAGTGAGGGCTTTTGCCAGGAACCAGCCCGCATCTTTAAAGACACTCCTGAAATTCAGACGCCCCGAGAATGGAGTCGGGAATCTTGGAATTGTGACCTGCCCACCATTTTTAAAGGGCTCCTGAATCACCCTGACTCAATTAAAATTCAACCCAAAGTCGCTGGAGAAAGATTAGACAGGGTTTCCATTTCTGATTGGGATTTAGAGACCTTTGCTGGGCAGTGTTTGGGTAAGGCTAGGATAGGGTTGGGTTGCAATGCATATCCTTGGGTGTGGATGGGCAAGGAGGGGAGATAAGGAAAGAAAATTGGAAAAGGAGAAAAGGCATATGTAGTAGCTGAAGGTATAGTCTCTCCTACTGTCCAACAGGGGTCACGTGATGTTCTTGGAGGCTCCAACCAATCAGCCCTAAGACCGTGTAATCTAGGGACGAGGCTTCCTGTTGAGGATCTTGTTCAAGCATGCAGCATCTGAAAAGTTCTCTGTAATAAAGTTTATCTGTTTCTTGTTGAAACCTATCCGGTACATCAAGTCATTAGACATAATTTGAAAATTTCTGGGCAATTGACTAGCAAATGTGACACATTTCATTGACACACTCAGGAACCATTCATTCCAGTGGAAGATGTAGTCAAATCCTATAACAAAAAGCAGCAATAAAACAAGCTTGTTATGAAAATCAAGCTTATTTAATGACACATTTTGTTTTGCAGAGTTGGCAACCCTCCAGTAATTCACATTCTTCATGTATTAGCTTCAACAGTATCAGCGGCATATTTTAATTTGGGTGTTGTTAAGCCAAGCTCCTACCTGATATCCACACGTAGATACTGTTTAGATGGAGGCACTGGGCAATTGACTTATTTTTTGTTCCGTAGAACCATAGAAAAATTACAGCACAGAAGGAGCCATTCGTCCATGCCAGCCCGAGGACACCCAGGTGCCCTTTCTAATCCCATCTTCCTGCACCCGGCCCATAGCCCTGCAGCTTACAGCACTTAAGATGTACAGAGGTCAAATATGGTGGTGCGTTATCACCGCTTCTTTAATCTACAGATGGTAGCAACCCTTGCTCTGTATTTTTCGATAGGGGAAATAGGAATAAACTCAATTTGCTGCCCAGCCACTACCTCTTTTGCTCACTATGTGAGTGGCATTGGAAATGCAAAGGATTCTGCTATGTCATACCTCTAACTGTAGATTGTTCATCAGCTGTCTCAGGCTCTACTTCAGGCAACACTTCTGATTTATGGGTGCTGCGGGTTACAGACAATACAGGATTATTATATATTTAATACCAGACACAAAATTGTGGCATTGAATTACAAAAGTTTAATGTTTGATGCAACAGACCTGTGCCAACTATTTGAAGAGTCCACTCACTTAGTTCTGTTCCAGTGCCACTCCCCATTCCCTATTACATTTTTCTTTTTCTAAATATTTCTAATTATGTATTCATTTCCCTTCTAAAATCTATTATGGAATCTGCTTCTACTGCTCTTTCTGATAGGTCACTACATATCCTGACAACTCTTTGCCTGGGGGGAATTTATTTGCATAGCACCACTCCTAGAAGTTCTAGACACTTAGGTCAATTCCCCAGATCCGTGCTGGCTTCCTCATTGATATCATTGAAGAACATTGTATGGGCCTCAGAAATAATGGCCCACATGCTGTCTGCCCCTGGGGAATTGATGTAGACCAAGTATGGATGCTCAAAACGTCACAATGTGGATGAGCTTTTCCCTCAAATTCTTCGAATCTGTGCTGGGAATTTGCATTTTTAGATAAATAAAGAGATTTGAATTTCAAAGGAATCTTACTCTGTTTAAAATGAGCTAGGTAAGCAAGGCTAAGGAATGTGTTTATTTTTCCCAAAGATTACTAACAATATATTGGCAACATGAAAGTTTTTATATTATGAGGAAGATACATTTTCAAAGACATATGGAATAATAGAATTTACATATTAAAAAGAGAGAAGCATATATAAAGGACAATGAAAGGCTATGCATTTGAAGGCCATGTTAGATCTAACAGAAGTGTATGAAATAGCCATAATGAAGCCTCCAGCATTTGTGCATAAGTCTGCTGTACAAGAAAACTGAAATTGGGGAAAAGTCATTTGGAATTCCACTGTCAAGTATTGTGTTCACTTGCCGATTCTGTTTTAAATCTAAAATCTAGTCTAGGCTGTTGCTTTAAAGGGGGTGTAACTGAGGGTCAGGGTAATTAGGAATTTTAGGGGTAATTATAGTAGAAATAATTATGTATGCGCTTGAAATCTTTTATATTTTGTTAATAAATATTTTAAACTAATTTTTAAAATCTCCAAAGGTCTTGGTGGACTTATTACTTTTGAATTCAGTGCACACATCTTATAATAAATACAAATCACAAAATGGTTATGATAGCGCAAACAAGTTTCCCTTGTGGATTTGGTCTGCCTGTCACACATAGTCTGCCTCGTCATAACACCCACTGTAAAACTGCTACCAGGTCGGGGCAGGCGGGAATCCTGCCCATGCAATTTCACGCTCCCCCTCCCCTCCACCTCAGAACCCATGGAGGGGAGCTGCCTCAGGGAGCTGAAGATTTGTGAAATCAAAAATAATAAACTTACCAATGTTAGAAACATGTCCCCTCATGCAACTCTGTCACGTGAGCAGGGAGATGTTACGAATGAAATTTTAAAATTTTTATTTAATTTTTAATTGCTGTTGGAAATCTCATCCTGCCCGCGGATGAGGTTTCCTGAAAAATCCAAAGGGCGTTTGGCCCTTTCACCTCCCCTCCAACTGTAAAGTTGGACAGGCAGCGAAAAATTTCATTCAATTATAACTTTATTGGCCTTAATAGATCTGTTAATTGTCGGCGGGCACGCTGCCGACTCCTACTCGTGCCCGTCCACCGAAATATCGGGCGTCATTTTACGCTCAAGCAGGTCGGGCGCGTGCCTGCCCACTCAGCACAAATTTCAGCCTTATAGAAAGATAGAGATATACAGAGCTGTGAATTCCAACACTAACACTCGGGGGAACCCCACTGTTTACATGGCTCCAGTCCCAAACGTAGCCAAAACCATTATTTTCTGTCCTTTTGTCAATTTGCTAAGCATGCTGCACATTCCCTTTAATATCATACTCCTTAATTTTATCAATAACCTCACAAATATATTTTTTGGGTTAAAGCTTCTTGTACTCTTAACAATCTACAACTTGTCCATTATCAATAGACTCAGTTATTTTCTTGAAGAACTTGATTAAGTATGTCAGACATGATTTGTCACTTACAAATCCATATCGACTGTCCTTAATTAATATTCTTTCCAGTGATCTATAACTTCATCTCGTGTTATGGTTTCCAGAATGTTACCAATGCTGGGCTGACTGGTCTATAGCTTTTTCCTTTCTCATATTTTGAGCAGAGGTATTACACTGGCAATCACCCAGTCTTATTACACAATTTCCAAATCTGAGGACATTTGAAACATTTTTGAAATAGGTCCGCTGGCCCTGGACGAGGGCAAGGGAAAATAGTCAGAGTTCCCTCTGAGATCATTATCCAGTCACTTCTCGTAAGTGATTTGATGATGTGGACAATCATCTTGTTTGATATTGAATGCAAAATTGAATAACTGCACTCAAGTCATGAAAGAGATAGAAAAATATTCAATACAGATAATAGGAAGGTGATCTCACCTCTGTCTCAGCAGAATGATCTCCCTTCTTCACATTTGGCGCTAGGTGCCATTGTCTTTTACATTTGTGCTGTTTAATCTAAGGACTCAAGAGTACAAAAACAACCAGCATCCTACATTTACTTTTGTGGGCCAGAAAGCTTTAACCCATTGGTGAATTGGTGAATGCACACTTCTGGAGCTCTATGCTGCCATCGGTTTCCTGCTAGTACCAGGAAAATCATTAAACTATTTTCACTTACTGTAGTATTTCTTTGATGACACCAATGGCCACATCTTCAGTGGCAATCTTTCCCTTTCTGGTGGGCTGCAGCAGATTCTCATTTACTTTTCTCTCCTGTGTGTGAAATTCAACACGAGTGGCTGTGGCAATTGGGCCTTGGAGGGGAACTTCTGTTAAGGCTGGTTCCTAGGATAAAGAAAGATTATATGAAGCCTAGTGGCTCAAACAATTTATGATAGACAATGTCTTTTTGGGCATTTTTATTTATTAATGTTGATGAATAGCGTGCTCATCAAAGCCAAATACAATAAAGCCATCCTTTTGTGCCATACAGAGTTACCAATGTGAACCACTTGCCATTTGTGCTGAATATGCCTTATTTTTATTGCAAGGCAAGGATCAAAATGGCAAAGCTGGCACAAAGTGCTGCCACAAGTGGCCATTTGCCATTGTCCCAGGATAATGACAGGAGAACCCACTCCTGAAGAGGGTCTTGCCTCTGGAGGCAGCAGAAATGGGGTATTAAAGGAGATCTGTATACTGAGGTTACATGTGCACATCAGCCACTACATCTTTGCTTGCAGGCTATTGCTAATTGTCAATAGAAAGGTAAAGATTTGGGCTCAGCATAGTTGTTGAAATACATGCATCTGTTCTACAGAAAACTGACTTCACTGGAATGCCAAATCTTCATGATTGGACCATGCCAAGAGACCATGCTGATGATAGGGATGGGATGATATTTCTAACAAAACAATTTTCCAAAGTCGCTGCTCAAAGTTAAAGGGAAGCTACAAGCAGCATTTCAACAGGCAGCAGAATGCTGGTGGGAAGAGTAAGGTTAGAAAACAAATAATTGGAAAGGGTTCATCAAAGGAAAAGAGGAGCGCAATAATCAGAATGCAGGTAAACTATTCCAAACACCAAGAACAAAATAACACCTATGTGGTTGTGTTATGATCACACCCGATGCTAATTGCTGCGCAAACCAAATCCCAGAGGGAAACTTGGCTTACGGGCCGTGCCCTTTTTTTTTTGTATTCTGAAAAACGAGAAGAAACCGTACTGATCTCAGCAGCAAGAAGTCCAGTAACACTTTTGGGATTTTAAAAATTAAAAGTAAAAGTTTTATTAACAAGAATAAAAGAAAACTTAAGCACACGTGATTGCAGTTGCACAATTAAAATTAGTCTTACAAAACATTCCCCCTGGCCTGAATTTCACGCTTGGCGTGCACACCAAATCGATGGGAGTGAAAGCCGATGTGGAATCCGCTCTTGGCCGCGGTCGCATTGCGAATGCAATTTCACGCTGGGTGGTCAATTAAGGTCCACCCAGAGTGAAACGCATCCTCTCAATGGTCGGGAAGGGCTGGACAGGGACGGGAGCCTGTTGGGCGCCAGTTCCAATGGCGACCCGGTGGGCGCTTTAAAACTGGCAGCTGTAGCTCCCTGAAAGCTACCGGGGAGAATCTTTGGAATCTGTCCAGGAGACCATTTCACTTGAACAATGGCCTCACCAATGGCTGGAAACGGCAGGCGGGAGGGCCATTGGGTGGGCACACAGCCCCCTTCCCATTTCTAGGATGAGTGCCTCACAGTCGTTGTGGAGGAGGTTGGTGCCAGGTAAGACACTCTAGTACCCAGGGATGGCAAGAGGAGGCCAATGCACCTGACCAAAAAAAGCCTTGGAGGAGGTGGCAGCCGAGATCAGTGGCCATGACACTGTTAGGCGCACATGGGTGCAGTGCCGCAAAAGGTTCAATAATTTGCTGCGCTCGGCAAGGGTGAGTAACCGAGTTGGCATGGATCAGTGTGGAGAAATGTTAATGGCTAGCTGATGACCTGTGGAGCTCAGGGGTGTTAGAGTTTGAGTCCCAACTGTTACTGACACCAGAGCCAGCCAAGGGAGTGAGCCCTGGCTGCTTGGACTGAGTTCCTTGCGGGTCGAGGGCCACGACTTGGATGTGCCCTGTGAAGTGTCCCAGAGGGCAATGCATATAGAGAGTGGACAAGTCAATGTTCCTCTGTCATTTCAAAAGAAGAGAAGCAGTAACACCAATGAAAGACCAAGGCAGGCAATACTAATGACATGTCGTTGTTCTCCCTCTAGAGTCGCCAGGTCATCCTCGAACGTTGGACCCCAAAGAGCCCTTGACGCCAGAGTACCACAGGGCTTTAGATGCATCTGCCTCACACCCCCTCGCTGAACCAGGCACCAGTGCAGATACCAGCACTTCGTGGGCATTAGATTGTTGGCTAGAATATCAGTGCATAGCAGTGAGGACACGTCACACTCGCTGGGCAGCAGGCAGAGGCAGAGAATGCCTAGGGCACCAGAGTTGAAAAACTGCTGGAGACCAGGATGATGCTGAGTTGAAGAAAAATGATGTACCTCTGGAGTCATCCATTAGGCGGAAGATGCTGGATGTCCAGAAGGATGTGTGGGAGAATCTGGTGGCGATCCATGAGGGTATGTGTGCCATGGTCTCTGTTGTGGAGGAGTCCATGTGGAGCATGAGCACTACATTGACCCTCATCACCAAGCGCACTGTCTCCTCCATTGAGAGAGTGGCGACTCTCATTGAGAGGCAACTCCAGGGATAGAATCAGGGGTTCCTGGGGTTGCACTCCAGGGATAGAATCAGGGGTTCCTGGGGTTGCACTCAGACCTGCAAGCTCTCACACAGGCAATAACTAAAATTCAGAACAGAGATGAAGCTGTGTAGTTCAAATAAGCAGCCAGCAGCAAACCATCTCCTAAATTTCTCACCACTCACAATGGCAATGATGCAGATCCTTTTTATCCTGCCCTAAGATGGGTAAAAGTGGGCTGCCCGCCTGCCCGTTTTGCCCATGCAACAAGCACAAAATCATGCAGGCAATGTAAAATTGGGATCAATTGTCTTTTTAATGGCCTTAAGTGGCCCTTTAATTGTTGGTGGGCATGCTCTGACACCTGTATGTACCCTCCAATCTGAAGATTGCATGTGTGCAGGATGACATCAGGACGCTTGCCCGGTGTCATCCCACACTACTTCACCGCCCTTCGGATCAGGAGGGGCCCCTAAAAGACTCTACTTGGTCAGACCCATAAGTAAACACCTTCCAGGCAACACTCCATTACAGATGTTTAACTATAGAAATTTAGGGAACCTGCTGTAGCTTTAATAGAGGCACACCACATGAACTCTTAAACTCCCTCCCACTCTGCTATGGAAACCAAAACTGCAGAACATGACTGCTTTTTGCAGCCTAAGACTTTTCTGGTTTGACTGGATGACTGATTCAAATTGCATCTTCTCCCAGCCTAGAGCTATTTCCAAGAGAGCTTCCTCACATAGCCAATAGCCCACAGGTACTGCTCCAGCTAACAACTCCAGCTATGTTAAGCTTTCCATAGTAACTCTAAAACATCTTTTTCCCCTTTCATCTGAGATTCCATTGTTCTCACACCTCTTTGAAACTCAAATCCTTCAAAACATAAAATCTTTCATGTTTCTAGTTTACCTCAGCTTTCAAGTCAATAAAATGTAATATACCCTCTTCTATTTACCCATGGAACTCCTGCAAGATGCAAGCATGTTTCCTTGGCACCTCTGACTTCCCTTTGATATTCAAACAAACTCTCAACTTATCTAAAAATGCAAATGTTAGATCCAACCTATTTACTCATGCCTCAAACCTAACGCCTCCATCCTTTCATATTTTAAACATCCCAGACAACCTGTCTTCTAGTAACTTTTCACCAGCTTAATTAAGTCATTTACGCATGCATGCACACACACACACAGCTTTCTTTATAGACTAACACAATATTCTCCAAAAAATATATTTAAAAAATAGCATCCGTTCTCACAGGTTGCAAAAAATAGTGCAAAATACCTTTCCAGATGCTACTTGTAAAGGCTAGATCACGTCTTTACTCCAGTTTCATTTCATATGTTCACAACCTAACAGCACAAGCTGAAGAATGAACATGGGGCCTTTTTGTCCTCAGCCTCAGTATCACTCAAACCATGGAATTTACCTAATGAGTTGTCAAGCAGTGTAATTTTGGGATTTGTTTTTAGTAAAAGCACACACACAAACACACACATACACCCAGTTTCCACTTACCACTAAGCACTTGAGATAGGTAGCCCTCTTCTCCATAAGGTCTCGGATAATTTTGGCAAAATTATACAGCTCCTCAGGCAACACAACCTGGGGGAGGGGTAATCACACTTATATTACTTATAGTAGCAGATATCACACAGACTAAGCCTATTTTCATTGTCTCTGCTTTAGAATGCTAATAAAAGGCATAGTCCTGAATTTTCATAAAGAAGGAGAGCCTCTCAGTTGTTATAAAAATGGTGGGGGAGGCTTGAATCAGAAATCTGGCCCCCAGGCATGGCACCTACCATTTTCACAGGGAAAGGAATGGGAGCAGGTTCTAAGTTGCACATCTATGGTTCACAGAGGCAAACTGCATATTTTAAAGTGCAGCTGCTTCAGGCTGATCTGATTTTCATTAGTGGGATGTCCAAACAAGTTGTGCACTTTAGACCTGGTAGGAGGAAGTCTAAAGCTGCTGGAGTTCTTTGGAGAGGTAGGGTACCTTTTTTGATATGGCCCCAGGACATCTTTGGGAGAGGCAAGGCACTCTTTGGGATTGTTAAAATTAGACATGAATGTGTGTTAAAAAGCGCACAAACTGAATGAAACTGTCAAGCTTATTGAAAATGTCAAGTTCATTGGAACTGTCAAGAGAGCTGTCAAAAGGAACTGTCAAAAGGAGCTATCAAATGGAACTGTCAAAAGGAAGGGTCAACAGAGCTGGCAAAGGGAGCTTTAAAGCTGTCAAGGCATTTAAAATTCCTTAAATATTTGTAACAACTGTTTATACTGTTAACAAAAAAAATCAATGCTTGCTATATCACTGTCAGTTGATATAAGCCTGCAGGTTATCATTACAGGATTAGTGCTGCATGAATGATTTCACAACCTTTCATTATCACAGGGGTGCCTGTCAGTTTGACTCACAGCTCCGAGTGGTTATAAACTCTTTGAAGTGACACTAAGAATTATAATGCTTATTTTTAAGGGATTAAAGGAAGTTAAATGCAGTAAATGGAATTTTTTATCAATGAGAATTTTGAAATAGTGAATTCATTAATAGACAATTAAGACCTTTTATTAATTGCAGCATAGGTCTTGAGATTTGCCCATGGTGGATTATGGGGTGAGCTGGCATAGTAGGCGTAAGGACAAAGGGAGGGGAGCATGGGTTGGCATGAGTTGGCGTTAAGTTGGCATAGGGGTTATAAAGGGGTGGGCAGAGAGGCATAAGTTGGCATTGGGGTATGAAAGGGCTTGGAGGCTGGGTAGAGAGGCATAGGTTGGCATGGAGGGTATGAAGAGCCATGGAGGGTAGGTGGGGATCATGGGCGGGACATGGGGAGTGTATGAGGGGGTGAGTGCTAGAAGGCTGTTCTTTGCTTTATAGTTTCTTTTCATTGCTTCGACAATGCACCTGTGCACCAAAGCAGGCCTTCCGCCCAGCCTGCCACCATCTGGCAGACTCCGGACACTCTTCCAGGGTCAACCGCCGCAACTCCCATAAAACCTGGCCCCTCCACCAGAATGAAAATCCAAAAGTCCAGGGCACGTTTTTCCTGATTGAGTTTATAGAGCCAGGAATTGTCCTGACTCTATGCTCCTGACCTGGATGCGAAAATTCATACCATAGTTGTCTTACCAGTCTTGCTTTTTCTGTTCTGATAAAATTCTATCCAAAACGTTAAATTTTTTTTCACTCAAATGCATACAGCTTGTATTTGTTATTTTAATGAGATTTCCAATATATGCAGTTTACTGCTTATCTTTAAATAATGCAGTTGCACAACTAATTTGCTTTCAGAAGTCATCATCATGTTGGTCTTCTATTCAGTATAGCAGACAGTATGAGAGGAGATACTGCTGTCATTCTGTATTCTATTCCCTTCTTTTCTTAAAGCTGCTGACTCATGCCAGAGTCAGGTTTGGCTAATCTTCATGCCTTGGCCTGGAGAATGAGCGCTGAGCAACTATTTTACTGCAGCGTGGCTGCCAGCTGAGACCAACTGTGCCTTTATCCATGTGTGCACTTTTTCAATAGGCATCAGTGGACGGTGACCAGGAGCAAGAACTCTAGCTACATTCCCTGTTTTAAAATCTATTTTATTCCAGGGATCGTGAGACTGATTATGAACACCATCACTATTATGTCAGTGGGCATCAGACAATTCACATTCACAGGACTGCTGTGTTAGCCACACAGGCCAGGGATCAAAGCTGGGATCTTTCTGCTCTGTCTTGCTAATGCAGTTGATTTCCTAATGTGTAAGTATGATGTGATCACATGCATGTGGAATATTTTCACACTGCATTTAAGCATGATACCATGAGTTTGGTTATAGCATCCAAATGATCAAAAACTCAGGTGTATAAATGATGCAAAATTACATTAAAACCATAGAAAAATGAGTATTGTTTGGATGATTATTAATTCATTCTGCATTCTTTTGGTTAAAAAAGGGCTTTGAAATGTGACTTTTTTGAATAGGGAAAACATTTCCACAGAATTTCCCCTTCTCCCATCACACTTGGCTGAGAAGTAGATGAACAGGGTATTTTTTGAGCAGTCCTTTGTTCACCTTAGCTGTCAATGGGCAAGTGGGAACTTCCAAACAGGGACTAAGAGATATCAAAGCACTGGTTATCTCTGAACACCCACTTATAACTCAAAGTCACTGGCACATGAGATATATACAGGACATGTGAGAACATTTACAAGCAAAACAAGAATTGGGAACAAAATAAATGTTACTTCTTCATCCATTTTAAAATGACCAAGAATTTCAAACTGGAGGAATATAGGTAGTTACTGTAAGCAGAATGTAATGACTATCATTTGCCAGCATTTCTATGCTACTGCTTTGTCATATGTTATGTTAGTAATTAACAGATATGCTCCAAATTTAATGGTTATTTTGGATGAGTTCAAAAGTTGTGAATTATCACAAAAACTAAGGGAAAAATCTAAATAAGGGGCAATACCAAGAGTGGAAAAGATTACAGAAAGAATGAAATGTATCGAGAAGTAGTGATCAGGTGATGTCAGCCTTGGATTTTAAAACAATCTAGAATGTAAGAAGAAGGGAAGGTGGTAGTAAGGAATTCATAATTTTGAAATGCAGGGATAAACAAGCTGCAAGAAGAGATGGTACGGAGAATGTTGAGTGTAGGAAGGCTTGCAGTTTACAAGGAGGAGACTGAGGGTGAGAGAAGCAATGGTTATGGTATGTGGATAAAAGGCAAATAAAATAGAAAGACTGCAATGGCAAAAACAAGACATTGGAGAATACAGAAATGAGGGAAGGATTGTCTATCAGACAGCAAGCTTTTTCCCTTTTATATCTTGTTCACGAGAGTGTGAGAGAGGCTGCAAGAGCTTCCCCAGAAAACTAGCAAACATCTCTTTTGAGCATTTCTATTGTGTTTTTCATGCACCAGCTTGAAGCATACTTGACTGAGAATTTTTTTTTTTAATTTGAGAAACCTCAGTGAAAGATCAAGATCCATAACACAGGACATCTTAAATGTGTCAGAATATGTAGGAGAAAAGTTGCGTAGTGATTAAATGTTGCCAAACTTTGGTTATAAAAGCCTGGTGCTCATAGGAGGTAAGAAAGTGGTTATAGGGCGTAGACTAGAAAGGGGGTGGATGGATTATGTTTTTTAAATAGCAAAGACACAGAATAGATACCCAATTCGGCCTCTGTTAGCTGAGCTCTATAGTGTAAATGACACAAGAAACAGACAGCTTTTGTTACTCACATGGGTTTATAAAAATGCTGCTGCATTAAGGTAGAAGGGTTTCAGCAAACTATGTACAGGATTTGGTGCTCTGGATTTGCATTCAGTGTCTCTACATTGTACAGTGAAGTAATATTTCAAAGGCTGGTTCCCTACCTTGAATGTAAAAAGGTAAAACTGTCCATGAAGGTTGCTCTCTCCTGCAACTACATCAATGATGCACAAAGTGCAAAACTGCAGTAGAACATCATAAGATGTTCCTATCAGAAGTGCCTATCAGAAGCAATAGTCATACTATTCCAGGCTATCCAGGAAAATCCAGACATATTGTGGTGATAAAAAGGGGAAAAAGGTGTTCAGTATAAAGTAGAGGGGGAAAAAAATCATATATTGGTCTGTAAACAGGGAGTAGTTTTACAAAAGAAGAGCTAATTCCAGTAGAAATTCAACTCACCTCTTTGTCCAAATTGGATTGGGCACATGCATCTATTTTCCTTTCAAACTGCTCAAGGTGGGAACTTATATTCAGCGTTTGTCTGTTGCTGAGGACCACCTGCAATGTAGCCTTATTAATTAAAAATTTCTCACAACGACCATAAAGGTCAGCAGGGTAGATTATGAAGCTCTTTTAAAGCTATTATCTGGAAAATTATGCAAAATGCAGATTGGGCATTCTGCTTTCTAAGCCCAACACACATCGCCATTGTACACTAAATTGCAAAGTTAACTCTTATGAGCTTTACTGCTATTAATTACAAAGCATAATATTCTTCCTCTAGCATTCCACAAATATTTATATGTTATTTAAAGTCATACACTCCTCCAAGCACTTGTCACAACTTCTGTCATGTTATCTTAATAATTATCTTAATAATTAATAATTAGTCGTTTGGTAGTACAGAATTTGAGTATTGTTGAAGTTTTTCGTCTTGCACTCATCAGGACAATTCGCAAGAATACCAAATTGTAAAGGGAACAACAATTTATACTGCATGAGAATAGAATGCTGATTGGTTGGTAAGTGGACTCTGATTGGTAGAGGTGTTAACTGCCAAGCTTTGTTTAAATGCAAACCAGGCAGGTTGACTCTGATTGGTCAAGGCATTTTCCTGGAAAATGAACAAGGGAATGGCTATTGTCTATTTTGTTTAGTTGAAAAAGATGCAATGTGTGTACACGTTCTTTCTGTCTGCAAATGACTGGGCCCTGTGTATTAATATATGTAGATTCTAGCATGTGTAAGTGAGCCATACTGCGAGCCCAACTGATAATCTTAAATTGGTAAATTGGAGTACACTCAGAATTGTTTAGCAAATGTTGTCCAATCACAGAATCATATCTAATTTTGGACACTATATTTTGAGTTTGGTAAGCACGGCCTGATTGGATATGGTCAGTACTTTGCCTGCTGCAAACAACCGAAGGGACATGATTTTGATACGATCCAGCAATTTTTGGGACATACTGCCAACATACCTAGCATCACACCGGCACTGAAATTCATATGCTACATTACTCATTTGTGTGATAAACAGAATGTCTTTTTGGCTTGACGACAGCATACTGTTAGTGGCGAATACCATTCATGTTGTTACTGCATAGTAGCAGAGTGAAACAGCTAGCTTCACCTCTTGCTCAGGTTTTTGAGATACCTTACCATTCAGGGCTAATCTGAGGCAGACTGGGCACTTTTCATGGCTGAAAGTGGCAGCCTTAGGCCCATTCATGAGTTTACTGAAAAAAGAGACATTTTTTGCTGAAGCTTTTCACCTTGCTCTCATCAGGACAATTCACAAGAAGATACCAATGTCAGGGGAAACAACGTATTTACACTGTATGAGAAGAGAGTACTGATTGGTAGGCAAGTGGACTCTGATTGGTAGAGGCATTGCCATCGAGAATGCACCAGTTGATGGTGACTGACAGCTAGCTGCCAAGCATTATTTGAAATTTAAACTAGGCAGCTTGACTTTGATTGATCAAACATTGTCCTGGGGAATGAACCAGCGAATGGTTGTCGCTTATTTTGTTTAGCTGAAACAGGCACAATGTGTGTACGTGTTCTTTCTGTCTGCAAAGAGCACACCCTTGTGTATTAATATATGTAGCTTCCAGTACATGCAAATACACCACACTGAGAGACCCAGTGGGCCCTGTGTTTTGAGTTGGGTACGATCCGTACCTTGCCCGTTGCAAACAATGGAAGGGACATGCTGCTTCATGTGATCCGCCAGTCTTTGGGATGTACAACCTACATAGCTAGCATCATACAGGTACTGAAATTCATGCTGTATATCGCGCAAACTCATGAACGGGTAGATTGTACCCAATCAGCCCTTGCTTGCAAAACTCAAAACACAGTGTCCAACATTAGATGTGATTCTGTGATTGGACAACATTTGCTAAATAATCCACAGTGTGCTAAGACTTAGGGGAAGGTGGCGGCAAAGTGCTATTGTCACTGGGCTAGTATTCCAGAGGCCCAGGGTAATGCTCTGGGGACCTTAGTTCAAACCACACCACAGCAGATGGTGAAATTTGAATTTAATAAAGGTCTGGAATTAAAAGTCTGATGATGTCACAAAGCTATTAATGTATATAATAATGTTGGAAATAATTTTTCTTTTAAAATAGAGGTTTAGTCTGTGGGTGTGTCTTAATTGGATTAAAGCCAGCTAGTCTGGGTGCTTTGATGTATACTAGTTTTGAGATGTAAGAGAGATAGAGTGCATTTGCATTTTTTGAATACAGCATTCAAGAAGGCGAGTGAAATCTGGCACCTAGCTAGCAGAGACCAAGCAACATGTTTATATCACTAATAAAATTGGTACAATGAAAGGGGTTTTATTGTTAGAAGAGGCTGGTGATACAATGAGAATTTACATTCAATGAGCTGTGCTGAGTATAAGGATAGCAGTTTTGTGTGTGCGGGGCAAGAGGTAATGTAAAATCAAAGCAGCAGTAAGTCTCCAACTGACTCCACAGAAACCAAAGTGAAAGGAACCTCATTTTGAATTCATAAGGTGAAAATAGTTTGCCTGGTGTCTGCTTAAAAATCTATGGGTTGCTGTTGCCTTAATGGAGATTAGTTTAGGAATTTGTTAAAAGTTATTATAGTAATAATTTGTAGCCATGTATATGTATTTAACTTGTGTAAATTAATCAAATGTTTCATTTAGTTTAATACAAAAACTCTCGAAAACTGGTGGTCTGATTCCTGAATTTAGAGTTGCATCTCAAACATACCATTTAAAATATAGGTTACGACAGTTGTTTAAAGTTTCCTTCTGGGATTTTTAAAGAACTCAGCTTTACCAAAAGGCTATCTCATAACAGATGATGACCACAAAACCATTGCTAATTGTAGTAAAAACCCATCTGGTTCACTAATGTCCATTAGGGAATGAAATCTGCTGTCCTTACCTGGTCTGGCCTACATGTGATTCCAGACCCACAGCAGTATGATTGACTCTTAAATGCTCTCTGAACAAGGGCAATTAGGGATGTGGGCAATAAATTCTGGCCTAGCCAGAATATCCCATGAATGAATAAAAAAGAAGTTAAGCTGACAATCAACTATTGTCAATTGGGTTTGCAGTGTACTTTAAGCTACATATATTAATACATTCAGATTGAATAAACATGTACACACATTGTTTGAGCTAAACAAAATAAGGGTCAGCCATTCACTGGCTCATTCCCCAGGGCAATGTCTTGACCAATCAGAGTCAAGCTGCCTGGTTTAAATTTCAAACAATGCTTAGCAGTTAATTGCCAGTCACCCTCAACTGATGCATCCTCCATGGCAATGCCTCTAACAATCAGAGTCCACTTGTCAACCAATCAGCACTCTCTTCTCATAGAGTATAAATATGTTGTTTCCTCTGATATTGGTATTTTCTTGCAAAATGTCCTGGTGAGCACAAGACAAAAAGCTTCAACAAAAAATGTCCCTTTTTTCAACAATGTTCAAGTTCTGTACTACCAAACGACTATTCATGAATTTGTGAAATATACAGCAAGCAATGATCTGATCAGAGTAGCCATGTAGGATTAGCATCAGGAGCATCTGATGCTGATGTAACTGTGATGCAATGTTACATGACTAAGAGACATCTGGCAGGAAGCAGGAGTACTACCTTGTGTGGTGTACTAAAATGCATAAAGATCTATAAATAAACAAGAATGGTTTTCATTAATAACGGTCTATGGTATCATTCTTAGGGTAACAGGCAAACTTTAAAGAAACTTTATCAAGACCCCAAACCAAGATGAAAAAAGCTCTGAAAAAGAGTCATACAGACTCCAAATGTTAACTCTGTTTCTTTCTCCCCAGATGCTGCCAGGCCTGCTTAGATTTTTCCAGCATTTTCTGTTTTTATTTCAGATTTCCAACACCCGCAGTATTTTGCTTTTGTCCTAGACAGTACTGCTCACCAAGTAATCAGGGAAGCTATTTTTTTTTTATTTCTGCATTCCTCAAGTAAAATTTATTGGCACAGGAAGACTATTTAAATTTGGTTTTCACAACATCCCCACTTAACCAGCCCATTGACTCAGAAAGCTTCTCTTACCACAGTTTTAATTCTTGTTTGAGTGTTTGTCAGAAATCGCTTAATTTTCTCAATGAACATCAAATCCAATGTGTAACGCATAAATTTGTCTTCAACTTCTTTGATCACCCCAGTGGACTTTTTGAAAGAATAAATAAAAGTAACATATTCAACACCATATTGTGATTCACTTGCCAAGAATGAGTGATTATCTACAGGGAGCATAACGATAAAGTAGACCTGTCCAGAGTTATAGGGAAGAATTTTCTGTCGGGGTGGAAGTTCAGGAGCAGGCGCGCCACCAATCGGCGCCCCCAATCAGGCGCGCGCTACCATTTTACGTGAACACACCGCCATTTTAGGTGGGCGGGCCAATTAAGGCCCATCCAGCGTGACGTCCACCAGGAAGCGCTATACGCTCCCTGTGCGGGTGAGGGGGGGGAGATTCCCTAAGCCGAGAGTGCGCTTTTTCATGCATGCGCGCAAAAGAGCACTCATCTCCCTGAGGCTAGGTGCTGCCATGGGGAGATCAGTGCCAAATTTAAAAATGGTACATGTAGAGAAATGAAACTTCCCTGACATGTCCTCTCATGTGACACTGTCACATGAGTTGGGACATGTCCATCGCTTATAAGTAAACTTTTATTAAATTTTTGGAAACCTACATGAAATCTCATCCCACCCGTGGATGAGGTTTCATGCTTTTTCTGAAGCCCACCACAGCTCCCGGCCTGCCTGCCAACCTTAAGGTTGGACAGGCAGGTCCATTAACCAGTCTAATTACTTTTTAAATGGCCTCAATTGGCCATTGACAGGTTGGCGGGCGCACAGCTGATTCAGCTGTGCCCCCGCCGGCCTGAAAATTGAAATGACACGGGAAGACGTCAGGAGTTCTACCCGAAATCATCCCGCATCATTTTATGTGTCGGTGAGCGGGCTTCCCCCCCCCCCCCCCCCCCCCCCCCCCCCCCCCAGCTTGCCGACTTCAATATCCTGTCCATAGTGTTAAAAGGGGATATGCAGACAAACTCACCTTTCTCTTTCAGATGCTGACAGGCCTGCTGTGCGTTTCCAGCATTTATGATTTTTCCTTTTATCTCTACTGCTTGATTGACATCTGGCGCAGTACATGCCCACACACAAGCAATAGCCTAGGCATCCCATGTACGCATTGGAAGTATGCAGAGTGGGCAGGTTGCAATGCTAGTATTAGTGAGAGGCAGCATGGTTTTGTGAAGGGGAGGTCGTGTCTCACTAACTTGATCGAGTTTTTCGAGGAAGTGACAAAGATGATCGACGATGGAAGGGCAGTGGATGTTATATACATGGGTTTTAGTAAGGCCTTTGACAAGGTCCCTCATGGCAGACTAGTACAGAAGGTACAGTCTCACGGGATCAGAGGTGAGCTGGCAAGATGGATACAGAATTGGCTTGGTCATAGAAGACAGTGGAAGGGTGCTTTTCTGAATTGAGAGCTGTGACTAGTGGTGTTCCGCAGGGATCAGTGCTGGGACCTTTGCTGTTTGTAGTATACATAAATGATTTGGAAGAAAATGTAACTGGAATAATTAGTAAGTTTGCAGATGACACTAAGGTTGGAGGAGTCGCAGATAGTGAAGAGGATTGTCAAAGGATACAATGGGATATAGATCGGTTGAAGACTTGGGCGGGGAAATGACAGATGGAGTTTAATCCGGACAAATGCGAGGTAATGCATTTTGGAAGGTCTAATACAGGCAGGAATTATACAGTAAATGGCAGAACCCTTAAGTCCATCGACGGGCAGATGGTATACAGGTTCACAGGTCACTGAAAGTGGCAACGCATGTGGATAAGATAGTCAGGAAGGCATATGGCATGCTTGCCTTCATTGGCAGGGGTATTGAGTATGAAAGCTGGGAAGTCATGCTGCAGCTGTATAGAACCTTAGTTAAGCCACACTTGGAATATTGCGTGCAATTCTGGTCACCACATTACCAGAAGGATATGGAGGCATTGGAGAGTGTGCAGAGGAGGTTTACCAGGATACTGCCTGGTCTGGAGGTTATTGGCTTGAGGAGAGGTTGCAGAAACACGGATTGTTCTCACTAGATTGAGGGGCGACTTGACAGAAGTTTACAAAATTATTAGTGGCATGGACAGAGTAGATAGTCAGAAGCTTTTTCCCAGGGTGGAAGAGTCAATTACTAGGGGACATAGATTTAAGGTGAGAAGAGAAAACTATAGAGGAGATGTGTGTGGCAAGTTTTTTTACACGGAGGGTAGTGTCTGGAATTCGTTGCCAGAGGAGATGGTGGAAGCAAGTACAATAGTGGTGTTTAAGAGGCAGCTTGACAAATACATGAATTGGATGGGAATAGAGGGATACGGACCCCGGAAGTGCAAAATGTTTTAGTTGACGGGCAACATGATCGGCGCTGGCTTGGAGGGCCGAGGGTCTGTTCCTGTGCTGTACTTTTCTTTGTTCTCTTTTCCTTGTTCTAGTCAGCGTCTAATGCTGATTTGATACTAGACCTGCTATTTTGATACTCACTGTTTCAGTTAATGCCTTCTCAAACAAAGCTGACCATACATTCAACTGCATGAGGGACGTCTCCCACCAGTGCTATTTAAAGGCATCATTGTCCAACTTGCAGGTGTGTTGCTTTTGACTATCTACTTGTTATTCCAAGGTTAATGGATGTATTTTGCTTTTGGATGAGTTGATTCAGCACGGACTGGTGCTAAACTTTTGGAAGATGTTATATGCCTTTGAAAGGCTTCGGAGTACACCATTTACTCCCAATCATGAAGATTATAGTTACATTCCCCTTAGGTGACAACATAAGAGAGAAATAGAGCAGAGGCAGCAGAGATGACAAGTTGCCTTCAGAGTGAAGAGGATGGCTCTCAGCAGAAGGCATTTACCACCTCTGGGCTTCAAGGAACACTTCTAAACCAGGGGAAGTGTGTGAGGCTAGTCAGGGTGCTGGCAGGATTTGGCATGTAAGGATGCATTCACTGCCTTGATCACACATGGAGGTCATCAAATTTCTTGCAGCACTGCAGCAATTAGTGCTATAGTTAAGGGTATCTGGCATAGCAAGAGCTAATGTGGAACTGGGAAGCAGTACTGTCCACAGTGTGATGTAAAGAGACACATGACCTGAGATTAGAGTTAGTTGTGGGCTGGAAGAGACTGCGTAGAAGCAAGCATGGAGTGAGCTCAAAGCTTGGGCTATACCATGTATATATATATACACACAGTTATGTGTAATCAATAAAAACTTAATGCTCAACCATACAAGACTTAGAACCTGTTCATGAGACCTACAACATAAACATGATGGCAGTGGGCAGACTGTTGGCATTAATTGCTCCCACTGACCTTCCCATTTATTCTTTTCCCTCTCCCCACCCCTGTCCCTGCCTCTGTTACTTGCTTAAAACCTATTACATTGTTAACAATTTCAGCTCTGATGAAAGGTCATTGACCTGAATTGTCAACTCTATTTCTCTCTCCACTGATGTTGCCTGACCTGCTGAGTATTTACAGCATTTTCTGTTTTTATTTCAGCTGTCTATCATTCTTGGCTTAAGCACTCTACAGGTGGGATTTTCCGGCCCCGCCCACCACCGGGATCGTCTGGTCCTGCCAAAAGTCAGTAGGCTTTTGGCAGGCCCACTGCATCCCCTGCAGTGGGTCCCACAAAGGCGGGGCCAGAAAATCCCGGCCTACGTATTATGGTTTTAGGGCAGTTCTATCATGTCAATATCCAAAGCAAATAAATATTGGCTGAGGCAAGTTGTTGAACTATGCTTCCTTTGAAGTGAACTGTAAGCTGTAAATTGTAAAAACTTTCAGCCATTTCATAAATGCATCCACATTAAGGCATGCTAAAGCCTTGGCAACTGACTGGACGAAGGTAAAATAAGCCTTATTTTGAGGCCAATTTCATTTTGAATAAACTAAAAATAATGACATCTTACTTAATATTCAGTATGTACCTGTTCTAAGGACAAAGCCTCCATTACTTCTAAATCAACCATAATTGTCCCTTCTGTCTTGGCAATGTTGGTGGCTGTCTGCTCCACTTGCTGATTGTATACTGCAATTTCCTGTGGTGTATAGTTACCACCATTTGCAAATAACCTAAAAGTCAGGGCATTACACAAGAACACAAGATTTTTAGGAACAGGAAAAAGGCTCAACAACTTTTGCTAGATCAATCCTACCTTCCCAACTTCTAAAGGTATCACTTAATAATTCTCTAATTGCCCGTATACCGCCTTATATTGTATTTTTCAAAGACCCTCATGAGAAGCTTTATGCCACAAATCTGTTACCAATTATACCCCTACTTTTAAATTTATGCACCATAACATTCGAATCCTTTCAACCCTTCTCCCTGTCATAAGATTAAATGGCCACTTCTGCAGCTTCTCCTCGTTATCCAGGTACCTAATTCCAGCCATCAACTTAACTGCCCTTCCCTGGACCATTTCCAAAGCCTGGATGTCCTTCTCATAATATGGTAACAGCCCCAGAATTGTACATGGTACTCTAGGAGGGACCAGATCAGCTGACTGTGGAAAGGATTTTGCTTGATTATCTAACTATAATGTCCAAGGTCCTATTTGAATTCTTTACTGCTACTGCGCACCATACTGATCTATCCACCAGTATCCCCAAATCTCTCTGCAATGTCATGTCTTGGAGGATATTAACAGTTGGCTTACATTGTCTTTGAAGCAATGAGATATGAGGGGAAACTTTTTCACGCAGCGAGTGGTTGGGATCTGGATTGCACTGCCTGAGAGTGTGGTGGAGGCAGGTTCAATTGTGGCTTTCACAGGGGAACTGGATTCTTACCTGAAAAAGGAAGAATGTGCAAGGCTCTGGGGAGAAGGATGGGGAGTGGCAGTAGGTAAATTGCTCCTTTGGAGAGCCAGCACAGAGCGATGGGACAAATGGTCTTCTTCTTCCGTGATTCTGTGACTGCTTATTACTCTTTTCCAATCTCATGATTTTGCATTTGTTCACATTAAATTATATCTACCTAGATAACTTTTTAAAATTGTTATGATCTTAGACCAGGCCCTTAAGTTTTTGATAAGATCTGGTTAGGGACCACTAACATTTTGTTTAAAATAGACAAAGTTTGAGATTCAAGACATTTGCTAAGTGAATAAAGCCACAAGATTCCATGGGTTTTGAACAAACAAAATAAACTTTACTATCCAAGGTCAAAAAGATGAAACAATTTACAATATCTATCTTAAGCTCTAATGTTCAGAGTTAATATGAGGTACATGTGAATTAAGACTGCATTTACTGCCAACGTCATGTACGCGCAGTAATATACTGATGGTAGACCCAGGCTATCCATTTTTATAGAGGGCAAAGTGCAGCAGGATGCATGTGTGGCCACTATCTTTTAAGGGGCCATGTGCAGCAAGGCTCACTCACAGTCATCACTGTCCCTGGCAGCAAGAGGAGAGAATGTTGTGAATTTCTATCTTGGACTGACAATGTTGAATTTTGGAAACTCCTTTTACAGGGGGTTAGAAAGGAAGGATTTGTAGATGGGAAAGTAAAATTTTTTCCTAGTTGGCTATTTTACTGCAGTTATGTTGGTCAGTGTTTCTAAATGCTGTCACGCTATCCCAGTAATGTAAGTGAATTGTAGGTTGCTGTAAGTGTTAGACCATATTGCGTCTCCTCACTCTTCTCCCTTCTGCCACTCTGAGTTCCAGGCTCCAGGCTCCAGCAGTGAAGTCATTGCATTTCTGCGCATGGGCAGACCAATGCACCTGAGTAGATGGGTATTGGTGGCCATCCTGCATGGCCTTATTGCATTGGCAGGAGACACAGTGGTGAATTAACAGGCAAACCAGGTCAAACACATCACACTGTACAATACATAGCAAATGCGACCAAGACAGATCCCACAGATTTCTCAGCACCCAGATGTCAGTAAACACTGAGTCAACCAATCTCATTGAAACTCTGCCTTCCTTACGAGGGACTCTAAACTTTTCACTTTTGAAGATCGAGCCTCTGAACTCCCTCAAAGCTGCTCCAATTCAGACTGCCTCAATGACTGGACACCTCCTAGGGTTTCAATCATGTGTTTTGAGACACCATTCCCCTGGATTTCAGAGTCTGCACTCCAACCTCTACTTACTGGTACAATTTCAGCTGTTTAGCAGCCAGCTAGCTTCACTGGGCCAGATTTCACCAAGCTTCAATCTCCTCAGTGACACCAAGCTATGAATGGCTCCTCAAGTTTCTTAGAAACATAGAAACATAGAAAATAGGAGCAGGTGTAGGTCATTTGGCCCTTCGAGCCTGTTCTGCCATTCAGTACAATCATGGCTGATCCTCTACCTCAACGCCCTTACCCCTAGATGCCTTTGGAATCCAGAAATCTATTTCCTTCTTAAATATATTCAGTGACATGGCCTCCACAGCCTTCCGTGGTAGAGAATTCCATAGGTTCACTACCCTCTGAGTGAAAAAGTTTCTCCTCATCTCAGTCCTAAATGGTCTTTGCAGTGAGTCCAAACTCTTTCCAGCATGGAGCCAGTGACTTTCTGCCGCATTCTCAGCTCCCCAGGACTTCTCTTGTGCCCTAACTGCACCGAGGTATCAAATGGCTCCCAGGACTTCTTCTGAGCCCTGACTGTACAGAGCCAGCTAACAGCAACACTTTTGCTGCCCGGAGCCTGCTAACAGCAGCGCACTTTTGGTATGATCTTTTCCCCTGCTACAGGACACTCACCCCCCAAGCAAACACACAGATAAATTGAAACTTAGATCTTTCTTAAGCTTCACCCATCTCCATGACAAAGTAGCCTTCGAGGGTTCACTAAATGCTTTTAATTTAATTGTAGCTCTATCTCCCAAAATAAAACAACTCTCTGGACTGCATTTCTTTGCAATATGGCCCCAACCTTTTAAATGTAATAGTCTTTAAGCTGCTTTTGTTGCATTTATCACATTTTCTACAGTTAAGCTTTAATCTTCCCATAGCTAAAATTACTTCTACAATATTACTATATGAACTAGGTATTTAGAACAAAATATACATTAAACAGTGAATACATTTCAAAAATACCCTTCAAAAGTGATTGCGCAAAACACATTTTGCATAGGAACCTTAGGCCACTAGACAAAGCTGACTTTTGGCCAAGCAGTCTAAGGTAGATTTGAACCCAGATACTTCAGGTGGAAGTTACATCTCTAATCCATTGGTCTCTAAGCTGTAACCCATTATTAACTGGAATTTTACACATCCCCCTTGATTTACCTAAAGCTTAGAGTTCTTGATAAAGCCATTGGTACCTGAATGATGTGATAAATTGTTTGTTGCCATCTTGTAATTGTGCTAGAGATTTATCCAACATATTCTGAAAGTTGCGAAGGAATTTGTTGACAGAATCCATGTATTTTCCCTGCCTGCTATTAAGGGAGTTCAGCAAAGTAACCAGCCTGGGATAAAGCAAAAAATTAGAATGAAAACAATTTATAGGGTAATAAACAAAGCAGAAGAACAACACCGTGACCTTTATGGTGGGAAGGACAAGAGCATGAACATCATGGGGACATCGTCAGCCTCCAAGTCACACACCATCCTGACTTGAACATGTATTGCTGTTCCTAAATTGTTGCTCAGTTAAGATCCTGAATGCCTCACCTAACACCATCATAGGAGCTTCAGCACTATATGGACTACAGTGATACAAAAAAGCTGATCATTACCATCCCAAGGCAATTTAGGAACTGGAAACTAATGCGGTCTTGTCACATCTGAGACAAGCTTAAAAAAAACACAACTTTAAAAATGTAAATCTTTACTTGATAAACAATAACATTGGTTATATTACATAATAATACTTTTTGTTGAAGTGTGTATCAGCTCCATTTTTAGTGAACATTTTGTTGTGGACCACCGTCAAAAAATGTATTGTTGCTGAGGATAATTCTCTTGGAAATGTTCTAACTTGCTGTATTATGGAGAATGAATCATAGGGGATGGTCCTCTATATGTGATACCCATATGATATCCATTATGTTACCCTCTCCCCACAACCCCTTCCCACCAGCATCACTGCCCCCCCACCACCTACCCAGCCACCACTGCCTACCAGTTTCAGGTGTGCTCTCTGAGTGGAGACTGGGCACTTCTCTAAGGGTAGGGTCAGCTGGTTCATAGTAGCGTTCATGTACCTGGGTCAGAAGTTTGTGATTTCCAAAGGCGTGAGCCTATAATCTAGGCTGCCAGTTTAACGCAGCACTAAAGAAATAATGCACTGTTGGTGGTGCCATTGGCCCTCTCAAGGTAAATGAGGGTCAAGATCGCAAAAGCATCATGCAAAAAGGAGCAGAGAAGTTGTCCTGTGTCATTTGACATCAAGGCACCCTGGCAAAACTGGAGTCAATGGGAATCAGGGGGAAAACTCTCCGCTGATTGGAATCATGCCTAGCACAAAGGAAGATAGTTGTGGTTGTTGGAGGTCAATCATCTTGGTTCCAGGACATCACTGCAGGAGTTTCTCAGGGTAGTGTCCTCGGCCTAACCATCTTCAGCTGCTTCATCAGTGACCTTCCTTCTATCGTATGGTCAGAAGTGGGAATGTTCTCGGATGATTGCACAATGTTCAGCACCATTTGCAACTCCTCAGATTCTGAAGCGGTCCATTTCCAAATGCAGCAAGACCTGTACAATATCCAGGCTTGGGCTGACAGATGGCAAGTAACATTCGCGTCACACAAGTGCCAGGCAATGACCATCTCCAACAAGAGAGAATATAACCATCACCCCTTGACATTCAATGGCATTACCATCACTGAATCCCTCACTATCAACATCCTGGCAGTTACCATTGACAAAACACTGATCTGGACCAGCCATATAAATATTGTGGCTACAAGAACAGGTCAGGGGCTAGGGATCCTGTGGCAAGTAACTCACCTCCTGATTCCCAAAGCTTATCCACCATCTACAAGGCACAAGTCAGGTGTGTGATGGAATACTCTGCACTTGCCTGGATGAGTGCAGCTCAAACAACACTTAAGAAGTCTGACACCATCCAGGACAAAGCAGCCAGCTTGATTGGCACCCCACCCACAAACATTCATGCCCTCCACCACCAACGCACAGTAGCAGCAACGTGTGCCATCTACAAGATGCACTGCAGGAACTCACCAAGCCTCGTCAGACAGCACTTTCCAAACCCTTGACCACGATCATCTAGAAGGACAAGGGCAGCAGACAGATGGGAACACCACTACCTGGAAGTTCCCCTTCAAGCTGCACACCATCCTGACTTGGAAATATATTGCTGTTCCTTCACTGTCGCTGGGTCAAAATCCTGGAACTCCCTCCCTAACAGCACTGTGGGTGTATCTACACCACACGGACTGCAACGGTTCAAGAAGGAAGCTCACCACCACCTTCTCAAGGACAATTAGGGATGGGTAATAAATGCTGGCCTAGCTAGCGATGCTCACTTCCCATGAATGAATAAAAAAAAATGATCACTCCACTTCTCTGGGCCAACATTTATCGGTCAACCAACAAAAACAGATTATCTAACTGCTTGTGGTCTTATAACCTATGGAATTCATTGCCACAGAAGGCTGTGGAGGCCAGGTCATTGAGTGTATTTAGGACCAAGATAGGTTCTTTATCTCGTGTGCTGTTTGGAGACCTTGCTGTTGGCAAATTGATCATCACATTTGCCTACATTACAATCTTCCTTCTAAAACCTTCAAGCTTTTAAGGTCTAAGCTCAGTGCCAACTATCTCTTATTATCAGGATGTTGGCACCACTGTTTGGCTGGCAGCTCTCGAGGGCGGGACTTCCTCCCACTGAAGGGCCGAAGCCCCACAATCAGCTGGTTTTCCCTGCCCCCAGAGTGTTATGGCTGCAGGCGGGCTTTTTTACAGCATGTCAGCTGCTGGCTAACTTTCCTTCAAGTGGGGGGTGAGGGGTGGGGGGCAGTGGGTGCGGTGAACAGTCCCCCCAACCCCACCCCCCCTGAAAAAATGTAGCACAGTATGAGCTTCTGGCCTCGATTTGACCCTGGTGTCAGGGACTCCAAGACCATGGGGAAAATCCTGACTCAGGTCTGCACATCTCCATATAACATCAGGCAGTGCATATATCCATGAAGCCAAGGGAAGCTCTTTACATTCACCTTATGAACATGATTTACCTGTCGGATTTATTTCCAGTTTTGAAGATTTCCTCCATGCTATGTATGCTGTTACGGAAGTTCAAGGTGGCTTTGCAGTGCTCTGATTGGAGTGTTTTAAAATCTTTTTTCATTTTTTTCAAAGCCTCATCCACTCCTTTACAGTGACGCTCCACTTTCTCCCTGTGCAGGCGCAGTTCCACTGTGAGACAAGGTCAATGGTCATTTTTACAAAGCAGGAAAGACAAAGTGGGGGAATTTCCTCAGGGGTTGTCTCATCCAGCTGCTATAACTTTGGCAGAAGAGCGACAACCATGCAGTAAAAGATGGATATGGTAATAGTTGGTTCTTGCACATTAGCCATGCAACTACCAAAAGGAATAAGCTATCTGTACCGAGGGTTAACTGTATTATGGGCTACCAAAAATGGGGAAAAAATTACTTTGGCGGTTGCCTGGTAAGGCCCAAGAAGTTATGAAATTTGTACATGGTTTCACAAGCACTGGCAGCCTTTTCTACCACTGCTGACCATTTATTTGGCATGAGGTTAGACAGTACATATTGATATGCTTTTTGACTGTGGGTGGCATCTCAGGTAAGCCCAAGCCTGTCCTCACCAGACATCCACAACTATATTCCAGCAAGAGTCACTGAAAAATGATAAGGAGCAAATCATTTGTCAATTATTTTCTCCCCCCCTAACCCAGGCACTTTGGGACTAATTGTAGCTTGCTTATTGCAACTCTGGTTGTGATCAAAGCTAGGATCTTGCAGATATGTATGACGCAAAATAAAACCAGGTGGTACATTCACCAATTGAGACATGGGGGGATGGGGAGTGGGTGGGAAGAGCTAACTGGATGCTTTCAGTCTATATATGCTTTTGAAACAGCACTGGAACTTACCAGCTCTGACATGGAGTACATCCATCTTAATGCGTTTCTCTCTGGGCTTATGCAGGTGCATTCGTAGCTCCAACTCTGCTTTAAACTCTTTCTTCTTGATCACAGAAATAATCCTGGCATTTTCCATGGCTTTATCATACCAATCCTCTAGGAGTTCAAAGAAATTCACGCGGATCCTGTATAGATGAAGAGTCATATGGTTTGGCAATAACAATACAATTCTAAAGTCCAGCATTGTTAAATGGAAAGCTTCTTCTGCAGAGTTTTCATTGACAGTCTTTTGATTGTAGTCACAGACACTACATGAATACTGAGTGTGAGTTGCCAGCTACTAATTCATTTGAGGAATCTGATCTTTCCAATAAATCTCAAGTAGCTCAGAACCATTTCTCGGATCTTCAAGATTAGTATCTCCAGTTTGCAGATACCCATCCTGAATCTATGTATGAGCATTATGTATGTGTGCATTGTGTCTATTATATTTTAGGCATCACACATTAATACAAATTTCTGTGTTACACTTGAGAGAAAAACTTGCATTTGGAATTAATAGTGAAACTTCTGGGCTGCACCTTCTTAATCAACCTTCACAAACAAATTCAAGGTTTTGATTAGAAGTCTAATCCTTGAATTAACTCAAATAAGTTAGATACTTAGCTTTATATGGTTCACATATTATAATGATCTTGCTCCATTAAACAGCACATCCTCTGGGTTGCTGTGAATAATACCCAGAAATCCACTGGTAACTATAAAAGTCTAGTGCATGTTTCATCTGTCAAATTTCAGGGTCACACTTGTCACATAAGTAAATGTCTGTGTCACATTTTCACTCAATTGGCTCAAATGACACATTCATAAAAAGTAACAAGTTATAAACATACAGGTAAGGAATATATCATAACATAAATAGAAACTACAAATCAACATCGACTAAAGACATATAAAAAGCTATCTGCAATCACTGGTCAAAAAGCACCTAGTATCATACATCATATAATGGTTACAGCCCAGAAGCCTTTTGAGTCTAGGCCGGTTCTATGCAGGAGTAATAGTCCCATTCACTCACCCTTTTCCTGTAGCCTTACAAATTATTTCTCTTCAGGTGCTTTATCCAATTCACTTTTGAAACAACTGAATTTGCCTCCAGCACACTCAGGCAATTAATCAAATAGAATTAATAGGAGGACCCTGAAGGTATCACATTGAAGGGTCATGAGAACTCAAAACGTCAACTCTTTTCTTCTCCGCCGATGCTGCCAGACCTGCTGAGTTTTTCCAGGTAATTCTGTTTTTGTTTCACATCAAATATATTTGGTCTTGAATCTCCTGCTCGGTGAGCGGGGGTGGGACCCGCTCGCCGAGACGTAAAACGACTTGGGGTGATGTCGGGTGTGCATCCTGATGTCACCGGGCGTAATTTAGATTTTCAGTTCGGCGGGCACGCAACCGATTTGTCAAAGGCCTATTAAGGCCATTTAAAAAGGCAATTAAGCATATACTTGAGCAGCCCGTCCAACCTTAAGGTTGACGGGCAGGCAAAGAGCTCAGGTGGCCTTCGCATTTTTCATGGAACCTCATCCACGGGCGGGATGAGGTTTCATGAATGATTTTAAATTTTCACACAAATTTATACTAAAATGAATGCACATGTCCGAAGCTCATGGGCAGGTTCACATGAGGAGACATGTCATAAAAATTATTTCTCCACTTTATTAATCTTCTAAAACTTAAAACTTATCTCCCTGAGGCACTACTGTGCTGCGGGAGATATCTGTGTTTCTTCGTGCGCATGCATGAAAGAGCGCACTCCCGACTTAGGGAACCCTTCCGGCGCTCGCACAGGGAGTGCACAGGGCTTCTGGGTGCGCGTCATGCTGGACATCCCCAATCGGGTCCACCCATGTGAATTGGTGGCGTGGACCCGATCGGGGATACCGTTCGGGTCTGCGCCTGCCTGCACCCAACCCCGCACAACTGCTCAGACATGGGGAAAATTCTACCCTTGTTTTTTTTTTAAATTAGTGGCCTCAGGACAAGGTACATACGAGTTTACAAATTAGGAACAGGAGTAGGCCAGTCGGCCCCTCGAGTCTGCTCTGCTATTCAATAAGGTCAAAGCTGATCTGATTGTGGCCTCAATTCCACATTCTGCCTATCCCTGATAACATTTGACTCCCTCTATTTACCTCTGCCTTAAAAATATTCAGTGACCCTGCCTCCACTGCTCTCTGGGGAACAGAGTTCCAAAGATTCATGACCCTCTGAGAGAAAGAATTTCTTCTCATCGCCGTCTTAAATAAGAAACCCCTTATTTTTAAACTGTGTCCCCTACTTTGAGTCTCTATCTCAAGAGGAACCATCCTTTCAGCTTCCACCCTGTCAAGTCCCCTCAGGATTTTATATGTTTCAATAAGGTCACCTCTTAATCTTCTAAATTCCAACGGATACAGGCCTAGCCTGTCCAGCCTTTCCTCATCAGATAAAAACCTATCCCAGGTATCAGGTGAGTGAACTTTCTCTGAACTGCTTCTAACGCATTTATATTCTTTCTTAAAAAAGGAGGCCATAACTATAAAAAGTACTCTAGATGTGGTCTTGCTAACACCCTGTACAACTGTGGCAAAACACCCCTTCTTTTATATTCCATTTCCCTTGCAATAAAGGATAACTTTCCATTTGCCTTCCTAATCGCTTGCTGTACCTACATACTAACTTTTCCTGATTCATGTACCAGGACACCCAAATCCCTCTGTACCTCAGAGTTCTGCAAACCCTCTCCATTTAAATAATAAGCTATATTTCTATTCTTCCTGCCAAAATGGACAAGTTCACATTTTCCCACATTATAGTCCATCTGCCAAATATTTGTTTACTTACCTGAACTGGCTATGTCATTTTACAGGCTCCTTCTGTCCTCTTCACAACTTACTTTCCTACCTACCTTTGTGTCATCAGCAAATTTAGCAACCTTTATCCAAGTCACTGATAATAATTGTATAAGAACATAAGGAATAGGAGCAGGAATAAACCATATGGCCCAACGAGCCTGTTCCGCCATTCAACATGATCATGGCAAATCTTGGACTTCAACTCCATTTTCCTGCCCACTCCTCCTACCACTTAATTTGCTGTGAGACCAATAATCTGTCTATCCCAGTCTTAAATGTATTCAGTAATGGAGCATGTGCATCCCTCTAGGGTAGAAAATTCCAAAGATTCACAACCCTTTGAGTGAAGCAATTTCTCCTCATTTCAGTCCTAAATGATTGGCTCCTGTTCTTGAGACTGTGCCCCTGTGTTTTAGTAAGTATTAGGAAAGACAGTCGTTTGGTAGTACAGAAGCTGAAAAAAGAGACATGTCAAAGCAAGCAGTGTGGCGCATTTGCGTGTACTGGAAGCTACATATATTATTACACAGGGCCCTGTGCTTTGCAGACAGAAAGAACATGTACACATGTTGTGCCTGTTTCAGCTAAACAAAGTGACAACCATTCGCTGACTCACTCCTCAGGGTAATACCTTAACCAATCAAGGTCAAGCTGCCTGGTTTAAATTTCAAACAATGCTTGGCAATTAACTATCAGTCACTACCACTGGCGCATTCTGCATGGCAATGCCTCTACCAATCAGAGTCCACTTGCCAACCAATCAGCCTTCTCTTCACATTTAGTATAAATTGTTGTTTTCCCCTTGTATTGGTATTCTTGTGAAGTGTCCTGACGAAAAGCTTCAACACGTCTCTTTTTTCAGCAATATTAAGAAAAAGCAAAAACACTGAACAGTTGCGCTAAAAGCATTAGCTTACATACATAACTGATTTAGGTGTTTGAAACGTCTTCATTCAACACAGAGCAGAAATAAAAATTGGCTGCTTCTGGTCGATATGATTCACACGGATTGAGTGCCTCCACCAACATAGTCATCAGGTTACACCATCTTAAATTAAACTCATAACTATCTGTCTTTTTGTTGGAAGCCTGGGTCTTGAACTTTACTGTCTTCTGAGATTTCCAAGCAAAATGATTCACCCAAGCAACTGCGCCCGTTGCTCTGATGGTACAATTCCTGTAATACACCAGTGTCATTTTGATAGACTATCGCCAGAATGGACAGGACAGTGTGGGTTTATGAGCAGGAGGTCATGCTCAATGGCCAGTTCTCCTGCAACTAAAAGCAAATCCCTGCAGTTTAAAGAAATAATCTGCTTTTCTGATTGGATAAACAAAAGTTGTTGCTTTTTTTCCCTTCATGACTGGAAAATAGACATAGGGAAAAAAATATTCTCAGAACATTTCACATTCCAGGCACTATTGAACAGCCTCCTGACTCCCCAAAGCCTGTCCACCATCTACAAGGCATAAGTCAGGAGTGTGATGGAATACCCTCCACTTGCCTGGGTGAATGCAGCTCCCACAACATTCAAGGAGCTTGACACCATCTAATACAAAGCAGACCCACTTGATTGGCACCCCTTCCACAAAAATTCACTCCACCAATGAACAGTGGCAGCAGTGTGTAACATCTACAAGATGCACTACAGAAACTCACCAAGGCTCCTTAGGAAGCACCTTCCAAACTCACAAAGCTACCATCTAGAAGGACAAGGGCAACAGATACATGAGAACACCATCACCTGGAAATTCCCCTCCAAGCCACTCATCATCCTGACTTGGATATATATCGCTATTCCTTCACTGTCGCTGGGTCAAAATCCTTCCCTAACAGCACTGTGGGTGTACCTACACAACAGGGACTGCAGCGGTTCAAGACGGTAACTCACCTGTCACCTTCTCAAGGGCAATTAGGGATGGGCATTAAGTGCTAGCCTAGCCAGGAAAGCCCACATTCCGTAAATGAATTTAAAAAAAGCCAAGTCACTCACCTCTCTAGGGCTTACAACTCTCCAGGTTCAATGAATTCACTCCCTGACCACTGTGCTCTACTTCCCAGCACCAGAAATGCCCACTGCCCTCCATCACCTCGGTCACAAGCTACTCAGCCCATTTTTTGGTGAATAATGTCAAGAATCGATGTCTAAAAGTGAAAAGGAAATGGTCTGTGTCTAAAACTTAACACCAATTAAATCTGAAGCTGTAAAGGCCCTTACAACATTGTTACTGGATCTTTAGAGCAATCCTGTTGGTACTCCTTTTTGCACTACCGACAGTTCCCTTGCCCTGCCAGATGCCCACTAATTTTCTCCCTTTGCCTCTGACAAATCACATAGCTAAATCATATAGCATATGGTTGCACAGGCATTGGCAGAAAAAATAGCCATTTCTTAATGGAAACTTAGGGCAGTGAGTGTGGGGTCATAGCTCCAAAGCCCAACCCTGGCCTCATCTGACAGCTATGCTTTCTTACACTTTTCCACCGGGGGGTTACTGGGGTCAAGAGTGGAAACCCTGGCTGATTTTCTCTCTGTAGTACAGTGGGACTGAGGTGAATTGTCGCATCCCTACTGCAACCAAGCTGGGAACTGCTAACTTAACATGGATCAGAAATCAAACCTGGTATTTCAAAGGAGAGTAAATGATATCTGAATGTCTCAAACCCTAGTGTGCTTGCAGGAGCAACAGGCATAAATTTTCCAAATTCAATGTAGCACATAGTTGGGCAGAATTTTCCGCGCCTGCTGGCGTCAGGTGTCATGGTGACCACGAGTGGACAACATGAGGCTTAGTGGTTTTGTCACTAGACTAGTAATCCAGGGTAATGCTCTGAGGACCCAGGTTCAAATCCCACCATGGCAGATGGTGAAATCTGAATTCAATAAAAAGCTGAAAGATGACCATGAAACCATTGCCGATTGTTCATTAATGCCCTTTAGGGAAGAAAATCTGCCATCCTTACCTGGTCTAGCCTACATGTGACTCCAGACCCACAGCAATGTGGTTGACTCTTAAATACCCTCTGAAAGGCACTCAGTTCTCAAGAGCAATTTGGGATGGGCAATAAATGCTGGCCTAGCCAGCGATGCCCACATCCCATGAGCGAATTTTTTGAAAAAAATGGCAGGAAGGCCGAAAATCAGTTTCATGACGTCGTGAGACCAGCTTGCACTCGTCAATGGCAGGCTGCATTTCCTGCTTCTGCACGTCAGGAACTTCATTGTAATACATATCATGATAAGCCCAGCTCACCAGAATCATCGCCCCATGCTAGATCATCTGAGCACGTTGGCATGGTTGCATCCCAATGTGTTTCACAACTGTACATGAGCAATGTGCACTTGGCTCAGAACTTCGAGGTTTGTTTGCTTACCTGGCTTTGGGCAGCAGTTGCGGTCATCAGCGCTAGGCTTTGCAGGCAGCATCACGTCACTTTGAAGGGGACTCATGGCTAGGTCTCTACCTACCAGACCAGTTTTGTGGCTTTTCACCAATGCAAGGCTAGGGCTTGCTTGGTGAAGGGGGAGAAGTGGCTTCAGGCAAGGGAAGAGGCTGCAGGTCGAGAGCTGTACTGGGGAAGTGGGGTGTCCCAGGGTATGTGTGAGGGCACATGTTGATCTGTGCAAGTGGCCTGAAGATGGTGAGGGCTGAGGAAGCAGTCTCCAGAGGAGATGAGGCCAGATGGGGATGTGAGGGTGTGTGTGTGAGAGAATGAGTAGTGATGTCCCTTGAGCTGGCAGTGAGTGAGATGCCAGTGAATGTGTGATGGCCTTGTGAGTGTGCGAGTTTAGAGTGATGAGATGGTTGCCTTATCCTGGTGGCACAGATGACATCATTCATCCTCTTTCTGCACTGGATGGCCAACTCTTCTGTACAGCGTTGGTACTGACCAACACTGCTATTGCCTCTCAAGCTGCAGTGGTGAGATTACTGGACCTCCTGTGGCCACAGCGGGGGTGGAGGACATCATGACAGGCCTCCAAAAGACATTCCAGTAATGGGTCACTGAGCTCTTCTTGGCTTTCTGGGCCACGTCTTCACTGGAGGAGGAGTCCTAGGCTGTAAGCACTGAGAAATGTGTGGGCAGCTGCAGTTTAGGTATGGCACCCGGAGTGAGGAAACGGTGAAGTAATGGCGTGGTGGGCAATTCAGAGGCTGTCCGCCAGCGAGATAGCACGTTTCCTGTGGTGGCATAATTAATGAGGTGGGATTGGGATGATATGGCGTGAAAAGCAGCCATTGCGGCCAGCGGGTAAAACGCCCTTTTTCCCACCCACTACAGCACTTATTGCAAATCTGGGATGATTCCACCCAATGGGTTTGCAATCAGAATTCCAACTTACTGAGTTCCAATCGGGATGAGGAGGGGGTAAAGGAAAGGAAATCTAGAAAGGTAGACTCTTTCTGAAAGGAAAGGAGAAAAAAACCCTGCAGGTGAATCCTCAGGACTGCTCGAGCACAGCCGACTTGGGAACTGCATACGACCTGGGCAATTGTAGGAAGATAAATCAACTGAAAAAAGCATGGAAAGTGATACCGCATACTGAACTGAAAAATAAATATTTACATATTTCTGATCTGTTATGTATGCAGTGTATACTTACTGTTGAGTTACAGAGGATCAAATCTATCTGAATTATAATATCTTTTGGATGGGACATTAAACCAAGGACTCATTTGCTTGCTGTGTTGGATATAAAGATCCCAAGACACAATTCTTACACGAGTAGGAGAATTCTTCTAGTATGGTGGCTGATATTCACCACTCAACCAATACACCATAATCAATACCACCAAAACCCATTAACTGGACAATCTCATTTGTCCTTTGTGGGATCTTACTGTGCACTGTTTGGTTGTCTACATACGAATGTGCGAATTAGAAGCAGGAGTAAGCCACTCGGCACTTCGAGCCTACTCTGCCATTCAATAAGATCATGGCTGATCTGAATGTAACCTCGGCTCCACATTCCCAACTACCCCAATAACCTTTCACCCCCTTGCTTTTCAAGAATCTATCTACCTCTGCCTTAAAAATATTCAGACTCTGTTTCCACCCCGTTTCGAGGAACAGATTTCCAAAGATTCATGACTCTCTCAAGAGAAAACATTTCTCCTCACCTCTGTCTTAAATAGGCAACCCTTTATTTTTAAACAGTGACCTCTGATTCTAGATTAGAAAACAATAGTGACTGCAACTTCAAAAGTAACTACTTGAATGTGAAGTGCTTTCAGACATCCTGAGGATTTGAAAGGAGCTATAAAAGTGCAAAGTATTTCTTTAATTATAAATTGCTTTTACAACTAAATAATACAACACAATGATATAAAAAGAAGCGTTTCCCACTAACTTTTTCTTTAAATTCAGAAATGCTGTTTCAGGAATAAAGGCATGTTTCATGTAGTCTGCCAGGGGTGTGATCTTCATATTACAGTCTTTGCTTTTATTGTCACAAATCACTGTGTAGGTGTTCCCTTTGGAGGTTTTGAAATACTCAAATTCACCAATGCTTGCTGTTTCTTCCAAACTATCCTAGAGAAACAAAAAGGGAAATGCCTATTGCGCTGTACTTCAGGATGCAGAATGTTATTCCTGACCAACTTTCATTGAAACAGCAACACAAATCTACATTTGAGTTAAAACTCTTGATAACATCAGTTCCCTGATGGTCAGACGATTAGTGGCTCCAGTTTTGATTGATGGTCAGTCCTGAGCTATCTGATTTCAAGCTGGGGAGTAGAAAGGGTGCAACAACAGTTGGTTAGGGAAGGGGAAAATCAGGCAGAGCTACTCCTCCTGATCACTTCCCGAACTCCTGGTGGGAGGCTATGTGGGCGCACACACCAGGGATTCAGCTGCTATGCTTTCCACACTTGAACAGATTGGCAACGCTCACTTGGCTAGACTTGCATATGAAGAAGAACCACTTGAGCAAAGTTGTCAGAGTTAATACCAGTGGAATCAGAGAGGAGAGGAGAAAACCTAGAGAAAAAAAAAAACTTGTAATAAATATGGCCTACTGTTATAGTGAATGCACACACTGTACATTGCAGGATCAGTGCACAGGAACACTTAGGAGCAGGAGTAGGCCATTCAGCCTTCGAGCCTGCTCCACCATTCGATAAGATCATAGCTGATCTGGTTGTGGTCTCAACTCCATTTTCCTGTCTGTCCCCCCATACCCCTTGACCCCTTTGTCCATCAAAAATCGGTCCAACACAGCCTTGAATAAATTCAATGACCCAACCTCCACTGCTTTCTGGGGAAAGAATTCTACAGACTCACGACTCTGACAGGAAAAACTTCTCCTCATCGTCATCTTAAAAGGGAGACCTCTTATTCTTAAATCATATTCCCTAGTTCTAGTCTTCCCCACAAGAGGAAAATATCCTCCTAGTATCTACCCTATCAAGTCCCCTCAGGATCTTCAGTTTCAATAAGATCACCTCTCATTCTTCTAAACCCCAAGGGTATGGGCCCAACCTGTTTCACATTTCTTCATAAGATAAGCCTATCATCCCAGGAATGAGTCAAGTGAATCTTCACTGAACTGCTTCTAACACAATTATATCTTTTTTACAAATAAGGAGACCAAAACTCTGTACAATGTTCCAGATGTCGTGTCACCAAGGCCCTGCGCAGCTGCAGTAAACCGTCCATACTTTTATATTTTATTCCCCTTGCAATAAATGTCAACATTCCATTTGTTTTTCCTTGCTGTACCTACATAGTAACTTTTTGTGATTCATGTACCAGGATACCCAGATTCCTCTGTACCACGAGTTTTGCAATCTTTCTCCATTTAAATAGCAAACTGCACAGGTTTCATGTTTGCAAGTCCTAATGTTACTATTGATTTCTGCTATGATATTCAGGGCAGAGGTTGAGAGGATGTGAACGGAACACTAGAAGCTGTCCTCTCAACTATGGAATTGTGAACAAAGTGGAGAGAAATTTATTTTGAAAAAAATTCTAATCAATTATACTGCAGATAGCTTTGAAGGGTCAGCTTTTTGCCTACAGTTGACCACTTTTAAAAGGCTTTCCAGAATATAAATACAATGTTAATTATATATCTTTGAGGTGTTTAATTGTATTCAGGTGTTGGGCACAAATTAACCTGTGCTCATATGTAGGAGCAAGCAAGGTAGCAGCCCCTCTTCTATTGTTTGAAGGGGCTGATCCTCAATTTTTGGATGCACTTCAACCCCACACTCCTGATCTTTGGTCACCTGGTGCAGAGGGGGGTGGACAGATTGGAAGACTTCCTTGTGGATCTGCACCTTGGCCTGGCCAAGGTGACCACAAACAGATCCAGGCAGCAGGCTGTGGAGGGGACGTTAGATCTGAATGCTTGCCTCTCTTCTGCAGCTACATTTGTGCCCGGGTGTCCCTGGAGGGGGACTACACATTGCCCACCTGTACGCTTGAGGCCTTCCATGACTGGTGGGAACCGAAGGGGCTGGAGTGCATTATCAGCCCCAAAAACAACATCTTAATTTAATTTTGCTAAATTTTCTTTCAAGTTTTCATTTTGTTATGGTTCACCTTTAAGTGGTTGAACACTTGGTTACTTGTTCATTTGTTTATTTGATTGCTTAAAAGAATACATAGGAGCAGGCTGAAAATGTGGTTGTTGTATTGGAGGAACATAATATGAAATCTGTGTAAATAAAAGCTTATAAAAGTATAAGAACTGGAGTCCTGTTCTTTTCTTTACTGCATGGCTATGGGTTCTAACACACAAAACAATTGTGAAATATAAGAAACAATGGAACAGGCAAAAACCACTCAGCCAAAGGCATCCTCTCTGTCCACAAAGCTTGCCAAGTCTAACCTAAATGGATTGTATCAAACCCATTTAACATCCTGAAGGACAGCTTCACACTTATAGGGTGGAATCTTGAGCCCTCTCCCATGGTAAGTTTGGTGGAAAGGGGGCATTTAATCAGGCAGGAGGGTGGTGAGTGGGGACCTCACCTCCTTTCCACCTCTGCCGTGATTTAGTCTGTGAGGGCAGGCCCGTGGATGGCCTTCCCACACCGCTGCTGATTGAGGCCCCTAAGTGGGCAATTAATGCCCAGTTAAGGGCTTCAACCTACTGCTGTTGGTATTAACCTAGTGGTGGCCAGGGGGGCTCACCATGCTGGGAGCATAACAAGCAATCATGCCAGCTTCTGGGCAGTGGGGTTCCTCATTCAAAGGCATTCAATGCCTGATTGAAGGACCCAACATCAAGAAGGGGGGACTCACTGAAAGCCACCCTTGCTGCCGACCCCTCTCCCCTCTACCACATTCCCATCATCACTCACCTGTGCCTGGGTCCTTTCTTAATCCGAGGCTGCTGGTGGGTGTAGTACCAGCATCAGTCACCAGCTCCCCAGTGGCACTGCTGAGTACAGAAGAGCTGCCAGCCTCTGATTGGCTAGCAGCTCTCGGATGGTGGGAATTCCACCCCCAAAGGCCCTTGATCCTGGGGGAAGGCCTGTCAATGCCTGAGTGGCACAAGATGCAGCAGACCTTCTTGAAAAAGATGACACTGGGGTCTCGCTGGCTCTCTAGCTGGCGGCTGAGACCCACCAATGCCTTTAACCAAACTCCCTGATTTTCTTAAGTTTATTAAGCAGATATCCAGAACACATAACCACATCTTACTATTCAACCTTATGCTGCTGGCCTTCACAAATGTTCCTCACTCTCTCAGCACCAGCAGTCTAGCATATTTAACAATTTCCATTATAGCTGTTAATGTCCTTGAAGCTGCTCCTACTGCGCTGCCGAGACTTCAACAGAGGTACACCAGAAATGTTGGAAACAAGTTTTATTTGTATGGCTGGGAAAGCAGTTATAATTTGATGTTGAAGTTAATAATCCATTCCACAGCTCAAATGGCCATCCAAGTTGGACCATCACCCACATACTGAGCACCTGCCCTGAGAGATCCATTCCTGGTGGCATCACAACCATTTATGTTGCGTTAGCTGAAGTCATTGAAGTCTTGGTGGCCAAGTGGGAGCAGCTTCAAGGAAATTAACAGCCATAGTGGGGATTGCTACATATGCTAAGCAAGATGCGGAAATGTGTGAAAGTTCAAGATATCTGCTTGGCAAACTTCAGTTCTACTTGTTGAGTAAGCAGCCACATCTTCCCTGGCCCTCCTCAAGTGGTTGAAGGTTGTCCAGGTTTTTTGTGAATGGTTGAAACTTGGGAGTTCACCACTCCGATTAGTTACCAAGTTGTGGTTGGTGATGTTTGCAGTGAACCAGGAGATGCACCATCGAGAGGTGGGGCTGTTGTCAGTTTGTAGGGTGTGGAGTGTGTTCCAGTAGGGAGTATGGGGTTTTAGATGGGAATTCTGACCTCACATATTGAGGCCAGTTTCCAGAAAGGCCTCAAGACAGAAGCCACCTTTGTCGACTATCCCGTGTCTATGACAAAGTGTGGCATACAGGCATGCTGCTGAAACTTTCCAAAATCATCTGCTACGTGAAAACCCTACAACTAAACAACTCCATGATCAGCAACTGACAGTTCCTTGTGCACCTTGAGAATCGAATCAACCGTCCATGCATAACCAACAACAGGCTCCCACAGAGGTCAGTCCCTGCACCAGCTCTCTTCAGCATTGGCTCTCTGCATATGCTGACGACTTGGCACTGGCTTTCCAGACTAAAGAACTTCAGGACATTGAGAAAACACTCACTGAGAATCAATGTTCTCTTGGAAGCCTACTTCAGAAAATAGAGACTACGACCAAACACTGTCAAGACTGTTGTTTTAGCCTTCCACCTGAACAACTCGAAGGCCAGGGAAGAACCTCATGTCTAGTTCTGTGGCTGACCATGTTTCACCCATGACCCAATTTTAAAATATCTTGGCATCACACTTGATTGCCCATTGACCTACCGGCAACATCCCCAGAATGGGGCAGCGATGGTGTAGTGGTATTGTTGCTGGACTAGTTTTCCAGAGACCTGGGTAATGCTCTGGGGTACCAGGTTCAAATCCTGCCATGGTAGATGGTGGAATTTGAATTCAATAAAAATCTGGAATTAAAAGTCAAACAATCACCAAAAACCCATCTGTTTCAGTAATGTCCTTTAGGAATGAAAATCTGTTGTCCTTACCTGGCCCTACACGTGACCATGGTTGACTCTTAAATGCCCTCTAAGCCACTCAGTTGTAACAAGTCACAAATAAGGAATGAAACTGGACAGACCACCCGGAAACCAACAATGGCCCTGTCGATCCTACAAAATCCTCCTTACTAACATCTGGGGGCTAGTGCCAAAATTGGGATAGCAACAGCCTGACATAGTCATCCTCATGGAATCATACCTTACAGATAATGTGTCCCAGACACCACCATCACCATTCCTTGGAATGTCCTGTCCCACCAGCAGGACAGGCCCAGCAGAGGTGGCGGCACAGTGGTATACAGTCGGGAGGGAGTTGCCCTGGGAATCCTCAACATCGACTCTGGACCCCATGAAGTTTCATGGCATCAGGTCATTGAGGATACCCTCCATTGTGTTGTGTGGCACTACCACTGTGCTAAATGGGATAGATTTCGAACAGATCTAGCAACGCAAGACTGGGCAACCATAAGGTGCTGTGGGCCATCAGAAGCAGCAGAATTGTACTTGAACCAATCGAACACCTCATGGCCCGGCATATCTCCCATTCTACCATGACCATTAAGCTAGGGGATAAACCCTGGTTCAATGAAGAGTGCAGGAGGGCATGCAAGGCATACCTAAAAATGAGGCATTAACCTGGTGAAGCTATAACACAGGACTACTTGCGTGCCAAACAGCATAAGCAGCAAGTGATAGACAGGGCTAAGCAATCCCACGACCACCAGATCAGATCTAAGCTCTGCAGTCCTGCCATTTCCAGTCGTGAATGGTGGTGGACAATTAAACAGCTCACTGGAGGAGGAGACTCCCCATATATCCCCATCCTCAATGCTGGAGGAGCCCAGCACATCAGTGCAAAAGACAAGACATTTGTTACAATCATCAGCCAGAAGTACCGAGTGGATGATCCATTTCGGCCTGCTCCAGAAGTCCCCAGCATCATAGATGCCAGTCTTCAGCCAATTCGATTCACTCTGTGTGATATCAAGAAATGGCTGAAGGCACAGGATACTGCTAAGGCTATGGGCCCTGACAATATTCCGGCAATAGTACTGAAGACTTGTGCTCCAGAACTTGCTCTGCCCCCTAACCAAACTGTTCCAGTACAATACAACACTGGCATCTACCCGGCTGTGTGGAAAATTGCCCAGATAAGTCCCGTACACAAAAAGCAGGACAAATCCAACCTGGCCAATTATTGCCCTCTCACTCTACTCTCCATCATCAGTAAAGTATTGGAAGGGGTCATTAGCAGTGCTATCAAGTGGCACTTGCTTTGCAATAACCTGCTCACTGATGCCCACTTTGGGTTCCGCCAGGGCCACTCAGCTCCTGACCTCATTACAGCCTTGATTCAAACATGAACAAAACAGCTGAACTCCTGAGGTGAGATAAGAGCGACCGCCCTTAACATCAAGGCTGCATTTGACAGAGTGTGGCATCAAGGGGCCTTAGCAAAACTGGAGTCAATGGAAATCAGGGGGAAAACTCTCCACTGGTTGGAGTCATACCAAGCACAAAGGAAGATGGCTGTGGTTATTGGAGATCAATCATTTCAGCTCCAGGACATCACCGCAGGAGCTCCTCAGGGTAGTATCCTCGGCCCAACCATCTTCATCTGCTTCATCAATGACCTTCCTTCCATCATAAGGTCAGAACTGGGGATGTTCACTGATGATTGCACAATGTGGCTCCCCAGATACTGAAGCAGCTCACGTCCAATTGCAGCAAGACGTGGACCATATCCAAGCTTGGGCTGACAAGTGGCAAGTAACATTCGTGCCACACAAATGTCAGGCAATGACTATCTCCAACAAGAGAGAATCCAACCATCGCCCCTTGATGTTCAATGGCATTGCCATCACTGAATCCTCCACTATCAACATCCTGGGAGTTACCATTGACCAGAAACTGGACTGGGCTAGCTATTTAAATACTGTGGCTATAAGAGCAAGTCAGAGACTAGGAATTGTGCAATGAGTAACCCACTTCCTAACTCCCCAAAGCTTGTCCACCATCTACAAGGCACAAGTCAGGAGTGTGATGGAATACTCCCCACTAGCCCAGATGGGTGCAGCTCCCACAACACTCAAGAAGCTTGACACCGTCCAGGGCAAAGCAGCTCACTTGACTGGTACCACACAAACATTAACTCCTTCCACCACTGACACACAGTAGCAGCAGCGTGTACCATCTACAAGATGCACTGCAGGAATTCACCAAGGCTCCTTCAACAGCACCTTCCAAACCCAAGACCACTACCATCTAGAAGGACAAGGGCAGCAGATAGATGGGAACACCACCACCTGGAAGTTCCCCTCCAAGTCACTCACCATCCTGACTTGGAAATACGTCATCGTTCCTTCCCTGTCACTGGGTCAAAATCCTGGAACTCCCTTCCTAACAGCACTGTGGGTATACCTGCACCACATGGACTGCAGTGGTTTAAGAAGGCAATTCACCACCACCTTCTCAAGGGCAACTAGGGATGGGCAATAAATGCTGGCCCAGCCAGCGAAGCCCACATCCCATGAATGAGTAAAAAAAAACACCAGGGCCAAGATCAAGACGAGAGTGGACCTGATATGGAAACTGGCGGGTTCCACCTTGGACAGCAGAACCAACACACTACACACTACTTCACTCACGCTGGTCTATTCAACAGCAGAGTACTGCTGCTCAACCTGGTTCAGGAGCTGCCGCACAAACGTGGTAGATATCCACCTCTGGGGAGCCATCAGGATTATTTCTGGGACATTGAGACCAACACAGCTCAAGTGGCTTCCTGTGCTGGCACATATTGAACGTCCTGATGTCCGCAGGGAAAACATCCTCCTCAGAGTATACCACTAGCTGACAACTAATGAAACACTCCCATTGACAAAAAGACCCCACACACTCATCTGAAATCCCACCTGTAAACTAGTGCAAATGGGCTTTCTGCCATACTTCCAGTGAAGTTATGGAAGTGGAGCAGAAGCAGGAGCAACTCCAAGGAAATTGTTTGTCTATATCTATCCCCATAATCTAAATTATGCTCCCAAAAATATGATGATTTCTGTTAAAATTAAAAAACTTGTTTTTTTTTTAAAAATTAACTTTTTAAGGAAAATAGCTTTTAATTATTTCACTGAGAGCCTGTTCCACAAATCTGCCACACCATGTGGGGAAAAAACTATTTAACCGTTTGCATTGGAATTTTATCTAAGTATGTTATGAAGCTATTAATGTATATAATATTATTGGAAAATACTTTTCTTTTAAAACAGAGGCTTAATCTGTGGGTGTGTCCTAACTGGATTAAAGCCAGCTAGTTTGGGTGCTTTAATGGGTACTAGTTTTGATATGGAAGAGAGATAGCGTGTATTTGCATTTTTTGAACAGAGCATTCAAGAAGTGGGGTGAAAACTATCTAGCAGCCACCAAGCAAAATGTTTAAATTACTAATAAAATTGGCACTGTGAAAGGGGTTTTCTTGTTAGACAGATTTACTTCGGTGGTTGTTGACACAATGAGAATTAACATTCAATGGGCAGTGGTAGGTATAACAAGACAACCATTTTGGGTGTGCAGAGCAGAAGCAATGTGAGATCAAAAGACATCTGCAAGTCTCCAACTGGCCCCAAAGTGAAAGGAACCTCATTTTGAATTTGTAAGGTGAAAATGCTTTCGTTGGTATTTGGTTGCTGTTGCCTTAATGGAGATTAGTTTGGGAATTTGTTAAAAGTTATGATAGTATTAATTTGTAGCCATGTGTATATATATATATTTTAACCTGTATAAATTAATAAAATGTTTCATTTAGTTTAATGTAAAACCTCGAGAACTGGTGGTCTGATTCCTGAATTTAGAGTCTCATCTCAAACACGACACTTAAAATTATAGGTTGACAGTTGTTTAAAGTTTCCCTCTGGGATTTTTAAATAACTCCACTTTCCCAACTGCACTGGTCATAACAAGTATCAGCCAAGTACAGAATCTCCATGCAGGCTCAGTACCACACCAGCTATTCCATTAACATGCGTGCATACATGAATAGCACATTGGGGCTAGAATTCCCCATTCTTGTCAATGATGTGAATGTGAAGGCTTATTGTGCACCAAAGTGCCCCACCATGAATATAGTATGAATAAGGTAAGCTCACATCATGTATCTCAGTAACATTAAAAAAAGGGTGATTCCAGAAGCTAATGGCACCATTTCCCTCTTTGATCTTACGCTTTTTGACTTGGATAAGAATGCCTCTGTGTTCTCCATAGACCCTTCCTCTGATAAATGCTGGCTAATAAAGGATGACTCCAGCGCTGACAAAATACTGGTGTTTCTACTTCCTTCAACTTCCTCCCATTTGTGGATACTTTCGATTCTGAGACCTAAAGCAGGGTTAGAAACACAAAGAGGTAATGGTTGCATACATGTGAGAATGAATCTATCATTTTTCACTCTCTTTATTATTTATCATACTGACATGAAGATGTGTTATATGAAATACTTATTTCTAATGTCATCGGCTGGGTGTACATATATACGGAACTTTTTTGAAAAGAACACTTTTCCTAAGAAAAGGACACTGGCTTACATCAGCTACCAAGTTGCATCTGCGAAGGACAGAAGCTGCTTCTATGGAGGCACAGCGCCTATGGAGCTCTTGGAGTGAGATCACGCGATCCAGCTCTTGAGTGTAAAAACGATACTGGATTTTTGTTTGTGAGAGAGACTGTAACAGGGGCAACAGCTTAACCCAAGATATTTATCATCCAGGCTGCTTGGGTGAGGTACCAGGAAGAGAAAACCCCAGCAACAGTATGCACTTTCAGGTGAGCAACCAAGAAAAAACATGAAGAAATAAATATTCTAGCTGATACGTATATGAAAAAAATTAAATAGTATAGAAAATTTTCTTTGTTTAATGTTAAAAAAAGACAACATGAGCATTAAGCTTTACACTCAGCCTGACTTTTCAGTGAAAGAAATTGAGACGATCAGGGTGGTGGGGGAGAACAGTACAGGAGGATTTGCAGGGCCCAATGATGTGGAAGGGCTGAGCGAGTGTTCGTAAAAAGTCATTAAACCCAGCTGCTTCAGTGACTGAGTCATGTTAAATGAGTGGGTTAATTCAGCTCCTTTGCTAGCCTCAGTACATCCTTTATGCCAGTTCTCAAAGAATGTTCAATTAGTGCTCATTGCTTAAACAAAAATATTCACTCCCACACAAAAAAGCCCAAAAGGAATGAAAAATACAGATGGATGTTAAACAGAATTCATTTTAAGTCTAATGTTTTATGTTGAGGTTCCCATATGAAGTACATTCTTATTTTCATAATGTAAACCAGAGCTTGACTTAAGTTTGCACAGTACACGTTCTGAAAACAGCTGTTATTGTTTTAAACATGACTGGAGGCATGGAATAATAATTACAGGCGCACAGCCTGAACTTTATGGAGGTTCTGTGTCAGAGTTATTTAGTTTCAAAATACACACCTGGAATATGAGAGCCTAGTTCCTGCTCTGAAAGCTCTGCTCCTTCTCCCTGGAACATAGTAATGTAGGTCACTGTTATTATTCACTATGAAACTGACATATCATAACCCTCTTTAAAGATGTTAAGATCTGTTAAGATAAAGCTTTGGTAAACATTTTTTGTTGGGGGTGGGGGGAGAAGAATCATGTTCTAATTGATTTTTTTTAACATGATCAGGGTCTAAACAAATTAATAGAAGTTTGCCAAATGCCTTTGTATGAAAATGGCAGCTGTTTAAGACTATCAATTTTAAATGTGCATAAGAAACACCACAATTGCACGATCGGGTGTGATGGCCATAGGATTATTCACTTTGGCTTTCGTCATTGTAGTAAAGCTACTTAATGCGGTAAGTATCAGTGTATCACAGTCCTTTGCATGGGAACTGCAACTTTAACGTACATAACCATACTGCTATTACAGAAATAAGAAAGCCTGTCAGGTGGGAACTGCCCCATACAACATGGGTGGAATTTTCAGCCCTACCACCACCAACATCAACCCCCTCACCACCACACCCCGCCACCAACCCCCTGCTCCACCCCACCACCCCAGGGTGTGGGTTGGCAGGCAAGAGTGTGTAAAATTGGGTGCTATGCCATGGGTGCTTTTCCTGACACCCACCTGTCCTGCTACAATTTTACCTGCAACTGGGGAGGCAAAGGGAGGCCCATGCAACTGGGGAGGCAAAGGGAGGCCCACCCTCCTCTGTGCCAATTGACACCCTTAAATGACCAATTAGTGGCTGCTTAAGGGCCTCCTCCCACCACCACTGGGATTTTACTTTGGGGGGCAGAAGGCGGTGGCAAATGTGAAGCCCACAAGGGAAGATACCTTCTGTACAGTCTCGCTGTGCCCATCAGAGACCCTCCACGCAAGCAACACCTCTGCATTTCCCCTCCCCCCATGCCCTTCCCTACCCCACCTCGCCAGGTGAGACTACCCAACCCCCATATTTACCTGTGCATTCAGTTCCATCGATCAATGCAATTGAGAACTGGATGCAGTCCTAGTGGTGGCCACCATTCCTGGTGCTGCTGCTGGGACTGGAAGCTGCCAGGCATTTGATTGGCCGGCAAGTCTCAGAGGCAGGACTTCTGCCACCTCAAGTCCTCAGTGTAAAATCTAGCCCATGATTAGTTACACCAGGTTAGTGGCAAGACAACAGCACAAAACTGAACCACCCAGTTTAACATAGATTCTTGGTGTCATCACATGATCTTACATTGTCTTCGTCAATGATGGTTGACTGGTCTGTTGCTTCTTCCCTTATACTTCGGCTCTCTTCACTTGCGTCTGGAATATCTTCAGAAATGATGTTACTGACACTGGAGTGGGCAACGGTAGCTACAGTAGGAGCCATAAAGAGGCAAGTAATGTGCACATATAAATGATAGAATTCTGATGGGTCACTGGAGCTGCTGTATGAATTAAATGCTCCAAATAAACCAGTCTTTTAAAGGACAATCCAAAATTCCAGTTTATTTTAATACACTGAAATTTTTTTAAAAAAATGAATACTGTGAAAATGCCTTTCTCAATAATTCATTAAATGGTATTCCCAGGAATCAAACATATGACAGCTTTGCATCTGACAAATCCATTAACAAATCTAAAATGTCAAAAAACTGATATTGCCGGATTCCATAAAAAAGGGATTTAGGCAGTGTTATGCATTATATCCAGGCTGAACTAGCAAGACACTGGTTCACTCCCAGTCTTCCTGACTTTGAAGCAATTCCCTGCACATGGGGAACAGTCTTGCCACTCTCACTTGCATTATTATTTTTAAAATCAGCTGGATTAAGAAGTTTTAGAAGTTGCTGCTCTGCATCAAGCTGTGATTGATCCTCGGTATGCAAACACCAAGGCTGGAATTTTCTGGCCCCCTTGGCGTCGGGCATCATGACCAGATGCGGGGGGAGGGTGGGAACGACAATATGGCAAAAAAGACAAAAAACTGGTTCTACGCCGCTGTGAAACCAATTTGCGATCGTCCGCTCTACCTGTCAATGCCAGGGTCATGTTTCTCACCACCGCATGTCAGGAACGTCATTTTAATACATTTGCATCTAATTATAAGCCCTGCTCACCGGAATCATTCCCTATATCAAATTTACTGCCCACGTCAGCACGGTTTCAGAGCAGCGTGCTTCACAAGTGCCTTTAGAAAGCATGTATCTTGTGATCTCAATTTCGAGGGGAACTCGGGGGTGAGTGCATACAACCTTGCGCAGAGCTCGCAAGCATCACCATAGGACATCACGGAAGAGGCGCCATGCATTCACAGGGTGGGGGTGGGGAGACAGGCAAGTGGCTTTTTCCCAGCTGGATTTCAGTGTGGTGCCGGGGGAAAGGGTTCCAGTGTGGGTCAGCTGGGCCAGGGGCGGCAAGGCAGCACGGGCAGACTGAAGGAAATACTCAAGCACGTGCCACGGGTGTGGGGGTAGGAGGGGTGAGGGAAGCGGCCCTGCACTTGGATAAGCTTGTCAACAGTGAGCATTCTTCTACAGCTGAAACCATTCAGCTGCACCTCCATTGATACGTTTGGAGTCAGGCCTCTGAAGCTTTCCTGCCCACTTAAGCAACGCAACAGCATGAAAGTGCCACCAAATGCTCCAGAACTTTTCACCCCTCAGGTTCACACTGCAAATTAATGTGCATTTTAGGGGCAGTAGAGCAATTGGCCGACTGGGCAAGTTGCACAATCCCCTTGCGATTGGTGGCCATGGTGCAGTCACTGGTGGAGGTAATCACAGCCCCTTGCAATGTCTTTATTCAGGTTTGGACCAGTATCCATTATGGTCCAAGCTAACAGCACAGCCTTGCAGTGGGAGTTAGGAGAATATCTGCGCCTGAGCTGAGAGCACAGTATGCAGTCCAATGGCTGAAGCTGCTGCCAATCAATCAAGTGGAGTGGGTTGGAGGTGGGTGGGGTCTCAGACAGCCAATGAGCGTGCTACATACATCCAAGTAGGGGCCAGCACTTTCCTGAATGTGTGAAGGGACTTGAGACTTAACCAAGAGAATTTCTTAATACACCCATGTTAACCCACACGTCCCTCTCTTTCATCGTGCAGGAGGAGAGTTTCAGGAACATGGAGCCTGGTGATTTAGCAATCTGCCTCATGGCTTACAGGGAGCAGAGAAGAAGAAGAAGAGAGCAGCTGGGTTGCCTAGCTTGGCAAAAGGAGGAGCCAGACCCAGGGTCTATGGACAGCGCCTTTCATTCCTGCGGATGACTGAGGACCAGTGTCGCCGAAGACTGCACATGTCTAAGGAAATGGTCAGTCACATGTGCCACCTGTTGCAGGATTTGGTGCCAAGGGGACATGGTGGCCATCCACTGCCAGTGGCCATGAAAGTGACCGCAGCAGTCAATTTTTATGCCAGTGGCTCCTTCCAGGGCTCCACAGGTGACCTGTGCGGGATTTCACAAATCTCAACACACAAGTGTATCCAGGAGGTCACGGACGCCAACTTAGCAAAGGCACAGAACTGCATTTCACCTGGGATCAGGAAAGCCAGGAAGCAATAGCGCTGGGACTTGTGCCGTTCTCAGGTTTGCCACAGGTGCAGGGTGCCATCGACTGTACTCACGTGGCACTTAGATCTCCATGGCAACAAGCAGTCAACTACATCAACTTCAAGGGCTTCCACTCGTTGAATGTTCAGCTGGTGTGCGACCACCACAAACACATCCTGCAGATCTGCGCACGATTCCCAGGGGGTGTCCACGACTCCTACATCCTTAGCGGGTCCCAGATCCCTGACATCTTCTAGGGTCCACAGAGGCTGCAGGGTTGGCTCCTCGGGGACAAGAGCTACCCATAGAGGACGTGGCTGATGATACCCGTGTGGTGGCCTCAGGCTGCAGCAGAGCGACGGTACAACGAGGCTCATGCCATAACCCGGACTTTGATGGAGCAAACCATAGGCATTTTGAAAATGAGGTTCCGGTGCCTTGACACTGCACTGCAATACAGTCCCTAGAGGATGTTGCGCATCATCATCACTTGCTGTGCGCTCCAAAACCTTGCGCGGCAGAGTGGGGAGGACCTAGCTGAGGGGAAGATGGAAGAGCTGCACATATCCTCCGATGAAGAGGACATTGAAGGGGATGATGGTGATGAGGTCCTTGAAGGCGAGGATGCCGGGATGAGGCAGGCTCACTCGAAAGGCCCTCATAGCTGCCAGATTCATGGAGGATGATGACAAGATGCAATGAAATCAATCTTCACTTCCTCCCTTGCATCTGTGAACGTTTGACTCCTGTGTGGCTGATGGCAGTGTATATACTGTCAGTGCTCAGGCTCATGTGACACCAAAGAAGCCCAAATAGTCTCTAGATTCCAGGAGGATGATGATGACATGCAGTGAGGACACTCCATAGATCTTCACATTGCCTCTGTGAATGTCTGACTTCTGTCTGGCTGAGGGCACCTCATTTGCGCTCTGTGATTAGTGTCATATCATGGAGATGCAGCCGTGAAACTTTAAATGCACCTGATCCTTTGTCAGCCTTCAGCACCTGACCCCTTCAGGAGCCCACCATCACTGGTCACAGATGCTGAAGAGATGGGGGGACCTGCCCCACCCTTCATAGGTGCTGAGAACACACAGAGAGAATGATGAAACTCTGTGACGCCTGTCCACGACATTCTAGCAGCAATGACCAGCACCATCGAGGTGCAGGCATCAGTAATGTGTCCAGTGAGTGTGAAGTTGGATCATCAATTTAGTCTGAAGGTTACACACTGCACAGGGAAGAGGCCCTGGACTGAGACACCTGCCTTTATTTTGTGCAAGGACAAAGGTTTCACATCTGAATGACATGAACACTGCTCATCATAACAAGGAGCCATAGGCAAGGAGACATTCTTGGGAGTTTATTTACAATAGTGAAGGTTAAGTATAAGTGATTAACATCCATGCCCTGGCTGTGCAACTACATCTTAACTTTTCATCCACCATTCCCAGAGGGCTGGTCTGTCGAGCGCCTTCCTGTCTCTCGATCAGGAGAAGGTGTTCGACAGGGTGGATCACGGATACTTACTCGGAACTCTGCGAGCGTTCGGGTTCGGGACGCATTTTGTCGCCCGGATCCGACTTCTGTACACCGCCGCGGAGTGTCTAGTGAAGGTTAACGGGTCCCTGACAGCGCCCCTTCGCTTTGGGAGAAGGGTACGTCAGGGCTGCCCCCTGTCTGGCCAGTTGTATTCTAGTTGCGTGGAGCCTTTCCTGCGTCTCTTGCGGAGGAGGTTGTCGGGATTGGTTCTGCGCGGGCCGGGCATCGGGGTGGTCCTTTCGGCTTACGCCGATGACGTGCTCCTTATGTTTAGTGACCCGGCTGACCTGCGGAGGATGCGCGAGTGCCAGGAAGTCTACTCTGCCGCTTCTTCTGCCAGGGTCAACTGGGGTAAACGTCCTGGATTCCTGGTCGGTCAGTGGCAGATGGATCCCCTACCCGAGGAGCTCAGGCCTTTCACCTGGAGCAGGACCAGCCTCCTCTACCTGGGGGTCCATCTCTGCCCTGCTGAGGAATCCTGGCCGGCAAACTGGCAGGAACTGGAGACGACAGTCACCGCTCGCCTGCGGCGCTGGACAGGACTGCTCCGAGTGCTATCTTACCGAGGTCGAGTTCTGGTCATAAACCAGCTGATCGCCGCCGTGTTGTGGTACCGGCTGGTCACTTTGACCCCTCCCCCGGACTTTGTCACAAGAATCCAGAAGTTGTTAGTCGACTTCTTCTGGGACAAAAGATTGCATTGGGTCACTGCTGAGGTTCTGAGTCTCCCGCTTAGGGAGGGTGGTCAGGCGCTAGTGTGCCTACGCACACAGGTGGCGACTTTCCGCCTTCAGACCCTGCAGCGATACCTCTACGTCGAGCCTCCTCCTAGATGGTGTGCCCTGACGACGTATTTCTTCCGTCAGGTGCACGGCCTGAATTATGACGTGCAGCTCCTGTTTATAGAACAGAGGGGCCTCGGTGGCTCCTTGCAGGCGTTGCCCGTCTTTTACCAGGACCTGATCAAAGTCTGGAATATGGTCGCCTCGCGATGCAGCTCTCCCCCGTCAGGAGTAGCGGCTATCGTCAGAGAGCCGCTGCTCAGGAATCCGCCCCTCCGTCCCTTTCAGTGGTTGGCGGAGAGGAGGGCTGTGGCCGCAGGGGTGACTAGGATCGGGGATGTGCTGGGTGGCGGAGGACTGGGCTGGATGCTCCCACAGGAGTTGGCGCGTCGCGCATCTGTGAGTGTCCAGGTCGCAGCCGATGCCATCCAGGACCTGAGAACGGTCGTGCTCGGACCCGATGTAATTTTAGGTCTTGAGGTGGCCCAGGTGCGCGGTAGTCTTCCGTCTGAGCGTTCCCCTGTTCGGACGGAATTCCACATTGGCCCCAAGCCCCGAACCCTCCCTCGGGTGCTGGTGCCCCGCAATAAGAGCCGCCTCGGGGACATGCCCTCTGTGTCTTTTGGCACGGCAAAGAGGAGCTTTTTGTACGGACTGCAGCTGCACACCTTCCATTTTCTCGCCCTTGTCCGCCACCCGGACACGCCCTGGCGTGCCTTGTTGCTGTCCAGCGGCGGAGGCCCCCGATGGGAGGCCCTCTACGGAGGTGTCCTCCCCCTTTCTATCAGGGACCTGGGTTGGAGGGTGTTGCATGCAGCAGTCCCCTATAATAGGAGAATGCATAGGTTCACAGACTCTCGTGCCCTTTTTGCGGTCTTGTGGAGTCCGTGGACCATGCATATATAGGGTGTTGTAGGCTGCACTCCCTTTTTAGTTATTTGAAAAACCTTTTATTGATGTTTTGTTTGCACTTCAGCCCCATGCTCGTGATCTATGGGCACCCGGTGCGGAATGGGGTCGGGAAGGAGGAGGACCTCCTTGTGAAACTACTCCTGGGCCCGGCCAAGTTGGCCATTAACAGGTCCAGGCAGCGGGCGATCGACGGGGGAGTCCCGCCCGATTGTTTATCCCTCTTCCGCGGCTACGTTCACGGCCGGATGTCCCTGGAGAGGGAGCACCCGGTGGGCACCGCGGGGACTGGGGTGTTTTGTTGACCCCTTTAATCACATTTTGATTTAAAGTTTGTAAGTTTCCTTTAAACTTTGTTCTTGGTTTTACAGCTGACCTGAATTAGGGGCTGTGCCTGATTTATCCCAATTTTGTTAATTTGGTTTTATTGGTTTTAACTCAAAAGAGTTACGTCTTAACTTTCCTAACACTGCCACTACACCTTGGTGCTTCCCCAACATCCCCAGCCAAGGTAGAGGCAGCCTGCTGACTGCTACACCATTCTGTGATGACATTGGAGGGCCCTAGCCTGCTTTTGAGGTCCTGCAGTGGCACCCTCCTCGGCCTGTGGAGCTGGAGCTGCTGGGATCACAGGAAGAGGGAATTTGGATGGGCCAGACACTCCTGGAGTCACCTGGATAGATGACCCTGTGGTGTGCACTTGCTGATTCTCCTCCTTATGGACTGACTCCTTGAGGAGCACTGGAAGCTGGGGTGAGATTGAGCCGCCCCACACTCCTCTCAAGTTGACACTATTGGAGGCTAACTATGGCGCCAGCAATGGAGTTCAGCCTGTGCAGCAGTGCAGGACCAATGTCCTGGACCAAGGTCTCCGTGGTGGCCACCATCCTACCAGCGTTGACCTTGGTGCGTTGGCATAAGCTGGCGCTATCACCTCAGACTGATGGTGGACAGGTTCCTCCATCGTGCCTTTCAGTCTGAGGAGTACAGCACGCATCCCCTCCTGATGTTCCTGAGCTTGCCTTTGCAGATCCAGCAACTGAGATATGACTGAGTCCAGATGCTCCTCATCTAACTCAGACTCAGCATATTCCTGGCCTCCATCAGTCCTCTGAATGCCAGAAACCTGGGAAGTCCCTGCCTCTGCCTGTTGTGGTTCAGACAGTACAATGTGCTGACCAGATTGAGACTCTGAGGCTACTCTAGAATTAGATCCCACATAGGCATCTGTCTCTGTGGTGGTGGAGGGTGTGGGTGAGCGCTGTGATGGGTCTTCAATTAGGGTGTCATCAGATTCTTCTTCTGAGGTGCCTTCTGGGCTTGAGTTGAGGGCTTGGGTCGTGGACCCCCTCTGCTGCTTCCCAGATGTACATGCAAAAGCAAGGCGAGACAGTGAGTGCATGGCTTAGGAATGCGGAACAGGGGGACTGACTCACAGCATGGTTGTCTGATGGATGTTACACTCTGGATCCTCACTTGGTTGAGCATCGACCTGACCATCAGCACAGGAACGGTCCAGATCATTGCTGGTCAGCTGGATGACTCCATTTTCAAAGACCTTGATGTCAGGCATTCCTCCACCAGTCTGCAACCTCTCTCTTTTGTTGTGTGCCAGCTTGTCCTGCAAGAATACAGATGGAGAGAGTGTAAGCAGGATGCCTGCCAGGCCAGATGCTAAGGATACTGGCATGAGAATATGAGACAGATACATGAGGGTGAAGTTCTCTCATGGATCACTAATGAACGTTTAACTTCCTTGTCAAAGTATAAAAATAGCATCACCGCCTGCCAACTCAGGGGACTGGTTCCTGCCCAAGTCAAATGTGAAACTACAAATTGGACCATCATTGGTTTAATTCTTTTTCTACCAGTAGTAACGAGCGAAACTGGACCATTGCCAATATATTGGGTAGAAAACATAGGATTGATTCGGGACAGTAGTCATATACAATATCACAATACCTATCCATATGCAGTAAATTTGGAAGATTATGTATTAGGAACTCAGCTGGAAGGATGTGACACATGGAAAGAAGTGATTGTGTGCCCGTGCGAGATAAGGGGCCACCCTGAAGCAACATGTGGGTTTAATCAAACACAAGTAAATTATACAATGGAAGCTGTTGGAGCTGATTTGAAGATGACGCAAACTGCATATGTAGGAGAGGGGAATACTGTGTTACCACTATAGAAAAGGAATATAATTATGGATACGAAAATCCATGCCCTATTCCTGAAACAACCGTTTGTTTTAACCCAGAAACATCTGCTAGAATTGGTGATCAAGAATTGATGAATATTTACCATCACAATATCATAGAAATTAGTGTAAAACATAGGATGAAGGGACGATTATGGGAGCTTGTGATAAGATTCAGTTATGATGTTCCACAGCTGCCAGAACAATTAAAAGAATTAAAAGAGAGCATTGCTAAATCCCTGAAAGTGTATTTCTGCTCGCAGCAATGTAATGAGTATATTAATAAAAAGATTGATGATATCAAAATTACTGCATGCGGGGAGGATTTGTGGAGTTGGGGCATGAATGTGAATATTTATCCATGGATTAGGATTACATCACATGTATTGGTCTTTGTTCAATTACTGTTTCTGCTCATTAACTGCTGTATACAGCAATGTATAAATAAAATGTATCAACAACTGCCCTCATGAGTAATTGAACTCGAGCTACGCCCTCCAAAAGTTTTGAAACCCCAATGGGATATAAAAAAAGGATCACTCCAACTGGATAAATGACGAAAATTAGTAATTTTGATTGTAAAATGCTGTTGTAATTTGTATTTTAAAGGGTGAAGGCTGTAGGGGTTTTATTTCTGATTTACTCTTGATTTTAAGTCTATAGTGCATATTTTAAGTTATTTTGTATTAAATCTTACATTGATCTTAACCCAGCTATGGTTGTGCTTTGATTACTTAAACAATAATAATCAGTAGTGACCTGTTTTCTCGGACCTTGTTTTTCTCACACTGGCCATGTGCAGCTGGTACTTAGACAACAACTTTGTTTTCCATTTTTCAAGCTAGAATACTAAAATAAGTTGTCTTTGTTTATCCTTTTTCTTACTGCGTTCAGCGATCTTGGACTACAAGCCAGTAACCTAATTGTGATCATCAGAAGATGAAGTTTGACTGATGACAGCTGGGAAGGCACCATCAAAAGATAAGATAATTTGAGTATCATTGCAGTTTCTGTAATGACCATTTTGAAACGTTTGTCATCTTCCTTTAACTGTATTGAGCACCTCAGAGTGCAACATGATCTACGTAGAAAATCTGAATATCATTGCACTTTCTGTGATGGCCATTTTGAAATGTTTTGTAATGTTCTTTTAGATATTTTATGAACAAAGTATATTTTTGCAAAAAAAATGTTGCTGCCCCCATCTGGCTGGTGTTCTTCAGAATGTTCTTACTTATTCATAAATTCCAATCAGTATGTTGAAATCCTTGTATATTCTAATTTGGCAAAAGTATTTTGAAAGTGCCTGCTTACTTTTTCATGGCAAACTTAAAAACTAAATAACTGACACCTATAGCTCACAACTTGTGAAAGCTACTATGATTGTAGTAAAGTTTACACCTTGGAATTATACACTTCCATGAATATATTCACGTATTAGTCTGACTTTTTTGTCAACTACCTTAATGAAGGTATTAATCTGACACAGGTTAATAATACTGTTAAAATAGCAGACAGTCCCTGTCATTTGAGTGTGAAAGTACATTCAGTTGATACCTTTCTAAATTAATGTTAATAAACAAGCATACCTTCAATTAGAGAGGCTACCTTTGAGGGGGCATCAAGAATTATCTTTAGCTTATTCTACAAAACAATGAGAATGCATATTAATAGTACCATTTTACAATGCAAGTCCCGTAACCCAGAAAAGCAATGGAGCTTAAAATCAGTTGCTGCCTGCCTTGGGTAAAATTTTTGAACAGTTCAGTATTGAACTGCAGTGTCTGAACATCTCTAAAACTCAAACTGCACGTCAAAAGTTTGAACTTATACTTACAAATCCATTTGTACTACACTTAAATGTCTTATGACAGTGAGGGATTAGTTATCGAAGGTTTTCAATTCAGTTTACCAACTGAAAACTAAACAATTTATATTTGTATAGTGCAATGTAGTACAACTGCCGTGGACTATTAACAAGAGGATATCAATAAAAAATATTTTTGACTAAAAGAAAATATTGGGGATGCTGAAAATCTGAAATAAAACATAACATGCTCGAATACTCAGACGGTCTGGTAGCATCTGTGGAGAGAGAAAAAGAGTTAACATTTCAGGTCGATGACCTTTCAGTTCTGGTGATAAGTGACCTGAAATACTGGGCTTGAATTTTCATTGGGACCAAAAACAGAAGCGGATAGTCATAGAAGTTTGTGGCGCTAGCCTGTGTGCTTTTTCCCCAGGTCCATCCCATCCCAGGCCATTTTCCCATGGCAGGTAGACAACTGACCCAATTAAAAGTCTATTAAGGCCCATTAATGGCAGCTGACTGAAATTGGAAGGTTTCAGCAGCAGATGAGATGAGGTTGGAGTCTAGCCATGTTAGGGAAGTGGAATTAGGCTCTCTTACTGATGGTGCAGATATCTGATCAGAAACTCAACCTCAAACTGAGGCTACTAATGGTCTTAATCAGATTAAGACAGCTACCAGGGAAGGAAATGGTGGACAGAGAAGAGAGTTTGTAACAGGGACCAATGACAATGGCTTCAGTCTTTCCAAATTTTATTTGTAGGAAATTTCTGCTCATCCGATATTGGATGTCAAACAAGCAGCATGACAAACCAGAGGTAGCTGAGGGATGCAAGGAGGTGGTGGTGAGATAGAGCTGAGTGTTGTTGACATATATGTCGAAACTGATGTGTTTTCGGATGATATTGCATCATGTCTCAAACTATGGTCTCGCTCACTCACTTCTGTGGTAATTATAGTTTGGGGAAATGTTGACTGTAGCTTTAAGAATAATCCTGTATTGTAAGATCACATGATCTGTGTAAACCAATGTTTTAACAGCGTGGGGAACCTCTACAAGGCAGTTCTTCTTTAGTTGTGGAGTTTGAGACACATTGTGTAGTTGCTGCTGCTGTCTTGTAAATAAAATGAAATGTTTCCACTAAGAAAAGTTGTCTGAAGATCAACCCTATAACAAACTGGTGACGGGAATGGGATAAATCAGATTTGTTGCTGCACCTTGCCCAGCAATTGTGAGTATCTAAGTTTGTTAAAAATAAAATAAGATATACTTATCCGAAATGCCACAGTTTGGCAGAATCGATCCCTTTGAGTCAGCCACAGATAATTGGTCTCAATATATAGAATGTCTTGCATTCTACTTTTGAGCAAACAAAATCACAGGGGAGGAAAAGAGGAGAGTGATTCTACTGAGTATTTGTGGGAACAAGACCTACAGTTTAGTTCGAAGCTTGACAGCTCCCAGTGCCTCAGATTTGAAGTCTTTCAGTGAATTAGTTGAATTAGTTGACCTGCTTAAAGGACATTTTCAACCAAGTCCTCAGTCACAATGCAAAGATTCAGGTTCAATTCATGGAATAGGACCTGGGGGATACAATTGCTACCTACATGGTGAAATTAAAACAACTAACAGAATATTGTGATTTCGGTGAAACCCTGAATGACATGCTCAGAGATCATTTAGTATGTGGCGTGCAGGAAAACACTATTCAGCAAAGATTGTTGCCTGAAGTGAATCTTGATTTTAAGAAAGCATTAGAAATAACGCTGGTGATGGAAAGAGCTGTAAGAGATTCAAAAACAATTCAAGGAGCATGAAATGCTGTTCTCATAGTCAGGTGGAAACAGTCAGCTGAAAGTGTCGCGAAAAGCGAGGACTCTGCCTTGAAGCGGGAAACAGCCTCCGCTAACCAAAAAATGAGAGGAAACAGCTTAGCAACTAAATTGAAAACTAATGTTCAGCAATCTGGAAACAATCAGTATTTTAGTGATTGACAATTTAGAAAATTAGAATGCTATTTTTGTCACATAATGAGACAGTGCAAAGCAAGGTTTAAACAGGCATGCAAACAACAAACGAAGTCCAATGAAGTATACAGTGTAGAAGAGCCAGAAACAACCAATTCTGACATTTATTCATTATTCAGCATGAAAGCTGGGAAGACAGAGCCAATATTTGTTACAGGGCAAGTGAATTGTAAACCCTTAAAAATGGAAGTAGACACGGGTGCTTCCACCACTGTAATAGGAGTACACACTTTCAGATATTTAAATAAAAGTGATAAATAATTACATTTGGAACAAACATCTGCCAAATTGAAAATGTACACAGGCAAAGAAATCCAAACAAAAGGTATCACCAGAGCAACTGTTCATTATAGACACCAAGCTACCAGTGACGGTATTAGAAGGCAAAAGACCAAGCCTTCTAGGTTGAAAATGGCTGAGGGAAATTAACCATGATTGGCCAATGAGATTTCAAAAGGAAGCTGTAAGAGTTCCTGTCTTGAAAAAGTAACAAGGCAAAGTACTGCAGAAAGAGCCTGGAGTCCAAGGACCACAACAGGACGAAAAAGGTGTGTGTACGTATTCAGCAACCTGAAGAGCTGAAGACTGTCTTAAACAACGACATGGTAAAACAACAGAAGAACCCTAAAGAGACTCTGCTGAATGATAGAGTTCAAGGTGAGGTGAGTGAGCTTCACAAATAAAACCTGTTGAAAGACCTTCACACATTACAAGGATCTTTCTGGTCAAAGTTTGTGCCTCTTAAAAATTACGAAGAGAAGCAGGAAGAATTTAACACCTCTCTGATCAAACTGAAGAACCAGCTGGCAGGGAAGATGCAGCAAAGTTTACGTTTCCAGGAGGAAGCCAACAGATATAAGAAGGAGACAGAAAAGCTGATGAATCGGCTAAATGAAGCTAGAGGTTTTAAAAGCAAAAGTCGTAGAACTTTCCAAGATGCGAGTAGATAATGAAGTCATGGGTAGCTCAACTACTGAACTAAGACAAGTTGAGATTGCATTTGAGAGAAGTCTGGCCAACAGTGAAGTCAAAAAGAAGGCCGAGGCTAAATTCTGTGGTAGAAAGAAGACATATAGAAGGAAGATAAAAACAAAAAAACAAAAAAACTGCGGATGCTGGAAATCCAAAACAAAACAAAACAAAAACAGAATTACCTGGAAAAACTCAGCAGGTCTGGCAGCATTGGCGGAGAAGGAAAGAGTTGACGTTTCGAGTCCTCATGACCCTTCGACTGGCTGCTGAGTTTTTCCAGGTAATTCTGTTTTTGTTTTGTTTTGATATAGAAGGAAGATGCAGGATTACTGATAAGGCACCAACTTTAAAAAAAATTCATACTGTGTGGGATTCAGCATTGCTCAACATCCTGATTTTGTGAATCATTCTAGAACTCTGGACCAGAGGCAACCCACAACTGTGCCATTTGTTCACTTGCAACTACTGGGATTACCATTCACGAATACTGGTCAATCACAAGTCAATCGAGTGATACAAGTGCCAGTTTGCACCATTTGCTTACCAGGAGTTCCGACTATGCCTCTTTCTTTTCATCAAGGCGCCGTCTTCTGACAATCTGAGCCTAATACTTCCCAATTTGGAGGGCAAGGTGGAGAAAAGTCAAGGGAACCGAAAAGCAATTCATGATTTGCATAATCATGAGCAACAATTTACTGTTGGAGAAGCATAGTATATGTAAAGAATTTTGGTGGAGGACCGAGGTGGTTATCCAGTAAAGTGAGTTCTGTGACCGGACCATTGTCATACTACATGGAAGTGGAGGGCTGGATCACCCGTAAGCATGTGGATCATTTAAGAAAAAGAGAGATACCCCAGCAAAATGATGTTCCATCTGTTACCATTACTGAACCAGTGGTTCCTGATGAAGTTGCTCAACCAAGGTCAGACATGCCCGATGTCTCTGTCAGAGTGGAAGATCATGAGCTGCATGTGCCTAATGAGATACCTGATGTTAATGTGGTTCCAGAGAATGTGTTTCCCACAAAAGAATTTGAAATCGTGGAATTGCAACGATCCACATGGATCAGGAAACCACTTAAAAGACTGAACTTGTAATTTCAAGACCTGTGTAAATATTGTAATGTCATGAGAGAAATATCCTTGTAAATACAAAATGTGCAGAAAAGTTAAAGGGGGAGGAATGTAGTAATTACAGTTTTGGGAAATGTTGAACCGTAGCTTTAAGAGTAATCCTGTGTTGTAAGATCACATGATCTGTGTAAACCAATGTGTTATTAGCGTGGGGAACCTCTAGTACAGAGTTCTTCTTTAGTCTGATGCACATGTGTAGTTGCTGCGGCTGTCTTGTAAATAAAGTTAAATGTGTCCTCTAAGAAAAGTTGTCTGAAGATCAATTCTATAACACTTCCCAATCCCTATCCTGCTCCCTGTCTTTGGACACAGCTAAAAGCAGCAACCCAATTGATGTAGTATGCCACCTGCCGATTAGTCTTACTGAGAAAAGTCTACTAACGCTAGAAATCTAAAATTGTTGGTAATGCACAGCAAGTCTGTCAGCTTCTGAAAAGAGTGAATAAAGACATTAGTTCTGGATAAAGATGACAGCCTTTTGATGAAGGACCTTTGTCTGAACACTTTTCTAATGCTGACGGATTTGCAGTACATTGCAAGCATTTGCTGTTTTGATTTTGGGCCAGATCTACCACATCTCTCTAAGGGCGTCAATTATAGAGTGGCATTTACAGAATCTTAGGAGTCCCGTTGGAATATTTACTGAACAAAGAGAAAAGGAAATATAGGGCAGGATTTTTGGGTTGTTGGGCAGATGTGGTGGATGAGCCGAGGAGCGGCCGGGAAACGGCCAGCTGCCCGCAATTGGCTCCCGACCACGATTTCACGCTGGCTGGTCAATTCATGGCCAGCCAGCGAGAAACGTGCACTGAAAGGCCCAGCACTGCCAGGGTGGGGCCGGGAGGAGGGTGAGCACTGAAGTCTGGGGGCAGGGAGGTGTGCGCAATGGAAGCTCCTTGAGAGCAGAGAGCTGCCTCGGGGAACTGAAGAATTTCAAGCAATGAAATAAAGATTTGGAAACGCAGGAAAAAGTGTCCACACATCAGACTCCCTCAAATGAACATAGATTATAAAAATTCTGTCAAAACATTTTTATTTTTTAAAAAATTAATTTCAGAAACCTTAACCCACCCGTGGATGGGGCAGCAAAAAACATTAATGGCCTTAATGGGCCTCTTAATGTTCGGCAGGTGCGCTGCTGACTCTTGCATGAGCCCGCTGACCGAGCCCGTGTGAGTGCATGATGAAGTTGGGATGCTCGCCCGGCGTCATCGTGAGCCCTTTTACACCCGATCGATTCGGGCACGCGCCTATCTGCGGGGCATAAAATTCTGCCCATAGATTTATTTTCCCAATAACCTTATTATTTCTGTCACTGTGTTACATGATTAAAGAGTTCACATACCGGTTTATAGATTTCAATTACATCAAAACATTTACTGATAGCAGTACTGAATTCGTGCAGCTCCTTTTCTGACATGGAAGGGTAATTATGAACTATTTTCAGCTGTTTTTGGTAGAAACGCATGTATCTGTGTGTAGAATAAAAACCAAGTTAAAACAGGTTACAGCTTTACATGAAAGCAAAATAATCAGCACACTGGAAAACTGAACTAAAAACAGAAAGAGCTGAAAATACTCAGCAGGTCAGGCAGCGTTTGTGGAGCAAGGAACTGAGTTACACTTCAGGTTGATGATATTTCATTAAAGCAGCAATGCATGGTTACAATGAACTTATTAAAATGAATATGGTACAAATATAATGCATCTATTTTATAGTGAAACTTGTTCACTTCAACATAAGTTCAATTTGATGAAACAGAGAAAGCACCCACTCTATCCACTGTTGCTCCTCCTTGCCTCCAAGAAAACATTCCTTAAAATAGAAATCCAATCCTCTTTTGGACCTGTTGCAGCTTCAAGTCAGGTTTCCCTGCCATCAGACCCAGATTTCTCCATTTTAAAGAGGCCTTTGTATGCCTGCAGCAAAGGCCTGATGTGCCTCCTGGAACTAGTGAGTTAAAATATTGAGCAGTGTCAAGCTGGAGGGTAGGGCACTATCTCTGGTTTACCAACGTCAACCATTCGGGTCCCGCCACTATACATTGTATTCGAGGGGGGCATGATGGGGCTAAAATTGGCTGTCAAATTAAAAAATTGCAAGTCTCAATTTGGTTATTGAAAAAGGGTAAGAACGGCAAGAGCAGTTAGGGCTGACAGGAAAACTGTGATAGACTCATGGGACCAGCCCTGTGCAAATTGGAGAACATTTCCCAAAAACAAGTAAACAGAATGAGTTTCAACACAGCAACTGAAATAGAAATGCATGGAGAGGAGTGCGAGCCAAAAAGCACTTTACTCATGAGAGAGTGCGGGTGGGATTTAATGGGCCTGATGGGAGGGTCTTGCCCACTGGTTGCAGATCCAGTGGGGAACCCCCGTAAATTCTGCAGGGGTGGCCCAACGGAATTAAGCGTCCATCAGGCACTTAACAGACCACCAGTGGGCCTTCCCTGGGATTGTGGGTTCCGGGTACATAAATCCTGACTGATGAGAGCTGCCAGCCAATCAGAGGTTGGCAGCTCCTCATTACAATCAGTGCGACTGGGAACACTGACAGCTGCCAGTAATGCACCCACCAGAGGTCCAGGGTCAACAAGGGGCCCCAGGTCAAAGATGAGTGAGGGTGCGATGGGAGTCACAGGGAAGATGTCACAGGGAGGGAATCGCAGGAGATAGGGAGGCAGGGTAGTTGGAAGCATGGGCCGGGGGGGTTGTCAGGCATTGAGTGGCTGACAACAACTGACCCCCCCACCCTCCAAGAGGTTGCTGAAAAATCCATAGGGCAGCCTTCAAGAGGCATGGGAGAAGCACGTGGTTCTCATTTAATCCCTGAGCCACCACTAAATTGCAGTGGATTCTGGGATAATTGGTGTCAGTTGTCTCATCAATGAGCCTAATTGATACTCCGTCAATAGCAGGTGGGTTTCCCGCATTGAATCCTTCCTGGCCAAACTTAATTGGGGACAGTTTTCCCAACGTTGAGAATCTGACATGCATACTCCTGTCCAATTCTCCCGGACCCCCTGAGATCATGCCTGCTCTGGATGGCTCAATTAAATTTTGCCCTGTGTTTCATCCATGGAGATAATATATTCTTATAAATTTATGGAATTGTTATTAAAAGAACCTAATATCCAGGTATATTTTTTAAAAATCCCAAGAAAAACACTGTACAAATGTGTTATGGGGTGAATGGAAGGGGGTGAAGGGGGTGGGGGAGTGGTTGGCTTGTAACTTTCACACAGCAAATAATTCTCCGTGCTCAAATTCCCCACTGTAGCAATTGTAGTTTGGATAAATGTAGGACTGTAGCTTTAAGAATAATCCTGTGTTGTAAGATCACATGATCTGTGTAAACCAACGTGTCAGCAATATGGGGAACCTCCAGTAGAGTGTTCTTCTTTAGTTATGTCTGACACACACGTGTAGTTGCTGCTGCTGTCTTGTAAATAAAGATAAACGTGTCCACTAAGAAAAGTTGTCTGGAAGATCAACTCTATTAAACCCACTCATTGAAAATATAGTGATTTATTGAAATGGATGGCTAGAGAGTGGAATAACTGGTACACCAGCTAGAAACAGCAACCAACAAGAAGGAAATTTTAATATTTGCGAGTCAATATGAAGGATTGTTCCTACTGAAGTACTGGTCAGCACTGCTTTCCCTGTGTATCAGAACAATTGGTTAACTGGTCTTAGCATGGTCTCAGAACCTGCCAATTCAGGTGAAGAGCATTAAATTCATCGAGAGAGCTCACAAAAAGAAAAGCAGAGAAGCTTATCTTTAAAAAAAAGTGTTGCAAAATCAAAGTACTTGCCCTTTTACAATCCCATCCAGCAGGCTAAAGGCCTTCTTAAGGTCCGACTTCAGTTCCTCTTCTGTGTTTCTCTGTCTTAGTTGGTCAATAAGCAGATCTAGATTTGCTTCCTTTGCCTGATGAAAGATTTATATTTTTAATAGAAACACAAATACATGAACTTTGATATAAAATGTTTGATGAGTGAAAATCTGAAAGCTTTCTTTTTGTATGGGAAACAAAAGAATAAGTGTGCTAATTAAGCATGGTCATTAGATATTACACACAACCCTTTTAATCATGATTCTGTTCGTGTCATTAAATCTTGGAATATTGCCAATTTTTAGTATTCCAAGACATCAAGAAAACAACTAGTTACTTTAATTAAATGCATTTGTGTCACACTGATGCAAAAGCCACAACTCCAATTTGAACCTTAGATAAGATTTCACTTAGAGAAAATGCTACTGAAAATTCTCTTCCATCTTTCTGAGGCACATAATCAGTACTTGATCTAGCTGGCTTGTCACCATTTTCATGTGCCTCTCTGTACATCCTTCTATTTAAGTTACAAGGTGCATTTCACAGTACCAGTACGACCAGAAAACAATTCAGATGCTTTTGGTAGCTTTCCCTTTTCCAGTGGCTGAGCAAAGCCTGCCCAGAGAGGCATCAAAGAAGCATTAGGGCCAGCTTTAACTCCCTCTGCCCAGCAGGAGCAAGGTGGAGGCAAACTTGAAACAGATCAGTCACATACTGAACAGATATGGCAGATAGTGAAATTTGAATTCAGTAAAAATCTGGAATTAAAAGCCTAATGATGACCATAAAACTATTGACAATTGTTGTAAAAACCCATCTGGTTCACTAATATTGCTTAAGGAAGGAAGTCAGCTGTCCTTACCTGGTCTAGCCTGCATGTGACTCCAGACCCACAGCAATGTGGTTGACTCTTAACTGCCCTCTGGACAAGGGCAATTAGGGATGGGCAATAAATGCTGGCCTAGCCAGTAACGCCCACATCCCATGAATAAATAAGAAAAAAAGTTACAGCGCTTCTCTGACTGCCACCAACTTGGGTAAGGTTCTACAGAGGTTGACTGGGTTATCTAACTATACCCAAGGTCACTTGTAATATGCAAATCAAAGTCCTATGAAGCGCATGGGACCCTGGTTGCAATTTTGAGGTACAAATAGGCAGACTGTGCATGGCTTATATTCTACCCATCTTTCCTGGGCCTGAATCAATTGTCTTTAAAGGAGCTATTGAAGACAACTCACAAAACAACCCAGGAAATGTTACAATTTTTGTATTGCTTGTCCTCTTCCCACTAGAGCCAGCAAAAAAACACACTGTAAGCCACTGTCAGTCGCTATGAAGTCACCATAAGTCTTTCTTTTCCCTAACCCCAATTGTCATCCAGTTCAGTGTGGGAACTAGCTGTTTTCCCATCCTCACAGAAGTAGCTAGCTTCAATGAGGAACCTGCAGTTTGCAAGCGCCAGGTAGACTAGGTCACGGCCTCAAAATGGCTTTTGCAGGCAAGAAGCTGTGCTTATTTACTTGCCAATCAGGAATCAAGCAGAATAACTAACATCCATAAATGAGAAGATAATCTTACTATGGCACTCAGATGACATGATAAATAATGAGAGTGGAGTTAACCAGTTTATGGCCAGGATTTTACTGCTCCGCTGTGGCGTGTCTCCCCCCCGGCAGATGCAGTGAGCCATTTATATCTCTATTTAGTTCGGTGAAACCATAATATCCTCCAGGGCAGGAGGGCCATAAAATCCTGGCCTATAAGTGCCCCGACATGAAACTACTGCCTTGAAATTAGTCCCAATCATCACTTAATTTTCAGGATTGTATTTTGTGGAGTAGTTAAGAGCAGTTCTTAAATGTTGGTGGTTGGATAATTCCATGGAAGGTGGTGCCCACATGAAGGATTGAAGATAATAATTGGAACCATTTATATTGGCCTTGCTGCAGGGACTGCATCAGTTCAAAAAGGTAGCTCACCACCAACGTCTCAAGGGCAATTAGGGATGGGGAATAAATTCTGGCCAGCCAGTGACGCCCACATCCTGCAAATGAATAAATAAAAAGATTTGCACAAAGTGCGGTAGCAGGTGGGAAAAAGGACGTTTGAGCAGCAGACTGCAATGGCGGCTTTTTGCATCGTCCCATTCCCATTTGTATTGTCCCATTCCCAGCACATGCCGCTTCTTTAACAATGGATCCCTGGGAAACATGCCATTTATCTGGCTGGGCAGCCTCTAATTTGCCGGCTCTGCCGACACCTCAGGCCTTCAGAAATCCGGGCACCTCCCTCGGGTGCCTATTGGATACTGTGGAGATCTGCCATGAATTCTTCTACCCCTGCTCTGGGTGAAGACCAGCAAGAAAGATCACCAATCCAGCATGTGAGACTGTGGCAGCCATGGTCAGCACCAATGCCCTGCAAAAGAGGACAGCCACCTGGTGCAGAAAGAGGATAAATGATCTCCTCTGTTCCAAGGTAAGTCACTCTTCTCATCACTAACAACTCACACGCTTACAAACCCATCACACATCCACGAGGATCTCACTCACTGCCAGTTCAAGGGACATCACCATTCACTCTCTCACACACATCTTCATCTGCCCTGCACATCATGTCCTCATTCCATTCATGGCACCACTCACCACCCACACATGCCAGGCGTCCTTATCATCTGCCCTGGCAGGTGTCCAATTTACACTCTGTCCATGTGTATTTATGCAGGACAAACTGGCACACAACAAAAGAGAGAGGTTGCAGATTGGTGGAGGAATGCCTGACATCAAGGTCCTCACAGACTTTGAAAATGGAGTCATCCAGCTGACCAGCAATGATCTGGACCGTTCCTGTGCTGATGGTCAGGTCGATGCTCAACCAAGTGAGGATCCAGAGTATAACATCCATCAGACAACCATGCTGTGAGTCAGTCCCGCTGTTCTGTATTCCTATGCCATGCACTCACTATCTTGCCTTGCTTTCGCATGCACATCTGGGAAGCAGCAGAGGGGGTCCACGACCCAAGCCCTCAACTCAAGCCCAGAAGGCACCACAGAAGAAGAATCTGATGATACCCTAATTGAAGACCCATCACATCGCTCACCCACACCCTCCACCAGTGCACAGACACATACCTCAGTGGGACCTAATTTTAGAGTAGTCTCTGGGTCACAATCTACTGAGCACATTGCACTGTCTGATCCACAGCAGACGGCGGCAAGGATTTCCCAGTTTTCTGGCACTTAGAGCACTGCTGGAGGCCAGAAATCTGCTGAGTCTGAGTCAGATGATTAGCCTCTGTACTCGGTCACATCTCAGTTGCTGGAACTGCAAAGGCAAACTCGGGAACATCAGGAAGGGATGTCTGCGCAACTTCTCAGATTGCAAGGCTTTCAGTCTGATAGCGCAAGCATGCCAACACACCAAGGTCAACACTGGTAGGATGGTGGTCGCTATGGAGACTTTGGTTCAGTACATCAATCCTGCACTGCTGCACAGGCTGAACTCCATCGCTGATGCCATAGTTGGCCTCCCAACAGTGTCAATGCGAGAGGGGTGTGGGCAGCTCGATCTCGCTCCAGCTTCCACTGTCCCTCAAGGAATCAACCAGAGACCCCCGGGTACCCATAGGGAGGAGGATCAGCAGGTGCATACTCTGGCCCATCTGCCCAGGGGACTCCGAGAGGATCCAGCCCAACCGAATCCCCTCTCCCTGTGACCCCAGCAGCTCCAGCTCTACAGGCCGAGAAGGGTTCCACTGCCACACAGCAGGACCCCGAAAGCAAGCCAGGGCCCTCCAGGCCTTGGCTTGTCAGAGGACACCTTTCAAGGTCATCACAGACAGGCTGTAGCAGTCAGCAGGTAGCCTCCACCTTGGCTGTGGATGTCAAGGGAGCACTAAGACGTAGTGGCAGGGTTAGTAAGGTTAAGAAGATGTAGTTGCACAGCCTGGACATGGGTGTTGATCACTTATACTTAACGTTCACTATTGTAAATAAACTCCCCAGAATGTCTCCTTGCCTGTGGCTCCTTATTATAATGAGCAGTGTTCGTGTCACTCAGATGTGAAACCTTAGTTCTTGCACAGGATAAAGGCAGGTGTCTCAGTCCAGGGCCTCTTTCCTGTGCAGTGTGTAACCTTCAGGCTAAAGTGATGGTCCAATTTCACACTCACTGGACACACTAGTGATGCCTGCACCTCGATGGTGCTTGACATTGCTGCCAGAATGTCGTGGATAGGCATCACAGAGTTCTGCTGAAGGGTCATGAGGACTCGAAACGTCAATTCTTTTCTTCTCCGCCGATGCTGCCAGACCTGCTGAGTTTTTCCAGGTAATTCTGTTTTTGTTTTTTATCACAGAGTTCTGTTATTTTTCCTGTGTGCTCACAGCACCTTTGAGGTGGGGCTGGCTCCCTATCTCTTCAGTATCTGTGACTGGTGACATTATGCTCTTGAAGGGGTCAATTGCTGATGGCTGATAAAATAATCAGGTGCATTTAAAGTTTCACGGCTGTGTCTCCATGATATGACCCTGATCACAGAGCGCAAGCCAGCTGCCCTCAGCCAGACAGAAGTCAGACATTCACAGAGGCAATGTGAAGATCAATGGAATGTCCTCACTGCATGTCATCATCATCCTCCTGGAATCTAGCGACTATTGGGGCTTCTGCTGTGTCACCATGACATGAGCCTGAGCACTAAGGGTATGTGCGCTGCCATCAGCCACACAGGAGTCAAATGTTCACAGATTCAAGGTGAGGATATCAGGATTGTCCTCACTACATCACGTCATCATCCTCCACGAATCTTGCGGCTATGAGGGCCTCCCAAGTGCAACTGCCTCATCTGGCCAATGCGAGGGCCTCATCGGCGGCATCCTCACCTTTAAGGACCTCATCACTGTCATCCTCCTCAACGTCCTCCTCATTGGAGGATACATGCAGTTCTTCTATTTCCTCCTCAGCCAGGTCCTCCCCCCGTTGCAGCATCAGTTTGTGGAGCGCACAACAAACAATGATAATGCGCACTACCCTCTGGGCACTGTATTGCAGTGCTCCACCAGATCTGTCGACCTCATTTTCAAAATGCCTATTGTTTGCTCCATCAAAGTCCAGGTCGCAGCATGAGCTTCATTGTATCATTGCTCTGCTGCAATCTGAGGCCGCCACATGGGTCGTAATCAGCCACATCCTCTATGGGTAGCTCTTGTCCCCAAGGAGCCAACCCCACAGCCTCTCTGGACCTTGGAAGAGGTCAAGGATCTGAGACCTGCTAAGGATGCTATAGGAGTCATGGATACTCCCTGGGAATCATGCACAGACCTGCAAGATGTGTTTGTGGTGGTTGCACACCAGCTGAACATTCAGCAAGTGGAAGCCCTTGTGGTTGACATAGTTGACTACTTGTTGCCACAGAGATCTAAGCACCACGTGAGTGCAGTCGATGGCACGCTGCATCTGTGGAAAACCTGAGATCTGCACAAATTCTAGCGGTCTTGCTTCCTGGCTTTCCTGATCCCAAGCGAAATGCACAAAGTTCTGTGCCTTTGCGAAGATGGTGTCCGTGACCTCCTGGATACACTTGTGTGCGGAGGCTTGCGAAATCCCATACAGTTCATTTGTGGAGCCCTGGGAAGTAGCCACTGGTGTAAAAATTGTGCACCACTGTTACTTTCACAGCCACTGGCAGTGGATGCCCTCCATGTCCCCTTGGCACCAAATCTTGCAGTAAGGTCTAGTGAGGCGCCTACAAGCAACAGCTCTCTATGGATCTTGAGCTGCGTGCACAGCAGGCCCTGCCGTCTCTTCACCTTGAGGGAGGTGTTCCTCCCTTTGCTGAGCCAGGCGCCTCCGCTGCTCTCTTCTTCCACTAAATCACCAGGTTCCACAATCCTGATGTTCGCCTCCTGCAGGATCAAAGAGAGGGAGGTACGTGGGTTAGCATATGTGTCCTAAGGACTTCTCTTGGGTAATCTGAAGGCCCATTCACGCATGCAGAAATGTGCTGGACACCACTTGGATGGCCAGTATATGCTGCGCTCATTGACAGTCTGAAACACCACCCATCTCCGCCCCATTCCACTTGACTGATTGGTAGCAGCTTCAACCATTAGGCTGCATACTGTGCTCTCACCTCAGGTGCAGGCACTATCCTAACCCGCACTGCAAGACTGTGCTGTTAGTTTGAACCATAATGGATACTGGTCCACACCTTGATAAAGACACTGCAAAGGACTGTGGGCACCTCCACAAGTGACTCCGCCATGGCCACCATTCGCAAGGGGATTGTGCAACTTGCCCAGCCGGTCAATTGCTCTGCTGCCCCCTAAAACACATTAATTTGCAGTCTGCACCCGAGGGGTGAAAAGATCTGGAGCATTTGGTGGCACTTTCATGCTTTTGCCTTGCTTGAATGGGCAGAAAAGCTTCAGAGGCCTGACTCCAAGCATGTAAATGGGACTGCAGCTGAATGGACTCAGCTGCGGAAGAAGTTCACTTTTGACAAGATTTTCCAAGTGCGAGGCTGCTTCCCTCACCCGTCCTCCCCCCACACCCCCAGCATGTGCTTGAGTCTTTCCTTCAGTCTGTCCGTGCTGTCTTGCCCTCTCCCCACCCCTAGGTCTGACCTGTAATGGCACCCTTGCCCTGGCACCACACTGAAAGCCAGCCCAGAAAAAGTGAAAAGGCCACTTGCCTGTGCCCCCACCCCGCGAATGAGAAACGCCTCATCCTTGATGTGCTATGGGCAAAGCTCTCGCGCGCTGCGCAAGATTGTGCGCACTCACCCCCGAGTTCCCCTCAAAGTTCAGGTCCCCAGGTGCACATCTTTTAAAGGCAGTTGTGAAGCACAGCATTCTGAAGTCACGCTGGCTTGTGTTTTAAATTTGACATGCGGCAATGATTCCGGTGAGCAGGGCTTATGATTAGATGGAAAAGTATCAAAATGACGTTCCCGAGTCGAACAGTGCGAAAAGTGGCCCACCATTAACGGGTGGAGGGGATGAACGCAAACTGATTTCACGATGGCATCAAACCGATTTTTGGCCTTCTCGGCATATTGTTCCCCACTAACCCCCCCACCCCCACCCGATATGGTGCCCGCTGTCAACAGGGCCGTAAAATTCTAGCCTATGTTTTACATGATAAAAATCTACTTGACTTCCCTGCAAGTGTAGAGTGATAATCTGCAGTTAATGACAGGGACGCAACATTATTGCTAACACCCATATACCTAATTTGTGAGATTGTCGTGTCACTTTACAAAATTAAAAGACAATGGTGGTAATTTTCAACCTACCGCAGAGAATAAGCCAGCATTATGAGTCAGGAGCAGTCTATTATAGAAACTTGGGGATGGATTTTCAGGCCTTCCTGGAGGAGAGAACAGATTGGGCGGACGAGGCCTGAACATGCCAGTGCTGGCAGATGTGCTGTTCCCCACACTGGCTATTTTAGGGGAAGCAGTTCAGGACTGGCAGGGCTACCTGCTGCCAAGTGACAGGGAGCAAATTAGGTGCGTCAACAGCCTTGTTAAGGACAATTGAAGGCAGCCGGTTGGCATCAGTGAGAGCAGATTAGATGCCCTCACTGCCTGGCTGGGTGCAACAGCTGCCCTGTAAAGAAGCTCACAATGGTGGCCTGACTGCAAGAACCATATTTAGCCACTTTTTAATTAAAGTTTTAAAAAGTTGGCAAGAGGACACCGACATGTTAATACACCACCTCTGTTACTTACCTGCCATCACAGCCTACTGTCCCTCTCAAGCTGGAAAGTCTCCAATTGACCCTCAGGCTTCGAGAATCCATCTGCCATTCTCAATTAGATAGGCAACTTGTCTCTAAGCCAATTAAGAAGGATGCCTCTGTCAAAACCCCAATGAGTGATTGTATCCCTCCCCACAGTTGGGTTTGGGAGAAGTAGTTGCAATTATGTTTCCCAACCCCATAAGGAAAATCCAGCCCTTAATTTCCATTTGTTTCGATAGAAAGGGAATTGAAGCGGTTTCTATAATTTTGACTTTATGCTGCAATAGTGAGTTGCAAATTCTCCCTAATATGATTCCACATTGAGCACCCACCTTCACCTACCTGATTTGCTTTATCATGTTTCTTACGACAGTCATCTAGCTGCTCTTTCAGCTGGTGTTCCTGGTCAGCCAGATTCATTTGATGCACCTCCCACAGTTCAGTGGCTTCCTTGCAAACATTATATATCTCCTTAGACTGTAAGTCCATCTGCTGGGCTAAGTTCTCCATGTGTTTCTGTCAATGTGGAATAAATAGAAGACAAGTTACATCAGGGAGGTTGCATGGAAACATTCAGAGCATCTTCCTGCTATTTTAGTATTTAATGATTTCCTCCTAAAAATTGCTATGGCAGCTCCCTGATGCCTAAGCAGTGCACAGGTTAGCCTCACAGAGTAAGAAGGCCTGTTTGTTTGATTGCTAGTGTTCAGTTAACTGATCTCATTCAGGGGCCTTAGCACCCTTGACCAGGAAGAGCCAAAATATCTGTTCCAATCACTATTTAAAAATTCCAGTGTGTGTGAGTGCCATGTGAGGACAGGATTGGGTTTGGCTTTGATGGTTCACTCTCTCCCCTACAGTCCACTGACTAAGCTTACAGGTGAGGAATGTCCACTAGAGCAAGATATGGTGAGTACTTGGCACCCACAGAACGATATTCCATCAAGAATCAAAGGCTTTCAGGAGTGAAGAACATTTGCAACAGTCCAGAGGTACACAAAATATGGCCAGAGGTCAAGTACTATCTGTCTTTACCTATTTCTATGCTAGATATGCTTCCATTCATACCCTGCCTGGCTGCTAGATACTACCAGAATGTAGATTTTATGATCTTTTCTGCTCTTTTTCTTTGATAAAAGGGAAGCAAAAAGACATTAGATTTTCTGAAATTCCATCTAGCAAGTGAAAAGACCCCAAATAAAATAACTTCCTCTCTTTGAGTGAGGAACTGCTTACAGAGGTATGATGAAAATCAGCAGCTCAGTATATGGGGAATCCTAGATGCAGACCTGAGCTCCATTACTCCATACTGAAGCATACTTCAATATTCCTGAGGGTAACTCTCAAGAAAGATGCTGTTTATGATTCTGAGCTTTGATAACAGCTTGGTATATAAAATTCCCCTCTTCCCATAGAAGATCAATTGACCACAAAACCACTCCAAAGTCATTTCACTACTGTCAGAAAAAGAAGAGTTTCATCCCTTCAGTTTGAGCTGGATTTAAATTTAGTTCCTGCCATAATGCATGTTTTCCCCCTGGAATCACCCAGTGTCCCATTTATTTCATCACCAAGAACATATTGGCTGTTCAAAAAGAATAATAAACATACTTACATCTACGGCGTACTGCTCACTTTCAAACAGACGTTGTAAATTACCAACAATTGGAAGAAAGTCAGAAACTATCAGCTGTTTGGCCTCTTCTTTTGTACACACCTCTAAGTTCACAAGCATCTCCTGAATCATTATATACACAGAACGAATGTTAGTGTAAATTTTGCAGTAATTAACCTGACACAGTATAGCAACTCCAACACATGTTCCAGGAAATGGTTAAAATTACATAATGTAGTTAGGCCAGCTTGTAAACACTGAAGAAAGCAAACCAGGATATTTCATTGATTTTCTTGTAATGGGCTATTGGGAAAGCAAAGTTGTAGACAGTTCTTTTAATGTTTGTTCTCAACATATAGACAATGCTGAAAAGGTCACAGTTATTGCCCATTTCTGTGGTGGGCTTACAGAATTTTTTTAAAGAATTAGCTTAATGAGCTTCTTCAGCGGGCACTAGGAGCAAATCACATTGTGTGGAAATAAATCTGCATAAAACTGACTGACAGGACTAAATGAAAGAACTCTCTTGTCATCATCAGCACCACTGTGATCCAGAAAAAGAATGACAAAGGCTCTCAATATCACTGGCAATCAGACTGTTCTACTTCCATTTCTCAGTAATGTTGGAACCTGGCACAGTTAAGGAATAAATGATTGCCTTACCACAATGCCACTGCCACATCGTCATTTACTCAGCCTCAGCAGTATTGCTATGATAAATATGGAGTGCTGCAAATCCCTCCAACAACATTTGTGCTACCTTGTTCTTCTTTGTTGCCACCAATGCTTTGAAATCTGCCCTGTAGTGTAAACAGGGCAGATTCCACAGACACCTACAGAATAACTTTGATTTAAAGTAGCTCAGTATAAAATAAACTGGCCAATTATTGTTACACTGCAACGAGAAACAAATGTGTTCTCATCCTTTTGTTACAACATTACATATTTTACTGTACAAATTCACGCAGATGCAAGTTACCTCGCTAGTGACATGTAGGGCCTATACCTAACCCGTACATCTAAATTTCCAACAGAATCTGAACAATGGAAAAAATTCAAATTTGGAGTTCAGATAAAATCAGACTTTGGGAGAAATAATCCGTACTGAAAATAATGTTCTGGATTTTCCTATGGTTTCTGGGATCCTAACATCTGGACCAAACAGGGAAGCTGAGCCTGCACTTAGCGGCAGGACGCAGAACAATGCAATCTTCCCAGAGGCAGCCCCCTAATTGATCACTTCTGTGCTCATGGTCCTATTAAGGGTGGTGGGCAGGATCTTGATGCTGAGGACTCCATCAGAGGGCTGGCAACTCTGGAGTCTCATTAGCCGCAACATAAAGGTGGGTACTCCTGAGGTGGGTAGAAGACTTCAAGGGTATCTCAACATGGAGGCATCTTGGAAGCATCTATCTAAAGTTAATACGGGAAAAGATGGCAAACCCCTCAAAATGGAAGGGAAACGCTGGCGACCCCCTCTTTGGGGCATGGAACCTCTGGCTGTGATAACCCCTGGCCTGCCACAGGGAGGCTGTCTCCATGGAGTTGGTGGCACTCTCTTAATGTTAGTGCCGCTGGCAAAAATCAGACCAAATTGGATCTGTGATCAGCCTAATTGGCTGTCCTCCCTGTGGTGCAGGTAGCCAATCCGGGTCCCTGCTTGCCCATGGGAAACATGATGGGAATGTGTAGGGAGCTGTTGTGACACAACTGACACAGCTCCCCTCTACATTCCTGGCCCACTTGAGTTCCAACATGGGTTGGGAAAATTCAGCCCAACATTTAATCATTCTACTCCCCCCTCCATTTTCCACCATGCTTGTATACTTTTACTATGAAATCACATAATGCAGGCCATGTGTATACCATATGCACATTAATGCAGCATGGAAGATCATGATATGAAAAGGATCATGTGACCCTCCCTTTCACAGACAGTGTATAGCTCCACTATTTTAAGGACCTCAGGCACTGGAAGTCAGGAAAATTACAGTCACCAGAGAAGTGGTACTGAGTAAATTGTTGCAACATGGGCTGACAAGAGCCCACTTCCTGATGGACTTCATCCTAGTGTCTTAAAAGAAGTGTCTAATGAGATAGTAGATGGTTTTAATTTTCCTAAAATCCCTAAATTTGGGGAAGGTCCCATTAGACTGGAAGATAGCAAATGTAACTCTATTATTCAAAAAGGGAGGGAGACAGAAAGCAGGAAACCATAGGTCAGTTAGCTTAACATCTGTTATAGGGAAAATGTTAGGAGCTATTATTAAAGAAGTTATAGCAGGGAACTTGGATAAGCTCAAGGTCATCAGGCAAAGTCAACATGGTTTTACGAAAGGGAAATTGTGTTTAACCAACTTGGTGGAGTTCTTTGAGGAAGTAACATGTGCTGTGGATAAAGGGGAACCAGTGGATGTACTATACTTAGATTCCCATAAGGCATTTGATAAAGTGCCACATCAAAGGTTATTGCGGAAAATGAAAGCTCATGGTGTAGGGGGTCACATATTGGCATGGATAGAAGATTGGCTTGTTAACAGGAAGCAGAGAGTAGGCATAAATGGGTCTTTTTCGGGTTGGCAAGGTGTAATGAGTGGCATGCCACAGGGATCAGTGCTGGGACCTCAACTTCTTACAATTTATATAATGACTTGGATAAAGGGATTGATGGGATGATTGCCAAATTTGCTGATGACACAAAGATAGGTAGGAAAGTAAGTTGTGAAGAGGAGATAAAGAGGCTACAAACACATATAGATAGGCTAAGTGAGTGGGCAAAGATCTGGCAGAAGGAGTATAATGTGTGAGAATGTGAAATTGTCAATTTTGGCAGGAAGAATAAAAGAAAAGCACATTATCTAAATGATGAGAGATTGCAGAGCTCTGAGGTGCAGCAGGATCTGGGTGCCCTAGTGCAAAAGGCTCAAAAGGCTAGCATGCAAGTACAACAAATAATGAGAAAAACTAATAGAATGTTATCATTTATTGCAGGGGGAATTGAATACAAAAGTAGGGAGGTTATGCTTCAGTTGTACAGGGCACTAGTGAGATCATATTTGGAGTACTATGTACAGTATTGGTCACCTTATTTAAGGAAGGATGAAAATGCATTGGAAGCAGTTCAGAGAAGGTTTACCAGGATAATACCAGGAATGGGCAGGTTGTCTTATGAAGAAAGGCTGGACAGGTTAGGCTTGAATCTGCTGGAGTTTAGAAGAGTCAGAGGCGACTTGATTGAAATATATAAGATCCTGAGGGGTCTTGACAGGGTGGATGTGGGGAGGATGTTTCCTCTTGTGGGGGAATCTAGAACTAGGGGTCACTGTTTAAAAATAAGAGCTCGCCCATTTAAAACAGAGATGAGGTGAAATTGTTTCAATCAGAGGGTCTTGAGTCTTTGGGAACTCTCTTCCTGAAAAGGTGGTGGAAGCAGAATCTTTGAATGTTTTTAAGGCAGAGGTAGATAGATTCTTGGTAAGCAAGGGGGTGATAGGTTATTGGTGGTAGGTGGGATGCAGATTTCAGTTTACTATCAGATCAGCCATGATCTTATTAAATGGCAGAGCAGGCTCGAGGGGCTGAATAGCCTTCTCCTGCTCTTTATTCGTATATTCATATGGTTGTATAATCTTCTGAGGTAAGAATATGAGAAAAATCAAGGAAGTGAAACAGTCATTCAACTTACAAAGTTTATTCTGGGTACATTCTGCCATTATGTTTTTAAATTATATTTAAATTGGCTCCAGTGTTCTGGATTCTACAGTATTATTGTCCTTGACAGATTAATCCAAACATTTCTCAGTATTTAAATAATGAACCCACCACCCACCCCCCCAAAAACCACCCGCCAACCCATTCCTTTACCCCATCCACCCACCCACCCCCACCCTCCCGGCCCAACAACGCCACCAACATACCCCTAGGATCTTTTTTTATGTTGAAGGCACTATATAAATATGAGCTGTCGATACCTCTTCTAAATTCATTTCTCACTCTTTCAATTTCTGATCAAAGATTATGATTTATTTGAAATAATAATTCCAGTTTACTGAACTATTTAATATATTCTTATGAGTTCTATCCTAATTCTTCTTTCTAGCTTTCTAAATCTCTAATGTCCCCTCATACCTCATTCACTTTACACCGGTATCAATCTTAGTGTTCTTTCTGCATTTTTTCTAATGGAATTCATGGCTTCTAATCAAAACTGTGACACAGGTCAGAAAAATGTTGGGACCTTTCCTCAACTTCAGCCACTGTACTTTGAATACTGGAGTCAAACACGTCCCCTTGCCCGCAATCACAAAAGGGCACATATATGCCTATGTGGCAGTAGAATTACTCCAATCTGAACCAATTTGCTAACTCCCTAACAATTGAACAGCACATTCCCCAGGGATCTTCTCCCACCTTGCATCACTTTAACACATGTACCCACCTCAGCTCTGTCAATTTCTGTCATCCAGTCATGATAGAGTTTTTCATAATATGCCTGCAATTCACTTGTGTATTGAATATGTAGTGAATCTAGAAAGGACGGATGTTTAAACATGTTATTACTAAAGATTCTGTAATGTACAGGGTATATTGTATCACTTCATACAGAAGTAAATTGCTTCCCAAAATGTGCTTTGCTTTTATTTTCAATCTTGATCTGTGGGCTGGATTTTCCGGCCTCAGCCATCTGCGGGATTTTCTAGTCCCACCAAAGTCAATGGACTTTTGGCTGGCTCCTTGCATCCACCATAGTGGGACCTGCTGCATCCGCCGCAATAAGACCCACCGTGCTGGGACTGGAAAATTCTGGCCTATATATCTGAAACAAAATTATGTAGATATCTAATTGTGACAAACTATTACATGGGCCTGAACTTTTCGGATGGTGGTGCCTCGCTTCATGCAAAGTGGGAACACATCCCCACTAACTCAGAGTGTCCATAGCCATATCGCGGATGAATGACCATTAGGTGGCTGCAAGCAGGACTTCCATCCCTCACTTGGGAGGGCATCCTGCTTTAGAGAGCTGCTGGCCAATCCAGTCCCTGCAGTGACAAGAGCTGCAGTGGACTGAAAAGGAATTGCATGAGGACGCCTGAGTAAGTCCAGGCGCCAGATGCCAAGGGCAGGGAGGGTAGGGAAGGCCTGGGAGGGTGGGGGTATGCAAATGGGGCAAACAGGGTCTTGGGGGAGAGACTGGGAGGTCCAGAGGCCACCAGATGTTAAGTCCAACTTCAGAAGGGGGCTTCTTTTGGAGGCAGCCCCCAACCCCTTCACTTCCCTGCCCGGGATCTAAGTCGGTTGATTTTCGGCCTTCCCCCTCGCAAGGTCAATCCTCCCACCAGCCTAAAAATTGAGGCTGGGTGGGAACCGGCCCTTAAGTGGCCAATAATTGGGACTCTGAAGAAGAGTCATATGGACTTGAAACATTAGCTCTTTTTCTCTCTCCACAGGTGTTGCCAGACTTGCTGAGTTTTCCAGCATTTTCTGTTTTATTTCAGATTTCCAGCATCCGCAGTATTTTGCTTTTATCCAGCACTCGCAACCTGGCTGGCTGCATTGTGGAGATAGGCATCTCCTAGTTCTCCGCAATTTTTATGGAGCCAGGCACACTTTTCAAAGAGTTGTGGTTCACGGCCTCTGAATTGTTGTGAACCATAATATGCCTGAGGAACCTTTTGAAAGGTAAGTTCAAAGGGTCCTTCTCATGCCACCTCCCCCCCATATGCCAAGGTATGCCCTCAAATAATTCTTATGATCCCTCATGCCCCCATGCCAAGGATTGCCCTGACAAGTATCCCCTATGGCCCCTCATGTTCCCCCCATGCCAAGATATGCCTCTCAAACAAGCCTATGGCCCATCATGCCCACCATGCTAAGCTATGGCACTTCCATGCCCATTCACCCATTATACACGGTATAGAACCAATGAACCCTATAGTGAAAGTAGGATGTGTAAAAAAGCTTTAAAAGACACAGTCATTCATTGATAACTTTCCATTTTAAAAAACTCCTTTTTACTACAGGCCAATAAAAGTGTCAATCATCCAGACCCTTTAAAGTGTCAATAGCAGAAACTGCAAGCACTTGAAATCTTGTTATCTTGCGTAAGTAAACACTGTGAAACTGACAGCATTGATTAGAGAGCCAGGGCTGTCAATCAATCAATGTTTACTCCAGGCTTGGTCTTTCGAAAGGCTAATGGATTTCTGGGCTCTCAGCCACGCCTCATTATGTATTCCTGGCTGAGAGCCCAGACATCCATCGGAGCACTGAAACATCTGCCCCGATCCAGTATTGGTACCAGTGTCTGTTGAAATAATACACTCATCAGCTCATTTATCTTACATGTTTATAACCAATTTAAAAAGCACTAAAAAAATTCATGTGATTACGTTGGTTTGTATCCAGTGAAAAGGAAATCAAAGCTCTTGATGATTTCTGTCCACTTCAGTCATGCTTACCTAACTCCAGATTTAAGGTTTGTATGGCATCATACCACTCATCCACTGAAGCTTTATTCAAGTCACAGGGCTTCATGTTTCTGCATAAACCATAAATAAACCAATGACAAACAGAACTGTTTTTATTCCAAGTAGACATTAAGTAAGTTATGCTCGAAACACAAAATAAATTAACTCCAGACTTACCCTCATATTTCTTTTTCATGTTTTATATATTGATATGTCACTTGGGCACAAATGACCAACTAAGTTTCAAACATCATAGCCTATCCATCCCACATCAGCAATGTTATCCACCTCCAATCATATTCAAACACCACTGCTCAAACCTATAATTCAATTTTTGTTGACTTTTTTTGTACTGATTTGAAACAGAAAACTGAGAGCTTGCTAGGCCATTCCAGAGGGCAGTTAAGAGTCAGTCACATTGCTGTGGATCTGAAGTCACATGTAAACCAGAGCATGTAAGATGGCAGATTGCCTGTCCTGAAGGACTGTTGTAAACGAGATGGATTTTTACAACAATCTGGTAGTTTAATTATAATTATTAATGAGACTAGCATTTTATTCCAGATTTATTACTTAATTGAAGTTAAATCACTCCAGCTACCATGGTCTCCAAAGCATTACTTCAGGCCTCTGAATTCCTAGTCCAATACCATTACTACTATGCTACTGTCCACAAGAGCAATAAGGGATTGGCAGTAAATGCTGGCCTTTCCAGTGATACTCACATCCCAAGAACAAATAAAAGAAAACCACATTTGTATTCTTCCAAACCTCCCTAATATCCTTTTCACCATCTTCACTAGCTGCCATGGCTTACCCCACCTAATGCATTTAACTCAAAATTCTTGTCCTCATTTCCAAATCCTTCTAGCCTTGTATTGATTCACTCATGCAACCTATTCCAGCCCTGTATTCTACCCGTGCTCTTCAGTTGTCCAACTCTGGCCTCTTATGCATCTCTCCTTCCTTGTTCCACCATGAGTGACAAGCCTTCAACTGCCTTGGTCCCCATTCTCTGGGACTCCTTTTGTAAATTCTCCCAGCTTCACTTCCTTTCTCCCACCCTTTAGAAAGTTTGCTCGTATCCCTTTGAATCATGGGCTGCATCTTCAGGTCGGCGAGCATGGGGGCAGGGCCTGCTCGCCAATGCATCAAATGACATGGGGTGACGTCAAGCGTGTGTCCTTAAGGTTGGGGGGCAGGCGAAGAAGCCAGGCGGCCTTCAGAAAAAACATGAAACTTCATCCATGGGTGGGATGAGGTTTCATGAGGGATTTAAAATATTTGTAAAATGTTGAAATAAAAGAAATCGACATGTCCCAGCTCAATTGACAGTGTCATATGAGGGGACATGTCAGGAATTTTTTTTCTCGTCTTAATTGATTGTTTGAAACCTGAGCCGATCTCCCTGAGGCAGCTCTTTGTTGCAAGGGATCTGTGCTCTCTTTCGCACACATGCATGAAAGAGAGCACTCCCGGCTCAGGGAATCCCCCTGCCCACACAGGGCTGGAATAGGTTGCATGAGTGAATCAATACAAGGCTAGAAGGATTTGGAAATGAGGACAAGAATTTTGAGTTAAATGCATTAGGTGGGGTAAGCAATGGCAGCTAGTGAAGATGGTGAAAAGGATATTAGGGAGGTTTGGAAGAATACAAATGTGGTTTTCTTTTATTTGTTCTTGGGATGTGAGTATCACTGGAAAGGCCACACAGGATGTTTACTATATTAAAATCCCAACATGAATACAAGCTGTTGTGCTTGTAAGTAAATTACATTGGAGTAATGAATAGTTCAGATGCTATTCAGATGATTATCTGAAAAATTAAGTTCAAATTGTTAACTTAAAGCAGTGGTATTTGTACAACACCCTGAATGCCACTTGCAGCACCTTTGCTATTACCTAAAGCCTCCTTTTATTGTTTCTATCCACTTGAATAAGCTGACATTTAATGCTGGTATCTCTTTTCTTGCCCTCAACAAAACAAGACAAGGAATTGCAATGACAAGGCATGACACTGACAGGGTTGTCCTTGCTTCTAAAAAGCAAGTCAAAGCTCTACAAGATTGGCATTATTTAATAGAATTTGTTGTACCAACATTTTATGTTTTCTTTATAGGAGACAATGTCTGGCCTCCACAGCAATATAGCAGCATATCACACCAGGAACTGTGATCAGAGAACCTTTTTCAATTGCTCCATGGTGCAGTGTGTTGGACTATTCCTGATGGTTGCCATTTGGAAGAAGCTGCTTTAGTCAACCGACCTTGAACATCATTTACCTGTTATCCATAATGTGTAATAGATAGTGATTTAAAAAATAAATTATACCAGGTATATCAACTTGCCAACTATTGCACAGTGTTAGCATTCTCCCTTGAGTAAATGTGATTAAGCTCCCACTTCAGAGACTAGAGCATAAAATCTTGGCTGATACTCCACTTCAGTACTTAGGGAATGCAGCACAGTTTGATGTACCACCTTTCAGATGAGAACTGAAGCTCCAAGAGCTCCCAGGGCAGATTTAAAAATTCTTTGAAGAAGAGTAAGGGAGTTTTTGTGGTATTTTGGCCATGGCTTAGTGGCCACGCTCTCTAGCCTCTGTCAGAAGGCTGTGAATTCAAGTCCCATTTCAGGGCTGAGGGAGTGCTGCACTGTCAGTGGTGCTGTCTTTCGGATGAGATATTAAAGACTTAACAGATCCCTTGGTATTATTTCAAAGACAAACTAGTGAATTATCCCTGGTGTCCTGGCCCTTAATCAACATTACATAAACAGATTATTTGGTCATCATCACATTGATTTTTATGGGAGTCCATTGTGCACAAGGTGGCTTTTGCGTTTGCTATACTTCAAATAGTACTTCATTAGTTGTAAAGCACTTTGGGATGTCAGGTGGTTGTGAAAGGTGCTATATAAATGCAATTCTTTCTTGCTTTATATTATCATTCAATCAACACCATTAAAAACAAAATTAACAACAAAACAAATCATCAGCTTGGAGACCATCACCACTCCTATACTTTATCAGTCTTCCAGGCCTTACACAACAAAACTTGAACTCCATTTTGTGAGGACTCTCCAGTGGAGGCCGGGGACCTTCCTTCTGCACTTAAATGATTCTGAAGCAGCAGGCTTGACCAGGGTCAGTGTTGCATATCCACAGTTGAAGAAATATACCTTACCATCATTGGAAATGCACCCCAACCAAAAAGGGATAAAAAAGTCAAGACCATATCCTATCTAAATCTATGCCACCACTGTTCCCCTCAATGCACCAGCAGGAAAACACTTCTACCCAAGCTGGAATGTAGCTTTCTTGATGGTGAAAAGAAAAATAGCCTATCTTGGAATTCTGAAATAATAACAAGAAAATGTCAGAAATGTCTGCCAGCATCTGAAAAAGATAGCTTAATATTTCAGATGTGAGCCTTCATCAGAAACGTTGTTTCTTAAACTTACATAATTTTATCAAGACGCTGGATTCGTTGGTTATTTAGTTTTAGTTGTTCTTTCATCAATGACTCATTCTCCATTGCTAATCCAGCACTCCAATCCTTTGCTAAAAAATCTCTATGAAAGGAACAAGTAAAGCAAAATTCTATTTATTCAATGTAGCCAAACAAATCTGATAGCAATGAGGTAATATTCAATGCTGAAAACTAATTGATGTTACATAAAACTATACCAATCCTTGCAATGGTGGTCTTTATTAAGGAGTGAGGCCGAGGCAGGTGGGAGATGAAAATAAGAACATAAGAACTAGGAGCAGGAGTAGGCAATTCAGCCCCTCAAACCTGCCCCGCCATTCATTACGATCATGGCTGATCTCATTTTGGCCTCAACTCCAATTTCCCGCCCTCTCCCCATAACCTTTCAACACATTACTAATTAAAAATCTGTCTATCTCTTCCTTAAATTTATTCAGCGTCCTGGCATCCACTGCACTCTGAGCTAGTGAATTCCACAGATACATGACCCTTTGGGATATTGGTATCGGCCAGCACACTGGTTTCCTGTCACCATTCCCAGCAAAAACGGTGATTTAGCTCGTTAAAGAGCTCATTAAGAACTCGTTGACAGTCATGTTTAGATTTTGACAGGGACAAATAGGCTGCACGCTGGGTTTGAGGTAGATCAGGTGGAGTCAAATACACAGCAGGGAGACAGTCGTGGCCAGACCAAGGATAGAGCCCCAGGGAAGGCAAAATAGCATAGAGGGGAACCAGCCATTGGTACACAGGTGCCATTGTGTCAGTGCAGGTTGTGGAGAGAGTAGTCAAAGATCATTTGGACTATGCAGGAGATTGTCATCCTGCTGACTTCGCAGGGGCATAAGAGGAGGGGGAGCAAAGCTGCCAAACACAATTGGGAGACCGCATGAGCACAAGAAAGGCAGCAGCTGGCAATGCAAGTGTGACTCTCAGACTTTGGGTCCACAGGCAATAAGCAGCAACATCCTCCGCAGGAAGGGCTGAGGAGCGGAATGAAGGGCAAGAAGATCATGGAAGCCATGCTCTTAGCATAGGATCTACCACTGAAGACAGAGGTGACCGAGAACTAGTTCTGCAGGAGACTGCGACTCTCCAGGCAGATGATTACAGAGATTTGTGCCCTTGTTGCTGAAGAGCTCACATATTGCGGCACTGCTGGCCATACCCAGCCAATAGTCATAAAAGTCACTGCGGCCTTGAACTTGTTTCAGTCACACTCCTGTTCCTGCCACCGCAGTAGCTAATGCCCCCTCCTCCCAAAATGCCCGCTAACCAATTAATAGCCTACCCCTGTGAAAATTGGGGGCTGTGAATGCTTTCCCCCAGGGATGGGACCCGGAAACAGTCCTGATGTCCATTTTCTGCTCCTGGAAGTAAAATCCTGCCCTGGTGAACAAGCATCAATATTCTACAATCTCAATAAAGAAGCCCTTAATTATGTATGTGTGCTATTGAAGCTCAGGCTCAAAATTACTATCTGTGGCTCAAAGGCATAAGTCACCAGCTTTCAAAAATAAAGTTACAACTTTTTTGTATATATAGAAAATAAAAAAAACACAAGAAAATATATGAAGACAGCTATCCAAAAAAGAGTCAATTATGTACAACACTAGCATTGATTAGAGAATAAGATACGTGTACAGATTCAGTAACACATTTGGTATAATGTCAAACACATTGGATGAAAAAATTAAGAGAAGGTAACAGGAATCATTTGTCTGTTCTCTCAAAGTGGGACAGAGTAGACATCTAATAAATCCTTTTGCAGTCACTCTAAAATGCCAAAACGGGCAGTTTCAGTTGTCCATGGGCCATTTCTCAAATGGAATTTGGGAACCTGTGTTGAGGAGGGAGGAAAGAATGAAGGGGTGAATCTCTCAGATTTATTAGATCATCACAACAGAGGCAGATCAATGGATCTCCATTATTCAGATGAAAGGGTTAAAATCCCTTGCAACCTCACCTCAAATATTTGCGATATTAAAAAAGAACAATGTATGGGGAAAAGGCAGCTGAGGCAGACTAAAAGATGGCTATTTTAGACAACTGGCACAAGTGTGATGGACTGAATGTCCTCTTTCATATTTATAAGGTTCTATGGCCCAACTGTTCCTCAGCAGAAGGTTTTTTATTAAGATCAGTAGTGATTAACATTTCTGCAACTCCAATAATCAATGTCAAAAAACTTACAAGTACAAATTATTGTTCCTACAATGATTTCTGTATACCTGTATGCTAATTTCATGTGGACATATGAAAGCCACAACAATGTAAAGGTGAAGATAATGTGGAGATGCAGTAGGAGAAAAGATGAGGCAAATTAAGAATTGGTAGTTAATGTGTTTGGATTTTAAAAGCGTGAAAACTGCAGTGGGAAGGAAAGGCTGAGTGAGGCAAAAGGCCTTCTGGTTTTGAGGTTTGTAAAGCAAATGAACTTGATTTCAACACAATGAGCTTGTAAGGAGAGGAAATACACACAGTGGCATTTTGTAGCTTAAGATGAGTGACAGCAAAGTTCCAAGGTACGATGACCAAAAAAAAAAATTTGATAAAGATGGTGGGCCATTTTTAATTTTAAAATCTTGTCAAGGGCAATTAGGGATGGGCAATAAATGTTGGCCTGGTCTAGTGCGACACTCACATCCCATGAACGAAATCAAATTAATCTGCCCAGCATAACCATTAAAAAGTTATTTTCTCATACAATTGTAGATCTTGTAATGCAGAGACTTACTTGAATTTCTGTATGATGTCATTCTTCTTGAGAAGATTCAACTCTTGCACTTTGGCATTACGCTTCTGCCGCTCTGACAACTCTTCCATCAGATCAGCCTCCATCAGATTTACATACAGTTTACTCATTGCTCTTTGATTTGCCAGCAAGGCCTGGTTTACCAGCTGTGCCAAATCAGGACAGAATTAAGTATTGTGATTTGGTTTATTTAGTGCAAATATGTTTTTTATATTACACTTAAACCATATTTTGCTCTAATTTTGAGCCTGCACTCCTACTTCATTTTCTCAACTTGTTGTCATGACCAGCAATCATCAGCACTTCCACCCTAGTGTTATCTTGCTTAAAATGCTCTTGTGAAAGAATCAAACTTTGGAAGGACAAACCCTGTAACTGCACAACTATAACACACCCACAATTATGGAAACCCAGATGGACACACTGGAATGGGGAACCATAGGATAATTAAAGATAATTCATCAACTGGGTGGGAGGTGATAATGAAGTGCCTCAACTATCCATTTTTACAGTGCCTCATACTGTAATGCAGATGGTTAGAGATTGTCTTGTACAAAATTCAGCTTATGCGAAGCCATGTCATATTACTTTAGTGACATTCTGAATAAGAATAGTGACTCAAACACATTCCATTCATAATATCAATGCTATCATCAAACCTGTCAACATTGGGCAGAGCCTAAGTCACAATTAAGCATGAGGTGTCCATTCATGTGAAAATATAAAGATGGTGGAAGGCTGAGCCTGTTGCAGAGGCTGTGATGACCCACAATAGCCAAGAAGCTCTAATATATTCATCTACTCTCCTCTTTCTTCCCTAGATGAGACAGGCTGGATCCATCTGGTAAGTGCAAATATAACACTGCTTGTGAACCAGGAAGAGCAACAGTGCTTCCTCCAGGCCTAATAAGCTTATCTGTAAACAGTCCCCACCTCCATGATCTTCCTTGACCAATGTTCCTATTCAACTGCATGCAGGTGCAGCCAAGCAGCAGCCGGAGTACATAGTTCCATATTACTACTGCACAGTTGCACAAAAAATGTAAAAGATATTGTGAACTGAATAAAACTGGCCACGCACAACAAAATTTTGCAAGAAACATTGCCTGACCCCCTCACTATTGCTGTCCCCCACAACTAACCTTCACTGACTCCCTCCACCCCTTCCCCACAATTACAGTTCTGATATGTGTAGCATTGATATAATTATTTTGTTCTTACCATGGCTTCTTTATCTATAAATCGATAAATATCACTTGACGGTATATAAGCGATCTTATCTAAAGCCTCCAAGCAGTCCTTAAACACAGCTGTTATCTGAATCACAAAGATACATTTATATTATTGAAATTCTCTGCATATTACTATTGTATCATTTTGACCAATTAGAACACATAAACCAGCAACTACTGATCCTTAACTTATCAGATCCCAGAGACACATCAGGAAGAGGTAAGGCAGATTCAAATCAATCACTCCTGCTCCCATTGTTTATGTTATGTCCTTATGACAACATTAATATAATTTGGTCTCCAATGTCAAATAGTATATGATTTCTAATCAACAGAATTAAAAGGATTTTCCCATCAGCCTCTAAGTTCCCACAGGTAACCAAGCCAGTTTAATTACCAGGAGGTGGTCTCCTGGCAGCAGACTGTTTTGGGGGTTGGGGGTTGGGGGTAGGGGGTGGGGGTGGGGGAAGGGGCAGGCAGCACTCCTGGTAGGTCTAGAGGCCATCCCTGTTTGCCTGGGTGCTGCAGCAGCCACATGCAGCCCTGTAGAGGGGTTCGCCCCGCATATGCTATATAGTAGTGACCTGGCTGCAAAAGTCATTTGTAACTTAAACTTCCAGCAAGTTGGAGAATGGTGGCACCACCAATTTGAAGCACACTATCCTTCATTTACCTTCTACTGCAGCCTGCTGCTCCTGTCAAGCTTGAAGGCCTCCAATTGGCCCTCTAGCTTCAAGAGTGTGTCTGCCATCCTTAATAGGATAGTGAACCTACCCTCTGGCCATTAATTGCCTGCCCTGGGAAAATCACAATGACTGACCATTTCCAATGCAGATCAGGCTTCTGACCCACATTGAATCTGATGGCAGGTTTTAGAATCCATACAGGGAAAATCCTGCTCAATGTTTCAGATTGAAGAACTTTCAACAGTAATGAAGAACTGATTTAAAAAAGTCATTGACCTGAAATGTTTGCCAGGATTTAATGCCCTCCCCCATGGCAAGTTTGGAATCAGCGGGGTCATTTAATCAGGAGATTAGTCAGGGGATCCCACCACCTTCCCGTCTCCACTCTGATTAAGTCTGTGGCGGAATTGAGGCCCTTAAGCGGCCAATTAATTCACACTTAAGGACCTCATCCCATGGTGAATGGAGGTGCTCGCCATATGGGAAGCAAGGCAAGCAAACATGGGTAGAGTTGCTTGTAGGCTCCCAGGGAGGTGGTCCCTCATTCAAAGGCACTCAGTGCCTGATCGAGGGACCCAGCATCGGGAAGTGGAGTTCTGCTGAGAGTCTCTCTCTGCCATGGCTGCTGATTCCCCTCTGCCGTAACCCCCAACCCGCAACCTCAATTCCACCATCACTCACCTGTGGTCCAAGATCCAGCAATGATCCTAGACCTCAGGTGGGTGTCATACCAGCAGCAGCCAGTTCCTCCCTGATGGTGCTGTCGTTCAATAGAGCTGCAGGCCTCTAATTGGTTGGCAGCTTTCAGCGGGTGGGACTTCTGCCCGAGGTCCTTGATCCTGGCAAAAGACTTGTCACTGACCTGTCAAGTGCCTGAGTGGCACATGATTTGGTGGGCCTTTCTGAAAAGAGGCAATGTAGGGCTCTCAACAGCTCTTCAGCTAGTAGCCGAGATGCCCCATCCCCTCCATAAGATTCAGGCCATTAACTATTTTTCCCTCTCCACAGTTGCTGCCTGACCTGCTGAGTATTTCTAGAGCTTTCTGTTTTTATTTCAGATTTCCAACAAGACAATATCAAACCATTGTGCCAGCTACCCAAATGGAAATAGCCCCATCATTACAGGGGATCATTTTTGTTACTATAACTAACATGAAGAACAAGATAATAAGTCAACAATTACAGAAAACGAGGAGTTAAATGATAAAGCGTCAGATGGAAATCCACCTTGTGAAGCATCTGGGATCATTTTACATGATTGCCTGGGATTTCTGTTTGAAAACCCATGGATTTCGTCGAATGATTGACGGTGGGATTTGTAGGTAGCCCCAAAACTCAAGCAACATGAAACTCAAAAGGTAAGGAGGTTTGCATAGGGGCAAGCAAAATATGGAGCACACAGAAAACAGAATTCCAGCAATAACTCAAAAACTATTTACCCGCTTCACTCTTTCTTTTTCATACTCTTTGTAAGTTCGATCAAGTTCTTTGATCAATTTCCTCCTATGCAGTGACTGGCTCACAATAGCCTCCCACAATTCTTGCAGATTCTACAAACAGAAATAAAGTTTTGCCAGACAAAGATGTTGGGTCTTTTTTTTAAACTTTGTATTAAGAGAACCAGGGGGAAGAAGCAACACTAAAAAGGTGTAGGTCTTTAAAAAATATAGCTATGTATTACTGAAAAAAGCTATATGTTGCCGAAGCTTTTCATTTTGCACTCATCAGCACAATTCGCAACAATACCAAACGTAAAGGAAACAACAATGTATACTTCCTGAGAATGCAGATTGGTTAGCAAATGGAATCTGATTGGTAGAGGTGTTGCCATGAAGAACACACAATTAACTGATGACTGACAGTTAACTGCAAGTTTTGTTTAAATTCAAACCAGGCAGGTCAACTTTGATTGGTCAAGGCATTGCTCTGGGGAATGAACCAGAGAATGGCTTTGATCTATTTTGTTTAGTTTAAACAGGTGCAATGTGTGTACATGCTCTTTCTTTCTGCAAAGAAATATAGCTGATTAGTGACTGAGTACATACCTGGGAGTTTAGTGAGTGGAGGAGTTTGGTGGGGAGGGAAAGGAGGTGTTCCTTTCCTTTTGCTTTTTCTACCTTTATCATCCTGTAGGAGTTGGTTCTTACTCTACTACAAGGAAAGAAGATAGCTGTTTGGTGAGTATCTGGTGAGTGGTTAAGGTCTATTCCAGTCCTAAGGTCTAACATAGTATATGAATTGGTGGTAAAGTTAATAAAATATACTACAAAGGAAAATAAATAAATGAATAATATAATTAAGTAGTTAATTAAAACATATGAAGGATGGCAGGACAGGTGGTGTGTCAAGGCTGCAGCATTTGGGAGCTGCTGGATGCTAGTGATATCTAAGGAAAAGTATTCAGTAAGTGTTTGCGGCTTGAGGAGCTTCGGCTCAGAATCACTGAGCTGAAGGCCAAGCTGCAGACACTGCAACACATCAGGAAGGGGAAAATTACCTGGATGCTTTGTACCAGGGGGCAGTTACACCTCTCAAGACAGGGACTTCTGATTTGGTCAGTGGTTAGGGACAAGAGGGTGTGACTGCAAGTGAAGCAGGTACAGGGACCCAGAGGGCAGGAGTTTAAGAGCCTCAGCCTTTGCAAATGTCCAATTAGTTTGAAGTTTTCTCAGCTTATTTGGATATGAGTGGGGACTGCTGGGTGGACGAGCAAACTGACCATGTTACCGTGGTATGTGAAGCCATTTCAGTCGGGGGCTAAAAAGGAATGTAGTGGTAACAGGGGAGAATATAATGAGGGGGATTGATGCTGTTCTCTGCAGCAAAGAGCGAGGGTCCAGACAGCTGTGTTGCCTGTCCAGTACCAGGATTCAGGACATCTGCTCAGGACTTAAGAGGGACTTGCAGTGGCAGGGGAAGGTTGCAGTTGCTTTGGTCTATTCAGGTACCAATGAAATAGGTAGAACTAGGAAAGAAGTTCTGCATAGAGAATGAAAGGATCCAGGAACTAAATTAAAAAGCAGAAACTCAAAGGTACCTGAGCCACGTGCAAATTGGCATAAGGTCCATAAAATTAGAGAGGTGAATAGTTGGCTCAAAGACTGCTGTGGGAGAAGTGGGTTCCACTTCATGGGGCAATATCTATAGATATTTAAAAAATAAAGGAGTTAAAAAAGTGAGGGCTATACTCTTGGGACGGTGTACACCTGAACCATTCTGGGATCAGTGTACTAGCGAGCTGCATAATTAAGACAGTAGAGAGGGTTTTAGACTAAATAGTGGGGGCTAGGGATCAAATCTGGGAAGATATGGTAAATCAAACAGTAGAGACAAGGCAAAAAAGAAAGGCATTAATGTGGGAAATGATAAACAGACCATGACAGGAAGGGACAGAGAGTACAGGGAGTAGAAATCTAAGATTAAAACAGCAGATAAGTCTAAATGTTACAAAAATAATAAAAGGACAAAGCAAAAGGCTCTATATCTAAATGCACGTAGCATTCGAAACAAAACAGATGGGCTCATAGCGCAAATAGAAATAAATAAGTACGATCTGATAGCTGTTACAGAGACATGGCTGCAGAATGATATAGACTGGGACCTGAATATTGACATTTAGGAAGGACAGGAAGCTAGGAAAAGATGGAGGGATGGGTTTGTTAATTAATGATGGCATTAGCACATTAGAGATGGATGACCTAAGTTCAGGAAACCAGGATGTAGAAACAGTTTGGGTAGAGATGAGAAATGATAAAGGCAAGAAGTCACTTGTGGGGGTGGTGTACAGGCCTCCTAACAGTGACCATATGGTAAGACTGGGAATAAAGGAAGAAATAATGGGAGCTTTACAGAAAGGTATGGTGATAATCATGGGGGATTTTAATCTACATATAGACTAGAACAATCAGGTGGGCAAAAGCAGCCTAGATGAGGAACTCGTAGAATGTTTTCAGCACAGTTTCTTAGAACAGCACGCTCTGGAGCTAACCAGATAGCAGGCTACACTAGACCTGGTATTATGCAATGAGATGGGACTAATTAATGACTTCATAGTGGAAGCACAACTAGATAGTAGCGGTCATAAGATGTTTGAATTTTACATTCAGTTTGAGGGAGAGAAGAGCGGGTCCAAGACTCGTATTTTAAACTTAAGTAAGGGCAATTATAAGGGCTTGCAAACAGACCTAGCTTAAAATGAACTGGCAAATGAGGTTAAGGGATTGGCCAATAGAAATGCAGTGGCAGACATTTAAAGGGGTATTTCAGAATACACAAAGTAGATACATTTGAAGGGAAAAAAAATTCCAAGGGGAGGACCCACCAGCCACAGTTAACCAAAAGAGTTAAAGATAGTATCAAACTTAAAGAAAACAAATAGAATTGCGCAAAGATGGGTGGCAGGTCAGAAGATTGAACAGAATATAAAAAAAGCAAAAAATGACCAAAAGCTTGATAAGGATGGAAAAATTACTGTATGAGAGAAAGCTAACTAGGAATATAAAGACAGATAGTAAGAGTTTCTATAGATATTTAAAAAATAAAGGAGTTAAAAAAGTGACTATTGGTCCCTTTGGATTCTTATTAATGGAAAATAAGGAGATGGCGGATGAATTGATAGGTGTTTTGCATTGGTCTTCACTTTCGAGGATTCAAGTAACATCCCGGAAATAGCTAAAAGTCAGGAAATGGAAGGGAGGAAAGAACTCGGGAATATTACAATCACCAGGAAAGTGGTGCTGAGCAAATTGTTAGGAGCTGTGGGCTGACAAGTCCTCGGGTCCTAATGGACTTCATCCTAAGGTGGCTAATGAGATAGTTGATGTGTTGCTTTTACTTTTCCAAAGTTCCCTAGATTCAGTGAAGGTTCCATTAGTAATATAGTGGAAAATATGGAATGGAAAATAGTGAATGTAACTCCTTTATTCAAAAAGGGAGGGAGACAGAAAGCAGGAAACTACAGGCCAGTTAGCTTAACATTTGTCATAGGGAAGATGTTAGAAGCAATTATTAAAGCTGTTATAGCACGGCACTTAGAAAAATTCAGGCTAATCAGGCAAAGTCAACATGGGTTTTGTAAAAGAGGAATCATGCTTAACTAATTTATTGGAGTTCTTTGAAGAAGTAACATATGCTGTGGATAAAGGAGAACCAGTGGGTATACTGTATTTAGATTTTCAGAAGCATTTGATAAGGTACATATCAGAGGTTATTGAGGAAAATAAAAGCTCTTAGTGTAGGGGGTAACACACTGGCTTGGATAGATGATTGGCTAGCTAACAAGAGTCAAGTTAAACTTGAAACATTAACTCTGTTTCTCTCTCCACAGATGCTGCCAGACCTGCTGAGATTTTCCAGCATTTTCTGTTTTTATTACTTTAAAAGAGAGAAATTCATTCACAATTTTCCACTATGTTTAAAAAAAAATCATTTAACTACAAGTCAATAAAAGTGTAAATCATCCAGACCCTTTGAAGAATCAGTAACAAAAACCACAAGCCCATGAAACCACTTACCTTTGTGATACTGCAAAGGTTATGAGCCCTGACAACATTCCATCAATAGTACTCAAGACTTGTGCTCCAGAACTAGCTGTGCCCCTCGCCAAGCTATTCCAATTTAGTTACACATTGGCATCTACCCAACAATGTGGAAAATTGCCCAAGTACGGCCAGTCCACAAAAAGCAACACAAATCAAACCTGGCCATACTGCCCCATCAGTCTACTCGAAAAGTGATAGAAAGTGTCGTCAACAGTGCTATCAAGTGACACTTACTCAGCAATAGCCTACTCACTGATGCTCAATTTGGGTTCCACCAGGGCCACTCAGCTCCTGACCTCATTACAGCTTTGGTCCAAACATGGAAAAAAGAACTGAACTCAAAAGCTGAGGTGAGATTGACAGCCCCTGACATAAAGGCAGCATTTGACTGAGCGTCGCATCAAGAGGCCCTAGCAAAACTGAAGTCAATGGGAATCAGGGAGAAAACTCTCCACTGGTTGGAGTCATACTGAGCACAAAGGTTGTGGTTGTTGGAGGTCAGGGACATCAGTGCAGGAATGCCTTAGGGTAATGTCCTTAGCCCAACCATCTTCAGCTGTTTCATCAATAACCTTCCCTTCATCATAAGGTCAGAAGTGGGGATGTTTAGGGATGATTGCAAAATGTTCAACATCATTTGCAACTCCTCAGATACTGAAGCAGTCTGTGTCCATATGCAGCAAGACCTGGACAATATTCAGGTTTGGCCTGATATGTGGCAAGTAACACTCACACCTCATAAGTGCCAGGCAATGACCATCTCCAACAAGAGAAAATCTAACTATCTCCCCTTGATATTCATTGCCATTACCATTGCTGAATCCCCCACTATCAACGTCCTGGGGATTACCATTAACCAGAAACTAAACTGGACCAGCCATATAAATACTGTGGCTACAATATCAGAAGGACAAGGGCAGCAGGTGAATAGGAATACCACCACCTACAAATTCTCCTCCAAGTCACACATCATCCTGAATTGGATCTATATCGTTGTTCCTTCACTGTCTCTGGGTCAGAATCCTGAAACTCCCTTCCTAATAGCATTGTGGTTGTTCCTACATGGACGGCAGCAGTTCAAGAAGGCAGCTTGCCAAAACCTTCTCAAGAGCAATTAGGGATGGGCAATAAGTGCCGGCCTAGCCCATTTCCCATGAACGAATAATAAATAAAAATGTAAAATTGACAGTAGAGATCAGAGGCACAGAGCTGTCAATGTGGGGTGCAGCTGTTTCAACAAAAATAATGGTTGTCTGGGCTCTCAACCAAGCATACATACATGCATTACTTTTGTTAAAACAGTTGGGCCTCAGGGAAAACATTGCTTAATTGACAGTTCAGGCTCTTTGATCTCTGCAGTCAATTTCACAATATTTATTTACACAAGGTTAAGTGGTTTCAAGGGCTTGTGGTTTTTGTTATTGATATTTAAAGGGTCTGGATTATTGAAACTTTTTTTCCTTGCAGTGAAATGACTTTTTTTTAACATATTGGAAACTTATGAACGAATTACTTACTTTAAAGCTTTTTTACACATCCTACTGTCACTATAATCTTCATTGGTTCTATACACGGTATAGTGGATGAATGAGCATGGAAGCCCTATAGCTTGTTATTGGGACATGAAGAGCCATTGGGGGTGGGTGAAGGGCATAGCTTGGCATTGGGTTATGAAGGGCCATGGGGTATGTGTGGAGGGGCATAACTGGGCATTGGAGGCATGAAGTGGACTTTTGAATTCACCTCTTAGAAGGTCCCCTCAGGCAGACTAGGGCTCACGACACCTCTGAAGGGCCATGAACCATGGCTTTTTAAAAACCTGGCCTGACTCCATGAAAGTTGTGGAGCAGTGGAAGGTGGCTATCTCTGCATTGGATCCAGCAAGTTCAGGAGTGTCCAGTGTGGGCTTTTGACAGGAATCTGCCTGCACCCTTCAAAGGCACTCCTGAAAATCAGACAGCCCAGTAATGTGGTCAGGAATCCTGGAATCAGGACCCGCTGCCATTTTTAAAGGCTCCCAAGTCACCTCAACTAAGTGAAAATTCAGCCCAATCTATCAGTCATTTCATTAAAATGTTTTTGTATGCTACAACTTGAGCTGTAACCTTGCATTAGAATTATCAAAATAATTTTCTTTTCACTTTATACACTGAACAAAATATATTCATATGCATTCAAAAAATTTTGCATTGACATAAAAATCTTTGAGAATTGCAGCTCCAATATCTTAGGTATGAATCATTGTGGGGTTTTTTTCCAGATCATATATGAATAGTTTTATAGTAACAGGCCACATTATTATTCACTTGATAATGTTTTGCAGCAGCTAACTAATTGCAAACAAGAGAGAAATCCTCAGGGAAGTGAAGTATCAATCACTATGGTAACAGCAAAACTTGATGAAGATAAGTGCTTCATTTAAGTTGATATTATTGGTTGCTGGCAGGACAGAAAGAAAGACAACTTATATTTATATAACGGCTAAAATGTTTTAAGGCATTTCATAGGAGCATTATAAAACAAAATATGGCACTGAGCAGCCCAGGGGAACATTAGGTCAGATGACCAAAAGCTTGGTCAAAGAGGTAGGTTGTAAGAGGTGTTTAAACCAAGGTAGAAAGATGGAGAGATGTAGGGAGTAGAGCTTGGGGCCTAGGCCACTGAAAACATGGCCATTAATGGTGGAACAATTAAAATTGGGGATGAACAAGATGCCAGACTTTGAGGAGGACAGATACCTTGGAGGGTTGTGAGACTGAATAAAATTGCAGAGATAGGGAGGGTGAAGCTTTAGAGAGATTTGAAAACAAGAATGAGAATTTTAAATCAAGACGTTGCTTGACCAGGAGCCAATATAGGTCAACAAGCACAGGGGGATTGGTGAATGGGACTTGTTGTGAGTTAAGACACTGGCAGCAGAGTTTTAGATGACCTTAAGTTTATGAAGGATAGAATGTTGGAGATCAGCATGGAGTGTATGGAATAGTTAGGCCTAGAGGTACCAAAGATGAGGGTCTCAACAGTAGATGAGCTGGGATGGGATGGTCAGGCAATGTTGTAGACGTGGAGAAAGGCAGTCTTAGAAATGGTATAAATATGAGGTAGGAAGCTTGTCTTAGAGTCAAATGTGACATTGAAGGTTGCTAACAGACTGGTTTAACCTCAGACTGTTGCTAGGGAGAAGGATGGAATCATAGCTGGAATGTTGACAAAGTATTGGAGAATGTGACTGGGAAACCAACAGGCAAGTCACATACCTCAATGGCTAGAGAAAAAAGTACATTGTGTCCCAGGTACACTTGAGGGCTCCCATAACTAGGACCAGAAGGCATATTGAGTACGGATAGTACGGTTATTTAATTTGATAAATTTCCTTGCTTTTTTATGATTTAATCTCTATAAGTTATGCTCCTCTAAATAAGGGGCATGTTTGTTAAATTTTATTTTGTTCTTTGTTGACAATGGGGCAACCCAGTCCCTCCTCATTGTTTATTAAGAAAAGTCAATCCTCCAAAAGCCTACTGCAGGTTTCACCAATCCTTGATTCAGCAAGCAATCGATAACCCTACATTTGAAGATGGAGTACTTTACATAACTTTCAAACTGCTGTATGATCCCTCCTGATGACTGTAAAATGGAATTAGAAATTAAGAGAGCTTAGAACTGTACCTCAAATGTTGACATAGACCTATCGCTGACATGTTCTGTCTTTAACCACAGTTCCTGAACGGTTTGGTAAGACACCTCCATTTCCTGCATTAGGTGTTCTGCAGCTTCAATAAAGCGCATTTCCAATTCCTATGAAAGTCAAACAACAAAATTTATTTCTACCCTTAAAATATAAATAAGAAAAAGACTGCACTTAGGACCAAAGGTGAGGCGTGGGAAGCTCTGAACAGGAGAGTGACAGTGGTCAGCTTTAATCAGTAACTGGTAAATGAGTCATTCTGTTGGAAGGAAGACTGGCCTGGTTATCACAAATGACTCACTGGTTGCAGTAGGATTACTTCTTTAAAATGATATTATAATTTGTTTTTAGAACACTGATTTTATCACATAGCTGTGACAAAAGCTATCTTCTAAGTTCTCTCCCAATTCACTTACAGCTGCACTTTCAAAATCCCACTGTCTAGCCTTTGGCTTTCCCCAAATCCTCTGTTTGTGAAGTCAATTTTAAAGTGAGTCACAGCAAGCTCTCAAGGTTTAAATCAGGAGTATTGTTTATTCATGCATTCAAACCTGGGGATGGTCATCAGAACTACATACACACAAAAGCACACATGAAAGAGATACAAAAGGAAAGAGTTTTACAACTAAGAATAACTTATAACAAAAAAAAACAAGGATATGGATATTAGTTCATGTAAATTTCAGAGTCCAGTGAGGGTTCCTTCATATAGGAGTTAAAGTTCAGGCGGGTTCAGCTAGCTGAAAGCAGGAGTTGCTGAATTCCTTCAAAGTTGGTGATGATGCAGCAAGATGACATTTGTATACAGAGACTTGGCCCACTCTACAGGTGATGATAGGAATCTTCCAGAGAACCAGGCTTTGAGGAGGTTTAGACTTAAGACAGGTTTTTTGTCAGCCTGGAGTCCTACTTTGGACTTGACAGGCTGGATGTTAACAGCAGGCTGCCCTGGGAGTCCAGGAATGTAATATTAAAACTTTCCAAAGGTCAAAGGAGCTTAGGTCATGTGGTATTGCCCACTGATCAGTCAGTTTCAGGTTAACAGTCAGCTTCTATATCTCTGGTTAAAATCTATTGTTCACCTTAGGAGATTGATGGTGGCTATTAGTGTCTCTGCAGGTATAACAAGTTTCAATGGCTCTCTCGTTTTTACAAGTTTAGGCTGCAGAGTCAGACTGTCTGCTGCTCCCTTGTTTCATTGATTGTAATGGGTCCACACAATGACAGATGTGAGATTCCATATGGATTAGGGTTGAGCTTTATCCTGTAATTACTATTGGAAGTTGCCAGAACTGTAGCCAACCTGCAAATCATGCGACCCGTAGCAGTCATGTTTTTGGTCCAGCAAAGTCCATTTTTAAATAAGCAGAAAGTAAGGTTTGATTTACACAGCATATTACCTCTTTCATGTCTTATGGACATGACAATACCCTGTCAATTGATAATGGAAACTTGAAGAAAACTAAGACTATAAAATGTGATCTAACGAATGCTCTAGGCATGGAAGTGAAGACAACACAGTGCAAATAGCAACAAAGGATTTTTTAAAGTTACTTGAGCAGCTAGTAGATTAGCCTTAGTGGTTTGTACAATAATATAATGTCTTACACAAGGCTTTACCCCAAGAAAGTTCTGGCATATCATAGGAAAGGGTGGATCAGGAGGTTAATTTGAGTGTGGATGATGGTGGTTTCACAGTAATAACAAATAATGTTGCATTGGCCAGTAGATTTTTCTCCCCCGCCTGGTTTCTCACAGTGCGCACAGAATTTTTGCCCATACCATCCCGCTCTCAAGCCAATTTTGCTGGCAGTCAGTTCAGGAGAGGACCAGCTAGTAGCTTGTTAAGATAATTTAAAGGCCAACTGTGGTCAATTATCAGAGGCATTGGCCTCTAGGCCTTCTGCAACTTCAGGAACAAAGTTACCTGGAGACGGCGTCCTGTCAGCAAATCAGGGGGCCAGTGCTTCAGGAGGCCTCTGAGGCCCCACCCCGGCTTACCTGGCCATAGCTGGGGCCACAGGCTGTTCATTAAAGGGGCTCTCTTCCCTCTACAATGATTGTCCAGCATCTGTGCCAAATTTTATTTCAAAGTTAAAATTGCTGAGAAAGCACCTCAAGATGCAGTTGCCCTCTCTCTCTCCCTTACTTGCAAAGGCAGGCTGCAGCTCCTTCCATGCTGGAGGGCCTTCCAATAGACTCCAGTTTCGAGAGTCAGTGTGCCATCCTAAATTGGATGGCCAGCCCACCTGCCAATTCATGCAAAATCACTAATATAAAATAAAAAAACAGAAAATGTTGGAAAGACTCAGGAAGTCTGGCAGCATATGTGATGAAAGAAACAGAGCAATTTTTTTCAGGTCAATGACATTTCATCAGACAAAATCACTGCCGGGTGACTGTTCCTGACACAGTGCGGGGTCGGGACCTCCGTTTGACCTCGACCTCGGGGAGCTGACCCAAAAAGCAAAATCCCGACCTTATACACTGCGCTTTCACGATTCACTGTGCAACAAAAATATTTAAACAAAATAACCAAAACCAACCAAAAAAAAGCTAACTTAATCCTTTACAACAATATGATGCTTTAAATGGATACCAAGAGTCCCTTTATTACCAACTCAGCTTCGAATTTAGTAGAATAAAAATGCGATACTTTGTCTTTAGGTTGAAACCCCAGGCATGCTGTCATGGTATGTGAATAGGAATGAAAGAAACATACATCCCCTCACAGTTGCAGGCTATACCATACATCACATCTCAGAGCATTATTACAGAAAGCATTAAATCCACTTTCCTGATGGAAGAAATGTTTTCGTACCTCACTGATGGTGGCCAGTTCTTCTTCCAACTTCATTACTGTTGTCTCATGTCTTTGCTGCTTACTAACAGTCAGCTGCTGAATTATGCTAGAACCTATCTTTTTAGGAACTGCAGTTAAAGGAAAAAACCATGTTGAGCAACATGTTTTAAATACAGTACCTTGTACAATATCTGCAGTTTTATAGAAAAGTGGTAACTTCAAGATTTGAAAGTTTCAAGGTAATGAAGGGAATTGACAAGAGTTGAAGTAAAATTGAGAAAGTTAAATCATAATTAATACTGAATCTTTCATATTAAAGCATCCAATTATGTTCCACCCAATGAATTAAAGTGCAACGATTGTTGTAACATAGACAAACAAGACAGTTCCTCTGTGGCAGGAATATCCCATGACAAGCCATGAAACGAACGGCTAGCTAATTTGTTTTTCCATGGCATGGATAGAGAAAGGGATGTTGTATTGGACATTTGGAAAACTGTCTGCCCTTTTATGGTTTGTCCACCTGAACCAGCGGAACAGGTAGATTGGTCAATCAAAGGCCTCAACAATGGATGGCACCTCTAACAATGCAGCATTCCCTCAGGGCTAGACCAGTGCCTCTAAACTATAAGATGCATTCAAGCTGTGGTGTGGGTCTCCATGCTACAATCTCCTGATGTGTGGGCAAAAAGACAAACAAATAAGCCAAGCTGAAATTTAGGAATGAGTTAGAAATAAGGGTGGGAAGAGAAGTCAGGTGGAACTTATTCACATTGAAATGAGCAAGATAAATGGTTTCAGGAAATAATTGGATAAAATTCTGTAGAGTAGGGATTGAAGGATATGCTGAAAAAATCAGTTAATTTATTAACAAAGGGTGAGGGGTGTGGCCTTTCTCCGTTGATGTTATCTTTACATATTTTCTTGAAATTTTATTGCACAATAACATGTTGTAATTGCTATCAAGCTTTTTTATAATTTTGATTCGAGTACCTGTGCTCAATGAGAGATCTCCATTTTTGAACACTGTTGCCAACCTTAAGCTTGGATTATATCTTTGCAATTACTTCTTAATAAATTCAGAATCAGTTCTTCAGTAGGAGGGATTTTAAAATCCCAGATGAGAAGCCAGCAGGCCGCCTGCCCTGAAGCTGCAGTACAAGGCTTGATCCATTTTAGTGGCTGGGCCTTATCAACATTCTGCCGGCCAGCTTTCCATCTGAAAAGGGTGGGCAGAGATGGCTTTCCTGCTTTGGGCATACGAAGATTGAGAAGCCAAGAGATCACCAGTCGGGGAGATCATGGGTTGGGGGAAGGGGAACTTACGGTGGAGGCAGCCCAAGTTGTTTAGTGGGGCCAGGAGTGTCAAGAAGATATAATAATGTTATTGGAAATTATTTTTTAAAATAGAGTTCTAGTGTGGTGTGTGTCTTAATTGGATTAAAGCCAGCTAGTCTGGGAGCTTTGATGTATTGTAGTTTTGAGATGTTAATTAGGCGAACGTAAGGAGGGTAGAAGGTAAAGTGTAAATTTGCATTTGTTAAAAGGAACCATTCAAAACTACAGGTGAAACCTTGCACCAAGAAGGCACCAAGCAATGTGTTTATTTTTTTCAGCTTACTAATAAAATTAGTGGGATGAAAAGATGTTATTGTTAGAAGAGGTAAAGTTAAAAACCTAGTGATACAATGAAAAATTTACATTCAGAGAGAAAGATATGTATAAAGGAGAAAGGAGATTGTGTGTAAAGTAGAGGCATTTTAAGATCCAACAAGTATGAGAAGTCTCCAGCCTGTAAGCCTCCAGTCTGTCTGCAAGGACCCTGAGCTGAAAGAAATTAATTTTGAATGCGACTGTCCAAGGTCTGCTTTGCCAGAGGTATGTTAATTCTATGGCCAGGATTTTTCAGTCGGCATGCAGGGGCAGGCCCAACACACCAGTGGGTAAAATGATGCGTGATGATGTCGGGTATGCGTTCCGACATCATTGCGTTGTCTCGCAATGTTTCGTTTGGCGGGCCCGCGCAGGAGTCGGCTGCCCGCCCGCCAATAATTGATAGGCCTATTAAGGCCATTAATGAATTGATTAATGTCAAGCTAACGCTGCCCGTCCAATCTTACGGATGGCGGACAGGCGAAAGGCCAAGCGGCCTTCACATTTTTTAGGAAACCTCATCCACGAGCGGGATGAGGTTTCCTAAAGCTTTTATGAATTAAATGAAAAGTTTTCCTGAAAAATAAAAACATGTCCCATCTCATGTGACTCTGTCACATGAGGGGACATGTTTCATTACATTTTTATTGATTTTGGGCAGAATTTAGCCCTCGATGAGTGAGCGGGCCCCACCGGCTCAGCAGCGGGCGGGCAGCCAACCCCCGCCGCCGAAACAGGGCCTGCCGCCATTTTGAGTGGGCGGGCCAAGTAAGGCCCACCCAGCGGCTTGCCTGACAGGAAGCGCTATGCACTTCCTGTGTGGGAGGAGGGGGGAATCCCCAACTGTCTGCGCACGAAAGAGTGCACTGCTCCCTGAGGCAAAGTGCTGTCTCAGGGAGTTTACTGACTGGTAAGAAAAGTCAAAAAATAGAGAAATATTAAAATTATTAACATGTCACCCTCATGTGACAATGTCACACGAGATGGGACATGTTAATAAGAAACACATAAAGTTTATTAAATTTTTAAAAAACAGACATGAAACTTCATCCTGCCAGTGGATGAAGTTTCATGAATAATCTGGAGCCCGCTGGAGCTTCTGGCCTGCCCGCCAGCCTTAAGCTTGGACGGGCAGGGTCTTTAACAAGGTAAATTAGCCCGAGAGTGGCCTTAATTGGCCATTGACAGGTCGGCGGGCGGACAGCTGATTTCGCTGTCCGCCCGGCTTCCTGAAGATTTAAATGAACCGGGATGAGGTCAGGGGTTCCTCCCAACATCATCCCACCCCGCCCCCAAATCACTGAGGGGAAACTCCTTCAGTTGATTCTTATTTTCAAAAGCGCTTCAATCTCCCTGAGGCAGCTGCATGCCTCAGGGAGATTGAAGTGCCCTTTTGTGTGCTTGCACGAAAGAGTGCTGGCCCCAACTCTCTCTCCTCCCCCCGCCCACACAGGTAGTGCTGAGCGCTACTGCTCATGTATTATGCTGGGCGGGCCTTAATTGGCCCGCCCGCGTAAAATGGCGGCGTGGTGCCGATTGCGGGCGGCAGTCAGCTCTGCGACTGCCCCCGTCCGCTCCCGCTGAGCCCGCCTGACGCGGAAAATATTCAGGCCTCTGAGTTTTACTGTTGCCTTAATGGGGTATAACAGAGAGTCAGATTAATTTGGGGATTTTTGTAGTAATTATAGTGGTAATTTAGTAGATGTATGTGTTTACAATCTTTCTTGCATTAATAAATGTCTAATTTAGCTTTATAAGAACCTCTTGAGACTTGGTGGTCTTATTACTACTGAATTCAAAGTCTGCATCTCGAAACATACAAATTGCAAAAATGGGTAATGACAGTTGTTTCGAGTTTCCCTCTGGGATTTGAACAACTCAGCCTTTATCATCGGTTATGTCATAATAGAGGAACACTTAAAGGTAAATCTTAGGGTCCTCATTGCCAGCTTTTACTGAACAGGCACCCCACATGGTAGACAGCTAAAAACGAATGGCAATTTACTTATATATGTGAGTCTCCAGTCAAAGTCAAGCCAATAAACCTGTTAAATAACATTAAAATAGCAGTAAAAAATAAATTAAAACGGGGTGGTAAACAAGTGCAGTTTTATATATTAAAAGGGCCCAATGCATAGTTGAAGCGGATGCCTCCGGTGTCGAGCAGCATGCCCTTGTGAAGGTAGTGTTGGTAACATCTTTGGCAGAAACAGGGCAGTATGCCATAACCCAACATTTTCAGGGCATCATCATTGTCATTCTATCACTCAGGAGGCGTAATATTCTCCCCACAAGGAGTGAAAATTAATGGAAGTAGTGGGGCAGCAGAATTTGCAACGGCATCTCTGGGATGGTGCAAAGTAAAAAAAATCAGCTACGATTTGTGCTTCTTCCCACTATCCAGAGATGCCTGCTGAAAAGTCCTTCTGTGTAAATGTCAAATGAGGACAGGAGCAGGTGTAAGGCTGACACGAAGGCCCTACATTCAATGTTCGTTAATGCGGTTACTGCTCTCAGCCTGAGCAGCAGTTGGATTGCAACAATTTTGCTCTAGTGTCCCTAAGCTCAGGCACAGGAAAATGAACCAGTAACAGGAAGTCAGCCTGTGGACACCAGGTGAGAATAGAATCAGGCTCACCTGTTAAGTACTCTCAGGAAAACAGCCTTCTGACTCACATTGTCGGGACTCACACATAAAGGCCATTTATGTGAGATACCAAAGTGCTGCCAGTTTCTGTGGAACAGCACCCCAATTTGAAACAATACCTTTGGGGGCTGAAGGGGAGAAAATTGGAGAAAAATACCCATTGAAATGACTGTTCAGAATGCATAAGATCAAAATATACTTACCCACTGCATCAGGAAGACCTTTCACCTCCATCACTGCATTGCTCAGCTCGACAACCTCTTTAGGTTTAATGGCTGAGAGGACTGCATCTCTGCAATGTCAGAATGCAACAGCAGGAAAATTGGTTGGATCATACTTCAGGCTTTTACATTTGCATACCTCTTATATATCTCATTTGCTCATATATCTCTTTTGTGCAAATAAAGGAAGAAGTTGCTTCTCACAACCTCAGGAGTGCTTTACAGCAAATTAAGTACTTTTGAAATGTAGTCATGCTTATAGTATGGGGAAATGCAACATCTGTTTTACATATAGCAATGTCACAGAAACAGTAGTGAGAGAAACAACCAAATAATCTATGTTACTGGTGTCAGTAGAGGTATAAATATTGGCTAGGACACCAGGAGAAATCCTCTGCTCTTCGAATGGGATCCATCAGAGAGGACAGACAGGATTTCAATTTAACATCTCATCCAAAAGACTGCACCTCTGACAGTGCATGCCTTCTCAGTACTGCACTGATGTCAAATCAGATTATGTGCTCAATTCTCTGAGATGGGGGATTGAGCCCAAAATTTTCTGACAGAGGCATGAATGCTACCACTGAACCAAGGCTGAGACTTAGGAGGCAATTTTAACCTAACACTGATCCGATTATGGATTTTTGACCCTGATGGCATTTAATCCACTGATTGACAGGGGTGTTCACAGCCTTGCCTGCTAAGTGAAACCGGATCTGCAAGAAACAGTGGTACTGTAGTGTAAGAGTTACAAATTTTCCTTAGTGGTGTCAAGAGGAGCAAGAGGGCTCCACCTGGTCTTACAGGGCAAGTCTGAGCCTCTGATACTATAGACTGTGCCTATCCTACCAGGAGATCCTGCCAAAAACACCTGCTGCAACGTATCAAAGTGTTAACGTACTGCCTAACATCAACAGCTGGCGGTTGACCTGCAGCCACTTTCTGCCTGTTCCAGCTGGGCAGCTGATCATTGAGTTATAAAAGAGGCCCAGGAGGCAAAATAGCATGGATCTCAAATTGATGATGTTGGGCTGGTGGATGGAGGAATGTGAAAGAAAGGGTGAGGGAAACAAAGGCCCTGAGGGTGAGGGAATTGATGTTCATCCCATCCCTACCTGACACATGTTGCCAGTTCAAATCCCCACCCCCACTCCCCAATCTTGTTAATAATGTTAATTCACCAAACTCCTACACACCGCAAGTACCAGCCCAATTGGCAGCTCGCCATCAACTTCTCAGGGGCATTTAAGAGTGGACAATAACTGCTGGATACGCCAGTGATGGCCACAGCCTATGAATGAATTAAAAACATTGTTAAAATTTAAACCCTATTATTCACTGTAGCCCATTTAACTTGATTCCATTTGAGCGCATAGCATTTTTATAGGTCTCGTGGATCAAGAGTCTTTCCCAAAGCAAAGTAAGTGATGAATGATGATGACAACAATAAAAAATGGCAAATATTAATCTATTTTAAAAACTCATCAAATTATAAAATAACTTGTTTCCCCACTGTGCCTCCTGAAGCCTTCTAACACTGCCTGTCTTCCTCTGTCTGAATAGTTTGCACCTATGTCCTCTGCTACAAGCTTTACTTGGTGATCTGCATTTGTGGGAACAAGAGTGTGGCAATTAGGCTCAGCACCCTGATTAGGGACAACAGATGGAGTCGAGGTCCTTGTTTCTGACCTGAAACTTTAACTCTATTTCTCACTCCACAGATGTTGCCTGACCCGCTGAATATTTTCAGCATTTTCTCTTTTTACTCCTTGTTTCGCCTTTTTGGAAGTGGTTAAGCACTGACACCTAGTGAGGACTGTGGTGCTCCGACAATTCAGTAACCTTCTGATATTTACTGTCAAGCTCACAGGAAAAGAGTGGTAGCTTGGGCCGAGCATTGGAATGCTGCTGCCTATAAAACCGAATCTCAGCATAAGTTTGTGATTCCAGGGGAAGTGGGGTACAAGAAGGAAGAAAATTGGAAAAAAACCATAAAATTACAAAATGTATAAGGCTAAAATCCAAATTTCATGAGGTTCAAAGACAGTTTTTTCTCATGGAATTATCACTGTTATCTCCTACTTGAAATGCTAATGAGGGGCCATTTGGGACCACTAATTAGATTGCTGCCTTATCATCAGTCCATGTTATCAGTTGCTGTTGGTGTCATTAAACGCAGATGGTGCTCATCAAAATTAATCTATCTGCCAAAGTATCAAATTGAGATTGACTCTACACATTTACCTGTGTAGCACCGGATTTTCAGTGAAACCATCGTTTAATAATCCTTCCATCCATGTACGCTGACGATGTGAGATAACTTGTCCTGTCGATGTGTCCAAGTTGCGAACAATGGGAATTCCCCCACCGTCAAAGGGAAGTCCATGGTGCTGGGATTTTCTTCTTGCTTCACCCAATTTACGGACAAGTTGAACCTTTACAAATGTGCAGGTTTTAAAAAAATTGAAATGTACCTTTTTGAATGCAAAGTAATTTTTTTTAAGCTTTGTTAGAATCAAGATGAAAGATATTGAACTGCAGCATGTTCAACTTCAGTAGCCCAACTGCACCAGCTTTCTACTTCACACACCAGCCATTCAGTATTCTCTGAGTGAAATTGCTAATTTAACACTAAATTGGAGAGATGGCATAGTAACACATAAGGTAAAATGCTCTGGGATTGCCTGATTGAGGGATCCAGCATCAGGGGAAAGGGGGTTTTGAGGGGGGCAGCCCCTGCCCTTGCTGCCTAGACCTCCCACACCGCCATTACACAGCTGTGGCTCAGGTCCCTCTGCAATCCTAGGCCTCGGGTGTGTGTGTATTACCAGCAGGTACCTCCGCTCCTCCAGTGGCGCTGCCGAGCAATGCACAGCTGCAGGCCTCTGATTGGCTGGCAATTCTTGGGGGCTGCAGGATTTCCACTCCAGTGCCCTTGATCCCAGGGAAGGCCTGCCACTGCCCTATTATGTGTCTGATTGGCACTTAATTCTGATGGGCCTTCCTGAAAATAGGCAACTTGGTGGGGCTCCTGCCGGTTGGAGAGCAGGCAGGTGAGATCCCTGTCGCCTTCATTAAACACCGCCCATAGTCTTTACAGCATAGAAACAGGCCTTTTGGCCCAACAGGTCCACCCTGGTGTTTATGCTCTACCTGAGCCTTCTCCCACCCTTCTTCAGCTGACAGCCCCCTCCCCCATCACCATATCTTTTCATTCCTTTCTGCCTCATGTATCTATCTTACTTTCTCTTAAATGGTATTCAACTCAACCACTCCATTGGTAACCAGTTCCACATTCTAACAACAACAATAACAACTTACATTGTCACGGTACCTTTATCGTAATGAAAAGTCCCAAGGCATTTCACAGGGACGTTAGAAAACAAAGTATAACACTGAGCCACATAGGGAGATAATCACTAACCACTGTCTGGATAAAGAGTTTTCTCTTTAAGTCCTTATGGATTTATTAGTGACTCTTATATTTATGGCATCTGGTTCTGGTCTCACACAGATGTGGAAACACCTTCTCAACATGTTCATCCTATCAAATCCATCATAATCTTAAAGACTTTTATGAGGTCACCTGCAGCCTTCTTTTTTCTAAAGTGCCCCAGCGTTCAGTCTCTCCCGATAGATATAAACTCTTAGTTCCAGAATCATTTTGGTAAATCATTCTTGCATCTTCTCCAGAACCTCTATATTATTTTAATAATATGGAGATCAGAACTGTTCACAATAATGTGCTCTAATCAAGGATGTACAAGAGTTTAACATAGCTTGTTTGCTTTTCAACTCTATCACTCTCAAAACAGTTGCTTTCTTTATGGCCTTATTAACCTTCATCACTACATTTAGTAGCTGTGAACTATGGCCTCAAAGGCAAGGCTGACTCCATGATGCCACCTTGATGGCCAGAATATCATCTGTGACATGTGCGAAATTGGCATCAAGGTGCCCCATGTTTAGAATGTTTAGAGCTCTGAGGTGCAGGGGGATCTGAGTGTCCTAGTGCATGAATCACAAAAGACCAGTATGCAAGTACAGCAAGTAATTAGGAAAGCTAATAGAATGTTATCATTTATTGCAAGGAGAATTGAATACAAAAGTAAGGAGGTTATGCTTCAGTTGTACAGGGCACTAGTGAGATCACATTTGGAGTACTCTGTACAGTATTGGTCACCTTATTTAAGTGCATTGGAAGCAGTTCAGAGAAGGTTTACCAGACTAATACCTGAAATAGATGAGTTGTCTTAAGAGGAAAGGTTGGACAGACTAGGCTTGTATCCATTGGAGTTTAAAAGAGTAAGAGGCTACTTAATTTAAACATATAAGATCCTGAGGGGTCTTGACAGAGTGGATGCAGAGAGAATGTTTCCTCTTGTGGGAGAATCTAGAACTAGGGGTCAGCGTTTAAAAATAAAGGGTCGCCCATTTAAAACAGAGATGAGCCAAAATTTTTTTCACTCAGAGGGTCGTGAGTCTTTGGAACTCTCTTCCTGAAAAGATGGCGGAAACAGATTCTTTGAATACTTTTAAGGCAGAGGTGAATAGATTCTTGGTAAGCAAGGGGCTGATAGGTTATTGGCGGTAGGTGCGATGCAGATTTCAGGTTACTATCCGATCAGCCTTGATCTTATTAAATGGCAGATCAAGCTCGAGGGGCTGAATGGCCTACTCCTGCTCCTTGTTCGTATGTTTGTATGTTCTTTGTAGAATACATCCCTTGGCCCTCTGGTGTTTCTCTGGTGGCTCCAGTCAGAAGGCACATACATTGGAACATGTTTCACCCTTGTCCTGTTCACCTGCCCCACTCTCCTGATAAGATCAAGGGCAAAGCAACAACAAAGTTCTCTCAGGCTGTAAGAGGATATTCCAGGATGAATTTTGGTGAAAAGAACAAAAGATGTCCTGTAATACTGCTTCATCCTCTCTCTCTCTCTCAGATTGGAATTTGGATGACTCTAATTAGCCTGACTGAAATTGCCTTAAGGTTTATCCCCCTATCCATTGCTAATAATTTTTTAATTGTTAGTAGACCAGTGCAGTGACCATTCTTCCAATATTTCAGTCACACACATGACACAAATCACTAGAACAATTTGGGAATTTTTGCCTACAGCTTTTTTGACTTATTATTCCATTTATGTGAACTCAGCTTTACTTATTCAATCACAATGACAGCTGCTCATCACATCCACTCTGTCAAGCATAATGATGATTCCTCCACTCATGACCTCTCCATAAATCACAGTGAATGATTGTTCCATAGAACCTGCTCTGTCAAGAACAGGGGTGTATTTTGACTGATTGTCACTAAGTGTGACTACCATTCCTCAATCTGTCAATAATTACTGCCCAAGTCACAACACAGTTTCAATGAAAGCAAAATCTGCTCATTTAACTCAGATTTTTCTTTTAAGCTTTCCAAACATAAAAATACTGATGACAAAAGCTCAACTGATATATCAAGGAAGATTAAAACCCTGCTAGTCGGCAGGAATCAGAAAAGTGGGTTTTTTTTTTCATTTTTCATGGGTTGTGTGCGTCGCTAGCAAGGCCATCATTTGTTGCCTATCTCCTACTGCACTTGAGAAAGTGGTGATGAGCCAGCTTCTTGAACCTTCACAGTCGATGTGGCGAGCGCCAAAGAAAAACTTGGGCTTCCCCTACCCTAGGGCCGCCCTCTCCCTGCCTTGACTTCAGTTGGCTCTGGATGTCCCCCACCACTCCCACCCTCAAGATAAGCACCATTCCCTCAGGTCCCCAGCAGTGGCCTCATGCCATGCAAAATCGCAAGTTATAAATGATGGCAATGAATCCCGGGAATTAACCAGTGTTGGGAGTCAAAGATTATAGGGGATAGATACAAATGTGGAATTCGAAACACAAACAGATCAGCCATGATCCTATCGAATGATGGAGCAGGCTTGAGGGGTCGAATGCCCTATTTCTGCTCCCACGTCATATGTTCGTATGTTCGCCACTGGCAGAGGCCAAGGAGAACAGATACAGACCATGCATCCCAACTGACCAACCCCCATACATGCGCACAAGCAAAAATGGCTATGAGTTTAAGGCCTGCCAATATTAAAATGAGCACAGGCTGGAGAACTGCTGCAATTGTATTCTTCACTTTACTGATCGAGTTTAAACAATTATTCGAATAATAACTGTACCAATAAGTATAATAACCAATGTGTAGCATAATGCTGTCTTGGAAATGTTTTCGAATGATTGATAGTGGTATTAGCCATTGAGGCTGGTAGGACAATGTCATGTCATGTTGAGGGCAGTGTCAATAAGGATACAGGACTGGTCATTCTTCGAGCAGTGTGTGTGTCGCCACCATCGCTGTCATTATAGATGGCCACTGCAATTGAAATACTGGACCTAAGGGCATTTGGTATCGAAATGGGACCAGGTGCGTGAAATCTGAATGGTCCATTACAAAACCAGATGTCTGGCCATCCTTTAATTCTAGGCCTCACACCAGTGCAGACCTGGGAATGTAAGAACAGGAGAAGGCCATTTAGCCCCTTTAGCCTATTCTGCCATTCAATATGGTCATGGCTGATCTGCAATCTAACTCCTCAAATCTGCCAAATGCCTTAAAACCACTGGTTAGCAGAAATCTATCAAGCTCAGATTTAAAATTAAGAATTTACCCAGCAACAACTGCTGTTTGTGGTAGAGACTTCCAAACTTCCACCACACTTTGCATGTTACCTAACTTCATGCTGGGCACTTCCTGCCATTCCAGCCTCCATGCAGTGCGTTCACACCTGGGGTTTACATCCAGGCTACTCTAAGCAGAATAATTATTACAAAACTATCCCTGCAATAAAAAGCACTGTGTCTTATACTGCGGTTAGGTTATTTTGTCTTTACCTCAGCATCAAAGATTTGCCTGTAGACTTTTCCACTGGGTACAACACGAACTTCACCCATGATGGAATGGAGCAGTCTTTAGTCATTCAGAATGAACTGGCATTGGGCAAGGGAGCAATCTGCTTCTAAAAGGGATGAAAGGAACATTATTAAAGAGGAATCCCAATCCAGAGGAAAATATAGGAGGTAACCATTGTGCAGGTAAAAACAAAGAGGAATATAGCATGGCAATATTTCAACAATTTTATGTCTGCTACCTTTCCCCACAATGCTCCACCTCCAGAAAAATAGGTGCAGCATTAACAGTTCTTCAGGAACTTTTCACTTCTTCATATAACCCAATTAATGCTCTCATTCTCCAACAGGTTTTCAAGCAGAGATCTGTGGATCCTCGAGAATCAATCAGTTTATCACCACAAGATTACAATTTCTGTAGTTCAACTTGGTCTGATTGGCAATCCAGTTACCTAATCCTCACTCATGGTCAGGTATTGCCTTTCAAGGACTACCATATCCAGTGGGTGTGAGACTGTGGATCCCTACTTCACCTGGGCAATTGTTTCTGTTGTTAATCTCTATATATATATATCTTGCACCCAGCATATCAATCACGCTTCAGATATCACACTCCATGTAGATGACAGTAACAAAACACAGCTGACTCATTTTAAAATGTGTACAAAAACAGAAGGAAAGCCTATCATCGCCAGGTGATTTGGGAGACAGTGGCATAGCGGTAATGTCACTGGACTAGTAATCCTGAGGCTCAGGTTAATGCTCTGCAGACATCAGTTCAAATCCTATCACAGCAGCTGATGGAATTTAAATTCAATTAATCATGTGGTAGCGCAGAACTTGAGTATTGCTGAAAGAAGGGACATGCTGTTGAAGCTTTTCATCCTACACTCATCAGGACAGATTTGTAAGAATGCCAATTGGAAATTGAACAAAAATTTATACAGCATGAGAAGAGAGTGCTGATTAGTTGGCGAGTAGACTCTGAAAGGTAGGGGCATTAACATGGAGCGTATACCAGGGAACAACTAATTGCCAAGCTTTTGTTTAAATTGAAACCAAGCAGGTTAACTCTGATTGGTCAAGGCAATGCCGTGGGGAATGGATCAGGGAATGGCTGTCCCCCAAGCTTTTGTTTAGTTGAAAAAGGTACAATGCGTGGACATGTTCCTTCTGTATGAAAAGGACAGGGCACTGTGTGTGAATATACCTTCTAGCATGTGTAAGTGAGCCACACTGTGAGCCTGACTGATAATCTTAAACTGGTTGTCAGTATAATTCTTAGCACAATCAGGATTGATTAGCAAGTGCTGTCCAACCACAGAATCACATCTAATGTTGGACACTACATTTTGAGTTTTGCAAGCATGGGCTGGTTGGGTACAGTCAGCACTTTGCCTGCTGCAAACAGCCAAAAGGACGTGCTGTTTGATACAATCGACCAGTCATTGGGAACATATGGCCTACATACCTGCATCACACCGAAACTGAAATTCATATAACATATTACTAATTTGTGTGATAGGCAGAATGTCTTTTTGGCTTGACAGCAACATCCTGTTAGTGGAAAATACCACTCATGTAGCTACTACATAGTAGCAGTGTGAAATGGCTAGTTTCACCTGTTGCTTAAATTTTTGAGACAAATTACCCTTTCGGAGTAATCTGAGGCAAACTGGGCACTTTTCAGCACCGAAAGTGGCACCCTTAGGCCCATTTATGAGTTTGCATGACATACAGTGAGCAATGATCTGATCAGAGTAGCCATCATCCTTCAGGATGGCTTTGATAGGTGTTACTTCAGGATCAAGCTTATATGGTGAGAAAATGGCTTGGGCCCTATTTACAAGGTTGCCAGTAGAGCCAATCTTACAGCGCATGGAACTGTAAGAATCCCAACGTGTATACTGACTAGTGAAGGTAGGCTTGCAGTAGACAGTAGTAGAGAACTCCCTGGCAGATTTCTTAACTAGCATGTTGAGGAAAGGGAATTCATTTGACTGCTCCATTTCAAAGGTGAATTTGAGCACAGGATGGAGCCCATTAAGGTGTGTAAGGAAATTCTTACATGCAGCAGCGGATTCAAATATAGCAAACATATCATTTACTTATCGGAAATATGCAAGGGGTAGGAGGTTAGATGTCATTCCATCAAAGGTGTGTTTCTTGTGGAAACCAACAAAATGTTTGTGAGAGCTGAACCTCAAGGGATCCCATGGCAACACCATCTGTTTGGGCATTCATGGTGTCATTAAAACTGAATTCAACTGCACGAGTTGCTGAGTTCACTGTTCAATGAATACAGATTCAGACAATGGCAACATGTCTAGATCATCATGATATAGTGATGTGGTGCAAATGTCTATGGCTTCCTTCAGCAGTCCATTGGTGAATAGGCTAGCAATGTCAAATGAGCACAGGGGCAAAGCATTGCTATCAATATGTAAGTCCTGTTTGGTCTTCATAAAGTGAAGGAATCCTTGTTAGTTGTAGCAATTCACCTAACCATTTGGCCAATATATGTTGGGCAGAACCAGTCATAGATAAGAAAGGGCATAAAGGGACATCACTTGGGCAGCCCATACATACGCAGACGCAGTGAGCCATGAGGACGAATCCTATCATATATGCCACCCAGCAGCTAGTTACTCTTATACAAGTCCAACAAGCACTTTTGTAACTTGCTTTCGAGCAGGGCTGTCAGGTCATGCTTGGCGGCAGGTCCAATGGATATGGATTTGGACCAATCATTAAGAATGGCGTGCATTTTGTTGAAAATGTCACACTGATTAAAGATGACTATTCAAGTCCCTTTGTCAGGTTTACAGGTATGTATGTCTGAGTTGGTCTTGAGGCCTTACAATGCTACCAGACATTTGGGTTGTATGTGAAAATTGGTCAAGTCATTCGGAATCCCACAATATGCGTGCACTAGACCAGCTAGGCACACTTTCAAGGATTTAGTGCCTTCAGTAGATGCTGGTTTGTGGCGGGATAGCTTAGAGTAGAGCAAATACCTCTTTCCGTTTGAAGTGGGATGAATTGAAACTATGCGGAAGAACAAACTCCCCGTTTTAAGAGACTACATTGTCAGAGAGATTTACTACATGTTTGGTGGTGTCAATAATTGTACTGCCAAACCTCTTCCACTTTAGTGAGTTTACAGTGCGGGCATCTTTCAAGTGGATATTACTTATGGTGTGGTCATCTGTTGAGGCAATATAGTGGCACAAATGGATCAAATCAAAAAATGAAAGAAATTTGCGCACCTCAGACTAAGCGCAGTGTAGGGGATGGCATAAATTACTAGTCCTGCTATCAATTGTTCAATCTCATCTTGCATAAACTCTTGCTCAATTGTGGGACTGTGTATCACTTTAGTATTAGCAATATGCTTGGAAATGAAAACTGACACAATCTTGGGTCTAATACACTCTCTGAGACTCGTAGACAGCACTTGCTAAACAATCCTGACTCGTGCTAAGAATTACACTGTCAACCAATTTAAAATTATCAGTCGGGGTCACAGTGTGGTTCACTAATGCGTGCTAGAAGCTACATATATTCACGCATAGGGCCCTGTCCATTGCAGACAGAGGCATTGTCCATGCATTGTGCTTTTTTCAAATAAACACAAGCTTGGGGAACAGCCATTCCCTGGTTCATTCCCCATGGCAATGCCTTGACCAATCAGAGTCAACCTGTCTAGTTTGATTTTAATCAAAAGCTTGGCAGTTAATTGTTCCCTGGTGCATTCTCCATGGCAACGCCTCTACCAATCAGAGTGTACTTGCCAACCAATTAGCACTCTCTTCTCATGCAGCATAAATTGTTGTTCCCTTTACAAATGGTATTCTTGTGAATCTGTCCTGATGAGTGCAAGACAAAAAGCTTTTTTCAGTAATAATTAAATTAAATTATTAAATCTGGAATATAAAGCTAGTCTCAGTAATGATGACCACGAAAACTATCATCAATTGTTGTAAAAGCCCAGCTGGTTCACAAACGCCTTTTAGGGAAGGATATCTGCCATCCTTACCTAGTCTGGCCTACATGTGACCCCAGACTCACAAAATGTAGTTCACTCTTAACTGACCTCTGAAATTGCCAATTTCAGTTCAAGAGCAATTAGAGATGGGCAACAAATGATGGCCTTGCCAGTGATGTCCACATCTCATGGAAGAATAAAGAAAACAAAAAGCTGCTTTTTGACTCAGCACTTGGAGACCAGAATATGGCTACGATACAGTGCTGCCATTCATTCAACACTAGACGGAGTCATCACTGGTCCATTGGTAGGTAGTGTTCTTGCCTTCCAGTCCCCACATCAAATCGCCCCAGCAAGTGAAGACCAGAGTTCTAACTCCGAATACTGGGTTGAGGTACGGCAGGAATACTTGTGTCTGATGAGTGCCGGTGTAAAGGATAGATGGTACATCTTAGCCCACTTGAGAGTACTGTACAGTTAAACATTGCAAGGAAGAACCAGGAAACAATCTCAACTACTCCTCCCTCATAATTGGCTCGAGAATCTCATGTGACACTAGAGCAAGGAGCTACCCTATATATGCGTATCCTGGCTTTGTCTTAAGGTGAGATGCCAAACAACTTTCAATGCAGAGAATTTTCTAACAAACCTGTACCTATTTAGATTGCTTCCCTGCAGGGAGTCTGAAAGCAGTAACCTCAAAGGGAAAGCTCAGATTAGCTCAGAAACATCACAACTGTGCTCCAAACTCAAACACAAATAAAACAAAATCAACATTGCATTATTCACAGAGGTATTTTTCTCCTAAATTTGTTGAAGCAATGACCTCCCAATAGATAAAGGGTGTGATACTTGAGGAAAATTTTAGCAATGTGAAGAATAAGAATCATAGCAAAGAATGAGGCCATTCAACTTATCATACAAGCGCTAACTCCTTGAAAGAGCTACCCAATTATTCCCAGCCCCTTGCCCTCTCTCCACGGCACTGCAAACCTTTCCCTTTTAAGCCTCCAATCAATTACCTTTTGAAGGCTATTATTAAATCTGCTTCCACCATCCCTTCAGGCAGAATAAATTAAGATTTTGGAGGCAACTCAAAATGCATGGCGATGAGGACCAAGTAAAGGGGGCAGTAAAAGAGCCCCTAAATAAAGGCCAATGATTTTGCTGCACTTTGCATTTTTTGACATTTATGTATGATGGGCTGGGACAGGGAGCCCCAAAAAGTTTAAGCACATATCTGCTTTAAAACTGCGTATCCTCCGATTCAGCAAAAATAATGCTACAGGAAATTACATAGGATTACATAATTATGTAAAACACACACACAGAAGCAGGCCATTTGGCTGAACTGGTCCATGCTGGCATGTCATGCGCTATAACAGCTTCCTCCCATCCTCTTCACCTAATCCTACCATCGTATCCTTCTCTTTCTCCCTGATTTACTCATCTAGCTTTGCCTTAAATGCATTCACCATTCACCTCAACTACTCCCTGTGGTGGCATGTTCCACATTCTAAACACACACTGGGTGAAGAAGTTTCTCTTGAATTCACTACTACATTTATTGGTGATCATGACTATAACATGTTATATAACCATGTTATAGTCATGATCTATGCCATGAGAACCAGAGTTAACACTTCGAATCCAACATGACTCTTCTTCAGTTAGGAAAAGGAGTCACATTGGACACGAAATGTTAACTCTGTTTCACTCTTCACAGATGCTGCCAGGCCTGCTAAGGTTTTACAGCACTTTCTGTTCTCATTTCAGATTTTCAGCATCCGCTGTATTTTGCTTTTATATTTATCATCCTTAGTTTTAGTCAACCCCACAAGTGGTAGATTACATTTGCTCTACCTCTTACCCTATCAAACCCTTCATAAAATTAAATGCCTCTATTAGATCCACAAATGATACCAAATATATCGTCTTACTCGATGACCTACCTTAAAACATATATTAATTACTCAGCCATTCCTTTCGTAATGAGCTGGAAGCCATACTTGGGTTTATACTTTGCTATTTTTTTGTGGAATTGAAAGGATTGAGACGGCAGCTCACCTGAGTTTGCAAGGTTGCCCCTGGCAACGGGGAGACAACAAAATCCCTGGGAGAGAGGGGCCGGGGCTTTTATCCAAACTCTCGCGAGATCCCCCGCAGTGGGCGAGGCCAGCGGCTAATATATCGCGAGAAGAGGAGCCGGGACCCAAGATGGCGGCCTCCGTCGTGGAGCTGCTGCGGGAGATCGCCGAGCTGGAGGAGCCGCTGGAAGAGCTGAGGAGCATGAAGATCGCCGTCTGCTCGCTGCCCCTCAGCACGCTGCGGGAGCTGGCGGCGGGCCTGCGCTTTGAGGTCTTGTTCGGCCTGCTGAACAGCGACGACAGGCGAGTGTGTGCTGTGAATGACTCAGTGTAGGGAGCTGGTGCTGCGCCAGGCAATGGCAATGGCGATGCGATGGGATGGGATGATTTTGGAGGGGATATGGGGAGACTCGGGGAATGAACATGCCCCCTCAGCCACCGTCTGTTGCTCGGGTACTAAAGCCTGTTGCCTTCCTCCTGGAGATGCTGTTGTGTTTTCACACAGCCGAGAGTTTAACTGTATCCAAGCACTTCCAATTCACCTTCACCTCTGCATTCCCACTTACAAAATGAGTTTGTTAAAGTTCGCACCACTTTCCGGTCTCCTATCGCCCCTGTGTTCGCCGACCTACAGGCAATGTCCTGATTTTTAAATTCTCATCCTTGTTTTCGAAACCCTTCATGGCCTTGCCCCTAAGGGTGACCAACTCTCGGTTAGAAAAAAATAAAGGGAAAATTTGGCATGGGGGGTTGTACTGATGGGCAGGGGGTGTTAGTGAGCTTGTCAGGTCAGGAGTGGTATAACCGTGCAGATGTGTACTGTGCATGTGAGAAATTTAAGGGTCCAAAATACAGGACAAAACATCCCAGCAACAAATAACCTGGGACATGGGGCACTCACTTCACTAAAGGATGATCCAGTAAAATCCAGGATGGTTGCTCCTGTTGCCCCATCCTATCTCTGGAATCTCCTCCAGCCCCACAACCCTCTGAACTATCTGCATTTCTCTAATTCTGGCCTCTTGAGCATCCCTAATTTTCATCGCTCCATTATGCTAACTGTGTCTTTAGTTGCCTAGGGCCTAACCTCTGGAATATCCTTCATACATCTTTTTGCCTGTCTCAATTTCTTTCTTTAAGACCCTCTTTAAAATCTACCTCTTTGACTGAGTTTTTGGACATCTGACCTAATATCATCCTGTGTGGCAGTGTCATATTTGACACTGCACTCTGAAACCCGTTGCTTTACTTGGAACCCGGTTGCAGGAGACTCCAGGAGAGTGGAAACACTTTAGGGATCAAAGCATCCCTGATGAGGCATACAAATGTGCTGGCTCCTGGGAGACCTTGGCTTGGACCAACAAAAATGGAGAATGCTTGTTCATGAGGGCAGTGAGAACATTGAGAAACTTTGCCGGGAGCATGAAGAGGCAAACCTCCAAACAGCCCATCTGCTCAACTCTCCAAGCATCACCAAACATTGACTACTTTTCACCTAGGATATCTTTTACCTCTCTGAAAACTGTTTAGCTTTGGGGAGCTGCTGAAATACACTAAATATTAGTTAGCTACTTCGGAATATTACATTTTAAAACTATATCATGTTTCTCTATTGCAAAGCTAAACTTTCACACCGTTACAAAGTGCTCAGTGACCTTCTGATTTACAAAACAATGCATTGGCCGTACTACATTAGCAAGCTCTGTCAACCAAAAGCTATCCATTCTGATTTATTGCATTCATCCAAAGTGATTGTTCAGCATATCTCAATTGCTTTTTGTGAGACCTTGCTGTATACAATTTGTTGCAAAGTTTACCCACCCAACTGTAATTATACTAGTTAATTGGTTGTGAAATGTTTCAGGACATCATATGAATGGCACTGTATAAATGTAAGATTTTTATTCCTACCTCTTGTATCATTTGGAGTCTTTATTTTGATTTTGGGTTGAAGCTAATAAATCTAGTAATTTGTGTGCTGGTAACAGAAAACGACCATGAAAACTGCTGTTTTTGTTAAAAATCCAACTGGTTCACTAATTCCACTTGATGAGTCCATGTGTGACCCCAGTCCAAATTGATGCAGTTGATTCTTAATGACCTCAGGCCAATCAGGGATGGCCAGTAAATACTGCCTTACAACTGTTGCCCACATCCCAAGAACAAAAAGCTCACTGGCCCTGCAGTGTTGCTGCATAACTGATTGCATCTCCTGTTGCTTGCCAACCTGGTAAGCTGTCTACCAGATTTAATTTTATTCTGTTTATATAAATCTGATTGTCCCTTTTTGTTCAGGGAACAGATTGATACATGTGTAGCAATTCTTGATCGACTTCTGCAAGCTTTGGATCCAGTCTACTTGGCTCAAAATTTCAAGGTGGAACTGCAGAAGGGACTTCAGCATTCTGATGACAATGTTAAAATCCTGGCCATGTCCCAAGTAAGGTGGAAGTGTGTTTTTCTTAAAATATATTTCACTACTTTTATTTGTGTTTTAAAACTTTGATTAGGTTAACATCAGGATTTTCAGCAATGGTGGCATCTTGCACTTTGGGCCTGTGCCTTAACTTTTTTTTAAATTGGAGAACCAAAGTTTGGAGAAAGGAAAGTCAATCTGTGCATGAACAACTAGCATAATGACAGAAGACTTTAAATAATCTCCTGAAAGTATAATTAAAAACCATATTACCAGACACATGAATTTAATTGAAAAAAATGATTGCTACCAATTTTAGTGCACATGGTGTAACAGACCCTTCTCATTGCTATATAATTGTAGAGTGGTCACGTTTTGCTCCTCTTTCTAATGCCTATCTTTAACCATTAAATTTTGCATAGAATATACAGCAAAGAAACAGGCATTCGGCCTAATTAGTCTGTGTTGCCGTTTATACTCTATGCGAGCCACCTCAGATTCCCGTTACCTTGTTGCATCCTCTTGCGTATCTTTCTGTTCCCTTATCTCTTCGCGTTGTCTAGCTTCCTCAAGAAAACATCTAAGCTAGTGGTAGTGAGTCCATATTTTAATCACTATAAATGCTTTCCTTATTTCCCTATTGGATTTATTCGACCATAAGACGTAGGAGCAGAAGTAGGCCATTCGGCCCATTGAGTCTGCTCTGCCATTCAATGAGACCATGGCTGATCTGATAATCCTCAACTCCATTTTTGTGCCTTATCTCCATAACACTTGATTCCCTTACTGATTTAAAAACTTGTCTATATCAGCCATGAATATACTTCATCACCTGGCCTCTACAGCCCTCTGTGGTAAAGAATTCCACAGATTGACTACCCTCTGAGAGAAGAAATTCCTCTTCATCTCTGTTTTAAATGGGCAACCCCTTACTCTGAGATTATGCCCTCTGGTCCTAGACTCTCCAACAAGGAGAAACAATTTCTCTGCATCTATCCTGACAAGCCCCCTAAGAATCTTATGTTTCAATAAGGTTGCTTCTCATTCTTCTAAACTCCAATGAGTATAGGCCCAACTGACTCAACTTCTCCTCATAAGAAAATCTCTCCATACCCGGGATCAACCGAATGAACCTTCTCTGGACTGCCTCCAATGCCAGTATATCTTCACTTAGATAAGGAGACCAAAACTTGTTCACAGTATTCTAGGTGGATCTAACTAGCGCCTTGTATAATTTTAGCAAGGCTTTGCTATTCTTATATCCCATTCCCTTTGAAATAAAGGCCAACATTTCATTTGCCTTCCCTATTAGCTGTTGAACTTGTGCATGAATCCCAAAAGCTCACATACAAGGACTCCCAAATCCCTCTGTGCTGCAGCCTTCTGCACGCTTTCTCCATTTAAATAATATTCAACTCCTTTATTCGTACTGCCAAAGTGCACAACCTCGCACTTTCCCACATTATATTCCATCTGCCAAGTTTTTGCCTGCTCACTTAACCTGTCTTTTTCCCTCTGTAAATTCCTTGTGTCATCCTCACCATTTTCCTTCCCACCTATTTTTGTGTCATCTACAAACTTGTGCTGTTACTTTCACTTCCCTCATCTAAGTCATTAATATATATTGAAAATAACTGAGGTCCCAGCGCTGATCCCTGTGGCACTCCACTAGTTACAGGTTGCCATCCCAAAAATGCGCCTCTTATCCCAACTCTGTCTTCTATTAGTTAGCCAATCCTCCATCCATGCTAATATACTATCCCCAACACCATGGGATCTTATCTGTTAAGTAACCTTATGTGCGGTACCTAATCAAATGCCATTTGGAAATTCAAATATATTACATCTACTGGTTCCCTTTTATCTACCCTGCTTGTTACTTCCTCAAAGAATTCTAATAAATTTGTTAGGCATGTTTTCACCTTCATGAAGCCATGCTGACTCTACTTGATTAGGTTATGTATTTCTAAATGCTCTGCTATTACATCCTTTATTATAGACGCCAACATTTTCCCAATGACAGTTGTTAAACTATTCATAACTATCTTGTACTTGTGGCCAAGAATAAAAACAGAAAATGCTGGTCTGACAGCATCCATGGAGAGAGATTAACCCTGTTTCTCTCTCCACTGATGCTGTCAGACCTGCTGAGTTTTTCCAGCATTTTTTGTTTTTATTTCCGATTTCTAGCATCCGCAGTATTTTGCTTTTATCTTTGTATTTATGGCCCCTAGTTTTGGAACCTTCCAAAAGTGGAAACATTCTAGTCATATTTACCTGTCCAACTTATTCATAGTTTTAAAGGCCTCTATCAAATCAGCTCCTGAGCCTTCACTTTTCTAAAATAAAAAGCTCCAACTTATTCCGTCTTTCCCTATAGCTGTAATCTCTCAGCTCCAGTACCATCCTTGTAATTTTTTTTCATTTGCTGTAGTGCTTTTATACTCTTCTCATATTATTGAGACAAGAACTGTTCATGGTGCTCAACTGCAACCTGACCAAGGCCCTGCACATTGGTGAACCAACCCTTGTCTTGTTGATTTACACATTGGAATTGGCATGGGCACTGACCAACACCCCACCCCCCACCCCTGACCATGCCACCCTAACATAATTAGTAAGGGATATGTAAATGTATTTATGTTTTTGGTGTCATTCCCAGCAGTTTAACAATAATGTATTGAGTATTTTATGGAAATTTGTACTTTAAATATTTTTTAAAAATGTACATAAAACCAGGTGCTAAGCAGTATGGATAGTACGACCTAAATCTTTTTAATGCTGAGGTGCAACTGTGTGTATATAAAATCTCTAATTTCATTCAGTTGGAAGAATATCGTTCATTTTGGACTCTTTACACTGTTAATTTTTCCAGATTGGACGAATTGTTGAAAATGCAGATGCAATCCCGTTGATTCTTGGCTCGCCTGAGTTGCTCAGGGAGATGATTCGCAGCATTGGAGGCAAGAAAATATCTGTTGCAAAAGAAGTGAGTTTGAATGGGGAACAAGCCAAATGATTACTGAAAGCTGTTTGGGGTCCAACATTTCCACCACAAGGGCAGTGCTGTCTCTTGACATCATAAAAAATGTATTCTTCTCAGTGGCGATGCTGTCGGTGTAACCAGACCAGCGTGGTGCAAATTTTTGGTGAAACCATAGAACTTTACAGCACAGGAAGAAGCCATTTGGCCCATTGTGTCCGTATGTGGCCTTTGCAAAAGAAACTCTGAATAACTCCAACTGAATAGCTGCCCTATTCTCCCCATGTTCTCTGTATTTTCCTATGCTTGTAAATATTTATTTACTACAAAGCAATGGTATTGGTTGGTACTATTTTTTAGTTGCTCCCAATTGCAATTTTGATGAATTTTTGAATCAGCTTTTGTTTTTGCTGCCTGATCTTGGTAGGCAGATAGCCTCTGAACTTGGATGTAGCAAAATGCTTTCATGGTGGACATTGGCCATGCCTGAGTCTTTCCCACCCATTTTAATTATGATGGGATGTGTAATTCAAATTCCTAAATTCAGTGCTGAAAATGTTAGTTTTTTTTATTTGTTCATGGTTGTGGGCGTCACTGCCTACACCAGCATTTATTGTCCATCCCTAATTGCCCTTGTTCAGGGGGCAGTTAAGAATCAACCTAGAGTCTGTAGGCTAAACCAGGTAAGGATGGCAGATTTCCTTCCCTTAAGGGCAGTAATGAACCAGATGGGTTTTTACAACATGGTCACTGAAGAGATGTTACGCTCTCCGATCCCGCAACAACCACAGAGACTCAGGCTTCCTTTTATCCGGTCTTATTCAAGCATATGCCGCAATCATTCCTAAGAATGAGGACCCAGCTCCCTGAATGATTACATTTCATTACTTTTGTACCTTTTCTTATCATAACACGTTTGAGTACATTTGAATACATCCAACCGGTAACCGACACACCAGTTCCATACTAACTTTATCCTACTGAGTACATAAACATGTGATTTTACTAACCAAAAGGATGTATGCATAAATATATTATCCAATCGGTTCTTACAACTCAAGACTGTTTGTGTTTCATCAAAGCGTTGTTCATCTTCCCATATCTAAGCTAAAACCATATGTGAGAGGGGAGTACACTTAATCTAATTTACGTCTCCAGTCTGACTCTGCAATGTTCATCTGGTAATCTTCAACTCTTAATATGTTTAGCAGCCATGTCAGCCTGGAAACAGGTTAGGGGTTTTTCAGCAAATTCTTACTGTATTCTCTTGTAGCATTTTTAATTTCCCCCTAACAGTCATCATCAGACTTTTTTTAATACCAGATTTTTATTGAATTCAAATTTCACCGTCTGCCATGGTGGGATTCGAACCCAGGCCCCCAGAGCATTATACAGGGTCTCTGGAATACCAGTCCAGTGACAATACCACTATGCCACTGCCTCTCACAGTTGCAGAGATGGGCAAATATGCATGTAAACTTGACATCGTCCAAAACTGTGCTGTCTTTACTCAAGCTAAGTCTTGTTCACCCATCACCCCTATGCTCACTGATCTACATTGGCTCCAGGTCAAGCCATGTCTAGATTTTAAAATTCTCCTCCTTGCATTCAAATCCCTTCATGCCCTTGCCCATCCCCATCTCTAATTTTTACAGCACCCCCACCCCCCACAAATCCTCTGAGATACCTGCACTCATCCAATTCTTGCCTCTTGAGCACCCTGATTGTAATTACTTCATTGATAACTGTGCTTTCAGCTGCCTAGACCCTAAGCTCTGGAATTCCCTCCCTAAACCTCTCCACCTCTCTACCTTTCTTCTTCTCCTCCTCTTCCTCTTAAGAGTAAGACACTCTTAAAACCTACCTCTGACTAAGCTTTTGACCACCTGACCTAATATTTGGCTTTGTTCTATTTTGTTTCATAATGTTCTTGTGAAGCACCTTGAGACGGACGTTATTATGTTAAAGGCTCTATGCAAACACGTTGTATACAAATGTGTTTAGCACTATATGCATTGTTTTGCTTGTCTTGAGTGGTTTTTGCCTCTACAATTAAGGAACCAAAAGACAATGGTAGGAAATTTATTGATATTTCTTTTTCGCCAGGCAATCAAATCCCTTTCCAGAGTTGCCCAAAGTAAAGCTGGACTTGATGCATTGTTCATGACCAGTTTGCTACAAGATTTGAAAGGTGTCATGGGTGCCAATGATGTGGTACGATACAGAGTCTATGAGGTACAGTGCCATCTGCTGGATTTGAGCTCCAAACATTTTCTCCTTTCAATAATATTCATCTTTTATTGCTTTCGAAAGTTTTCATTCTTTTGAATGTATCCTAATTCATTTTGTACCCTTCGGTTTACTGTCTGTGCCAATGGTTGTATTTAACACAGTATATTAAAAAATTCACATTGCTCATGTATTTTCAAAGTTCACTATAGTCATTTGCACTTGTACGCAGTTCACTTTAAAGAATGTCATACATCAGCACTCTTCTTTGCACCTGTTTAAGAGTTAAAGTACCGTGATTCATTTTGTTTATTTTGATTTCTAACTGGAGTTAAAACATTTCTTGAACACTGGGAACAACTTGAAGATGTAACCGAGCCTGGTACTGTTGTAGAGCCATATTAATATTAGTAAGTAGCTACTTAACTAGGACACTTCAGGAGTTTGGTCATTTAAACTGGTTGTTGATCCAACCTCATTTTCCTTCAGGTCTTACTCAGCCTAATGTCAGAGGATTAAGTTATGGGGAAAGGATAGAAAAACATGGGTTCTTCAAGCTTGAAAAGGGCGCTGAGAGGAGACTTCATATAGGTACCTAGAGAGATGTTCACTAAAAGTGCTGGGGCAAGGAAAGATGCATTCAAGCATAGCCAAGAAGAGGTAAATATAGTGAAAAGAAAATTCCTTACTGTTGAGGATGGTGAATGCAGAATAGTTGAAGTGGAAATGGAGAGTGTTACAGATTTTAAGAAGGCGATAGATTTTTTAAAAAATTGACAGTCAAGATCAATTGAAGAATGAACAATTAAAGTGTGGCATGATATCTGTGAACTTTGAACCTTGCTCAACGGATGGAAATTGTCTTTTCCAGTCCTATATAACTACGTGTTTCTATATATTTTACCCTCGTGTTTAAATGGTGCTATCGCCTTGCTCCTCCCTACCTCTGTAACCTCCAGCCCTAAAACTTCAAAGTCTGTGTTCTTCCAACTCTTGTGCATCCCCCATTTCCTTTGTCCCACTGTGTCTTTAGCTGTCTAAGCTATTGACTCTGGGATTTCCTTCCCTAAACTGTTTCATCTCTTAAGACCTATCTTAAAACTACCTCTTCAACCAAAGTTTTGGCTGGCCCATAATATTTGCTCCTTTGGCTCGATGTTGATGTTTGTCTGATCGTGCTTCTGTGAAGAGCTTTGGACATTTTTTCTACTTGATATAAATGCAAGTTGTTTTAATGGTCAGGACAAGTATGGACTGTCTTTGGTCACTCGTTCTATATGTAAGATAGTAAGCTGTGTAAAAAGGTAAATTTAGAGCACTACTTCAAACTGACCTGTGGTAGTAGGTCAAAGGGGTTTAAACTGGTGCAAGAAAACTTTAGGACTGATTTTAGGGGATTGCTCTTGCATACATGGTATGGACTTTTGCATACGTTAGTGGAGACAAAAATAACTTCTACTTACCTAATTTTCCCTCTTAGAGTTATGATGTCCAAAATTACACTAGGGGTGATATGAATCTTTTGATTGACAAAGTTTTGTGTTCCATCCTGTTATGATGCAGCTGATGATGTGTGCCAGGTTGGTCAAATCCACTAGGGAAACTTGATCATGCTATCACAACAGTTTTGTTATTTGTATTTATTTTGAGATGCACTGAATTCAAGAGTGACAAGCCCACTTTTAAAAAAAACTAAAATTAAAATATTTATTAACAAAAAAGATTTCAAGCACATACATAGGTCTACAAATTACTACTGCAATAACTCCTAAAATCCCTAATTACCCAGACTCCTAGTTACACCCCCTTTAAGGCAATGGTCCAAAAATAAATTTTAGATTTTAAGCAGATCCAGCAAATTACCACAATACCCTGGACAGTGGAATTCAAATTGGCTCCCTCCAACCTTGGCTTCTGTAGACAGCAGGTTTATGCACAAATACTGGAGGCTTCACACACTTTTGTTTGATCTTACAATGCCTTCCCCTGACACACAGCCTCATTCTCCTTTATACATGTTTCTCACTTTTTAATATGTAAATTCCATTGTTTCCATATGTCTTTGGATCTTTTACCTTTCTCACAAAAAAAAAATTTTCATGTTGCCACTATATACTGTCAGTAACCCTTAAGAAAAATAAACACATTCCTTAACTTGCTTGTCTGGCTATTTGTGAACAGACAGACCCCTTTGAAAACCAAACCCCCCTGAATCTATATAAAATTACAAATTCCCTTTACACCTTACTGATAAGACCCCAACCATGTTTATTCATCAGCATATTATAGACATTTCTACACCTTACTACTTTTGATAACTACAACTTGCAGTCTGCTTGGCTACAAAATGTAATTAAATCACACAAACAGAAAAACACAACCCCCATAAATCTACTTTACAATAAACCAGGAAAATATTATGAAAATTATACTTTCATGACACATCCTTCATAGGAAACCACCAGTTGCAACTGTTTGCAGCTGCTTGTACTTTTCTGGTTGTTGAATTCATGTGTGACAGGAACTTTATTTTTTGCAGATCCTATTTTTGGTCTCCCCAGGCAACTCAACCCCTGCAGTTGAGGAAAACATACTCTTGGTCATCAGTTAGTACCACTCTTAAACTACAAGGAACTGCATGAATTACCCCTTTTCTCTGCCCCTCCCTTTGTTCCAAGTCCCAAATGGGCTGTATTAGACCCTCATTTTATGCAGCTATCATCTGTAAATGTGGGAGAATAGGCAAATCAAATCTACATTGCTATGCAGCATCTCTAGTAGTATAATTCTTTAGTGGTGCTTTTTTTAAATATATTTTACAACTTCAGAATGGGTAGTACGATCTTAACACAGTAAGCCAACTCATTATTGTTTGCTAACCTGGAGAAAAGGGCTTTATTATTATTTTTGTTTGTTGAATTGCTGCCTACAAGTGTAATTGTTAGTCCAGATCTATTAACCTAAAGTAACATGACTGTTACATATCCTATTCTGAGAGCACCATTAAGATCTCTTGTGTTATTGCCTTGCAGTTGGTGGTGGAAATCTCATCTGTGTCGCCTGTCTCCCTGGGTTATTGTGCCAACAGTGGTTTCATCATTCAGCTGCTCACCGAGCTTGCAGGGGATGATGTTCTGATCAGGTGAGGAGGTGACTGCTTGTTTAAAAATTTGTTTTGTTGCTTTAGGAAGGAACTTTCAGTGATTAACCTTAAGCAGCAAATTTTGATGTCTTTTACATCTCTGGTTTTGTCGTCTCGCTGGTTATATAAGATCATTTTCTCATTTTGGCTTGGTGCCACTCATTCTCTGGAAAGGGGGTAAAAGCAGTGCTTTAGGTCAGATGAAAGAGGCAGTAGTAAGTCTAGCTTTGGCCTGCTCTGCCATAATTGTGCCTCCTGCTCACAGAGCAGCATTGACAGAAAATTGTGAACATTAGTTGTGGCAAGAGGCAAAATGGATCAAGTGTATGAAGGTTTTTCTGGCACCATACAAACCTGCAACTGGGAGCCATCAACATTTTGCCATGAAGTTGATAATCTCACTCCGATCACAAGGGTACCTGGGTTGAGAAATGGGAATGTCACATTGGAGCAGTGGGGAGTAATTTCTGGCCCTAGGGGCAGGATCTTCCGGTTGGGGGGGCGGTGCTTGCTCTCCGAAGCGGGATGACATCGGATGGAACTCCCGGCCTATTCTCAATGGCCAATTGAGGCCATTGAGAAGCTAATTAAAATCATTAATGGACCTGCCCATCCAACCTTAAGGTTGGCGGGCAGGCCAGGAGCCCTGGCAGACTTCAGAAAAAGCCATGGACGGGATGAGGTTTCATGAGGGTACTTAAATTTTTAATAAAGGCTTCAGTTAAAGTTTAATGGACTTGTCAGGGAAATTTTTCTATCATTTTTATTGCAAATTTTAATTTGGAGCCTATCTCCCTGAGGCAGCACTTAGCCTCAGAGAGATCAGTGTGCTCTTTTGTGCGAATGAGCACATTCCTGGCTGAGGGAATACCCTCCCCCGCCCGCACAGGGAGCGCATAGCGCTTCCTGGTGGACGTCACGTTGGGCGGACCTTAACTGGCCCGCCCATGTAAAATGGGGGGTGCCGCTTGGAGGCACGCCTGCTCTTGCACATTTCCCCCCTGTTGCGGGGGTGGGGTGGGGGGGGGGGGGGGGATTTTCCGTAGGAGGTAAAATGCATCATTGGGCTGGTTTAGAGTTGGATCCATCCTGTGGTTGACCTGGGAGTGTTTGCTGACACCTTGAAGCCAAAATAAAAAATGTTTTCCCCATACTGAGAACCTTGCAGTCTTTCTAAGTAAGATTGCCCTCCCTCCTACCCACTCTCCCTCCACTGCCCTATGTTTAAAAACAGTTGCAGTTGTGTTGACCCATCATCACTATTCCTGCTGGACCAACATTGGGTCCCAGTATGGCAACAACTCAGTTTTGAAAATATCATCCTTATTTTCAAATCACTTCATGACCTCACCCACCCTCTATCTTTGTGACCTCCAGCACTACATTCCAGTGAGTTCTCTGCACTCCTCCAAATCTGGCCTTTTGCACATCCTCCATTTTCATCACTCCGCCATTGGTTACCATATCTTCAGTTGCCTAGGGCCCCATACCTGGAATTAACTCCCTAAATCTCTCTACCTCTCTCACCTTCCTTTACGTTGCTCCTTAAAACCTAACTCTTGGTCCCTGTCCTACTGTCTCCTTGTGCATCTCGGTATCAAATATTCTTTGGTACAGCTCTTGTGAAGGACGTTGGGATATTTTCCTGAATTAAAGGCACTATATAAATGACAATGTATGTAATGACTAAGAATTAATTACAAGTCTTTTGGTTCAATTACAGAGCTACTGCTATTGAGATGATCACTGGACTTGTTCAGACTCAGCATGGACGACAGTACCTTGTTCAGCAAGGCACCATTGATAGAATTTCAAACATGATCATTGGTGCAGGTTCAGATCCCTTCTCTGGCTTTTATCTACCAAGTAAGTAAAAGGAATATTTTCATTTACTTTTTTTTTGTCAACTCAGCAATAGGAAAAAAATCACTGGCAAGAAAGCTCATTCTTCTGGTGATCTAATTCACCCAGCTCGCCCAGTTAACATTCAGTTCAGTTCTCTACTCTTGTAATGTTTTTGATCCCAGTTCCTCGTGGATTGTTCCAAATGGTAGTAGTCTCAGGATTACTCTCAATTCCAGATGCAAGTGAGTATAGAAATAGGAGAATAGAGTGATTGAACACATGGCTAGAAAGCTGGTGTAGGAGGGAGGGCATCAGATTTCTAAGGGATCGGTACCAGTTCTGGGGAAGTTGGGACCTGTACAGGCCTACACCCGAATAGAACTGAGATGAATATCCTCGCAGGGAGATTTGCTGTTGGTGGGGGTTTAAACTAGATTGGCAGGGGGATGGGAACCCGAGGGCAAATTCAGAGCAGGGAATGGGAGATGGAGAATTAGTGCATGATTCTGAAAGACAGAAGAAGCTCAGGTTAAAAGGTGTACAGCACCAGGATTTGGCAGTGTTAAAAGGTGCATATGTAAACGCAAGGAGTACAGCAAATAAAGCCGATGAGCTGAGGGCACAGAAAGATACATGATAGCATGATATCATTGCTACAACAGAAACTTGGCTTAAAGAAGGGCAAAAATGGCAGCTGAACTTCCCTGGATATAAAGTTTTCAGGCAGGATAGAGAGGGGAATAAAAAAAGGTGGGGGTGTAGCATTATTGGTTAAAGAAACAATGACAGCTGTGAGAAGGGATGATATACTAACTGAAGTATCAAATGAGATCATATGGGTTGAGCTCAGGAGAAAAAAAAGGGGCAGTCACACTGCTAGGAGTTACTATAGACCCCCAAAAGTGGAAGGGAATTAGAAGAGCAAATACGTAGGCAAATTTCTGAGTGCAAAAACAATAGGGCGTAATAGTTGGAGACTTCAACTGTCCTAATATCAATAGGGATACAAACAGTGTGAAGTGCACAGAGGGCACAAAATTCTTGAACTGCATTCAAGAGAACTTTATCAGCCAACATGTAACAAGATGAACAAGACGGGGCACAATTCTAGATTTAGGCTTAGGAAATGATGCTAGGCAAGTGGATGAAGTTGGAGATAGTAACCATAATACCGTTAGATTTAGCATCATTGTAGAAAGGGACATGAGCAAAAGCTCTAAATTGGAGGAAGACAATTTTACAAAGCTAAGAGGTGAACTGGCAAAAGTGGACTGGATATAGCTACTAAAAGGGAAAAGTGTCAAATCAGTGGGAGGTATTCAAAAGCGAGATTCTACAGGCAGTGTAGACATGTCCCCACAAAGAAAAAGGGTGGTACTGCCAGATCTAGAGCTCCCAGATTTTCCAGAGGCATACAGGGTAAGATAAAGCAGAAAAAAGGAGCTTATGACTGTCACAAAGAGCTTTATGTGCAAAGCCTAGAAGAGTATAGAAAGTACAGGGGTGACGTAAAAAAGGAAATTAGTAAAGCAAGGAGAGGATATACAAAGAAATATTAGCAGGTAAAATCAAAGAAAACCAGAAGATGTTTTACCAGTACATTAAGAGCAAGAGGATAGCTAAGGAAACTGTAGGGCCTGTCAGAGATGTACTTGGTAACTTGTGCGTTGATGCGGACAAGGTTCTCAATGAGTACTTTGCCCCTCTCTTCACTGAGGGGAGGGATGATGCAGACATTCTAGTTAAAGAGGAAGAATGCAAAATATTAGTTACGATAAGCATAGTGAGAGAGGACATACTGGTGGAACTGGCATCCTTGCAAGTGGATAAGTCACCAGGGCCAGATGGATTGTATCCCAGCTTGTTAAAGGAAGCCAGGGAGAAAATAGCGACTGCTCCGAGGATCATTTTCCAGTCCTCACTAGATACAGGTGAGGCACCAGAGGATTGTGAATGTTGTACCAATAGTTAAAAAGGTTGCGAGGGAAAATTATAGGTTGGTCAATCGGACTTTGGTAGTGGGGCAAGTTATTGGAATTCTGAGACAGGATAAACTGTCACTTAGGCATGGATTGATCAGGAATAGTCAACATGGTTTTGTTGGGGGAAGGTCGTGTCTTACTAACTTAATAGAACTTTTTGAGGGAGTGACAAAGAGAATTGATGAGGGTATTGCAGAGGATGTTGTCTACATGGATCTTAGGCATTTGGCAAGGTCTCACATGGCAGACTATATAAAACACTGAAATAAAAACAGAAAATGCTGGAGAAACTCAGCAGGTCTGACAACATCTGTGGAGGGAGAAATAGAATTAACTTTTTGAGTCTGTATGACCCTTCTTTAGAGCTGATTATTCCAGATTCCAAGCATCAGCAGTTTTTTTGCTTTTATCTTATTGTATAAACTGCTGGTTAGGACCACAGCTGGAATTTTGTGTTCAGTTCTGGTCACCATATTACAGAAGTGCACAACTGCTCTGGAGAGAGCACATAGGAGATTTATAATAATGTTGCTAGGGCTTGAAAATTGCAGAAATGAAGAAAGATTAGACAGGTTGGAGTTATTTTTCTTTGAACAGAGGAGGCTGAGGGATGACCTAATTGAGGTGTACAAAATTATGAAGGTAGATAAGAAAGACCTGCTTCTCCTAGCTGAGTTTTTCCATCATTTTTTTGTTGTTGTTTCAGATTTGCAGCACCTGCAGTATTTTGCCTTTATCTTGGTGTTTAGTTCACTGCCACTTCTCTTTCAGGAATGCCTATCTTGAAGAAGTACTGCTCTTCTCTCCGACAGGATTTCTTCTTGTCTCTTTTACCCTGTTCACCTTCATTGCTTTCCATTTCCCTCCTGGTGTTTGACAAGGTGTTTACTAAATCTCGCTTTCACAGCCATATTCATTCCTCAGTGACTGTCTCCGTCTCTGACTTACACCACGTGTATTCCAACTGAAGTTCCATCCCTCATGTTTTGAATCCACCCAGGATTACAGGTATCTCCAGGACATACAACACCCGTTGGACTGCTGTTCTCGCCGCATCCTGAGATCCACACTCAGTGCCATGCGCCGCCATCTGATCAGACTCAACTTCTCCCTCCAGCAGCACCAACTCACCCTATCTCAAAGCTGTCTTTGCCCCCCAGTTTAATTTTATTCTTCATCTCATCCGATGCCTTAACAAGAAACTTTGTCCCTTTCTTTCAGGTGCTAAGGAACGCAAGCTCCAACAACTCATTGATACCAACACCCATCCAGGACCCTCCACCCCCTCCTATCCCTCTGACCCCATCCCGTCTTCTAATCCCAGCCCTTGCTGTGTATTCACCATACTCCCTGACCTTCCCCTCTCTGATGCTGAATGTTCAGTACTCAGCAAAGGAGTCAGTTTCATACCCTTACGCCCTCATCTCAATGAGTTCCGGGCTCGGCACGATGTTGAATTCTTCTTCCGCCACCTTCGTCTCCGTGCTCACTTCTTTGGGCAGGAGGCTCCCCGTGTTCAATGGATCCTTTCACCCGCTTCCAGTATTCTCCCTCCACCTGGACCCCTCCCTCTGGCCTCTTACCTGCCCTTGACCTTTTCATTGAGAGCTATCGGCATGACATCTCAATTTCTCTGCTCCTCTCACCAACTCGTACCTGTCTCTCTCTGAACTCGCCACGCTCTGTTCTCTCAGGTCCAACCCTGACTGTTATCAAATCTGCCGATAGGGGTGGTGCTGTTGTTGTTGTCTGGCGTACTGACCTGTACCTCGCAGAGGCTGAGCACCAACTCTCAGATCTTCCTCCTACCTTCCCCAGACCATGACCCCACCACTGAACATCAAGCCATTGTTTCCAGGACTGTCACTGACCTCATCTCCTCTGGAAATCTTCCCTCCACAGCTTCCAACCTCATAGTCTCCCAACCTCGGACAGCCTGCTTCTACTTCCTCCCCAGAATCCACAAACAGGACTGTCCTGGTAGACCGATTGTGTCAGCCTGTTCTTGTCCCATGGAATTCATTTATTTCTATCTTGACTCCATTCTCCCTTCCATTTTGAAGGCTTGAATTCCACCATGGCAGATAGTGAAATTTGACTTCAGTAAAAATCTGGAATTTAAAGTCTGATGATGACCATGAAACCCTTGCCAATTGTTGAAAAACCCATCTGGTTCACTCATGTCCTTTAGAGAAGGAAATCTGCCCCCTTACCTGGCCTGGTCTACATGTGATTCCAAACTCTGGCAGTGCTGTTGACTCTGAAATGTCCTCTGAACAAGGGCAATTAGGGATGGGCAATAAATGCTGGCTAGGCCAGTGATGCCCACACTCCATGACTGAATAAAAAAAACTCAGGAAAACTACAATCATCAGGGAAATGGTGTTAAGCAAATTGTTGGGGCTGTGGGCTGACAAATCCCTGGGCCTAGATGGACTTCATCCTAAGGTCTTGAAAGAAGTGGCAAGTGAGATGGTTGATGCATTGGTTTTAATTTTCTAAAATTCCCTAGATTTTGAGAAAGTTCCATTAGATTGGAAAACAGCAAATGTAACTTTTATTCAAAAAGAGAGGGAGACAGAAAGCAAGAAGCTACAGGCCAGTTAGCTTAACATCTGTCATAGGGATAATGTTAGAATATTATTAAAGATGTTATAGCAGGGTACTTGGAAAAATTCAAGGCAATCAGGCAGAGTCAATATGATTTTGTAAAAAGGAAATCATGTTTAACCAATTTATTGGAGTTCTTTGAAAGTGTCACGTGCCGTGGATAAAGGGGAACCGGTGAATGTATTGTACTTAGATTTCCAGAAGACACATGATAAAGTGCCGCATCAAAGATTATTGCAGAAAATAAAAGCTCATGGTGCAGTGGTAACATTTTGACGTGAATAAAAGATTGGCTAGCTAACAGGAAGCAGAGAATTGGCATAAATGGGTATTTTTCTGGTTGGCAGGATGTGACGAGTGGTGTGCCACAGGAATCAGTGCTGGGGCCTCAACTTTTTACAATTTATATAGATGACTTGGATGAAGGGACTGAAGGAATAGTTGCTAAATTTGCTGATGGCATAGATAAACTGGAAAGTAAATTGTGAAGAGGGCGTAAGGAGGCTACATAGTGACATAGGTTAAGTGAATGGGCAAAGATCTGGCAAATGGAATATAATGTGGGCAAGAGTTCATTTTGGCAGAAAGAATAAAAAGCTTCTTATGTAAATGGTGAGAGATTGCAGAGCTCTAAGATTTAGAGGGATCTGGGTGTCCTAGTGCATGAATCACAAAAGGTCAGCATGTAGGTACAGCAAGTAATTAGGAAAGCTAATAGAATGTTATCATTTATTGTAAGAGAAATTCTCTACAAATGCAGGGAGGTTATGCTTCAGTTGTACAGGGCATCAGTGAGACCACACTTGGAGTATTGTGTACAGTTTCCTCATTTAAACAAAGATGTAAATATGATAGAAGCAGTTTAGAGAAGGTTTACTAGACTAATACCAGGAAAGGCTGGATAGGTTGGGCTTGTATCCACTGGAATTTAGAGTAAGAGGCGACTTGATTGAAACCTTTAAGATCTTGAGGGGCCTTGACAGGATGGATCTGGAGAGGATGTTTCCGGGAGAATCTAGAACTAGGGGCCGCTGTTTAAAAATAAGGGGTTGCTCATTTAAGACAAATGAGAAATATTTTTTCTTGGAGGGTTGTGAGTCTTTGGAACTCTGTTCCTCAAAAGGTGGTGAAAGTAGAGTCTTTTGACTATTTTTAAGGCAGAGCTAGATAGATTCTTGATTAAGAAGGGGGTGAAAAGTTGTCAGGGGTAGGCAGGAATGCGGGGTTGAGGTTCCATTCAGATCAGCCATGATCTTATTGAATAGTGGAGCATGTTCGAGGGGCCGAGTGGCCTACTCCTGTTCCTAATTCGTATGTTCGTATGTAAAAGGAAATGTTGAGATCAGTGACTGGGAATAATGAGCATTAAATTCAGTCATGCTATGTATTTGAGCTGTGTGTGTGTGTGTGTAAATTATTTTCCATTGTCTTCTGCTGGTGTCTGTATATATATTCCTTAGTCTGAACTTGCTTTCACTGATTTCTTTGTAGATTTAGTGAAGTTCTTTGGAAATTTGGCAATGGTTGACAGTCCTCAACAGATCTGTGAGCGTTATCCTGCTTTTATTGAAAAGGTGTTTGAGATGATTGAAGGGCAAGAGCCAACAATGATTGGAGTTGGTTTGGATACCATTGCAATTCTTGGATCATGTATTGAAGGAAAACAAGTCCTGCATAAAACAGGTAAGCCATGTCATTGCTTCCAAGCTATCGATAACTAAAATGAGTTTTTTTATTTTCCAAGTTGGGTGGTTCTCTTACTAAATTTCCACTTACAATTCACTGCTTTAATGCTGATGTGCAGGGTAAAGCATGACTAATTTATTCCAACATTCAGATAAGGAATTAAAAATTTAGTATCCTGTTGATGTGTTTATTTACAGAACAAGTTTCCCATATCCTATCTGTAGGCTAAAGGTTAATTTACACTTAGATTTGTTTCCCTCACACTTACATTTACTATTGCTTACCATCAATTAATTCCCTGGTGTGTCCCCTCTCCTGCACCACCACCAATATTAATCGGTTATCAGATGAGAAGATAATTTCCTTTTCACACTGCTTTCTAATTATTCTCTAGTAGGTGCCGCAAAATTTACCAAATTAATTTGCCTGTGTTTATTTTCTTCCAGTTCTGTCCCCTCGCTCTCCTCTCCTCATCTTCTCTTCTCTGGAAGCTGCTGACTCAAACTGGCTTAATGGATACTGGCAGCTTTCTGTTCCCTAACCCTAACAACCTTTCATGTGTGCCTTCGCAGTGAGTGCTTGCAGTCTGTGCAGTTGTAGAGGACACCAGAGTTAAATCTTTGTCGTCATCTTTCTGCATCTGCGTTTGCACATTCCAGTGAGGGCTCTCAAGATAGCAAACTGAAACGCAATCTGACACACAAGCAAAGGGTTCTCGTGAGAGGATATTGACCCGAAACATTAACTCTGTTTCTCTCCACAGATGCTGCCTGACCTGCTGAGTATTTCCACTTTTTGTTTTTATTTCAGAAAAAAATCATCTGTGCTGTTTCTCCATCTCTCCACTAGCTTAAGGAAGCTGTGGCAAATAGCAAGACCCTACCTGGTTAACTCAGCATAGGCCAAGATTCAAACCTGTTGACGTTTTTTAAACCTTTATACAACAAAAAAAACCTATTTGAATATTTTAATTTTGACATTAATAACTTGTGCGTGTACTTTGTGAAGCAACTACATTCTGTTGTATGATACTTGGGATTTTGTTGATACAATATGTTGTCTCCAGCAAGCTCAAAAATGTATGCGCTTTGGGAGGGTTGAGTTGGCAGAGATCAATTTAAGAACATCACACTGTTTTTGGACTCATTGCTTGGAAATGTATCCTGTGGTTCAGCTGAACTGGGGAGATGTGAAGACATTATCTGTTCCAATTGACACTTCTCATGGATGTTCATCCACATTTATTGAAAGAAGGATCTCACTTTGCCATAAGGGGTGAGTGCATCTTGTAGCTAGAAACAACGGGTAAGCTAGCCTGCATTTTGTGGGAATGGTTCACTCCTCATTGGGTAAGGCAAGCAGGTGCAAATGTAAGTCTCCCTGAGTTGGCTCTCTGATTACTGCATGGAAAGGGCCTGAAAAGGACTTGTGTTGTGGTACCCTGTGGGCTGGATCCTGTGCCCAGTCACCCCCTCACCCCCAATTAGATGTATGGGGTTTGTGAAGCACGTGTAGGGTATAGTATATTTGGTATGTTATCTTGAGCAGGCCTTGCAAGTAAGTGTTTTGGCTGACAGGCTTCATACTTGTCTCCATTGACACCCTGGGAAATGAGACTCGGGCTATCTTTAGGGACTCTGCCTTGTCTTTGGATCTAGAAGCAAATGGAGTATAAAGGCTGGAGACTTTAGGAAGTTATAGTTCTGGAAGCCCCTGTCAGGTTTGTTTGAATTGGTAATGACTTTCTCAGGTTTGGGACGCAGGTATGGTGCAGATCCTCTTTATTCCAGTATATAAAAGCAAAATACCACGGATGCTGGAAATCTGAAATAAAAAGAGAAAATGCTGAAAAAAACTCAGCCTGTCTGGCAGCATCTGTGGAGAGAGAAACAGTTAACGTTTCCAGTCTGTATGACTCTGCTTCAGAGCTCTGCAGAGTCATATGGACTCGAAATGTTAACTCGTTTTTCTCTCCACAGATGCTGCCAGACTTGCTGAGTTTTTACAGCATTTTCTGTTTTTAATTCTCTTGATTCCAGATTGGAGTGAGTATTGATGGTGCATGAAGGATTTTCAAAGTTAGAGTCACAACATCATTTATGACACAGAAGGAGGCCATTTGACCCATCGAGCCCATTCCAGCTCCCCACAGACAGATCTCTATGCAGCTGATAGTGTCACTGTTTGCTGTTGGGTGTTTCTGTGACCCTTTTCTGAAGGGTAAGAGATGTAGAAGGTGTCTGAAGGACCCTGACCTTCATAGTGCGGTTGTGCTGTAGGAAAGACATTGCCTCTGGTTTGAAATAGTTAAGCTTGTAAACTGAAAGCCAGACAGACTTGTTTTTCCTCATAGGAACTTGCCTGGGGCAGAGATTCTTTGCACTGAACTTTTAAGTACTCAAATTGTACCATCATTCTGGCATAAACATTGCATTACTTGTTTTTTTTAATGATCTTATACGAAAATGCAGAATCAGAATTTAAAGTTATCTCTATTTTACAGGCAGTAAATTCCAGGAGGTTTTGAGAAGGCTGGGTTCCATCTCGTGCAATGCTGCCATGGATATACGAGTCCGCTGCCTCGACACTATTTCTTCTCTACTCTCTCTGCCGGTAAGAACCCAATAAAAGTATTATTATGTGTAAGCGCAAGAAAGTTGAAAAGGTTCTGGATTTGAATCATGGCTTGAATTTTATATGTCTGCTGCAGGAACAGAGTTTGAGTATTGCTGAAAGAAGAGACTTTTTTTTGTTGAAACTTTTTATCTCACACTCATCAGGAAAATTCACAAGAATGCCAGATGTAAAGGGGATAACAAATTATACTACATGAGAAGACAATGCTGATTAATTGGCAAGTGGACTCTGATTGTTAGAGGCATTGGCATAGAGGATGCACCAGTTGGTGGTGACTGACAGCTAACAGCCAGGCATTGTTTAAAATTTAAACCAGGCAGCTTAACTCCGGTCAAGACGTTGCCCTGAGGAATGCACCAGCAAATGGCTGTCACTTATTTTGTTTAGCGCAATGTGTGTCCATGTTCTTTCTGTCTGCAAAGAACCGGGCCCTGTGTACTAATATATGTAGCTTCCAGTTCAAGCAAATGTGCCAATCTTAAATTGATTGTCAATGTAATTCTTAGCACACTGAGGATTACTTAGCAAATGTTGTCCAATTGCGGAATCACATCTAATGTTGGAAACTATGTTTGAGTTTTGTGCACGCGGGCTGGTTAAGTACATCTGTACCTTGCCCGTTTTGAGCAGCGGAAGAGGCATGCTGTTTGATACAAGCCGCTAGTCTTTGGAATCTACAGCCTACATACCAAGCATCACACTGGCACTAAAATTCACATACCAGTTCATATACTCATTTGTGATCGGCAGAACATCTCTAAGGCTTGACGGCAGCATCCTGTTAGTGGCGAATACCACTCATGCTGCTACTATGCAGTAGCAACACGTGAAACAGCTAGCTTCACCTGTTGCTCAAAATTTGAGATACCTTGCCCTTCCATGGTAATCTGAGGTAGACCGGGCAATTTTCAGGGCCAAAAGTGATGGCCTTAGGCCCGTTCATGAGTTTGCGGATATGCAGCGTGAAATGATTTGATCAGGGTAGCCATTAACCCGCAGGATGCCCTTGATGTGCCCTTTTCCAGCACCAAGCTTGCATGGTGAGCAAATGGCTCGGGCCCTATTTACAAGGTTGCTGATGAGGCCAATCTTATAGTCCGCTTTCCAATCAGCACTCCCTTCTCATAGTATAAATTGCTGTTCCCTTTACATTTGGTATTTCTTGCAAATTGTCCTGATGAGTGCAAGACGAAAAGCTTTGACAAAAAAAAATCTTTTTTTTGGCAATACTCAAGTTCTGTACTACGAAAACACTATTTGTGACAGAATACAAATTGACCCTGTGGTTTGGAGAAAAACAAAACAATGCCTCACCAAAAGAACTTTAAGTAGCCGTTTGCTACTTAATCCATGATCCATTTTTCAAAAATGAATTTCTGTGCACATACTTAGTATATTGCTGTTTTTGCCAAAGCAAGCTGTAGCATGAATAGTCCACATTTGCTCCATAATACAAATAGTTTATTTATTTTTGCTAGAAGAGTTGTCCTTATAATGCTCTCCAGAGTCACCTCTTCTTTAAATAGAAAGTGTACTGAATTCGCATTGCCCTGAAATTTATGCAGGAAGACATATTTGCTCACATATTGATGATTCTCAGCCAAAACCTTGTTTCTGCATTCTGTGCTTTAAGAATATTTTTTGTGTGGCACTTGCCCTTCAGAGTGATGTGAAAAGGCGCTGTTACTTATGTGGTCAAGCTGACTGTCAATCTTTTGATTGTCTATCTTTCAGCTAATCAAGCAGTAGATCTTGTAAAAGTCACTTCTGCCTCCTGAATGGATGTTGAGGAAGAGAAGTGATATAGATTTAAACTTAGGAAAATATAGGAGAAAATTAATTAGATTAGAGTTTTGACAGTGAGAAAATTAGTAACATTACATCTTTAAAATCTAAAACTGGCAAGGGGGAAGAGGAGAGTGTACAGGAGAGAGAAAATGGAATGACTGGGCAAATGCAGGTAAAAGTGTTGTGTACAGTTGTTCTCGTTGTGTAGGATGAATGCAGCAAAATCTATCCCTGCTGTTTGCATAGTTTTATCATTAATATTGCAGTGGGGAGGTGGAGGGGGATTTTAGTGTGTAAACTGAAAACAAAGGAAGGAAGTGAGATGCTTTCCCTCAACTTCTCAACTCTGAAAGTTAATAAACTATATTTCAAATTGCTGTGACTTAACTTCTAACATACTGCGCTAAATTTTGATCTCCCGGCTGTCTGTTAAAGTGTAACAGGGGTCAGACATCTCCAGCTACCAATAGCAATATATAGTTACTTTTGAGGTAGCAACCCCAGATTATATTTCATGTTAAATACTTGTAGTGAATTATATTGGTTTGCTAAGACCCTTATAAATATTTATAATGCAAACTCTTTAATAATCTCAGTTGAGCTCATAGTTCTGGTTGGCATTTTGTGGAGAAATCCATCTCTAGCTCCTGTATCCTGGAGATCAGGTTGACGGGGCTAGATGAAGCTGGCCTGTTCTGTCAGACTGAACATCCTGTGTGGTGTTGCAGAACTGTGACTAGGACATCTGTGGTCTATTGGATCATGTTTCTGCAGCAGAGTTGCACAGACATAGATAACTGTGAGGATTGTAACTGAAGAATTCTATAAGCATGTATAATGCAAAATGTCTCTTCTATAATACAGTGAAGTAGGCATGCTTCAGACAGTAAAGGGTATGGATGCTATTCTAGGTTTCTACTGGTATAAACTCTTAAGTGGGCTGTGTTAATATTGTTCCATTGGGTTTATGTTTGACATGCTGGTGATCTCTGCCTTGCCTCTATCTGATGTACTTGTGTGAATAAAATTTGCTTTATATCCAACAAGCAGTTCTGAAATTGTCCAATGTTGTGTAGTGTGTATATTGTATTGCACTTTAAATAATTCTTTATCCATGTTGGCAAACAATTTGGAGAGAATGATTGACCCAAGGTGAGCTTTCCATTTGGAATAGTTCCTAACTGGTAGCAGTTCACTGGGTTCCCTTTTTAGAAGCAAGCAACATGTGGTGTTTTTTAAGATGTAATCAGGCTTTGTAGGGTGTTGCAGTATTACGTTTAAGCCCAGAATGTGTAAAGCCTGTGAAATTTGCAATAAATCTTTCCCCTTTGAGCATTGTCTATAGAAAGAGAGTTTGCTGCCATATATTTGCTGCCGCTGTCTGTGGTCTGTAACGCTTCTTGAAAACAAACTCCTGCTGAGTATCTACGAGTACAGTATTATATCGTGGGTTTCACTACAGCTGTCTGGCATTTCTTTTATGCTGTTGCTGTTTTATTTTTCATCAATTTCACAGAATGACCAGCAAACTGAGGACCTTCTAGGGTTGACAGAGTCCTGGTTCCAAACACTACACAGCCACCCAATGGAAACATTCTGCAATATGAGCTCCCAGCCATTCCCAGAGATTCATATTGGCGCGTTAAAGGTCTTCACTGTGAGTCTTTTATCATTAGCATGAAAAATCCAATTTCTTATTTATCGTAAAATGTTTAGATGTCCTCCGGATGTCACCGGTGTGTTTAGGAGTTGGGCAGTAACACGGAGTGATCCAGTAGATTAAATATAGATATGTTTGTTTGTAAGCATTTTCCTGCTAATTGTGTTGCATTTTCACAAATTGGGCCAGCCATTTAAATACTGAGGCTAGAAGAGCAGGTCAGAGGCTGGGAATTCTGTGGAGAGTAACTCGCCTCCTGACTCTCCAAAGTTTATCCACCATTCAAAAGACAGGAGTGTGATGGAATACTCTCTACTTGCCATGGATGAATGGAGCTCCAACAACACAAGAAACTTAACACCATCCAGGGCAAAGCAGTTCGCTTGATTGGCACCCCATCCACCAAATTAAATATTCACTCCCTCCACTGTTGACACAGTGGCAGCAGTGCATTTTGTAGATGGTACAAACTGCAGCAACTCACCAAGGCTCCTTAGACAGCACCTTTATAAACCCGTGACCTCTACCACCTAAAAGGACAAGGGCAGCAGACGCATGGGAACTTCATCACTTGCAAGTTCACCTCCAGGCCACACACCTTCCTAACTTCCAACCATATGACCTTTCCTTTGCTGTCATTGGATCAAGATCTTGGAAGTCCCTTCCTAACAGCAATGTAGGAGTACTTACAGTATGATGGACTGCAGCAGTTCAAGAAGGTGGCTCACCACCACTACCTCTAGGGCTATCAATCAAACGCAGGTTCTAAAGAAATGTCCTAAATCGTGTAAATTTAATTTTTTTGAAATGTTATGAAATCCATTCTACAAGCACGTTACAGCTGCCATTTATGGTTTGAAGATGTGTATTTTATTTTAGAATATTACAGCAATGTGTTTAGGGAAGATTGTTGGGTTATCCATACTGCTGACAGGACACACATTCTTCCAACTTTTCTTCTGAAATAAACTTCTTATGAATTCCTCCTATGTTCAGTGAAATTTAAGATATGATTCAAGCATTAGATCGAATAGGTTGAAGTACACATGGTTTTGAAATATTTTATGTATTTCATTCAAATCATATATTTTTGCAATAAAAACAGAAAATGCTGGAAACACTTGGCAAGTTGGACAGCATGCATGGAGAGAGAGAGAGTTGTTGAAAGGTCATCAACCTGAAACATGGACTCTTTTGTCTCTCCACAGATGCTGCCTGACTCCGGCGTTTTTTTTGTCTTTTCAGATTTCTGGCTATCTGCGTTACTTTCTTTTGTTTTAGGATATAATTTTGTAACTTGTTTACTTGTTAGCCAAAGCCCTCGAACCTCTTGCATTAATTTAGTTCTCAATTCAAATCTGTCATTTTTAATTAGCCAATGTGTGGTATATTAAACTGTTATCATTTATCCTATGCAAAACACTGATGGTAACCTGCCTAGCTTTGTATCTCGTTACTATACTTGCTTCAAGAGTGCACTTCAATCAATTAAAATAAGGGTTGGATCTTTATCAGTTCTCAAATATACATTCTTATTGAGTTGAAAAGGCTACCTTTGTTACTGCAACTCTTTGTTTTAAATGACTTTCCCTCCAATTCCCTTGACATATAGGCAATTGCTAGCCAGCCTTGGGGTCAGAGATTGATGATCAACACACCAGGATTTGTGGAGTACATTGTCGATAGGTCAGCCGAACCTGACAAACCCTCAAAGGATGCCAAGTTTGAACTAGTAAAAATTCTTGTGGATTCCAAGACGATAGCCGAAATCTTTGGGAACCAACATTACCTAAAACTCCGAGCCTACCTGCGAGAAGGCCCTTACTTTGTGAAAGCAGTTGCAACAGTTGCTGTAGATGGAGAGTAATCGACCAAACCTGATCATTAAAAATGACACTGAAAAAGTAGTAAGTCTTTAAATTAATTGTTACTGCACTTTTGTAAAGACGAGCCACGAGAAGCTTGGCTTCAAACAGAAGCTTCAATCAAGTGGAATTTTCAAGCTGTTTGATCACCTTATCCTTTCCCCTTCCCTTCCAGGCTATTAAGCAAACTGTAGACAATGGTAAGACAATACAACTCTATTATAAACACCTGTCATTTTGTGATTTCAAGCCAAAATGATGTATTTTCTCCATTTGATTCTCTCCAGCTGTAAATTAGTTATTTAGTATAAAGTAGCTTTTAAAGTTTGTAAAATGAAATCTGCAGTTTTCTTAGGTTGGTGCCGTTGCAAGGTCTCAGTCACTAAGCAAGTTACAGGAAACCTTTCATAGCAGCTGCCACATATGCAGCAAGTTTCAATTAAAACATGAATTTTTGCAACCTGTAATTTTTGTCTTTTGTTTAGAGGTTAATGGAAAGTGTTGCTAGAGTTTGTGGTGTCTAACTTATGTGATTCCTGTGGCTAGATAAACTGTAATTTCAAAGGCAAGGAAGTGCCTGTATACTAGCGATACTGTCTTGTGTTGGGTTCAGGCGTTACTGAATCCAGACTTGGGAGAAGGCCTTGAGCCCCCAACAGGACTGGGAACGGAAGTGGGCAGGCAGACACTGAAATAGTACTGCTTGCAGGCATGCTGTTTCCCTGCCTCCAGGTTATTTACCCGGGATGGATGTGGCTGGATATTCCAATTGGCCTTCAGGTCTTTGAGGCAACGGTGGGGGGGAGGGGGGGTGGAGTTTATTTCACCCCCAACTTTGATGGCCTGGCTGCAAATTTATTTTGTATTTGCAAAAGTTGGAGAGAGGCTACCTCCACTTTAAAGTGCCCTTTCCCTCTCTTCTTTTTTATTCTTTCATGGGATGTCGGCATCGCTGGCTAGGTCAGCACTTATCGCACATCCCTAATTGCCCTTGAAAAGATGGTAGTGAGCTGCCATATTGAAATGCTGCAGTCTATGTTGCTTATGCTGGTGTTCTTTCCTAATTCCATTGTATACTACTTTTAACGCCCCCTCACCCCCACCAATCAACCTACCAAGAAATTAAAGATTATATATTTCACATGCGAATATTTTTTGTGAAGAATGTATTCTGTCAAGTCTTGTGTCTGAGCCTGATGTGCTTAATATCTATTGAGAGAGACTTTTACAATAAACTTTCCTCTTTTTTTAAAAGAAAAGCCCATTATTTAAATACTTTCTGAAAGGTGGAGGCACCACCTGATATTAAATTACTGAAAATGACTTTTGTTACTGGTTTCATTGGTGTATATTTTCTTAGTAAATTAAATATTTTTAATAAATCTTTTTAAACATACCCACTGCTACCTTTACACCCAAGAAAATGATCAACTTATCTATTTGCAAAAAGTGCATTGATATACGAACATACGAATTACAAGCAGGAGTAGGCTCCTTGAGCCTGCTCCACCATTCAATAAGATCATGGCTGATCTGATTGTAACCTTTCACCCCCTTGCTTATCAAGAACCTATCAAACGCTGCCTTAACAATATTCAAAGGCTCAGCTTTTTGAAGAAGAGAGCTCCAAAGACTGTGGAATAGAATTAATTTCTTACTATATGAAGCTTTTGAAACATTTTCCAATATGAAATTAAAACAATTCTGCCAATCTAACGCACCTTAAATGTTTCCTCCAGGGCATGCAAATGCAAATCACCTTGGTGTACATTGCAAACTGGAGGTAAAGCCAAACTTGAGGATTTTTTTCTTGGTTAACTATGCAGGATTTTTAAAATCTCAAATAATATGGTGAAATAAAACTGTCTCTGTAAATCCTTCCGATATCATCAAATCAGAGTTATTGGCAGTGTCAGTATTTGTGTCTACCTATTTTTCGTTAATACATTTTTGCACAGGAAGTATAGTGCAATACTCTAAGATATGAGAGGGCTGTGATATGAAGACATAAGATGTGGAATTATCTTTGCTTTTTCCTGTACTCCATTTGAGTTCCAAATTTTCCTGCTTTAGTGAAGAGGCGTGGGCCTGAAGCCAGATGTTTCCCAATATTGAGCAAGCAAGTCATGATCTAAGACCAGGTGGCAGCTGGTTTAACAGTAAGATTGACAGAGCTGTCAGGTTGCCAACCTGACCAGTGAAAGACATGGGGAAGGGCTGAATAATCTTTTTAAACAAAAGTAGACTCTACATTACTTCAAAAATAAAATTGGGAGTCAAGATTCCAGGACAAAATGATTGTGCAGGAGAATGTGTCTGAACTAAACATACAACAGTCCCATCATTTAAAATTCATATGACTGTTGCCTGCCCTAAATTCTTTAACCTCAGATTCCAAATTTATCAGTAAAGTTATCAGGAAGATTTTGAAGGCTTTGAGCTGTGTTAGAGACTGCAAAGAAATTATTTGCTGGTAGAGTGTTGTCTTAAACTAAAGGATGAGCACTTCAGTGATTCAGAAAAGTGTTTGCATATTATTATCACCCATGATCCATGAATCATGCTCACTGCAACAATCTTCTCCAGTCTCTTACATCACTGGACACCCAAGTGCAACACCTTACTACCAGAACGCCTCCTCGCTAATCCTCCTTGCAAGTAGGTGTGCAAATACAAGAGGCACCTGATCCTCTTTTTTGTTCTTTTTGTCTGCAAAGAACATGTGCACACATTGTCTATTTCAGCTAAACAAAATAAGTGACAGCCATTCGCTGACTCATTCCTCAGGGAAATGCCTTGACCAGTCAGGGTCAAGCTACCTGGTTTAAATTTCAAACAATGCTTGCTAGTTAACTCAGTCGCCATCATTGGTGCAATCTCCATAGCAATGCCACTTGCCAACCAATCAGCACTCTCTTAACATATGTATAAATTGTTGTTTTCCCCTTATATTGATATTCTTGCTAAGTGTCCTGATGGACGCAAGATTAAAAGCTTAAACATGTTTCCTTTTCTCAGCAATACTCGTGATCCTTTTGTTGTGCATACACTGAGGTGCGGGCTGGATAATGTGACTTGCACACTACACCCACTTAACGATTGTGAAAGTTGTGCCTTTTTCATACGTTGTAATACTAAAGTTGGCAAATTTGAGCACTTTTGAGTTGTGTTGGAGACTTGAAGGGAAGCTACTTCCTGATGGATGAAATGTCAGAAATTCTGCCCACTTCAGTGATGGCCCAGAAAAGTGTTGTCATTTGTATATTATTCTCCAAGACTTGTGCTCACAGTAGATGCCTTTACAATGACAAAGGTGAACTATTTGATTTATCGTGGCTGTTGGTCTTGTGACTATATCAGTGTTTGGGTTGCAAGTTATTACCTTCAATTTTCAGTTTTAAATGGTTACAAGGATGACTTAGCATTCTTGTCAGTTTCTATGGTAACAGCCTAGCAGTTTATTTCCTCTTCCTCTCCCAAAGATGTTGATGTGTGCAGGTGTGTTGTTCCACAAATATTAACCTATTTTTCATAATCATCAATGTGGATGCTTCATTGGGAATTGGTGCACGGTCATGAAGAACAGAATCCCTGGCCAATTTTTCAGGTACATGCAGCATTCCTATTACCCTCCTAGATTGCAAACTCAACTGGGGAATGAAGCTAGAACTATCCTTGCCTGTATGATGTAGATTTGCACTGAGTTATTACAAAACTGTTACAAGGTAACAGCATTTAACCTTGTTGGAAATAAATTCAGTACAAGTCCCCACCCATGTTCACCATGTCTTAGAAGCAATGTCTATTTTAAAACTACTTGCCATAGCAAAGGGTGTAACTTGGGGGCGTTTCTTATGTGCTCATTATATGAATAAAGAAATCAATATGGCAGGTGTCCATAAGAGAGAATGCATTTTCATTTCAGATAGAAACTGCAATCTTAACACTAATGCTGGAGATAATGGGTGAATTGTCAAGCCTTTGAATTTTCACAATTACTATATTACTAAACTTTATCCAATTTATCACAATTACTGTCTGCATTGTGGTGACTGTGGATTCACAGTCTGCTCATCCTGAGCATGCCTCCCTGAGCTGGAGGTATCTTACACTCTGCCATAGAAACCAAGTGCGCAAGCTCCACCTGAAGAAATCAAATCTTTTCTTTAAATGTGTGCTTATGCTTACAGAGGAAAGCGTTGGATCAGAGTACCAATCACAGCATTTAAAATAAAACATTTTCTAGTGGAGCTGAATATATTTAATGTAAATCGCACAAAAAGTCAAATAATTGGACCATTGAGCAGCTGTTACCATGACAATAGACATATGTTCTTACATTCTTCCTAGTAACCATAAGAGGAGTAGGCATTCAGCCCCTCGAGCCTGTTCCACCATTCAGTAAGATCACGCCTAATGGATTGTGGGCTTAACTCACTTTCTTGCCTGCCTCCCATAACCTTTGACTCCCTCACTGACCAAGAATCTGTCTAACTCAGCCTTTAATATATTTAATGACCCAGCCTCCGCTGCTCTCTTTGGAAGAAAATTCCAAAGACTAATGACCCTCAGAAGAAATTTCTTCTCATCTTAGTCCTTCGTGTTCCGTCATTCAATGAGATCATGGCTGATCTGTGACCTAACTCTATTTCCCTCATATCCCTGAATATGTTTGGATAACAAAAATCTCTCAGATTTAAGATTTACAATTGATGCCTCATTTGCAGAAGAGCGTTCCAAACTGCTACCGCCCTTTGTGTGTAGAAATGTTTACTAATTCATTCCTGTAAGGCCTGGCTCTAATTTTTAGTGTAGGCCACCTAGTCCTAGACTTCCCAACCGCAGAAATAGTTTCTCTCTAATATAATAAAATAAAAACAGAAAATGCTGGAAAACCTCAGCAGACTTGGCAGCATCTGTGGAGAGAGAAAGAGTTAATATTTTGAGTCTGTATGACCCTTCTTCAAAGCAGAGGAAGGTTCAACCTGAGAAATGTGGCCACACTTTTCAATGTTTCATTAGTCAGCTGGTTTGAGCCAATGTCAAGTTCAGTCAATTGCAGCCTCTTTTTGCGTGGAAAAGACTATTTTCCTACTGCTCTGAAGAAAAGTCAGACGGACTCGAACGTTAACTCTGTTTCTGTCTCCACAGGTGCCAGACCTGCAGAGTTTTTTCCAGCATTTTCTGCTTCCATTTCAGATTTCCGCAGCATTTTGCTTTTATCTTCGTTTCTTCTCTACCCTGTCTGCTCCCCTTGATGTTTTAAACTTCAATCAAATCACCAAGGTCTCATGAGAAATCACTTGATTATGGTAGTATGTAAGATTAACAGATGGGATATACTAATGTATAATGTAAATGCTGATATATCACTGACACTAGTCAGTCATGTGTTGGACTCTGGAGAGAGGGAGGTTGGAATCATGCCTAACAGCTACGTGCCTACATCTGTTTAGAAGTAATACTAATAAATAAGTGTTAAGCAGATACCAGTCTATGTCTACAGTTTGTCTAAGAACTAAGTTCCACACCTAGAGTCCAAGACAGAAGGACCAAATCACAGAATATGGTGGCAGCTCATACCAATTACCATCAATGCCTGGCTGAAAAGTTTCAGTTACACTGTCTGCTCAGTTCTAGTAAAGACCAGATTTGCAGGGATTTAGTAACAGCCTCAACTTCAATTTGACACATTGTAGAAATGGTGAGCCTCTGTAGTTGCCAAAGCAGTGTAAGACATGCAGGAGCCCTCATTTAATTTCTTCACAGATAGGTTTGCACATTGGATCACATGTACATTTGGTTTGTCGCAAATAACTCAAACAACCTTCCTCAGGAACTCCACATCCCCTCCTTATACCTTTCCATCTCTCTACCTCTGTCCTTCTTTAAGACTATCCTTGGACCAAGCTCTTGGTCACCTGTCCTAATGTCTCCATAAGTGGCTCTGTGTCACATTTTGTTTGGTAACACTCCTGTGAAGCATGTTGGGACACTTTACTGCATTGAAGATGTTATATAATACTTAAGGGCTTTAATGGATATTTAAATTGTTAATGGCTTCCTGATTTGGTTATTCTCCACGTCTGAGACATTCTAACTGTAAAACTGATTACTGCTTCATGACTGACTGTCTATGCAAACTAATCATTTTCATTGGCTCATGTTTAAGACTGATTGGAAACAACCTTCCTCAGGAACTCCACATCTGTTTGTTCATGTATTTTGAAGCTGCAATATCTACATTTCTTAGTTTTAAGAACTTGAAAGTGTGTGAAAAAATCATATTCATCTTGGCATGTTCTTTCTAGTATACATTTCTTCCCTTATTTGTGTTTATGATTTTACTGATCATTGTAAACAGATGCAGTCTTTCCTCATTTTTCTTTTCCTCCCTCTGCTCATTCAGGAATTGGTCTTTTTCCCTTTTTGACTCATCAGCCATTACCCTACACTCTTTTTACTTTGCATTGACAGCTCTAAACTTGAGGCAGTCTTCCTTAATTATAATCAAAATATTTTTCTAATTTATCGCAAACTCTCCTCATATGGTCCTACAACCTGCTGCAATCCTGGCTTCTTGCGCATTCTCGATTTTCAACACGTCCACCATTATTGGCCATGCCTTCAGCTGCCTGGGCCCTAAGCTTTGAGATCCCCTCCCTATACCTTTCCATCTCTCTACCTCTGTCCTTCTTTAAGACTGTCCTTGGACCAAGCTCTTGGTCACCTGTCCTAATGTTTCCATAAGTGGCTCTGTGTCACATTTTGTTTGATAACACTCCTGTGAAGCATGTTGGGACACTTTACTGCATTGAAGATGTTATATAATTGCAAGTTGTTACATCTGACTTCTGCCCAAGGTAACTCTACTCAGTCTTTTGTTCATTGTTTTGTAATTGTCTTGGCAAATCCATGGGAGTGTAGCAAATATAGAAATAGCTGTCCAACTGTGGAAGCATCCATTAGCTATCTTTTCTTCCTTTTGATATTATCTATGTCTATACATGACGTGTATGGTGTAGGCGATTCTGCTTGTTTTCTGCAAGTAATGCATTCAGTTCTTTCTTCACTCCAATGCTGAGTTCATTTCCATCTAGACTCAAATGCATGAGTGATCGACTAGGATTGAAGGACAAGGCATCAGCCAGAGCCAGGCCACCTTCATCACCTATTTCATTCCAGTCCAGGTCTACCTTACAGAGACTCCCATTAACACGGAGTACTTCTGCCAAGTGTTTCGCCCCTTCATTGCCCAGAACATTTTCATCAAGGAGCATGTGAGAGACATCCCTGTTGTCTTTTAAAATATCAAAGACATCGCACCAGCCAGTCAAGTCTACAGCACCATTCTGGGATAATCCCAAATATTCAAGAGGAGGGTTCAGTCTGAGAAACTTGGCCACACTTTTCAACCCTTCATTAGTCAGCTGGTTTGAGCCAATGTCAAGTTCGGTCAGTTGCAGCCTCTTTTTGTGTGAAAAAGGCTGTTCTCCTACCAAAGTACTAGCGCTGGTTTCTTCTGCCTCCTCAGCCATGGAGAGGTCAATGAACCCATTCATCAAGATGCCAATGCCTTTGTCACCCAATTTATTTCCATATAATCTAAAAAAGTGACAATTGCAGTTGTCGTCAGATGTGATTGACACTTAAGGATTGCGTATCCAAATGCAGACAGGGAGCTTCCACTGCAATAAATGCTGCAAGTCATTAAAATCCTGGCCGTTAAATTAATCAAACTTCAAACAACATGAAGTGCTTAACTGGTTAGAATCTGCATTGCAGCCACTACAGGTATCAAGAACAGATTAAATTACTGAAGGTTGTATAAACAATTACACACAAAGGAACTTAATATTCTGATTTGTTTGCAGATTCCCAATGGGGTTGTTAGTAAAATTGTTTAAGCCTTATTCTCCCATTTTAAAGCCAAACCTGGCATTACCTTAGCACAACTTAATGTATTTCAGCTCCTCTTGGAGCCCCTTTAAAATTATAGATAGATATTGAGGATATTGGCCCTTCCTGTGTTATCCAGGGAGTAGTTAGAATATGGAACATGCTGCCACTTGGAGTAGTTGAGGTGAATCATTATCTTTTTGCACACTCAAGTGACACATGAAGCAGACACATGCATGTTTATGTCTCTTTCCATAGCTAGGCTTTCCTGGAACAGGTCACTAGCCTGCTGCTGGATGCTATAGCTTGAGGGGTGCTGGGTGCCACTGTGCATCAAGCGTGGTTAACCAGGAGATTCTCCTGCTCTTACTGCCTGCCATAGGCATATTGGAAGGATTTGCAGGTTGCATTATGAATGGACCTTCCGTGGCCATTAAGTCCTGGAGTAGGAATCAAACCTGGAGCTTCTGGCTCAGGGGCAGGGGTACTACCCACTGTGCCACAAGACCTCTGTTGAGGTGAATAGCATGAATGTACTTAGGAGGCAGTGAGAGTGTGAAAGGAAAAGGGGAAGATGCTAATGGGGTTACATAAACAAGGATAGGAGGCTTATGGAGCATAAACATTTGCTTGGACTGGTTTTTATGTTGTGGATTCTATTCAATTCATTGACAATACAATTTAATTTCTGAAGCTCATGATTGTGTTGTGTGTGCCAAAATCCCAGCCATCTGTTTCCTGTACCAAAATTCTGTCACTTTGCCAAGAAATTAAGCTCTGTTTCTAACTAATAATTTTGCTATTATCTTGGTTAGCATTATGGAATAGTACAGCACAAAAGCAGGCCATTCAGCCCATTGAGTCTACACTGGCTCTTTCAAAAAGCAATCTAATTAGTCCCACTCCCCCACTCTTTCCTCATATCCCTGTTTTTATTTTGTTCTTTCAAGGATTTATATAATTTCCTTTTGAAAATTACTATTGAATATGTATCTATCACCCTATCAGGAAATGCTTTCCAAATGTTAATTCGTATTTAAATGAAAAGGTTTCTTCATATCTTCCCTCTGGAGCTTTGCCAATCACCTGAAATCTGTGCCCTCTGGTTATCAATCCTTCATCCATTGGAAGCTGTTTATCTTTATTTACTTTATGTAAACCCTTCATGACATTAAAACACCAATCAAACATCTACTAGCCTTAAATAAAGTGCTGGAAAAACTCAGCAGATCTGGCAACATCGATGGAGAGAGAAACAGAGTTCACGTTTTAAGTCCAAAATGACTCTTTTTTGAAATTGGTCTTAGCCTTCCCTGTTCTCAGGAGAACAACCCAGCTTCCCCAGTCTATCCACATAATTGTAATCCCTTAATGTTGGAATGAATCTCCAAAAATCTCCTGTCCTTATCCAAAGCCTTCCTCCATAAAGTGTGTTATTCAGAATTAGACAGAATATTCCAGCTAGGGCTGGATTAGATTTAGATAGATTTAGCATAACTAACTGGCTTTTGCACTCTATGCCTCTATTTATAAAGTCCAGGATCCCGTATGTTTTATTAACTGCTCTGTCAACCTGTCCTGTTGTTTTAGTTGTATCTAATCAGTTAGAATGATCAATTTTATAGAACTGGTAAGGCAGAAAAATTTACTGACCTGTGTGCATCAATATCTATACATTATATAAATCTAACCTAATTTTTTATATACAGTCAAGCACCTGGCAGTGTATCAAAAGGTTGTATTTTCTCCCATTTCCCATGAAGCCTGTACTGGCCCATAAAGACCATGGAAGTCCCAAATTTGATCCATGATCTATTGCTGAGGTTGCTATAATTGGCTTCTGTGCCCTGGATTAGTGACGAGGGTCATTCAACTAAGATTGTTGATCATTATCAGGGGACCCTGCTGGAAAGTGCATTAGATGAGGGCAGGATCAAACTTGTATGTGACATCCTTTACAGTCAAATAATCTGTCAACATTCACTTTCTAGGCCTAAGCTTGGGAAATCACTACTTGGGCGATGTACTGAAATGTCACCCATACCTGTGGAATGGTACTCCAGGATGAACCAGGAGAAGAGATTAAAAATGGAAAGGGAGGCAATGAATGGGGAAAGTCATTTAAGATTGTGAAAGGGGAGGCGTAGAACACGTATTTCTTTTTTAGGGGGACTTCCAAATTAGGAGTCATAAAATCATTAATAAATCCAATAGGGAATTCAGAAGGAACTTCTTTTGACATTAGATTAGAACGAGGAACTCACTACCAGAAGGAGCAGTTGCCACTCACTAATGGCATGGATTGATAATTGGTTAATAGTCAGGAAACAGAGTGGGAATAAACAGGTCTTTTTCGGAGTGGCAGGCGGTGACAAGTGGTGTATCACAGGGATATGTTCTTGGGCCCTAGCTGTTCACAATATGCATCAATGATTTGAATGAGGGAACCAAATGTAATATTTCCAAGTCTGCTGATGACATAAAAGTTGGTGGGAATGTGAGCAATGAGGAGGATGTTAAGAGGCTTCAAGGTGATTTTAGACAAATGGAGTGAGTGGGCAAATACATGGCAGATGCAGGATGACATGGATAAGTGTGTGAAGTTATCCACTTCGGTAGGAAAGACAATGGCAGAGCATTATTTAAATGGTGAGAAATTTTGATGTACAAAGGGACCTGGGAGTCTAGAATAAGGGGCCACAGTCTCAGAATATGAGGTAGGCTGTTTAGGACTTTGATGAGGAGAAACTTCTTCACTCAAAGGGTGGCGAACCTGTGAAATTCCCTATGGAGGCAAAGTCAGTGAATATATTTAAGAATTAAATAGATAGATTTCTAGACCCTAAAGGCATCAAGGGGGATGGGGCAAGAGCAGGAGTATGGCGTTGAGATAAATGATCATATTGGATGGTGGAGCAGGCTTGAAGGGCTGAATGACCTACTCCTGCTCCTATTTTCTATGTCTCTATGCATTTACCAGTGAAGTTAGATAAATGCATAAGGGAGAAATGAATAGAAGAATATACTAACAGATAAAATAGAGTGTGGAATAAACAGCACGAAGCATTTGGGCTGAATGGCCTACTTCTATGCTGTAATTCTCTGTCTGAAGCCCGATGATTGTATCAAAGAGTTGAACATATTTCAACACTTTTTTAAAATTGCTTGTGTGTAATGCTATTCTGAGTGTTACTGTTGAGGTTTGTGTTTTACATTTTGTGGTGTCTGTGGTTTTATATCACATGACACGATTAAGACAAAAAATGTAACAAGTTTTTCTGTGCTCGAGCCATGTGACTGCTAAATACTAATTGGCACTGACGCCTTTTTAAAAATCTTCAGCTGTAAGGCTGAATAGAAAAGCGGATTCATCGACAGCTCTGATGAAAGGTCAGAGCTTCTCTCTCTTCAGATGCTGCCTGACCTGCTGACTGTTTCCGGACATTCTGTATTTATTTCTGAATCCCAGATTCTGCAGCATTGAGCTTTTGTTCCAGTGAAAAATTATTCCAGGTTCATTGGATTCTCTGTGTCGGGAAGTGGGTAACTGAATAAAAAGTAGTAACTTTTCAAGATTTTGAACCTCAAAAAAATTAATACGCCTCACCTGCATGAATAAGACAAATCAATTTGCCACAGCGTTAACAAGGTGCTACTTACAACAGACACTTCACTGAAGGCTTGGCTTTGAGAAGTTCCACCAGAAGTTGAGCGCTGTGCGGCCCAAGGTTATTTAAATTGAGATTAATTGTTTCCACCTCTGATTCGCTGTTGTTTACAAGTGTGCTGACAAGCATTTCCAGGAGGTCATCGGTCAGCCCGGTGTTTCTCAGGATCAACTGCCCCACCGATTTACACACCTTGAGCACAGTGACTGTGTCCTTAACCTTCAAGGGGAAGTAAAAGAATTAAACAATAAACCAATCTCTCCGGCAGAGGCTAATTAAGTATTTACCCAGCTGACTGAATTTTACTTTTCCATTCAGGTTAGAAACTTGAACTTTATTTTGCCAACTTTATACATACTCGGTTAGAACAAGTAGTTATCATCCTGGTTTGCAGCATCTCTGCCCCAAGACAATTTATGGGAGAGCAGTGAATGAGAATTGCCTTAGCTGTAAACCCTCACTTGTTGTGCTTGGGATCCATTCAAAAGTATGAGATTTAAATTAGAGTGTGAGCCTGTGAAAGTACTTCCTCCATTTTTTAGTTTTTCTTCTCTAAGTACTATGGATCTCTCAGTTGTTGCATGCTCCTTCAGACCATACACTTTTTCCTCCCTATCTATCTATGAGATACTAGTTAAAAAATACTAGTTAAGTCCACGACTGATCATTCCCATTCGAAAAAGAATTATTGTGTTGAACAGAAGGATCATACATGGTATATGAGTTTTCGAACACATTACTTTCAGCCACTGAATATGTACTTGAAAAGGAAAAAAAAAATACAGAACTATGAGAAAAGAATGGTGGGGTGGGGCTAATTGGATACCTCTTTCAAAGAGCTGGCATACAGGTGTGATGGGCTGAATGGCCTCCTGTACTGTATGTACTTCTGGATAATTGGTTTACAAACTGGCATTCCTGGAATCTAATGGTCCTTCCCAATGGTCGTATACACCAGGATGTTTGACATTAGATACTTTTTTTTATTAACTTGTCACGTTCTGGCATGTTATTTCTGTTACTGTTTCTGAAACATTTTCCTTTGGGTAGCTGACACAGTTTTATTAAGTTAGAATGGGCTCGCAGGGATATGTCAATAATTGCAAGGGGTCTCCCACACTGGTTTAGAAGAGAATGAGGAGTCATGGGCCAGAATTTTCAGGATAGCGGGGACTCAGCAATAGAGTTAGCGTTTCTGGTCGATGACTCTTCAATGTTGACTCTGTTTCTTTCTCTACAGATACTGCCAGACCTGCTGAGTATTTCTGGCACTTTGTATTCCCATTTCAGATTTCCAGCATCTTCAGTATTTTGCTTTAGTACTTTAACATAGATTCATGTGTGGGGGGGACACATACAGAGAATTGCCCACAATGATTCGACCATTACTATGGACAGAAACTCATTGGGATGCGGGTGCAAGTTCCCGATTTATGCTGCCGGTGGCTGACGTTTCAAACTGGAAATGCCACTTTGTAGAATAAGATAGATTTGGAGCTGTGGTCTCTTGGATGAGTTTGTTACTGGTTGCAGCTTTAAAAAGATGAGAATGTAGGAAAACAAATAGCCAATTCACCCCCTTTCAGCATGCCTTGTCATTCAAGCCCTTTCATAATCAGAACATCTACATAGTAATTACATCTTGTGGCATTGATGGAAGAGGAGGGGACAAAAGTTGTCATTAATTTAATGGATTCCTTAGTCACCAACAAAGCCAGTTATTCAGACTTATGCTGATTTGCGGAAAAACTCCTGGTTAAGGTTCTGAAAAAGTTTGTTCATGGAGCTGGAGAAGCTGCTTAGAGCCAATACTCACAAAGAAAGAACTTGCACTTAGGTAGCATCTTTCACGTCCTTAGGATACGCAGAAGTGCTGTCGCAGCCCCCTAATTAAAGTGTTCTTGTTGTTATAAGAAAATAAGAAATAGGAACATGGGAACACCGTCACCTGGACATTCCCCTCCAAGCCACTCACCATCCTGACTTTGAAATATTTTGCCGTTCCTTTACTGTCGCTGGGTCAAAACTCTGGAACTCCCTCCCTAACAGCACCGTGGGTGTATCTACACCAAATGGACTGCAGTGGTTCAAGAAGGCAGCTCACCACCACCTTCTCAAGGACAATTAGCTTTGGTTATAACTTCTTGATAAGTATTTTTTAAACACAGGCTCGAGTAAACGTCTGGGCTGAGCAGTACTCAGCTTGGCTGTGTGGTAATTTTCTCATTTTTATGTCAGAAGGTTATAGGTTGGACCAACTTTGTCACCTACTTGTCAAATGGGTGATACAGCTGGAACTTCTGACTGAAAATGTAGTCTACTTTCCCTTCACTCATTAAAACTTTGTTGACATCGAGCCAACTCCGCCATTCAATATCATGGCTGATCTGACTGTAGCTGAATCTCAGTCAAAATTGCACACAGCAAGATTCCAATGAGATAAGTGACCTGTTAATCAGTTTGTGATGGTGTTGCTTGAAGAATAAATGTTAACCAGAAGGATGGACCCTAATTTTCTTCACATTGTGCCATTGGGTTTTTTTTTAACCACCTGAACAGCCAGAAGAGGTTCCAGTTTAATATCTCACGCAAAAGTTCTAACAATGTGGCACTCCCTCAGTATAATCCACTGAAATCTCAGCCTTGGTTATGTACTGAACCCAGAACCTTCTGATCTAGAGATGAGAAAGTTATCATTCAGCCTAGCTGAGTCCTATTCAACCCAAACATTTAGATTAGTGTCAACCAAGTTTTAATGAGTGAAGGGCAAGTAGGCTACATTTTCAATCAGAAGTCCCAGCTGTATCACCTATTTGCGAAATAGGTGGCAAATTGCTCCAATCTATAACCTTCTGACATAAAAATGAGAAAATTACCACGTAGCCAAACCAAGTACTACTCAACTCAGAAGTTAAGTCAAACCTGTGTGAAAGAAATACTTTTCAAGAAATTATAACCAAGGCTTTTCATCTTGCACTCATAGGACAAACACAAGAATGCCAAATTTCAAACAATCACATAAATTTATACTAGAGGAGTAAAGGGTGCTGATTGTTTGGCAAGTCAACTTTAATTGGCCGAGGTGTTGACATGGAGAAATCAACAGGGCACTTTCTACAATTAGCACAATTAGATGATCAGCCATGATCTGTTTGAATGGCAGAGCAGGCTCGACAGGCCAAATGGTCTACTACTGCTCCTAGGTTCCTATGTTCTCTTGTAGCATAAATTGTTGTGAGTTTGAAATTTGACACTCATGTGTTTGTCCTAATGAAAGCAAGATGAAAAGCTTCAGCAACATGTCTCTCTCAGCAATATTCAAGTTCTGTACCACCAAGTGACCATTTTTATACGCAAAGGTAAGATCCCGCTGCTTTTATCCAAATTCCTTATTCCTCTCAGCAAATGGATCACATGCAACTGAGATCACGTACAGTCTTCTCTCTCCCAGGCTTTTTCAAATGCTGCTCTGAAACCATTAGAAGATACGTGCCAACTCTGGTAGGATGTAACCCTGGAGATCTGATCGCATGACATTTGACCACGTGATATCCAAATTACACAACATTTGACCACTATACAAACTCTAGGAACACCCGGTAGAAAGTAAATATCCTTTGAACTCAAAGTTAAAATTTAGATTTGGGTTTTGGGCAAGAGATACAAAGCAAATATTAGCTGGAACACACTACCTATGAAGGTGGTGCAAGTGAAGGTGCTGAACGATTTCAAAAGGAAATTAGATGGGCACTCGCACTTGAGGGAAGTAATCTTCCAGGGCTAAGGGGATAGAGCCTGGAAATAGGACTGACTGGATTGTTCTACAGAGAGCTGGCTTGGACTCAATGTGCTGAATGGCCACATTGTGTTGTTATGACTCTATGATCCAAAGCAGATGTGATCTGCATAAAATTGCCAACAAACTGAGAAAAACAGGCCAGCAAGGTCAACGGTTTGATCCCTGCTCTGTGGTGAGTTATTACATTGCATGAAAATGACTGTCCCCTGTCTCCTGGGAAAGTGTCTGGCTTTCATTCAGTCCTTCCCCACAATGATGTAGATGCAACAGGGAACTCAGCATTGTGCATAAAAGAAACCAAGAACCCCATATCCAACCATGCTATGAGGGAACTGGAGAACAATTGGACAGCACAGAAGAAGAGTGCAGCAGTCCATGTTCAAATGCAGCAAGACCTGGACAATATCCAGGCTTGGGCTGATAAGTGGCAAATAACATTCACACCACACAAGTGCCAGGCAATGACCATCTCCAACAAGAGAGAGAATCTAACCATCACCCCTTGATATTCAATGGCATTACCATCGCTGAATCCCTCACTATCGACATCCTGGAGTTTCCCATTGACTGGAAACTGAACTGGACTTGCCATATAAATAGAGGCTACAAGAGCAGGTCACAGGCTCAGAATCCTGCAACGAATAACTCACCACCTCGCTTCCCAAAGCCTGACCACCATCTGCAAGGCACAAGTCAGGAGTGCGATGGAACACTCTCCACTTGCCTGGGTGAGTGCAGCTTCAACAGCACTCCAAAAGCTTGATACCACCCAGGATAAAGCAGCCACTTGATTGGCATCGCATCCACAAACATTCACTCCCTCCACCACCAACGCACAGTGGCAGCAATGTGTACCAACTACAAGATGCACTGAAGGATCTCACTAAGCCTCCTTTGCAACACCTCCCAAACCCACGACTGCTAGCATCTAGAAGGATAAGGGCAGCAGACACATGGGAACACCACCATCTGGAAGTTCCCCTCCAAGCCACTCACCATCCTGACTTGGAAATATGTCGCCGTTCCTTCACTGTCACTGGGTCAAAATCCTGGAACTCCCTCCCTAACAGCACTGTGGATGTACCTACACCACATGGACTGCTGTGGGTTGAGAAGGCAGCTCACCACCACCTTCTCAAGGGCAATTAGGGATGGGCAATAAATGCTGGCCTAGCCAGTGATGCCCTTATTCCCATGAACAAATAAAAAAATACAAGGAGGATTGTGAAGGACATGTGTCAGAAAGCCACCAGGAACCATTTCTTTATACACAGGTGATCAACAGTAGGAGGAAAATGTGGTAACTATGGTTTTATCTAATGTGTTGTATACCTTTATGAAGAATTTAGTAAAGGAAGATCGCATGATTTTGTATAACCAACAGTAGATTTGTGCACACTAACTCTGTAGTTGGGAAGTCAGTTGGCTGCAGGTGAGCAGCAGAAGTATGTAGATAGAGTTATGGTGTAGAAACACACATGTATAGCTGCCGAGTACCTTATAAATAAACAGAATGTGTTCCACCTAAGAAGCGTCTGCAGAACTACTCTATCTAAAGTACCAACTCGGTCATCCTGCAACAAGTGTGCAATTGGGACTCACAAGTCACAACAGAAACGGTTTCCGGAAAGTGTGATTTAGGCCAGGACATTGGCTCTATTTAAAATCGACCAAATGATTAAATTTTCTAATGATGGAGTTGCTATTCTGGAAATTTAAGGTGAAATAAAGTGAAGGATCTTCTTCACCTGAAGCAATCTAGTATTGATGCTGCAGTGTGCTACTGCCCCAGAATGCCCTTTGTTGTTTACTTATTTATACTGCAGATCAGGCTTGTTTTGGACAAACGAATCAACCACTACCAAATTAAGGTGGCTTAAATTTATTAGCACTAGTCATGATACGTGCAGCACGAGTCCTAAATAAGTCCTTGAGCCTCACCATTTTAATTGCTCATCGGTCAAAGCCTAACCAATATGGTTCAGCTTGTGGTCAACAGCTGAGTCCAGGGGTGGGGAGGGGTTAAGGAGAGTTGGGGGGGTGGGCAATGCCAAGCAATCACAGTCTGATTGTGGAGCCTGCAGCAAGGGCATGTCCTGCCCTTCCTGGCACCATAGTTAAGGCAATTGTTTTTTTCTTAAACACGGCTTCTTGCTTATTCTGGAGCCTCCAGTACACAGTTTAAAGATTAAAATAAAAACAGAAAATGCTGGGAAATACTCAGCACATCTGGCAGCACCTGTAGAGAGAGAAACAGTTAAGGTTGCGAGTCAAATATGGCTCTTCTTCGGAACATATCGGACTTGAAACATTAACTCTGTTCCTTTCTCCACAGAGGCTGCCAGACCCGCTGGGTTTTTCCAGCATTTTCTGTTTATTTTTTCAGACTTCCGGCAGCATTTTGCTTTTATGACAGCTTAAGGGCTGCTGGTGTGCTCGCACCAGAAGCTGATGAATTAGTCAGAGTTTGCGCCAACACAAACACCATCTACGTTTAAGCAATTTTTCAAATGGGCCTCGTGAGGGCTCCTGGTTTGTGGTCAATGCAGCGGCTGCTGTAGCCACCTAAAAAGAAAGTCCTTGCCACATTTAGCAATGGTGCAGAGCCACAGGCACCAATCTTGCCTAGGCTTTCCTACTACCGAATGTGTTGCTGTTGCAGGGTTTTTTGGTGTCTGTAAAGCAGACACAACGATGTTGAATTCTGGCCCCATTATATCTTTTGGTGTAATAACGGAAAATGCTAGAAAAACTTTGCCGGTCTGGCAGCATCTGTGGAAAGAGAAGCAGAGTTAACGTTGCAAGCCTGTGTGACTCATCATCATACAGATTTGAAACATTAATTCTGTTTCTCTCTCCACAGATGTTGCCAGACCTGCTGAGCTTTTCCAGCATTTTCTGTTTTTATTTCCGCTTTCCGGCATCTGCAGTATTTTGCTTTTATATCTTTTGATGTCCTTTGCCCTTATGACAGCAACATATACAAGTGCACCTTTCTGTTCTCTACAATAAAAGACAAATGTGTTAATGGGGAAAAATACATTACTTGTTTTCTCAGTGTGCCTGCTGCGTGTTGACCCCATGGACTGACAATTAGTGTGGTCTCATCTTCCTCCTTATTTTCTGGTGTTGGTTTTGCCAGGAGCTGCTCAGTGCCTGTGCTTTCACCTTCATCCTTACATGTTCCTGCTTTAGAACTTGTGTGGCCCTCCCTGGATTCCACGTTACATTGTGTAGGCAGACGCTCCCTGTCTGGGCCATTGGTGGAAGTTAATTTGTCAAGTAGCTGGAAATTGGGCTTCTTGCTGGGTGAAGTCAGTTTGTCTTCACTTTCTTTGTGTTTGATTACACCGGATGGATTTGCAAACATTTCCAGTGGCATCTGTAGAGGGTGCTGCTCATCGATTTTTGCAAGGCCTTTAAGTTTCTGTTTTGGAAATGTTTCCCCTCGGGTGTCATCATTCCTCATTACTTCGGACCTGTTGCCTGAAAAGTAACAAGGCTCACAGCTTTCTTTCAAACAGTTGGTGAAAGACAAGGCTACGACATCCCATTGGTGTGAGTTAGTTTCTGATAGACTCCCTCTAATTTGTACAAGGTGCGGATTTGTAGGATTGCAGACCTTTGTTTTCATTGGCAGTACGGAGTCACAGCTCACTGTCACCCCATCGTCCTTCTGTCCAGCCAATGAAGCAGCATCAGTGTAAACAGGATCCTTGCTTTTCATCAGTTCATTGGGTGAGAGTTGTTCAATCTCATCTACTTTTTCATCTGCAAAAGTTATGATATGGAATTAGTGTTCCTAGCATTATTGATACAGACTTACTGTGATGGTATGACCAATGATACAAGAGGGAAGTTAACATCAATCCCAACTCATGGAAGAATGTGGTCACCTGAACTTACAGAGCAGACTTCCTAAGGTACTAATGGCCATTTCTTTTTGAAATTTCTCCCCCCACCCCCTCTGCCTACAATATTGCTCTACCCCTCCCCAACACCCACCTGATTAAAGACAATGATTCGCGTTGTGAGACTGTTCCACTGATGCCAGCAGCCATTAAGCACCACAACTAATAAGCCACTCTTATCTTGTGAGCTGGAAAGTGTTGGCTTACAATGCATCCATGAAGTGAACCATACCAATACCTGATCCTGACCTTACTCAGTCTCCACATGTGCACATTATCCAACAGAACTCACTACGCCAATCACAAGTGGGGATGCTGGCTGCTTTTTTTCATCTCCTGCCTTCTCCAGCTGCACTGAGGCAAATAATAGAATCTCATCTCCACTCCAACCAATCTAGCAGAGGGATGGCATGTGGCATCTTTCTAGTCCGTATGCTTGAATGATACATATTATGTTCTTTTCTGTCCTTCTTACTCCAAACATTTGTACCTCATAATTTGGATCACTCTCTCTCAACTCCCTACTACATTGTGAGTATTTTTATTAGCCTTAGAATCTAAGTGAGCGTTGGGCAGAATAACATTTCTGTTAATTGCCCTCAGTAACGGAAATTTTGTTATGCCTCCACGGAACTTCTCTCTAATCTTCAGTGAAGAATAGGGTGTCACATTAGACTATGGTTTTTAAGTTTACATTATTAACCAAATATATTTTACATTTGAATTACTAATAGTGATTCTAATATGGATTACAATACAGAGGCTGCATAAACATCTTATATAGCCTAAATATCTTATAAAGTCCCTGCACAACTTTAAACTTTAATAACTTTGGATATGCATATGTTAGAAACAAACTGTAAACAGCATATGAAAGCATAATTCATAAAGTTTTAACAAAATACAAGTCAACTTTCTAGGCTTCAGCATAACCAGCTTCTTTTGTGATACATCATTCATTCCAATTTTCCAACTCAATGAAAACATTCTGTGGTTGCTGCTGAATAATTTTGTGAACACCAACACAGCATTAGCAAGCAAAATAACATTAATTAATTTGTATGAACCACGCTTTCACGCCTTTTAAGCATGTCTTATAAGGGTTAGTTCTATCATGTGTAAATCCAAAGTTATTGAAGGTTGAAATTGCAAAGAGACTTTGTAAACACCGTGTATATAGTTACAATTGAAATTATTCGACACAATTTCTTGAAGTAAAGACAATAAAAGGTTGCAATCTACTCCATTGTAGAATACTTTCATACGCACAAACCTTATTTGCTTATATTTCTAAACACAACAGGAGCCTGTTTTACCCTAAAATATCCGTTTGAGTCTTCAAACTGACTTTCTCTCTCAGGAATTTTAAAGTGACTTGGTGTTTCTCTTAGATTTTTGAAACTGACTCTACTGCAAGTCACACAGGGAGTTAGCTGAAGATGCCCAGGGTTCCCAAATCATGTTTACAATGGGGATATTGTGAGATTTGTACCAGTTGATTCTGACTGGTACAAGTTTTAGGCTGGCAAAAAAAGAAAAACTTGCATTTATATGGCGCTTTTCATAATTCCAGACATCTCAAAGTGATTTACAGCCAATGAAATACCTTTTTAGAAATGTAGTCACTGTTATAATGTAAGAAATGCAGCAGCCAATTTGCACACAGCAATCTCCCATTGACAGCAATAACCAGATATTCTGTTTTTGTGTGATGTTGATTAAGGGATAAATATTGGCCAAGACATGGAAGATAATTCCTCTGTTCTTCTTCAAAATGGTGCCATGGGACCTTCACCCAAACAGGCAGATAGGGCCTTGGTTTGACATCTCATCCAAAAGACAGCACCTCTGGTGGTACAGCACTCCCTCAGTACTGCACTGGAGTGTCAACCTTGATTTTGTGCTCAAGCCCTGGAGCGAGACTTGAACCTGGACCCCTGTAATTCAGGGGGGTGTGCTGCCAGCTGAGTACAAACAGTAATACTCTCACCTCTGAGAGTTTGTGGGTTCAAGTCCCACTCCAGCACAAAATCTACACTGGCATTCCATTATGGTAGGTGATTTATTCTTTTTTTTTAGTATTCATTCATGGGATGGGGGCATGACTAGCTAGGCCAGCATTTATTGCCCTTGCTGCCCCCCCCCGAGGGCATTTAAGAGTCAACCACATTGCTGTGAGACTGGAGTCATAGACCAGGTAAGGATGGTAGATTTCTTCATGAGTGAACCAGATGGGTTTTTGCAACAATCACTTCAAGGTCATCATTAGACTTTTAATTCCAGATTTTTATTTTGAATTCAAATTCCACCATCTGCCGTGTTCAAACCCGGGTCACTAGTCCAGCGACAGTACCACTACACCATTGCCTGCCCAGCCAATATTTATTGCTCAATCAACATCACTTATAATTTTGCTCTGAAGAAGGGTCATTCAGGCTCGAAACGTTAACTCTGTCTCTCTCTCTCCGCAGATGCTGTCAGACCGGCTGAGTTTTTCCAGCATTTCCTGTTTTTATTTCAGATTTCCAGCATCTGCAGTATTTTGCTTTTATTTCACTTACAGTTTATCTGGTCATTATCACATTGTATGCATGGGAGTTTGCTATGTGCATACTGGCTGCTGCATTATAACCGTGACTATATTTCAAAATTACTTCTTTGGCTGTAGAGCACTTTAGAACGTCCCTAGGTTATGAAAGACACTAGCGGAATGCATGTCTTTCTTTATCCACTATATGCAGCTTTCAGTGTCATTGGTTTAACTGCTGACCCCTGCAATAGAATTCTCTCATCAATTGAATGTTCAATACTTGTTGTCCATGTTGTGTTCAAACAGCACAGCTCCAGAAATATCCCAGAAAAGTTTCACTGGCACTTGACATTCAACGGTGTTACCAAAGCTGAATCCCCCACGATCAACATCCTGGGAGTTACCATTGATCAGAAACTGAACTGGACCAGCCATATAAAAACAGTGGCTATAGGAGCAGAGAATTCTGTGGAGAGAAATCACCTCTTGACTCCCCAAAGCCTGACCGCCATCTACAAGGCACAAGCCAGGACTGTAATAGAATACTCTCCACTTGCCAGGATGTGTACAACTCCAACAACACATGAAGATCAACACCATCCGGGACAAAGCAGCCCACTTGATTGTCACCTCATCCACCACCTTTAACAGTCATTCCTTCACCACCAATGCACAGTGGCAGCAGTGTGCACCATCTACAAGATGCACTGCAGCAACTAGCAAGCCTTCTTTGACAACACCTTCCAAACCCACAGCCTCTACCTCCTAGAAGGACAAGGACAGCAGACACATGGGAACACCACCACCTGCAAGATCCCCCCCACCAAGCCACTCACCATCCTAACTTGGGAATATATCGCTGTTCCTTCATTGTCGCTCAGTCAAAATCCTGATACTCCCTTCCTAACAGCACTGTGGGTGTACCTACACCACATGGACTGCAGCAGTTCAAGAAGGCAGCTCACTGCCACCTTCTCAAGGGTAATTAGGGATGAGCAATAAATACTGACCTAGTCAGCTCTGCAAATAGAACTGCATAGAATGAATGTCCAACACAGAAACAGGTCATTGGGCTCAACTAGTCCATGTCAGTGTTTATGCTCCACACGAATATTATCCCAGGAATGAATAAATAAAATAAAACTTGCAGGATTAGGGAAAAACTGACCACTCAAAGTTAACAAAAAGAGCTGTCAGTTACACAACTTAATCCATTCAGACAGCATTGTTTAACTTCCACACTGAAACCTGTAACCAAAGTAATTTGGAGCATTTGTGTTAAATTAAGCTTAGTCTAAGATTCTGGCTAGCTGATTTTTAAAAACTTGCTGGGAGTATTTTGACTCTGGGCTTACTGTAAAACTTGTCTTTCTTGGTGACACAGACCCAGGCGATGTGGTGGGCATGAGCTTGTTGGTGTAAAATGCAATGGATCCTGTAGATGGTACAGTGCTGGTGATGGAGGGGATGGAAATTGAGTTCAGTGGTGTTTGTTTCACAATCTGTATAAATTATTTAAGGATTGAATCATTAGTATATATATTTAATTTCTTTTTATGAGACTCCATGTGTCATCTAATAAGGGAGATCTACAAATAGAACTGCATAGAATGAATGTCCAGCACAGAAATAGGTCATTGGGCTCAACTAGCCCATGCCAGTGTTTTATGCTCCACATGAACCTCACCCTGTCACTCTTCATTTGATCTTATCAAAATATCCTTCTATTCCTTTCACCCTCATGCTCTTACCCTGCTTCCCTTTAGTTACATCTATTCACCTCCACCTCACCTCAGTATCTTTTCACCTCCATTACTCTTTGCGGTTGGGTAGCAGGGACATTTGAGACCTCAGGGGGTGGGTGGCTCCAACCTTTTGTGAAGTGCCCCAAGGCCCAGGTAAGGGTCCCACAGTCAGGGTTATGAGTCATGACCAATGGTGGAACCAGTGAATTTTCGTTGGTGATGGGGGAAGAGCCAGGACCTTGAGGTACAATGGCAGAGGACCCTTAGGGGAGAGGACTTGTGTTCCCTTCAAGCACTCATGAGGAAAGCAAAGGAAAATCACCTCATGTATTCTTATCCATAATCATATTGCTCGTTTCTCATTGAAGTTGAAAATGGGAGGCTGATTGGGAGGCGAGCAACTGAAGGAGAAATGCAAGACTGCAAGCCATGGAGAAATGAGCAGAGGACTTGCCCTTGGGCAGATCACTACTGCTCCTTATTTGAAGTATACAAGATCCTGAACGGCCTTGACAAGGTGGACGTCGAAAGGATGTTTCCCTCTTGTGGGTGAGTCCAGAAATAGGGGGCACTGTTTTAAAATTAGGGGTCAACCTTTAAGGACAGAGATGAGGAGAAATTTTTCTCTCAGAGGGTTGTGCGACTTTGGAACTCACTGCCTCAGAAGGCGGTGGAGACAGGGTCATTGAATATTTTTAAGGCAGAGGTATATAGATTCTTGTTAGGCAAGTTCATCAAAGGTTATCGAGGAGTAGATGGAAATCGAAACACAAGAAGATTAGCCATGATCTTATTCAATGGCAGAACAGGCTCAAGGGGCCGAATGGCCTACTCCTGCTCCTATTTCTTATGTTCTTATGTTCTTAAGGTAGTCAGTTCCATTTTCTCACCACTCTGGGTAAAGAAGTATCTCCTCAATTGCCTACTGGGTTTATCAGCAACTATCTTAGATTTATAACCCCTAGTTCTGGTCTCACTCATCTTTAATTTTACCCTATCAAACCCTTACATAACTTTAAAGACCTCGATTAAGTCACCCTTTGTCTTCTCTTTACTAGAGAAAAAGAGCCCCAGCCTGTTCAGTTTTTCATGATGGTTATAAACTCTCGGTTCTGTACCACCCTTACAAATAGTAACTGTTCAGCTCTGAGTCAGAGAGGAAATCCTGTTTTGAATTTCCAGTTTTCTTCTTTCCTGTCTGGCTTTTGCCAGAATTGTTACTGGAAAACACAAAACAGATTTGAAAAGGGGCGATGGGATGAAATGGGTGGTGTGAGTCTAATGGGTTCCTACTAATTATCTGCCCCTGGTCATTACATTATCGCTGAGAGACCAATGGACACACAGAAAAAGTGCCCGCCTATTAAATCAAAACTTGAGTTTTAGAAGTGTCTGTTTGGACAGATTGACAGACATGCATTTTCTTTTATTCTTTCATGGGATGTGAGCATCACTGGCAAAGCCGGTATTTGTTGCCTGTCCCTAATTGCCCTTGAACTGAGCGGTTTGATAGGCCATTTCAGAGGGCATTTAAAGAATTAACCACATTGCTGTAGGTCTAGAGTCACATGTAGGCCAGATTTCCTCCCCTAAAGAGTATTGGTGAACAAGATGGATTTTTATGACAAATGATGATAGTTTCTACTATGTCTAGTTTTCAATTCCAGAGACTTTTTTTAATCAATTGAATTTCAATCCCCCCAGAGTTGCTGTGATGGGATTTGAGGCCTTGTCCCCTGAAATAACCTGGGCGTGTGTACATTTAATTAAAATTCTTGAGGGAATAGATAACCCGAACCCCAATTATGAGCCGAATTTTCCCAAAAGATGGGGAATCCCTCCGTCGGGGCCATAAGTGCTCCTCAGCTCACACAGACAGTTGGCAGGACCCTGGGCGGGATTTTACCAGCAGCAGCCAATTAAGAGACTGCTGCAGGGACCGGCGTCCGATTAAGGATGGTGGCCTACCTCTCAGAACTGCCAGGCCAATCACAGGGCCGGCAGCTCGACAGCCTTGGCAGCCAGTGATGGAGGTGGCGGCTGCTGAGGTCCCAGGGAGAAGAAGAGGGTGCCTCCATGGAGCCTGCGATATGTACCATCTACAGGATACGCAGCATTTTACCCCAACAAGCTCATACCCCACAGCATCACCTGGCTCTGTGAACCACCCCACCCCCGCCACCTTGCCAAGAAAGACAAGTTTTACACTCACGCCCAAAGACAAATCCTTCCCAGCGAGTTTAAACAAAGATCTAGAATCTTGGCCCAAGCTTAACATGGCATCCTGGAAGACCAGTTGAGGATATTTTACTTAATGCCAGGGAGGCTGGGCCAGGTGATTGGAGAGATGAACTGGTGTTGGAGCTGTGGGGATGGTCATAGCCACCTGGAGGAGGGGGGGGGGGAAGGGAGGGAGGGGGTGGGGGGGTAGGGGTGGAGAGAGGGACGGGGGTCGGGGGCACTTCTGTGGACCATGCAGCAGCCATAAAGGTAGGCGCCCCCATCCCTGGAACTGTCTGGGAAGCTGCCTCGATATGCCAAGTGGTCTCCCCACTGGCAAGGGCCCATCCTGATGCTGGTAAAATGCCAGCAGGGCAGGAAGTAGCCATTAATTGGTCAATTAATTGAGATGATTGGCTGCCCACCTCCATTCCTGCCATCGGTAATATCCCGTGGCAGTGGGAACGTATTGGGCAACCCTTCCCAATGCCTTCCACCACCATTTTACTAGGCTTCCCACCTCCCAGCCTCTCCAGACCGCTGGTAAAATTCAGCACAATAACGTTCATTGTTGGCAGAAACTCTAGGCCCAGGAGAAATGGGCTCAAGCTGAGCAGAGGGAAGTTTTTTGTCTTATTCGTTCATGGAATGTGGGCGTCGCTGGCTAGGCCAGCATTTATTGCCCATCCCTAACTGCCCTTGTTTAGAGGGCATTTAAGAGTCAACCACATTGCTCTGGCTCTGGAGTCACATGTAAGCCAGACCAAGTAAGGACAGCAGATTTCCTCCTCTAAAGGGCATTAGTGAACCAGATGGGTTTTTATGATAATCGGCAATGGTTTTGAGTTCATCATCAGGCTGTTAATTCCAGGTTTTTACTGAATTCAAATTTAACCATCTGCTGTGATTCGAACCCAGGTCCCCAAAGCATTACAGAGTCACAGAATCACACAGTGTAGAAGAGGCCCTTCAGCCCATCGAGTCTGCACCGACACCTGAGAAACACCAGGTAAACTGGGTCTTCCGGAATACTAATCCAGAGACATATGGCACCACCTCCCCCTACTGCACATATTTAACCCTTTTATGCAAAGGGTGATAAGCAACAACAACTTGTATTTATATAGCATCTTTAGTGCAGTGAAACATCTCAACGCGCTTCATAGGAATGTTAACAAAATGAGATGTGAGCCACTTAAGGAGGTAGATGGGCAGGTTACCAAAAGCTTAGCCAAAGAGGTAGGTGGTGTAAAGGAGTGTATTAAATGAGAAAAAGGGGTGGAGAGAGGTGGAGAGGTTTAGGGATGATATTCCAGAGCTTGGGGCCTCAGCCGCTGAAGGCTACCAATGGTGGAGCAATTAAAACTGCTGTGCAAGAGACCAGGATTGGGGAAGCGCAAAAATCTCAGAGGTCGTTGGGCTGTTGCAGGTATAGAGATGGGGAGGGGAAGAGGCAATGAAGGGATTTGAAAACAAGGATGAGAATTTTAAAATCCAGGTGCTGCAAGGCCAGGAATCAATGTAGGTCAATGAGCACAATACAAATACGAGCCTTTTTTTCTGACCAAGCATTGTGACTCTACATTGCTTAGAGGGTGGGGCAAGGGAAGGAGCATTTAGTTATGATGGTTGAGTCATCATGGCATGTGGAGCATGCTTGATGGATCAAACGGCCTTTTCCTGCCCACCAATTTTGTACGTTTGAAAACAACCCCCGGCTTGTAGATAAAAGCAAAACACTGCTGATGCTGGAAATCTGAAACAAAGCGTTAACTCTATTTCTCTCTCCACAGATGCTGCTAGACCTGCTGAGTTTTTCCAGCACTTTCTATTTTTGGCCCGACCTTGCAGAATTAGTTTGTTATTTTCCTTACCGATCCTCGGTCGTCCATGTGTTGGGTCCTTTGCTCCTTCCTCACTCTCCTGCCAGCCTTCGCTTCTGCTGGCCTCACTGGTGTCACTGAGCTCTGCTTCAGACGAGGCACACTCTGTACGTTGAAGGGCCAAAGCCAGTTTCTCGCGAACCCTGGCAGCCAGCTCCACTTCAGAAACAAAGTTACAAATAAAACTCATTATTTACGTACAAATAAAAAAATTCTATGAGGGGCTGCAGGTAGAGAGAAGATGCAAAGTGATTATACATGTTCAGAAAACATCATTCCAGGTGGTTTCCTCCGTCATTCTCCCTTCCCACTCTTGGCTCAGGCAGAGCACAGTTAGGTGCGGAGTTGAGCTTCCTCCACATCCTCGCCTTAGCTATTTTGTACTGCATTCATTTTAACACAGATATTGCAGTAGTAATGACAGTGGGCAAAATTTTACATCCTGGGAGTGAGCGTGCACCCGACCCGAACGGGCGTAAAATAGTCCACGATGATGTCAGGCGAGTGTCCCGGCCTCATCACGCACTCGCCCGATATTTCGGTCGGTGGGCCCGTGCGAGAGTTGGCAGCGTGCCCACCAGCAATTAAAAGGGCTGTTAAGTCCATTCATCAATTAGTTCAGCAGTATTTTTTTGCTGCCCGCCCAACCTCACAGTGGCGGGCGGGTAAATCGGCCAGGCACGGGCGGGATGAGGTTTCCAATAGTAATCAAAAAATAAATAAACATTTTAAAACATCATTTCTAATATGTCCCTGTTCATGAGACTGAGTCACATGCGGAGATGTTTCGCTTATTTTTAAAATTGGAAAAGGAGATTTCCAATCTTTTCAAAGCCGTTCTGTCAGTTTCAGTGTCAATTTCACTGAGCTTCTGCACTGCTGCTTCTGACCTTCGGACAGCTTCGTGGATCTGTTTCTCTTTTTGAAAAGTCTGCCCGAAAAGCGAAGCCGCCCAAAGGTAACCAGGAGCACAGCAACTGTCAGGAGAGTGTTCTTGATTAAAAAATGGCATCCGAATTCCCTACAATTTTAGAACCAACTGGATGTTGGGGTGTGTGTGTGAGTGTGTGTGTGGGTGTGGTATGTGTGCGTTTTGTGTGTGTGTGTATGTGTGTGTGTTGTGTCTGTGTGGTGTGTGTGTGTATGATTTGTTTGTGGATGTGTGTGTGTGGGTGTATGTGTGTGTTGTGTGTGGTATTTGTGTGTTGTGTGTGTGTGTGCGTGTGTGGTGTGTGTGGTATTTGTGTATTGTGTGCGTGTACGGGTGTGTGCGTGTGTGTGTGTGGTATGTGTGTGTTGTGTGCGGGTGTGCGGGTGTGGATGTGTGTGTGTGGTATGTGTGTGGATGGGTGTGTGTGTGTGTGGTATGTGTGTGTGTTGTGTGTATGGGTGTGGTGTGTAGGTGTATGTGTGTGTGTGTGTGTGGTGTGTGTGGTATTTGTGTGGTATTTGTGTGGGTGGGTGTGTGTTGTGTGTGTGTGTTTGTGGTATGTGTGTGTGTTGTGCATATGGGTGTGGTGTGTAGGTGTGTGTGTGGTGTGTAGGTGTGTGTGTGTGTGTGTGTGTGGTGTATGTGGTATTTGTGTATTGTGTGCGTGTGCGGGTGTGGGTGTGTGTGTGTGTGGTATGTATGTGGGTGGGTGTGTGTTGTGTGTGTGTGTTTGTGGTATGTGTGTGTGCTGTGCGTATGGGTGTGGTGTGTAGGTGTGTGTGTGGTGTATAGGTGTGTGTGTGGGGTGGGTGGGGGGTTGGAGGGGAGGTTAGCTACAGAGTCGAATTGTTTTGTAAGTGTACTAGTTTTTTTGTAGCCACTTTCCTAACATCAATTGATTGCTCTGTGATTAATTATCCTTAGAGAATCACTATTGGGCCTCTAATTCCACCTTTGCTACAGTCTCTTTGCCTGCTACATACAGGTGTAATGAAAGAAAAACAAAACCTACATTTATACAGCACCTTTCACAATGTTCCAAATTGCTTTACAGCTAATTAAGTACTTTTGAGTTGTAGTCACTTACATAATGTAGGCACTGCTATAATGTAGACAATGTTGTCAAATGGCAGAGCAGATTTGAGGGGCCAAATGGCTTAGTCCTGCTCATAATATGTATGTCATTCTGGGATGGATGCGATGAACTGGGCTAGATGACCTTTGTCATCCATAATTATCTTGCGAATAGAGGGTGAGATCAGGGCTGGAGTTCTGTTTATTTTGTTACTAATGAAAGTTTACTGTGAGTTGGCTTTATGGAGTAAGATTGCCAGGACAGGAGTGCATAATGGGCTCATGATGAATATTTAACCTGTTTTGCATTGTACAGGATTCTCAAGAGTATTCCCATTGACTTCAATCTTGTCCTTTTGTCTACTTACCTATTATCCCACTCTATCTTGGTGCTTTTTTATGAGTTTTTTGAGATATTGAAATATTGTGGTGAAGTTGTGTTGCATAGTGGATATTGAAAATATATTGTAGTGAGACTCAGCAGAGTCTTCAGACTTGCTGATCAAGAAAACACAGATACAATCATGAATCCGTCTTTGTCCTCTGACATCTTAAATGTTGTGTTGCACAGAGACACCTGAAGGCTCCAATGCTTCTCGCCTGACAGTGAAGACCTATGTTGTTCAGTCATTCCACTTTGAAGCTCAGGAGCCATTTAATCTTTCTACCTTGTGACATTACTAATAAAATAGAATCCAATTACAGCCCCCATTTGAAATAATTGTATTGAATAATAACATGCACCCAGGTAGAAGAAAGTTTTCTTCTACTTCTACAGAATGTAAAGGATCTTGTGCAGTTTACATGGGTTGCAAGTATTGAATCTTTCCCACAAATGTGAATTTACTCTCACCACATCCATATGGTGCAATGTGCAGAACATGTTAATGAGTTGAGGTAGTCACCAAAATCAGTGGTATCATCTGCACAGTGATGTAAATAACTAATGGGATATTTTCCTGTTAAATTAACAGTATTTACAATGCTGTTGAAGTAAAATTTGTACTTTCTGGTTTGTTTAATAGTCATGGTGGGTTCACCTATAGGGCTCGCACAAACTTACACTGCACTACAGTGTTGCTGCTTTTTAATATTAATGACCCATGCTGCATATTTTTAAAGATGATATTTGTAACCAGATGCCAACAATGGGCATTATCATTTTAGTAGGACTTTTATGTTATTGTTTGGTGAATTGATTGGTGAATCTTGAAGGGGGAAAAAATATCATGTGCGATTGAGGGGAAGGTTAAAGTGGCGGCGGGGGGGGGGGTGATGGGAGGAGTGGATTAAGGGGCCTGGAAACAGGAGAAGTACTGGGGCGCATGATTTCTCTCTCTGGCCCTGGATGTGCCCCAAGACTCTAAGCAATTAGAAGTCACTGAACTGATGAAAACTTGCCCTTTTACGTGATTAGTCTCACTGCGAAAATCCTTGAAAAATTTAAAACTCTTGATGTGTAACTGGGGGCTGAATGTTATGTCCCATGGGCAGGTACACGCCCGACCCGATCGGACACAAAATCACATGAGAAGACATCGGGTGAGCATCCCGACGTCATTGTGCACTCACGCTGATATTTCGCTCGGCGGGCGCGACAATTAAGAGGGCGATTAAACCCATTAACAGCACAATTGCCTCCAATTTGTCGTGGCCCATCCAACCTTATGGTTGGTGGACGGGCGAATCAACCAGGTGGCCTTTGCATTTTTCATCAAACCTCATCCAAGGGCAGGATGAAATTTCCATTATGAAATAAAATAAAGATAAATATCCGTGGACATCATTTTTATTAGCTATATTTTCAGGTTGTGATGCATGGACATTTTGTCTGTAGCTTTTTAAGCCTTTATTTGAGCCTTTTCAGGTCTGCAGCTCCATGAGGGAGGCTGCTCCCTGCCTTCAGGGAGCTTTCTTGCTGCGCTCACCCGCGCCCACAGAAACATCATCGCCCGCCCTCACCCCGGCAGCATTGAGATTTTCAGCACGCATTTCATGCTGGCCTTTAATTGGCCAGCCAACACGAAATCGCAGTCGGGGGCCAATCACAGTCAGCGGCCGGTTTCCTGACCACTCCTGGGCCCGCCGATCGTGCCCACCCGCCAAAGGTAAAATTCAGGCCTGGGTTTTTTAATGGTGCACTAGGTTCATCGTTATTGTTGAACAACTTCACTGGCTCTGAAAAACTAATTTATGTTTTGGGAATGTCAAACTTCTCCATTAGGATAAAAGCAATCACATTTCAATTTTCAAAAGTTTTATGATATTTCATCTTCTACCATGATTCCTCTCCCCCACACATCCCCACCCACCCCCCTCCCCTTAGGGCAGAGGCACATTCTGGGGACAGGGTAAATCAAAATTTACTGTACATTTAGCTATTCTATTGTAACCCAGGGAATGCTTTATGCCTTGACTGAGTGTCTGCAACATAAATTTCTACATTTCCAGCACTGCTCCAAAAACGAACACTTCCAGAAAACTGAGACACTGGAGAAGGTACAAAAAACATATCAGAACTGAGAGCTTATAACTAATAGGAATGATGGAACAGGCTGAGGCTCTTTTCTCAGGAAAAGAGGAGGTGGAGTGATGCATTGATAGAGATTTGAAGATTATGGAAGTGTTTGATACTTAGACATAGAGAATATGTTGTCACTCAAGAGGGAGCCCCAAGTTATCAGTTGTAACTATAAGATAGTCACTAATAAATCCAACAGTGAATTGTTCTTTATTCAGAGAGAGGTTAGAATGTGGAACTCACTGCCACAAGGAGTAGACGAGATGATTAGCATTGATGCATTTAAGGAAAGCAAGGGAAACACATGAGGGATGAAAGGAACAGAAGGATATGGTGATATGGTTAGATGAAGAGGGAATATCGGGAATATATAGGCATAGACCAGTTAGGCTGAATGGCTTGCTTCTGCAACTGTAAATTCTATGTATTTCCTCTTTAAAATGCTGATCACCCTGCAGGATATTTCCAGTTTACAGCTTTTATGCCTGATTCACACCATTGATTTCAATCCAGCTCTTACAATGGCTGAAATATTTTTTTAATCGGAACAGCAGTCAGACTTCTAACCTGTTCCTACTTACTATCTTTATTGAGCTGCTTGTCTTTGTCAAGGTGGGTTTCAGGTTGCTGGTTAATCTTTTCACCAAGTCTCTTTTCATTTTCACTGTTGCTGCCTTGAAGGTTCTCCTCTGTGTTTTCTTCCTTTAGTTCACTACTGAGAACGTCTTCCCATCTCAGGTCTGCAGACTCCTTGTCGATCGATAATTGCTGCACAACATCAGGTCTATCTTTCGTTGATGTCTCATCATTATTTATTATTCGATTCTGTGCTTCGCTGTCATTGCCAAGCACCTTCTCTGTATCTTGCACAATTGGCATTTCTTCTTCGATGCTGTTGGGATGGTTGTCAAGGATTTCAGCTTCATTCCTCAGGAAACCTGGCAATAATGTTGACAGTTTGTTTTCCCATAAATATAAAAACAACATCACCAACTTTGCATTGATTACATTGGGGTTTTGACAGGAAAAGCAAGAGTGAGTTAAAGCAAGTGGCACAAGTGCAGTACAGCTCATAACCAGTACTTTTTCCTTGTATCCCTATTGGTTGCGCAACTGAAATTAAAATGATAAGTGACATACAATAGTGGTCAAAGGCACTACCTGGTGTAACACTAAGCCATAGGGTGGAATCATTCAGTCCCGTTGGCGGTGGGCATCATGGCAGGTGGGGGCAGAGGGGGTGGGGAGATGACAATATAGCGAGAAGGCCAAAAATTGGTTTCACGCCATTGTGAATCCAGTTTGCGATCACCTGCTCCATCCATCCATCCATCAGTGTCAGGCCCATTTCCTACCCCTGTACTTTGGGATCCTAATTTCAATACTTTAGCCTCTCAATATAAATCTTGCTTGCTGGAATCATCACCCCCACGGCAAATTTACCTCCCACATCGGCGTGACTTCGGAACAGTGCGCTTCACAATTGCCTTTAAAAGGCTTGTTCCTGGCGACCTGAACTTCAAGGTGAACTTGAAGGCGAGTGCACACAACCCTGCGCAGCGCTCGCAAGGATCACCCATAGCACATCAAGGAAGAGGCACCAGGCATTTGGCTGTGGTGGTGGGTGGGGGTGGGGGAGGGGGGCTGGGTGGGGGGGAGCGCACAGGAAAGTCACTTTATTCTAGCTGGCTTTCAGTGCATTGCTGGGGCAAAGGCTCTAGTGTGGGTCAGCCCATGGTCGGGAGGGGGGTTGGGGGTTGGTTTTGGGCGGCAAGGCAGCACAGGCTGAAGGAGGAACACCAGCACATGCCGGGGGGTCGGGAGTGAGGGTGGGAGGGGGAAGCGGGTGAGGGAAGCGGCCACGCACTTGGAAAATCTTGTCAGAAGTGAGCTTTCTTCCACATCTGAGACCGTTCAGCAGCAGCTCCATTGACATGTTTGAAGTTGGGCATCAGAAGCTTTTCTGGCCACTCAAGCAACGCAGAAGCACAAAAGTGCCACCAAATGCTCCAGAACCTTCCACCCCTTGGGTTCACACTGCAAATTAATATGCATTTTAGGGGCAGCAGAGCAATTGGCCGACTGGGCAAGTTGTACAATCCCCTTGCGAATGGTGGCCATGGCGCAGTCACTGGTGGAGGTGCTCACAGCCCCTTACAATGTCTTTATTCAGGTTTGGACCAGTATCCATTATGGTTCAAGCTAACAGCACAGCCTTGCAGTGGGGCTTAGGAGAATATCTGCGCCTGAGCTGAGAGCACAGCATGGAGTCCAATGGCCGAAGCTGCTGCCAATCGGTCAAGTGGCGTGGGACAGATGTGGTTGGGGTTTCAGACAGCCAATGAGTGCACTACAAACTGGCCATCCAAGTGGTGGCCAGCACTCTCCTGCATGCAAGAAGGGGCCTTCAGACTTAACCAAGAGAACTCCTTAGGACATATATGCTAACCTACATGTCTCTCTCTTTGATCCTGCAGGAGGAGAACATCGGGATCATGGATCCTGGTGTTTAGCTGTAAGCCACACAGCTTACAGGGAGCAGAGAAGAAGAAGAGTGCAGCCAAGGCACCTGGCGCGGCAAAGGAGAAGCACCTCCCTCAAGATGAAGGAGTGGCAGTGCCTGCTGCGCACACAGCTGAAGATCCACAAAGAGCCGTCGCTTGTAGATGCCTCGCTAGACCCAGCGTCTATAGACAGCGACTTCACTCCTGCAGATGATTCAGAATCAATGTCACTGAAGACTGCACATGTCTAGGGTGCTGGTTGGTCACATATGCCACCTGCTGCAGGATTTGATGCCACAGGGGCATTGGGGGCAAGCACTGCCAGCAGACATGAAAGTGACTACGGCGTTCAATTTTTATGCCAGTGGCTTCTTCCAGGGCTCCACAGGTGATCTTTGCAGGATTTTGCAAGCCTCCACGCACAAGTGTATCCAGGAGGTCATGGACACCATCTTCACAAAGGATTAGGAAAGCCAGGAAGCAAGAGCACTGGAACTTACGCAGATCTCAGGTTTCCCACGGGTGCAGGCTGCAATTGGCTGCACTCAGGTGGCACTTAGATCTCCGTGGCAACAAACAGTCCAGTATGTGAACCGCAAGGGCTTCCACTTGCTGAACGTTCAGCTAGTCTGTGACCGCAACTAATACATCCTACAGGTCTGCGCACCATTCCCAGGGAGTGTCCACGGCTCCTACATCCTTAGCAGGTCTCAGATCCCTGACATCTTCCAGGGTCCAGAGAGGCTGCAGGGTTGGCTCCTCAGGGACAAGAGCTACCCACAGAGGATGTGACAGATGATGCCTGCATGGCGGCCTCAGGCTGCAGCAGAGCAACGGTACAACGAGGCTTATGCCATGACCCGGACTTTGGTGAAGCAAACGGTAGGCATTTTGAAACTGAGGTTCTGGTGCCTCGAGCACTGCATACAGTCACCAGGGGGTGTCACACAACATTGCTGCTTGCTGTGCGCTACACAACCTGGCGCTGCAATGGGGGAAGGGCCTGGCTGAGGAGGAGATGGAGGAGCTACATGTCTCATTCAATGAGGAGGACATCGAAGGGGATGACGGTGATGAGGTCCTTGAAGGAGGATGCCGGTGATGAGACCATCACACCAGCCAGATGCGGCAGGAGCGCTCGGGAGGCTCTCATAGCTGCAAGATTCATGGAGGATGATGAAGAGATGCAGTGAGGACAGTCCTGACATCCTCACCTTGCATCTGTGAACGTTTGACCCCTGTGTGGCTGATGGCAGCGGACACACCCTCAGTGCTCAGGCTCATGTCATGGAGACGCAGCAGAGGCCCTAATAGTCGCTAGATTCCAGGAGGATGATGATGACATGCAGTGTGAATGTCTGATTCCTGTCTGGCTGAGGGCAGCTCACTTGCACTCTGTGATCAGGGTCATATCATTGAGATGCCACTGTGAGATTTTAAATGCACCTGATTCTTTGTCAGCTTTCAGCACCTGACCCCTTCATGTGCACTGGGTCACCAGTCACAGGTGCTGAAGAGATGGGGGGCCAGATGCTGAGAGCACACAGAGAGAATGACGGAACTCTGTAATGCATGTCCACGACATTCTAGCAGCAATGACAAGCACCATCGAGGTGCAGGCATCACTAACATGTCCAGTGAGTGTGAAGCTGGACCATCACTTTGGTCTGAAGGTTACACACTGCACAGGGAAGAGGCCCTGGACTGAGACACCTGCCTTTATCTTGTGCAGGAACCAACGTTTCACATCTGAGTGACACGAGCACTGCTCATCAGAACAAGGAGCCATTGGCAAGGAGATATTCTTAAGCGTGTACTTACAATTGTCAACCTTAAGTACAAATGATTAACACCCATGCCCACATTGTGCAACTAAACCTTTTTGATCTTTCTAACCCTGCCACTACACCTTGGTGCTCCCCCGACATTCACAGCCGAGTGGAGGTAGCCTACTGGCTGCTACACCCTGTTGTCTGTGACCTTGATGGGCATCCTCTGGAGGGCCAAGACCTGGAGGGCTCCAGTATGCTTTGGGTGTTCTGCTGTGGGGCAGGTGCACCCTCCTCAGCCTGTGGAAGTGGGGCTGCTAGGGTCACAGGAAGATGGGATTCAGATGGGTCGGACACTCCCGGAGTCACCTGAGTGGATGGCCCCAGGGTTTGCACCTGCCGATCCTCCTCCCTGTGGGTGCCCAAGGGCCCCTGACTGACTCCTTGAGAGAAGCGAACAGCTGGAGTAAACTTGAAATGCCCAGCACCCCCCTCTCACTTTGGCACTGATGGACGCCAGCAAGTCCTCAGTGATGGAGTGCAGCTCCTGCAGCAGTGCAGGACCAAACTCCTGGACCAAGGTCTCCAAGGTGGCTGCCATCCTACCAGTGTTGACTTTAGTGCATTGGCATGCCGGCGCTATCACCTCAGACTGAAGGCAGACACGCTCCTCCATCGTGCCTTGCATGCTGAGGAGTGCAGCAGGCATCCCTTCCTGATGTTCCCGAGCTTACCTTTGCAGCTCCTGCAACTGAGCTATGACTGAGTCCAGAGGCTCCTCACCTGACTTGGAATCCGCAGATTCCTGGCCTCAAGCAGTCCTCCAAGTGCCAGAAACCTGGGCAGTCCCTGCCTCCACCTCCTGTAGATTAGACAGTGCGATGTGCTCAACAGATTGTGACCCCAGGGCTACTGTAGAACTAGATCCCACTAAGGTGTGTGTCTCTGTGCTGGTGGGTGAGCGCAGTGATGGGTCTTCAATTAGGGTGTCCTCAGATTAGTCTTCAGAGATCTCTTCATGGCTTGCGTCGAGGACATTGCTTGAAGACCCCCTTGGCTGCTTCGCAGTTGTGCCTGCGAAAGCAAGGAGAGATAATTAGTGCATGGCAGGGGACTGTGTAACAGGGGAACTGACTCACAGCGTACTGTCTGATGGATGTTGCACTGCTGGATCCTCACTTGGTTGAGCACCGCCGATCTCACCGTCAGCACAGGAACAGTTCAGATCATTGCCAGCCAGCTGGATGACTCTATTTTCAAAGCCTGTGAGGACCTTGATGCCAAGCATTCCTCCACCAGTCTGCAACCTCTCCCTTTTGTTGTGTGCCAGCTTGTCCTGCATGAATACAGATGGAAAGAATGCAAACAGGACACCTGCCAGGCTAAGTGATAAGGATGCCTGGTGTGGGTGGGTGGTGAGTGGTGCCATGAATGGGATGAGGACATGATCCGCAGGGCAGATGAAGGGGTGTGTGAGAGAGTGACTGGTGATGTCCCTTGAACTGGCAGTGAGTGAGATCCCTGTGGATGTGTGATGGGTTTGAGAGTGTGTGAGTTGAGAGTGATGAGAAGGGTGACTTACTTTGGCGGAATGGGGGAGATCATTCATCCTCTTTCAGTACTGGGTGGCTGTCCTCTTTTGCAGGGCATTGGCACTGACCACTGCTGCCACCAACTCGCATGCTGGATTGGTGACCTTGCGTGCTGGTCTTCGCAATGGTAGAGATGTTCGGGGCGGGCCTCCACTGTGTAGGTGCCTAAGGGAGGTATACCTAAATTTGGGGGCAGCAAGTTTCCTCCTTTTGGCAGCCATGACTTTTCAGCAGCTTCCAACCCCTTCGAGAGAGGGGTGCAGGGCTGCCCTTGCGGGTGAATCAGAGGCTGCCCGCAAGTGACCTGACATGTTCCCTGTGAATGCACTATTATTGAGGTGGGACATGCCAGGAAGGGGACAATACGGGTAAAACGACTTTTTCATGCCCACTACCACACTTAGTGCAAGTCTGGGATGATCCCGTCCATTGTTACCAGAGGGCCTCTAGTTTAATCTTCATGCTGCTCTCAATCAAGCAAGTATTTAGCATGCTACAAATTCCCTCAGGAATCTCGAGCTAGGGGAAGATGGTCAGCCATAGTTCACTTCCCTGATCACTGTCCAGTTGGTCCTGACTGTGGATTCAGTATTGGTTGAGAATTGGATTAAGCTGAGCTGTGTTGGAATAGCTTGCCAGTACCATCTCAGCCCATACCGTCCATCTAGGCTCATCAAGGAGTTAGATATAGCTCTTGGGGCGAAAGGGATCAAAGGGTATGGGGAGAAAGCGGGAGCCGGCTATTGATCAGCCATGATCATAATGAAAGGTGGAGCAGGCTCAAAGGGCCAAATGGCCTCCTCCTGCTCCTAGTTGCTATGTTTCTATACTGACCATCTTGGCCCATACCGTCCACCTAGGCTCATACTGACCATCTTGGCCCATACCTTCCATCTATGTCCCTAGGTCCCATACTAGTCATTTAGGCTCATACTGGCCATTTAGGTCCATACTATCCACCTAGGTCCATAATGACCATAGTGGCTGTCAAAGCCTATACTCCCTGTCTAAGCTGACATGTGAAGAATGCTACAGAGATATTGCAGTGGGAGTGGACCACAGCAGCAGTCTTAAGGAAAAATGAGGAGAAAAACTGGACCTTAAAATAAAATGTTAAAAGTCGGGTGCACATTTTCACTTTGGATGGAAAATGGATTGAAATGTGTACTGCACATGTTTCCCCTTTTGTCACCAGGAAAACACATTTTCACGGGGTGTCATCTATTAAATAATTTATGGTAATAAAGTGGTCACAAGTGTAACCTGATTGTTGTAAACTTTGACTTCAATGAGAAAAAAAGGGGGAGAGATGTAAACTGGGGAGTGATGTAAACTTGGGAGAGATATAAGCTGGGGAGAGATGTAAAACGGGGAGAGATATACACTGGGGAGGGATGTAAAATGGGGAGAGATGTAAACTGGGGAGAGATGTAAACTGGGGAGTGATGTAAAACGGGGAGAGATATAAACTGGGGAGGGATGTAAAATGGGGAGAGATGTAAACTGGGGAGAGATGTAAACTGGGGAGAGATGTAAACTGGGGAGAGATGTAAAACGGGGAGTGGTGTAAACTGGGGTGAGATGTAAACTGGGGAGAGATATAAACTGGGGAGTGATGTAAACTGGGGAGAGATGTAAAACGGGGAAGAGATATAAACTGGGGAGGGATGTAAACTGGGGAGGGATGTAAAATGGGGAGAGATATAAACTGGGGAGAAATGTAAACTGGGGAGTGGTGTAAAACGGGGAGAGATATAAACTGGGGAGGGATGTAAAATGGGGAGAGACGTAAAACAGGGAGAGATGTAAACTGGGGAGGGATGTAAAATGGGGAGAGATATAAACTGGGGAGAAATGTAAACTGGGGAGTGGTGTAAAACGGGGAGAGATATAAACTGGGGAGGGATGTAAAATGGGGAGAGATGTAAAACGGTGAGTGATGTAAAACGGGGAGAGATGTAAACTGGGGAGAGATGTAAACTAGGGAGAGATGTAAAACAGTGAGTGATGTAAACTTGGGGAGAGATGTAAAACAGTTGCCGATTCCCCTTCTTTGCACTATCGCAGGGTCACTGACTGCCTTCTTCACTCTGATTTCAGTAGGTTCACACACAATTAGTAAATTAAATAAAACTCTCATTACTCACCATCTTCCACTGCTTCATTCTGTGTTACAGAGACCACATATCCATCTTCCAGGTCATTTGTTTTCTTCTGCCTTCTCTCTTTCTCCTGTGCCTTCTGCAGAACATCTTCAGTCACATGATCATCAAATTTTTCATCCTTTACCTCAGCATTCTCATTTACTTCCGTCCTCCTTATTTTCCTCTTTCTTGACTTCTTCCTCATTCTCCTGCCTCTGCCAGAGTCATGGCTGTCCCCACTTTCCTGATCAATGTTATCCTTATCTGCTCCTGTAGAAACCTTCTTCCAATACCCTCCCTGTTTTTCCAGTGGTTCCCTTGAAGTATTTTCATTGTTACCGGCAGATGCCTGGTTACAGCACTCATTGTTATCGACTCTCTCCACTCTTGGACACGACTTCTTTTTAAATGTCTTTCTCATTGAACTCCCCTCTTTACCCCTCCTATCTCCACTCTCAGAATCCAGACTCGACGCAACATTATTCACCTTCAATGTCCATCCACCTTTCAGTTTTATATTCTGCTGCATCTCACCATACAACAGGTTGGTGTTACTTCTGACCTCTCCTGAACAGGCTGGAGTTTCCTTTGATTTAAGTATTGCATGATCAGAGCTACCAGAAGTTCCATCACTCATGGTTATCTTGCCATCTGTCTCACATTCTCCATTGCTCCTGAGTGAACTGTACTCCGACATTGCCAGCGCCGACCTTGGCGTCAGTCCTGTGGAAGAAAAGTGCACAATTTATTTTAAACAAAGTATGTATTGATTAGGCTAATTATTATTCTATCAAGTATCCTGTATGCTTTCCTGTTTTACATTTTAATACAGCATGCATGTTGGAAGGGTCGACTGTGCTAACCATTATACAGCTAGCAAGGCTGGGCAAACTGTTTTTATTTACTGCTCTGAGTTCTTGTACCGTGACATGAGAGAGTCAAAAAGCAGATTCCGTAAGTAAAACTTCTCAGATTCCAAAAATAAAATTCCTCAAACAAATTAGAAACAAGGGGCTGGATTTTACCAACCCTCTGGAGATGGGCTGGGAGGGGGGAGGCCTCGTGAAATGGCGGCTGTAGGTGTTGAGGAGGTAACAGGAGCTCCTTATTCTCCCCACCGCACCACGATATTTTCAGAGGCAGGAAACTCTGCCCACCAACCAGAATTAAACCAATTAAGTTGCTCCCCAAACCCTCCCCCCCCCCCCACCCAACACCAGCAGCATTTTATTGGCATTAGGAGGATCTGCTGCCATGTGGGGAGACCACCGGCTAGACCTCGGCAGTTTCCCAGCGGACTCCTGGGGGGGAGGCCCTCCTTTATGGCCGATCCATGACCCACGGACTGGCAATGGCTAACCCAGGCAGCTGTAGTGCTGCCGTAGGAGATTACACCCTTCTCCAATCAGCAGGATATATTTCCTGGTCCCAGCATGGTAAATAAGAAAAAAAAAAACATACCTGGCCTTCCAGGGGGCTCCAACATGGAGGTGCCCTCTTCTGCTCCCAGCAGCCTCAGCAGTGGCCATTTCTACTGGCGACGCTTGCAGAGGCTGCCGAGTTGCCAGCCCTCTGATTGGGCCAGCAGCTCTGGTTGGCGGCTGCCATCTTTAGTTGGACAGGGCTGGTAAAATGACGCCCGGGGTCCCAATGCTCGTGTGGGCTAGGGTCCTGCTATCAGTCTCAGCAGTGGGACTACCTACCTTATGGAAAAGTTCCAGACAAGTTTTTTGATTAAATGTTAGCTCTCAATGACTGAAATAAACATTTGTAAGAAAGTAAGAATGTAAACAATTCTTTACCTGTAGCTTTCTTATTCTTCCGTTTCCTCTTGTTTGTCCTTTCTAATTCATCTTATTAATTTTTTATTTCTATTTTTATTTTTGTGCTACCTCCAGACTCAACTATTCCAACGCACTCCTAGCTAGTCTCAAACATTCTCACCTCCGTAAATTTAAGGTCATCTAAAGCTCTGCTGCCCATGTCTTAACTCGCAGCAAGTCCTTGTTCCCCTATGGCCCTGTGCTCACTGATGTGCGATGGTTTCCGGTCAAGCAACATATTGATTTTAAAATTCAAATCTTTGTTTACAAATCCCGCCATGGTCTTGCCTTTACCTATCTCTGATCTCCTCAATTCCCTCCATGATATCTGCACTACTTTTACTCTGGCCTCTTGTGCATCCCCCCATTTTAATTGATCCACTGTGGTGGTTGTGATCTCAGCTACTTAACCCCCAAGCTTTGGAATTCACTCCCAACACCCCTCCAAGCTTTTGACCATCTGACCTAACATCTCCTTATGTAGGTCGGTGTCATACTTTGTTTTATAATGCTCCTGTGAAGCACCTTGGGATGGCTTATTAGACGAAAGTCACTATATAAACATTAGCTGTTGTTGTAAGTTCACTCAGTTTTACTCCTTACTCCTCTTGTTGGAACTTGCCACATTTTAAATGTTAAACTAACCTTTCTTCTTCATTCATCTGTACTGAGCCCCCACCCAGGAAACAGGGCCAGGTTGACGTAAACATGGGGGTGGTGGTTGGGGGTGGGGTGTGGGGGGGGCATGCAGTTGGAAGTGTTGCCCAGCCGAAATTGAAGGAAAAACCAGTAAAACATGAGAAATGACTGGCACTGGTCCAAACTGGTCTTGTATACCTTAAAATGGATCTCCAGTTTGGACCAGTACCACTCATTTCCGAGTTTTACTGGTTTTCCTTTTGGCTACAGGGCTGACACTCCTTTCCTCAGGCTCGTTGTTCAACAAGGAACACAGTACAATGCGGACTACTAGCCACAAGAAGGTGTATCACCTCTCTGTGTCACAACTCCTCACGAGAAGAAAGACTTGCGTTTGTAAAGCACCTTTCACAACGCTAGGAATCCCGAAGCGCTTTCCAACCTATGAAGTTCTTTCAAAGCGTGGTGACTTGTAGTAAAGGAGGGAAGTTGGGCAGGCAACTTGCTCATGGATAATGTGTTCTTTTCTAATGTTGGTTGAGGGATAAAACTGGGGAGACCTCCACTGACTCTTCTTCAAAATAGTGTCATGGGGTGTTTTACACGCAGCTGAGAGGGTGGACAGGGCCTTGGTTTATTGAAAAGGTAGCAACTCTGACAATGGGGCACACCTTCCAGCTGGCACTGAAGTGGCAGCTTGGATTATGTGCTCAAGTCTCTGCAGTGGGATTTGAACCCACAACCGCTTGACTCGGGGACAGAGAAACCCACTAAGCCACAGCTGACACATAAACCCGTGGATAAAGAGCCAATTCAAAAAGTAATGCATAGCTGTGCCTGCAGCAGCTTAAAGTCTCCCACTGCATCAAAATCAAAACCACTTCAATACTCTATAATTCGTTCTTGCCCAAGGTCTTCAAACTGGAGCATTCCTTAACTCCCTCAACCTTCTCTTCCTCTTGTGGGCTTTTATAAACCCAAGTTTGTCATCTCTCCATTACGTCCTGATATACCTCACCTACTTTCCTACTATCTTCACTCTGCAGTGATGTCCTGCTTGATGAGATTTGGCTGTTCATCTTGGCCTCTCAATCCAAAAACAGAAAAAAAGAAACCACTTGTGTTTTATTATTCTCCACCCTTCTGTAAAATTTACTCCTCCTCCCTGAATTTGTAACATATTGTATATAGTTGAGAAATAATGAGCTCCTTACCATTTTCTGAACCATCATCTTCAAAGTCTAAATCTTCTTTTCTTCCAGGGCCCATTTCTTCTGTCGTTTGGTTACTTGTATAGTTTTGGTACTGTTGAGCCATCAAACACCTGTTCAACACACAGAGCTAACATTTTCTTTGTTCACTTTGTGACGTGAAGGTATTGGAAATACACTTGTGAAGATCTTGGCTCATTGTCTAGTAAAACTGTAAACAGGGTCTAAAAAATAGTAACAATATCACTACACGTATTGTGCAGAAGAATTCTGACTCCAGGTGTACTTAGAGTGGAAAGGGTGCATTTGAAAATTTTTCATTAACCAAATGAAGACAAGTTTGTGCTTTTATATATCAATCCCTCAATGCCAGCAGGGAGCCTCTTTTGAAGGAAGTGTAGGTCAAAGAATCAACATTAATGTTGTAGTCTTACAGCTAAGCCACACTCCCCTTAGAAAAAAGGGCACAATCTCCCAAGTGCATATCAGAGCCAGAGAGAAAATGCAAGGAGAGGAAATCCCGAGCCAGCTCGTCCAAAACTCAGTTGTCTGTGGTAACCTGTTCTATTTGCAGCTGAACCTTCCATGCACAGATTGGCTTCAGCAGTCACCTACATACCCACTGGAACCCTACAAACACCCAAGACATTGAACATGGTCAACTTTGCCTTGAACATTGTTCCCCAGTCAGATCAATTAATTTACACTTACCTGTGATATAGTTAGCTTACTGGTTATAGCAACATGATTATCTACTGTCCCACTGTGAGAAGTTATTTAACTGAATTCAAGAAATCTGGTCAGTGACAGGCTGACACCAGAAAAAATGACTACCATTATCATAAAAGCTCAACTGGTTCATTATTTTCCTGCAAGGAAGGGAAGGGTGTGATGAAGAGAGATTAATGTCCATAATGTTATTGGAAATTATTTTTAAATTGGACTTGTAGTAGGGTCTGTGTCTATGTGTGTATCTGTGTGTGTCTTAATTGGATTAAAGCCAACTAGCTTGGGTGCTTTGATGTATAGTAGTTTGAGATGTTAATTAGATAAGTGTAAGCTAAAAGGTAAATTCAGTTTGTTGAATAAACCATTCAAAAGAATGGGTAAAATCTTGCACCTTGCTGGAAGACACCAAGCAATGTGTTCCACTAATAAAATTGATGGAACATAAGGATTATTGTTAGGAGAATTTTTTAAAAACCTAGTAATACAATGGAAAATTTACATTCAAAGGGAAAGCTAGGTATAAACAGAAAGGAGTTTGTGTGTGTGAGTCAAATGCATGTAAGATCTAACCAGCCTGTAAGCCTAGGACTGTGTCTGCAAAGGAACCTCATTTTGAATTCGTAAGGTCAAATGTGCTGTGCCTGGTGTCTGTTTAAAGTCTATGGGTTATTGTTGCCTTGCTGAAATTTACCTGGGTGTAATTAATTTGGGGCTTTGTTTAAAAGTTATTATGATAGTAATTTGTAGACACGTGTATGTGTTTAAATTTGTTGTTAAATTAATAAATGTTTAATTTAGTTTTATATATAAAAACCTCTTGAGGCTTGGTGGTTATATTACTGAATTCAGAGCTGCTTCTCAAGCATACCAATTAAAAATATAGGTTATGACAGTTGTTCAAGTTTCCTTCTGGGATTTAAACAACTCAGTCTTTACCAACCCTCCTTGGCTATCTCTAATGTCTTCTGAAGTGAGCAGTTGCTATGACTTCGATCAGATGCACCACGTTCTCAGAGCAACAGAGGATCCCGAGAGAAAATACAAAAATGTCAGAGGTGACGCTTCCTTCGAGTCATCAATTGTAGAAACTAGAGATATGGGTGGGAGAAGGTATTGAAGCAAAACACTGCACAAAAAGCATGGAGTGGGGAGAAGCTAAGGAGAAGGGCGAATATTCCTTGACAAAAAGAGCAAGAGAAGATTCAGTTTGTGTTTGAAGCCACAATAATAATCATCAGGATTCCAGCAGTACTTCAGTCCTCACCATGACATATCCCAGTAGAGTTTTGACTATTTGGAATGTGCTGCCTTAAAGAGTGTTGGAAGCAGATTCAATCATAGTTTTCAAAAGGAAGTTAGATTAAATATAATACCACGGGGTGTGGCTGAAGTCAATAGTAAAGATCCATTAAGGGGAGGCAAGATAAACAATTGAGTGAGGAGGGAAGAAAAGATTATGCCACGAGAGTTAGATGAGGATAAACAGGAGGAGGCTTGAGTGGGCCATAAATGCCAACATGATCTGGTTGGGCTAAAGGGCCCACTCTTGTGCTGTATATCTTATGTAATGTAATGCAATAAGTATTCGCCAAGGAAAAACTTGCAAGGCTATGGGGAAAGAAAAGGAGACTAGGACTAATTGGACTAAAATCTTTCAAAGGAATGGGCTGAAGGGCCTCATTCTCTGCTGGATGTTTCGATGATCCTACCTGTAACAGGGTATTCCTCCTTTAACTTGGATTACACGGAAGCAGCTTCGCTTTCCCTGTTGGAACCCAGCGTGGTACCTGTGTTCACAGCACCAGCTGATACGTGCAGCCACCATCCCATTGACATAGATTGTAGCACTGAATGGAAACCCAAAATGCCGCCTTGAGGCAAACTGGAATTGTTCTGGGACACAGTAGAACAGAGTTGAGTCAATCCACCGTTGCTAATTCCATTTGACTTTGTTCATTCAAATTTGAGTTTGACCAGGCCAGGGGTGTTAGTGGAATGAAACATATATGAAGACATAAACAAATGAATTAGGAGCAGGAGTTGGCCATTCAGCCCCTCGAGCCTGCTCCGCCATTCAATAAGATCATGGCTAATCTGATTATGGCCTCAACTCCACATTCTACCTATCCCCAATGCCCTTTGACTCCCTTGTTAGTCAAGAATTTAGTCACCTCAGCTTTAAAAATATTCAATGACTCTGCCTCTACCACTCTCTGAGGAAGCGAGTTCCACAGACTCCCAACCCTCTGAGAGAAACCATTTCTCCTCATCTCCATCTTAAATGGGAGACCCCTTATTTTTCAATTGTGTTCCCTAGTTCCAGTCTCTCCCACAAGGTGAAACATCCTCTCAGCATCCACCCTGCCAAGTCCCCACAGGATCTTATATGTTTCAATAAGATCACCTCTCATTCTTCTAAAGTCCAATGGATACAGGCCCAACTAGTCCAACCTTTCTTCATAAAATAACCCCCTCATCCCTTTACAACTTTGATCACCCAAAATGTATGTCAAGTGTTTCTCGGTCAGATATAGCATGGTTAGAGTAAAGCTTCAATGCTCAACATTTTGCCTCATTTCCAATGACTTATCGCACTAATGGGCTGTTTCTCTACATTCACACCAGCCATCCTGTGGCCTCTTTCATACTGCATATGATATTGCCGAGTCATGCAACATTGCCCGAAGGTATATACTCAGGGTCTGTGCTCGTTGGGAAGTAGGGCCAAACTGCCCAAAATTTGTCATCAGCATACAGAGGGAACTTTCAGTCACGTCAGGCTGGGTTAGAACTCAGTCTCAGGGGTGAATGGGTCATGTGTTAGCTGATTACTTCACCCTGTCCCCTCTTGCCACTCCTAGTGAAATGCCATTCCCTTTTTATTTTGTTAAGGCTTTATTGGTAATAGTCACCTTGTTCAAGGGCCATTACTAAACTTCCAAGGGTTTACCTCAAAACCAGCACCAGCTATCAGTGTGCATGCACAGTATACCAAGGAGGATCTCTAGTCTAATGTTCCCGAGTTAGATCAGTTTATATAATATCAATCCAGTCCTAAATATGCAAGACTTTACTACATAAAACTGCTGGCAATTCAACATCAGTTGGGCATTCTCATTTTGACTAGTGAGTCCTTCTGTTAAGGAAAGAAAATTGAAGATATTTTAGAAGTCATCAAGGTAAGAGCTGTTAGTGCTGTAATACTTCTGTACTCAAGCCACTTAGCGTTGGTCTCAAGCATTTCCGTGTACTGCAGAGCCGGCCACAGAATAAAGCTCTCTCTACTTTGCCCCACCAATGCACACCCCAACCTCAGTAAAACAGCCCCTATTAGGGTAGAGCATTGACTTATCAACAGATATAAAACTTGTAAAAATACAGCGGTATCGTGAACAATGAGTAATCCACAACACCAGTTTTGTGCGTGGGGAGTAGGTTCAATATCTCCTCTTGAATCCCTGTGCCTTCTCCATTTCTCACACCATTCTTTCCTTCTCACCTTGCTGAATGTTATGAATCAAGCTGAATCAGAGACAGTTTCATACCCTGGGCCACTTCCTCCATTAGGAACTGGGCTGAGACCACCCAACTCAGCCAGGTCTCTTACTGTGAAGAGAGGAAACACCTGCCCAAAGCACGACTGAGCAAGAGGAATTCAATGGCATGTGCTGTAAAGTGCACATCTGTAGATGGTTGGTGAGGGCACAATTGAACTCAGTTGTATTGACTGTACTGGTGACTACCTTCCCTCCCAAACCCTTCCCAATAGCTCTTCTTTGTGTATGCCACCCTTCTTGCCAAGGTTCGTGTAAAACCACTTAGGCAGAATTGCTAGTGAATGGACTTCAGCACCAAGACCAGGCAAGGCTCTGTCTACAGCCGGTAATCTTGAAGACACAGCATGTCAGATGTAGCCCTACCTCTCCGAGTAAGATGTCCCTTGTATACACAAATATTCTCCGCTCCACAGATTTGCTGAAAAACCTTTAGTTCATCCCGAGGTTCAGTATTCTGAGCGGGAATCTTTAACCCCCTCCCAAGGTACAGCATTGTGATATAGACATTGGAATGGTTGGCTGCATGTAGAATCCTCTGTGGAGGGTTGGATACCTGAATCTAAAGAAATCATATTTGGAGTTATTCAGTTTTGACATTTAAACAGAATGACAGTACTCTTGTTCCAGTGCCTCGGTGAGTATCTGCACTGTCTGATGCGAAGCTAGGCCATTCAAACCATACGACTAACCCCTGATCTGATTTAGCTGGTGCAGAGGTAGTGGGGAAAGATCTCACCACCAGTCCTCAGTCCATTCCAGTCCCCTAGTCCAGTCCTCATTGCCCTGGACTAGGGAAGGGACTATTCAGACAATGTCCATCCTCTTGATCATATCAAGTGAATGGTCATAGAAATATTTAGAAGTTAAAGCATAGAAATAGGCCACTCAACCCAACTAGTAAAGTAATTTCCTGTGTGGTATTTTATCCAGGCTTTGCTAAAATCTAAGTATATTCAATCCAGACCCTGCTGGAATGTGAACTTGGGCAAGGACAATACTGCACTTTATCCCTCATGGTCAAATTGCTTACTCCAGGCTCATACATGGGCAACAGCTTTACTCAGGAGAAGCACAGGAGTGCAGATAGTAACTATGGAACTGTACCACAACACCTTCAGGGAAGGAAAGGGAAAGATTGGCAATGGAGGGGACAGCGCTGGTTAAAGGATTTCATTAACTGTAGTCACCAGCCTTAAAGCCCTAATAATTGCCATCTATCTCTCACTGTGCTGTGTGTTTTAAACATGGGATTATTATTTCAGTGCAACATTTTTATGTGTTCAATTGGTTAAATAAATAGTAAAGAAACAGTAAAGCCTCAGTACTATATTTTCCAAAAGTCACATAAGAACATTGAGCATAAATTATGGCTTAGCTGTGCACAGAGAATGGGGAAGAGTCACCTATTTGTTGATTAACAACGTCACAGATACATTCATGAAGAATTTCCTGGCAGATTTTTCTGTAGATGTTGGTATTTGATAAAATTATCTGCTCATCAATCACATTGATGGAAGTTTTATGGAGAGACAATCACAGTGAACATGAATTTGACACAGAAATAAGTAGTCCTTTATCCCCATCATTGCTGGTCATGCCTTCAACTGCTTAAGCCCTAAGCACTGGAATTCCCCCCTAAACCTCTCTGCCCCTCCACCCCATTCTCCTCCTTTAAACCTACCTCTTCAACCAAGTCTCTGGCCACCTGTCCTAATGTCTCATTAAGTGGCTCGGTGTCAAATTCTGTCTGATAATCATCCCTATGAAGCTCCTCAGGTCGTTTTATACTTTAAAGGTGCTTTAATAATACAACTTGTTCATCACAGTGAATCCTCCCACCACCCACACACCACAGTTTCTGTTCCAAGTGTGGTTATTTTCACAAAGAAGTAAACACAATTCTTCTGCTGCTACCTTTCTGTTTCGGAAGCGGTTTCGTTCCATCGAAGACAACTTCCCTGTCCTCTCCATTGCTAAATCAGGTGCCTTGCTTGAAAATCCTAGTGGCTTGTGTAACCGACGAGATGAAGTGCAGTTGTGGATCGTTCTGGCAAGATGTACAGAAGATTGTCGGAGACTGAGGTTCAACGCTGGTCGGACAGGCATCCCTGTGTTGGGAATGGCAGGGAGGTGCCTTTCAATTTCCTGCCCATTGCCTGTGCTCGACTTGTGAAGGGTCTCGTTCTCCAGCTGCAATAACAACAGCATAGCACCGTGAGTGAGATTGGCACAGTTATATAGACATGAAATCCATTAATTATGTGCATATGAGGGTATAACTATAAATGGGGGCGCGGGGGGGCGAAGGACGAGCAGATGGATATGGGGGGCTGAGCATGAGGAGAGCACAAGCAGACATGAGAAAAAGATGGAAATTGTAGGAGAAGTATCTCAGAATAAACAACTATTGTCTTCTGACTCCGCCCCCCCTGCCCTCCCCTTGTCCAGTGGAGCCATAGCTTTCAAGTGCTTCAACTCTGCTTTCAGGACATCCCCCACCCATTAAATCTCTACATCCTCAACTCTTCAAACTCCATCAAAAACATGCTCCAAGCCCAACTTTTTAATCTGACCTTCAGTCATTGCTTCCACTTTAGCAGAAAATAGATAAACACATGAGGGAAAAGGACTAGAAGAATACACTGGTAGGTTTAGGTGAGGAGAGGTGGGAGGAGGCTTGTGTGGAGCATAAACACTGGCATAGACCAATGGGGCTAATGGCCTATTGCCACGCTATACCAGTTCAATGTAGGACCCATTCCCTTATCCCTCTATTTTGAGATGTCTGATAAATTATATAAATGCAAATTGTTAATATTCCATTTTCTCTTTGAACCTGAAAGAACAAGCCCTGAGACAAATCAGAATTGGCAAATTCTGTTAGTTAATGTCTTTATCACAATGCAATCTCCACCCACTCTGTAATGGGCATAACCTGGCAGGTTTCTGGATAAGGAAGTTTCAGTTACTGCTAAATGGCACCTATGGGTAATGAACCTTCCTCTTCTTTCAGGTACCATACCCGAAAAGGGCATTGGCGACCATGGACTTCCATTGGATTTGTCCGTGATTATGCTTGGCAAAGGACTGCAGTGATTTGCTGTTGCCTTCTGCAGTATGGCTGACCAGGTAACTCTCCTGCTATTACTGCCTGCCATCAGGCACATTGGAAGGATTTACAGGCAGATCATCAACCTGTTTGGTCATGTTATGAACACACCTACCATGGCCGTCAAGTCCTGAAATGGGACTTGAACCAGTTTCTATATCAGAAGTAGGGAAGCTAGCACTGTGCCACAAGACCTCCTCCTGGGTAATGAATACTTTAATGATATAAAGAATATGTTGGATAAGTTACCTGATAGAGGTCAGAAACATCTAAGTCCTCTAATAAGAAAAATCCACCTCCTCCGTCTGTATTTGAGGTGAGAGCTCGGAGGCGAATCGGTCTCATATTCCCACCAAGAGTAGGCCATTGACAGGGTGGCTAAGAACAGGGATCATGAGGTTATGGTTCCTAGAATTATATGAGGAAATGCTAGACTTTCCAACTTAAAATGTAAACAAATCTAATGACATTTACCATCTTACAGATCTGGTATGGGGGACTGAGACTGGTTGAAAGTACTGAGTCTAAATGGCTGTATGCAAGTACCAACAGACCAAAGCCATCTAGGTAATAAATACAGCTGCTAACCATCACCAACATTCCCTCTATTTTAATTTCTTGGACATGCCTGTGAGCTATGGGATAGCAAGTTTTAAAAAATTCTTTTGAGCACTTCTGTTTTTGCTTGCAAGTCTTTTAGAGATGGGGAAAAGAGTCATTTGACTGATGTCAAGGATCTTCCAATCAAGCAACACTAAGCCTGTGCGCTTTCCAATTGGTGTGAGAATGCAATGTGGCATGAAGATGAATGCATCAAGTGACCAATAGCAAGAACATGGGGGTGGGGCAGTTAGAGGTCATGTGATGAAACCTCCTGGAATGCCTCCATTCAGAGTTGGTAACCCTAGACCACTACAGTGACTAACTTTGTAAATGCCACTTTAGAGGTGAATTGCAAGAGAAACGTCTGGAGTGATCTTCTCTCAGAATTCCTCCTGTCTCCAGTGTCCCCTCAGACCACCCCCACCTACTTTATTCTGGCAGCGTTGAGCTAGCGCCTTTATTTGGTCTAATTTCTTAAACTACAATGAAAGGGCGACTGCTGGTGTCAGAAGATTGCGAACCACACTCCCATTATCACCCCATCACTCTCACTAAAAGAAGCCAAATGTTGCATTACTCACAAGCCTGGTTGGTGCGAAGATCTCAGATAACGTTAAAGCTGAGGGGAATGGCGAGATGGTAAAGCTGTCCTTCTTTTTCACTCTTTCTCTCTGAATATCCAAGCAAATCACAAACTAAAATTGCACTCCAAATTAATTCCATGCTTTCATTCCCACAGTACAGACCACAAAGCTTAAATGGTCAAAGACTTTATTGCAGTTTGATATAATTTTTAGAGCCCATGAATAAGTGCAAGTCCTAGGCCAAGCCATCTTCAGCTGGTTCATCAATGACCTTCCTTCCGTCATAAGGTCAGAAGTGGGGATGCTCGCTGATGATTGCACAATGTTCAGCAACATTCGCAACTCCTCAGATACTTAGGTAGGCCATGTTCAAAAGCAGCTAAACCTGGACAATACCAGGCTTGGGCTGACAAGGGGCAAGTAACATCTGTGCCACACCAGTGCCAGGCAATGACCATCTCCAATAAGAAAGAATCTAACCATTGCCACTTGACATTCAATGGCATTACCATCACTGAATCCCTCACTATCAACATCCTGAGGGTTACCGTTGACCAGAAACTGAACTGGACTAGCCATATAAATACGATGGTTACAAGAGCAGGTCAGAGGCTAGGAATCCTGTGTCGAGTAACTCACTTCTTGGCTCCCCAAAGCCTGTCCATCATCTACAAGGCACAAGTCAGGAGTGTGATGGAATACTCTCCATTTGCCTGGATGAGTGCAGCTCCAACAATACTCTTGAAGCTTGACACCATTCAGGACAAAGCAGCCCACTTGATTGGCACCCCTTCCACAAACATTCACTCCCTTCACCACCGACGCACAGTGGCAGCATTGTGTACCATCTACAAGATACACTGCAGCAACTCACCAAGGCTCCTTAGGCAGCATCTTCCAAACCCATGATCACCACCAGTTAGTAGATCAAGGGCAGCAGATAGAAGGGACCACCACCACCTGGAAGTTCCCCTCCAAGCTGCTCACCATCCTGACTTGGAAATATATCGTCATTCCTTCACTGTCACTGGATCAAAATCCTGGGCTTCCCTCCCTAACAGCACTGTGGGTGTATCTACACCACATGGACTGCAGTGGTTCAAGAAGGCAGCTCACCACCACCTTCTCAAGGGCAATTAGGGATGGGTAATAAATGCTGGCCTAGCCAGCGACGCTCACATCCCGTTAAAAAAACATTATATTAGACAATATATTTATAACTTAGGTGCTTTGTACAGTTACCATCCCTGCTGGAACTGAAGGACTTGCCAGTGACCTTCATGATCTTTGGTTTTCATCCACCATGGGAGTGTTATGTCAGTTCTCAGAAGCTACGGCTCTGTGGTAACCCTCACGCCACTGGATCTTAAGCTTGTGGGCTCAAGTCTCCACTGACTTCATTGTCCTTCCTTCCTTTCTATACATGTCCCTATCTATAAACTCTCCAAACCATATTCATGACCAGCCCTTGATCTTGCCATCACAATGTGGCCTGGCTACTAAATCTTCCACCTCACAATGTACAACAAGATAGGGCCATGCTAATAACTATAAAGGATGCGCAGTGAATGTGCTAACGGTAACTCTGAATATCTCTTCACCAAATTGACCCCATGAGCAAGGTGCTCAATACCTGTAATAAGTTGGCCAACAACCACAGGAGGCAGGTTAGAGAATGGATTTCAGCTGGGACACCTTGTTTGAATGATGAAGAGTAGCATCTGAAATACTAATTTATCTTACTCTTGCAGTGGCTGACTGACTTGCTGTATATTTTGAAAGTGTTCAGTTTATATTTCAGATTTCCAGTCCTCAATGTTTTTTTCACATGAACCCTACTGTCAATTCCACTCTGGATAATGCTCACCTTATCTCCTCTGTGGAGATGTTTATCCCGATTCGGTTTAGCAAAATAATCAGGATGTTTGTCTCGAAGGCTGTAATATGAGTCCAGTGGACTGCAAAGTAAAAATAAATATTAAACAAATGCTGACTGCAAATCAGTGCAACCATGATCCCACTGCTTATGAATATTATAATTAAATAATTCTAAGTAATAAAATCTGGAATTGAAAGCTAGTCTCAGTTTCATGGAGGCTATAAAATTATCATTGATTATCGTAAAAACCCACCTAGTTCACTAATGTCCTATTGGGAAGGAAATCTGCCATCCTTACCTGGTTTGGCCTATACGTGTGGCAGGATTTTCCCCTTGTCGGGTGGGTGTGGCGGGCAGGCCCGAGAGCGGCAGTGAAACCGGCCACCGCCCGCAATCGGGCCCCGACATCGATTTCACGCTGGCCGGCCAATTAACGGCCAGCCAACGTGAAACGCGCGCCGCAGTGCTCAGCGCTGCCGGGATGGGGCTGGGAGGAGGGCACATGTGCGTGGATGCAGGCAATGAAAGCTCCCTGAGGCACAGAGCTGCCTCAGGGGGCTGAAGATTTGTGAACTCATAAATAATAAACTTACCAATGTTAAAAACATGTCCCCTCATGTGACCCTGTCGCATGAGCAGGGACATGTTATGAATGAAATTTTAAAAATTTGATTTGATTTTTAATTGCTGTGGGAAGCCTTATCCACCCATGGATGAAGTTTCCTAAAAAATCCAAAGGCCGCTTGGTCTTTTCGCCTGCCCGCCAACAGTAAGGTTGGATGGGTAGCAGAAAATTTCATTCAATTGTAGCTTTAATGGCCTTAGTAGGCTTGTTAATTGTTAGCGGGCACGCTACCAACTCCTACTCACACCCGCTGACCGAAATATCACGCAAGTGCACGATGATGATGGAACGCTCGCCCGATGTCATCGAGAGTCATTTTACACTCGAGCGGGTCGGCAGTGTGCCCGTCCACTCAGTGCAAATTTCTGCCCATGACTTCAGACCCACGTCAATGTGGTTGACTCTTAACTGCCCTCCAAATAGTAAGCCACTCGGTTGAAGGGCAATTAGGGATGGACAACAAACTCTGGCCTTGCCAGGGATGCCCACGCCTCCATGAAAGAATAAAGAATTCTAGAGATCGGGACAAAAATACTTCATTCATTTGACAGGTCCGCTTCTCTAATTTGTAGGTAAAATTGAATTTTAATCTGTTCTTAAAATAAATGTCAACCCCTAGACTGTCAGCGGGTTCAGAGAAATTCTCATCTCCCTTATGTGACTGATTCTGTAAGTTTTCACAGTTTACGCTGAATGTTGCAAAGTGGAATGACAATAGACCTGTTGGTGTCAACAGTAGCGATTTAAAAAGCAACTTGTAATGACAAGTTGCAGAACAAGGTTAGTGGAACACCAGTCCATAGAGAGTCTGCATAAAATGTCCCCAATATAGCACCAATTGACACTTTATGCAGAGGAATGAGACCATGAGAAAACATGTTTATATATTTGATATATTGAACTGAGTACAGAAAGGTTGTTCTGTAGCCAGAGAGATATATAACTTCATTCACAGAGAGACAGACAGATACAAACAGATATAAACAAGGGGAGGCAGTGGCATAGTGGTATTGTCACTGGACTAGTGTTTCAGAGACCCAGGGAAATTCTCTGGGGACCCGGGTTTGAATCCCACCACAGCAGATGGTGAAATTTGAATCCAATAAAAATCTGGAATTAGAAGCAATATTCACGGAAACCTGTCTGATTCACTAATGCCCTTTAGGGAAGGAAATCTGCTGGTCTTGCCTATATGTGACTCCAGACCCACAGCACTGTGGTTGACTCTTAACAATGCTGCCTGAGCAAGGGCAGTTAGAAAAGGGCAATAAATGCTGGCCTAGCTGGTGACACCCACATCCCATAAATGAATAAAAAAAAATAGACAATCAGACACAATAATCTGCAAATACATAACTAGAATAGATAGAAATAAAATATACATAGACAAATAGATATATATGTTCATACAGAGATACATGTAAAGATAAACACCTGCATAGAAAAACTGATACGTAAATGTATTTTGATACATTGGGCTGAATTAGCCCAGTGATGACGGGCTTGGAGGTGGGTGGGGGGGGCAGGGAAAAGGGTGAGCGCTATGTCAGGATGGGCCTTTCACGCATTCCCGCTACCAGGAAACATTCCCAGGAGTGGGCTTGGACTAGGATGAGATGGCAGCCAAGTAAGATGTATCAGGCCCCAGTTAGGGGGATTTTTGGGGGCTCATTGGCATTTTGCTGTCAGCGGTGTAGGTCCCTTGCTGTGTGCAGACGATGTCTGCTCAGTGGAGGCCACCAGAGCCAGAGACTCCATGCCCCAAAGAGGGGTCGAGGGCAGGGTAGTCTCCATCTACCAGCCAAAACAGTTTAAAACAGCAGGGGAGCTGGGAGTTCAGTTCAAAACAGCAAGTAGAGAGCCAGGAGATCAGTTTAAAACGGCGAGGGGAGAGCAGGAGATCAGTTTAAAACAGCGAGGAGAGCCGGGCGTTCAGTTTAAAACAGCGAGGAGAAAGCAGGAGATCAGTTTAAAATAGCGAGAAGAGCCAGGAGTTCAGTTCAAAACAGCAAGAAGAGAGCAGGAGATCAGTTTAAAACAGCGAGAAGAGAGCAGGAGATCAGTTTAAAACAGCAAGGGGAGAGTCGGGAGATCAGTTTAAAACAGCGAGGAGAGAGCCAGGAAATCAGTTTAAAACAGTGAGGAAAGCTGGGAGTTCAGTTTAAAACAGCAAGATAAGAGCAGGAGATCAGTTTAAAACAGTGAGGAGAGAGCTGGGAAATCAGTTTAAAACAGCGAGGAGAGCCGGGAATTCAGTTTAAAACAGCGAGATAAGGACAGGAGATCAGTTTAAAACAGCGAGGAGAGAGCAGGAGATCAGTTTAAAACAGTGAAGAGAGGGCCGGGAGTTCAGTTTAAAACAGCGAGGAGAGAGCAGGAGATCAGTTTAAAACAGCGAGGAGAGAGCAGGAGATCAGTTTAAAACAGCGAGGAGAGAGCAGGAGATCAGTTTAAAACAGCGAGGAGAGAGCAGGAGATCAGTTTAAAACAGCGAGGAGAGAGCAGGAGATCAGTTTAAAACAGCGAGGAGAGAGCAGGAGATCAGTTTAAAACAGCGAGGAGAGCCAAGCGTTCAGTTTAAAACAGTGAAGAGAAGGCCGGGAGTTCAGTTTAAAACAGCAAGGAGGGAGCTGGGAGTTCAGTTTAAAACAGCGAGGAGAGAGCAGGAGATCAGTTTAAAACAGCGAGGAGAGAGCAGGAGATCAGTTTAAAACAGCGAGGAGAGAGCAGGAGATCAGTTTAAAACAGCGAGGAGAGAGCAGGAGATCAGTTTAAAACAGCGAGGAGAGAGCAGGAGATCAATTTAAAACAGCGAGGAGAGAGCAGGAGATCAGTTTAAAACAGCGAGGAGAACCGAGCGTTCAGTTTAAAACAGTGAAGAGAGGGCCGGGAGATCAGTTTAAAACAGCGAGGAGAGAGCAGGAGATCAATTTAAAACAGCGAGGAGAGAGCAGGAGATCAGTTTAAAACAGCGAGGAGAGCCGAGCGTTCAGTTTAAAACAGTGAAGAGAGGGCCGGGAGTTCAGTTTAAAACAGCAAGGAGGGAGCTGGGAGTTCAGTTTAAAACAGCGAGGAGAGAGCCGGGAGTTCAGTTTAAAACAGTGAAGAGAGAGCCGGGAGATCAGTTGTAAACAGTGAGGAGAGAGCCAGAAATTCAGTTTTAAACAGCGAGGAGAGAGCCGGGAGTTCAATTTAAAACAGCTAGAGGAGAACCGGGAGTTCAGAAACAGAGAGCGGACCTGTGTGAGAAAGATAGCGGTGGCAGGAGAAAAAACCGGCGGCAGAGAGACCCTTCAACCTGTTTCTACCTGTCAGATCTGGAGTGTGACATTAAAGGAAAACAGGTAGGTGATTGGATGTATCTCTTCCGTGTCTCTTTTGATTGGCTAAGCGGTTTAAAGCCGGAGACGTTCTTACAGCTGAAGAGTACAGTTAAGAAATTCACTTATAAGATATTCAGCTTCCAGATTAATTAATTAGATAGAATAGAAATGGCTGGGCAGGTGAATTGTTGCAGCTGCAGTACGTGGGAGCTGTTGTATGCTGGTCGATCCACGGTGACCATATCTGTGGCAAGTGTTGGCTGCTCAAGGAATTTCGGCTCAGAGTTGATGAATTGGAGTCCGAGCTGCAGACACCACAAGACATTAGGGAGGGGGAGAGTTAACTGGACACCGTGTTTCAGGAGACAGTCAAACCCCTTAGTTTAATTACATCAATTTTTGACTGTTGTCAGGGACTGGAGGGTGTGACTGCAAGTGAGGCAGGTATGGGGATCCAGATTTAGCTTTGGAGGAGCTTCAGTCAGTGCCTTTGTCCAATAGGTATGAGGTTCTTCCTCCCAGTGTGGACAAGGACACAGACTGCAGGGAGGATGAGCTAACTGACCAAAGCACTGTGGTACAGAGTGCCATTCAAGTTGGGGGAGAAAAGGGAAATTTAGTAGTAATAGGGGATAGCATAGTTAAGGGAATAGATACTGTTCTCTGCAGCAAAGACAGAGAGTCCTGAAGGCTGTGTTGCCTACCTGGTGCCAAGGTTAAGGACATCTCTTCTGGGCTGGAGAGGAACTTGGAGTGGGAGGGGAAAGCGCCAATTGTCATGGTCCACATAAATACCAATGACATAGGTAGGTCTAGAAAAGTGGGTCTGCTGAAGGACTACGAGCAGCTCGGGGCTAAATTAAAAAGCAGAACCACAAAGGTAATAATCTCCAGATAATTACCTGAGACATATGCAAATTGGCGTAGGGTAAATAAGATTAGAGAGGTAAATATGTATATCAAAGGTGGGTGTGGGAGAAATGGGTTCCGATTCATGGGGCACTGGCACCATTACTTGAGAAGAAGAGAGCTGTTTCTTTGGGATGGGCTTCATTTGAACCATGCTGGGACCAGTGTCCTGGCGAATTGTATGACTAGAGTTGTAGATTGGACTCTAAACTAATTAGTGGGGGAGAGGGTTTAACTGAAGGAAGGTTCAAAAAATCAAAAAGAAACGAGAGAGCAGAGGTGCAGGAAAGTGAAGAGGCGAACGATAATCAAAGTGTGACAGGATGGGGCAGAAAATATAAGCAGAAGTGTGCAGCAGAAAGTTGAACTAGAATGAGTAATAATGGTAAAAAGTCACGCTTAAGGCTCGTTATCTGAATGCATGCAGCATTTGTAACAAGATAGATGAGTTGACAGCACAAATAGAAATAAATGAATATGACTTGATAGCTATTACAGAGATGTGGTTGCAGGGTAACCAAGACAGGGAACTCAATATTCAAGAGTATTCCACATTTGACAGAAAAATAGGCAAAAAGGAGAAGGAGGTGGGGTAGCTTTGTTAATAAAGAAAGGTATCAGTGTGGTGGTGAGTAGTGATATAAGTGCAATAGATCGTGATGTGGAATCACTTGGGTGGAAATAAAGAATAGTAAGGGGAAGAAGTCACGGGTGGGAGTCATCTATAGGCTCCCGAATAGCCCCTCACTGTAGGACAAAGTATAAATTGGGTAATAATTGAGGCAGGTAAGGAGGATGCTATAATTGTCATGGGTGATTTTAATCTGTATATTGACTGGCCAAATCAGATTGGCAGAGGTAACATGGAAGATGGATTTGTAGGATGTATCAAGGATTGTTTCTTAGAGCAATACATTGCAGAACCTACCCAGAAACAAGCTATTTTAGATCTAGTAATGTGTAATGAGGTGGGATTAATAAGAGATATCATAGTTAAGGATCCTCTCGGGGGTAGCGATCACAACATGGTAGAATTTCAAATTCAGTTTGCGGGCAAGCAACTCGGGTCTCAAACCAGTGTCCTCAACATAAATAAGGGCAATTACAGAGGCATGAAGAAAGAGTTGTCTAAAGTGGGCTGGGAAAATAGACTAAGGGGAAAGTCAGTGGATGAGCAATGGCACACATTTAAGCAGATTTTTCATAATACTCATCAAAAATTTATGCCGGTCAGAATAAAGATTTGATAAGAAGGATGATCCACCCATGGCTAACAAAGCTTGTCAAGGAGAGTATTCAATCAAAAACTAAGGCCTACAAAGCAGCGAAAACTAGTGGTAGGCCAGAGGATTGGAAATCTTTTAGGAATCAGCAGCGGATGACTAAAAAGCTAATAAAGGGGGAGAAAATTGATTATGAAGGTAAATTGACAAGAAGTATAAAAATAAACAGCAAGAACTTCCACAGGTATATAAAAAGAAAGAGAGTGGCTAAAGTGAGCGTGGGACCCTTGGAGGATGCGACTAGAAAATTGATAACGGGGGAACAGGGAAATGGCGGATAATTTAAACCAATATTTTGCGTCGGTCTTCGTGGTGGAAGACACTATAAACATCCTAAAGATATCAGATAAGCAAGGAGCTAATGGGAGGAAAGATCTTGTTACAGCCTCTATCACGAGGGACAAAGTATTTGCCAAACTAATGGGAATAAAGGCAGACAAGTCGCCAGGACCTGATGGCCTGTGTCCAAGGGCTTTAAAGGAAGTGGCCTCAGAGATAGTGGAGGCATTGGTCAAAATATTTCAGAACTCACTGGATTCCAGGAGGGTCCCAGTGGATTGGAAAACCACTAATGTGACACCCCTGTTCAAGAAGGGAGGGAGACAAAAAGCAGGAAACTATAGGCCAGTCAGCTAACATCTGTTGGGAAAATGCTAGAGCTCATTATTAAGGAAGAAATAGCAGGACATCTAGAAAAGCTTAATGCAATCAAACAGAGTCAACACGGTTTTATGAAAGGGAAATCATGTTCGACAAATTTGCTAAGAGTTCTTTGAGGATATAACAAGCAGAGTTGATAAAGGGGAACGGGTAGATGTGGTGTATTTGGATTTCCAGAAGGCATTTGATAAGGTGCAACATAAAAGGTTATTGCACAAGATAAGAGCTCATGGTATTAGTATGGATTGAAGATTGGTTAACAGATAGAAGACAAAGAGTTGGGATTAGTATGTCTTTTTCAGATTGGAGAGATGTAACTAGAGGAGGGCCACAAGGATCAATCCTAGGGCCTCAATTATTTACTATCTATATTAATGATGTGGTGGAGGGGGCAGAGTGTAATGTATCCAAGTTTGCTGATGATACAAAAATAGGTGGGAGGGCATGGTGTGATGACGACATAAGGAATCTGCAAGGGGATATAGACAGGTTGAGTGAGTGGGTAGAAATTTGGCGGATAGAGTTTAATGTAGGAAAGTGTGAGGTCATGCACTTTGGTAGGAAGAATCAAAAGGCAGACCATTATTTAAATGGAGAGAGACTCCAAATAAGTGCAGCACAGAGTGATCTGGATGTTGTTGTGCCTGAAACACAAGAAGTTAGCATGCAGGTGCAGCTAGTAATTAAGAAGGCAAATGGAATTTTGGCCTGTATTGCTAGACGGTTGGAGTTTAAAAATAGGGAAGTCCTGTTACAAATGTACAGGGTGTTGGTGAGGCCACACCTGGAATACGGTGTACAGTGTTGGTCCCCGTATTTAAGAAAGGATATACTGGCATTGGAGGCAGTTCAAAAGAGATTCACTAGGCTGATTCTTGGAATGAAGGCGTTGACTTATCAAGAAGGCTAAACAGGTAGGCCTTTACTCATTGGAGTTTAGAAGAATGAGAGGTGATCTTATTGAAACGCACAAGATTCTGAGGGGGCTTGACAAGGTAGATGTTGAGAAGATGTTTCCACTAGTGGGGGAAGCTTGAACTAGGGAACATAGTTACTGAATAAGAGGACACTCATTTAAGACAGATGCAAAGGAATTTCTTCTCTCAGAGGGTATTGAATGTCTGGAATTCTCTACCCAATAGAGTTGCGGATGCTAGATCACTGTAAGTATTTAAAGAGGAGGTAAATAGATTTTTGAAATATTGGGGAGTTGAGGGCTATGAGGATCTGGCATGAAAGAAAAGTTGAGGCCTGGGGCAGATCAATCATGATCTTATTAAATGGCAGGGCAGGCTTGAGGGACCAAATGGCCTACTCCTACTCCTATTTCTTATGTTCTTATGCTCAAACGATGCACCTGGTGGGGTTTCGCCTCCACTCTGAGGCCCTAATAGATTTGTCCCTCAGAATTCTAAATTTAGATCCATTACCTCCACGTTGAAGTGCCCTTGCCATTCTCGACCTGCCTCAGCAGCACCACCTCTCCAGGTGTGTGGCAGAGGCTACAGATTGTCAGCCCTCCGATTGCTGCTGGCACTACCAGGAGTTAAGGAAGGTGAGCACAGAGGTGACCATTTAGGAGGTCACCTCCAGAAAGATTGCACCACTGGTTTCACTGCCAGAAAAGTGCAGCCTTGGAACCACCATCTCATCCCAACGTCAGAGTTCTGAAGCCCATAGTAAAATCCTGTCCATGGACACATATATAGACAGTCTGGCACATACATAGATAAACACATGCATAGACATACATATGGAAAGATATAAAATATATATGTATATAGACATACATAAACAATTAGACAAATAGCTATGCATATATATATTATATCAGATAGATAAATATTAGCATAGGCAAACAGAATCAAATATTATGGCATTGAAGGAGACCATTCGGCCCATTAAGTCCATACTGGGTCTTTTGAAGAACAATCCAATTAGCCCCACTGCTTTTTCCAATACTTCTGAAATTTATTCTTCTTCAAATACTTATCCAATTTCTTTTTGAAGGCTCCTATTATTGAATTGGCATCCACCATCCTATCAGGTAGTGCATTCCATTGTTACATAACCTCATTCACATGCTCATGCATCAATAAATAATATAGATACATGCAGCCATAAATATATGCATGGACACATAGACAGATAGATGGATACTTGCATACATAGACAGATAGATGGATACTTGCAAACATACGTAGACAGATAGATGGATACTTGCAAACATACATAGACAGATAGACAGAAACACAGATACACACATTGATCATCACCGCATCACAGAATTGTTACAGTGTAGAAGAAGGCCATTCGGCCCATCGTGCCTGCACCGGCTTTCTGAGCATTTTAACTTAGTGCCAATCCCCTGCCTTTTTCTCTTAACCCTGTGTACTATCATTAGTTGGGCAGGTAAATGAATGGCTAGACAGTCAACTAGAGAGACAGGACATAGGAAAACTGAAGGCTCATGAAAGAATTGAAACGAAGGAAGCTAGATGCAAAGTGTGTTTTGCTTGGTGATCAGGGTATTTGGTAATGGAAACTTATTACCATATAATCGAGATTTCACATTGCCTGTCGCAGAGTGCACAGGCAAAGGCAAACTCCCATTTAAAGTGGGTTTCTCAGTTATTCAGTTTGGAAGCTGCTACACATGATGTTGAGGAGCATCAGGCACTCATCGGATCAAAAATAAAATACAAGAAGCAACTAACAATAAATAATTGAACAACCTATTGAAATGCTGTTACAATAGTGTGCACCTATACATGTTTCATGGGAATTTGAAATAGTGCAGCCTGATACTCTAACTGACAGCTGAAGGTGTTAGTCTCCTGGCAGCTTCACAAGTCAGGGAAATCTGAAACATCAAACTCTGTTGAATGGCAGGAATCCAGGAACCTGCCATTGTATTTTTAGGCAGACTAATTTATCCCTTTGAATAATAAATGCAAACATGTTCTGTCAGACAAAGCGAGTTCTCCCAAAGGCATGCTGATATCATCCCAACAATAAATTTGTGTTAATAACTGCAGTCCAGCCCTGTTATAATGAATCCCTAGACCTCTCATTGTAACCAGTGAATTTTTTGTTTATTTTTGCCAACCCCAGCTAAAGCCCAATTAAAATGAATGCAGAAAGATGGACGCCAAATCTGTGTCCTGTTAGCTAACCTCTGTCATGGGAGCAAAGGGATTATTGCAACTGGCGTCACTATAAATATAACTAATACTCATTCTTGGGAAATGGATATCACTGGGTTAACATTTATGGCCCATCCTGAATGGCCCTTGAGAATCTGGTGGTGACCTAATGGGTCATCCCCCACCAAGTCCTGTTTTCTTAACTCTCAAATGGCCAACATTCCAGGCAAGGACAAATAAAACATTTCAAAGACATGCTGAAGCTCTCCTTGAAGTGCTGCAACATTGACCTTAATGACTGGGAGGAGCTTGCTACCAATCGTTCAAAATGCTGACAGCTTATCCAACAAACTGCATCGCACTTGGAGTCCCAATGTCTTAATGATGAGGCAAAGCGGCAGCAGAGAAGGAAAGAAAAGGGGGTAAATCCTGCACTCTGGATCCCTCTACCTCATGGGACATCCTGCCCATGGTCCCAAAGAACTGCAAGCTGAAAATCGGCCTGTCCAGTCACATAAAGGCCCATGGCAGAAACTCATGACCCTGAGTAGACGTCATCTTAAACTTGAGGGATACAGCAACAATGACAACAGTTGGTGAGCCATCTTATTGAAGCACTGCAGTCCATGTGGTCAAGTGCTTTGTTAGGGACTTCCAGGATTCTGACCCAGTGACAATGAAGGAATGGTGATGTATGTCCAACTCGGGATGTGTGATTTGGACAGAAAGTGGATGTGAAAGCGTTGCCATCCTTCCATGTTGAGTTTGGCTCTGATGTTCTCTGCAGATAAATGACCCATTAATACTTAATTTCTCAACTCATATATTGACGAAGGTCACTGAGTGAGCTGCTAGCGGCTGTTGACACCTGTGAAACTCTACCTTAGCTGGTCAGCACCTTCAGGCAAGGAATGGAGGAGATTGAAAGGAGGAAACATCAATTGAAACTTGCCACAGGTGCATTTGGATGACCTAAGCCATTTGCTGGTTACTCATTGAGTATTTCTAATGAGAAGGCATGACTGTAAGTTAAAAGAGAGCAAAGTGTGTGCGTGGTTATAGAGGAGATCAACAGCAGAGTCAGGATAATACAACCAACTAAATCGTCAAGAAAAGATTCACCCCAAAAGGTCTGTAAGCAGTGAAATACTCGAGTGAAGTGTTAGTGTGAAATGTGGGTGCACCATCAAAAGGTGTCACAGCCTAATAGGATGTGGATTTGTACCCTCAGTACCTGCAGCGGTGAGTTTCCAATGTCAGTGATGCTGCTAGCAGTCATCAGGTCTTCCCCAAAAGTTGGAGGGTAAACTGGAGGATAAGTTCACCAGCTGAATTATAAGAGGCATGGACACAGCAGGACCATAGGGAAAGCTGCCTGCTTACATTTTATGACCAGGGATAAGGTGCTGGGTGGGGTGGGGGTCTGCAGGGGTGGGGGGGTTAATGGGAAGTTGGGAGGTTGGGGGGATGTGAGGGCACAAGGGCTCAGGATGTGAAAACTACTGGAAGGGTAGGGACATATTCTAGGAAGCAGAAATGAAAGGTGGCAGGATGTCATTGCGGAGCAGTGTCAGGCAACTTTAAATAGAGCTCGTTGTACGACTGAAATAGAAAATTTACATGGCAACAAACTAATTGGAATTAAAATATCTACCAAATCTACATAAGACTTATATTTAACTTATGTTGAACAAATCCATTCATTCAGTTAAATTCTCAGCATTTCGAGAGGCTAGGTATATACTTAACGCAGACTCATATTTAGGTCATGCACAGAAATATTCCTGACTCACTGAAGCATTAATACATTGAGAAGCTATAAGATGGAATTTAACATTTGGTGCATCCATTGTGTAACTAACTGAATTAGAACCAACAAAAAGAATCACCTCCTTATATAAACCTTGAATTCAAATAACATATATTTATGCAATTAAGTAATATAGTGGCCTAACTGTATAGATTCATTTAGTACATGTTTTTACCAATGTCATACCTGCGATATTTCATGCTCATTCTTTGTGCCATTTCGGTCAGCTCAGTGCTAACAGACAATGCAGGAGTCCAGCAGAGTCTGTTGCTGGTGCTAAGGACACAGCAGCAAGTCTCCTCCTTTCTTGGCACTTCCCCCTAAATACGAAGCTTGTTAAGTGATATGGAGTATTAGATCTGAGGTTGTTACTCAGATCTTAGCAAAAAACTAACCAGGGAACCATGGGCAATAATGGAGTTGAGGTTACTCTTTAATGAGTAATGTCGAGTGATAGGAGTGATAGGGGCAGCAGCGATCATTGTCTGTGCTCACACTGGAGCAGGCACCAAAATGAGTAACATCCTACAATAAATCAAAACTGTACAATTTATAAAGTAGACCAAGGGAGTCATTTCAAACCTATAGCCGGACCTCATATTGCATGAAGACATTTATAGATGAACAAGTGACAATCACGGGAAGGGAAATACCCACCAGCGGGTCCAGCCTGACCCACAAACCGCCATCCCCTGTATATCACAACATCTGGACCCCTCCCTCCCGACCCATCTTGAAAGCCACATGAACTCTTCGGAGAGACAAAAATCCAGCTAAAACCCAGGTCATTTAGAAGGAAAGGCAATAAAGTTCCTTTCTCTCCCTCCAGGTGATCAAAACCAGTCCAGGAAACCATTTGGCCCTGCTTATTGTTTTACAGCAACTTGTATTTTTTATGTTCAAGACTAGGAATTCCTTCAGTGTGTGCCAGTCACCTGGCATTGAGCTTCCATTGGATCCACAAGCCGGCTTTATTCTGTTGTGTAATACAGAGACCAACTGTTGCTAACGTGCGGGATACTCAGCACCCCAACACTTAGATCACACAATAAGATCAGTCGACCTGGCAGATGATTGCTAAACCAGTCTTGTATATATTATTAAAAACAAAAAAACTGCGGATGCTGGAAATCCAAAACAAAAACAGAATTACCTGGAAAAACTCAGCAGGTCTGGCAGCATCGGCGGAGAAGAAAAGAGTTGACGTTTCGAGTCCTCATGACCCTTCGACAGAACTTGAGTTCGAGTCCAAGAAAAAGTTGAAATATATGAATAAATGTATATATTATTTGTGGGCTTACAATGCCATTAGTCCCCTCTCTGGTCGGGTCAATAGGCATTGCTGGCTGAAGCAGAATCGCAAAATTGCCATTGGTTGTGCCACTCACCCCTCCCTCCCTCAAAATACCCATATAAAAATGCTTCAACGTTAGCAAGGCTCATGTAAAACATGAGATTAGACAGGTTTTTACCCTTAGAGGCTGTGGGGATAATAGGACAGAATCCCAGTTACACTTTGTAAATTAACACATTACGTGTAAGGTCCTCAGATGGTTTGACAGTGCAGGTGCTGAGGGGTTGTTTCCCTTGCTGGAGAGAGTCTAGAACTCACAGTCTCAGGATGAGGGGTCGGCCATTTAGGACTGAGGTGAGGAGAAATTTCTTCACTCAAAGGGTTGTGAATCTTTGGAATTCTCTACCCCTGGGGTCCATAAATGTTCAGTCGATGAGTATGTTCAAGTCAGAGATCAAAAGAACTTTGGGCACTAAAGGAATCAGGGATATGAGAATGGGGCGGGAAAGTGGAGTTGAGGTCCAAGATTAGCCTACCTATTTTGAATGGCAGAGCAGATCATTCAAAATGGGGGTTGGGGGGCTGTATGTCCTACCCCTGCTCTTATTAAGTTCTTTTCAAAAAAGGTGGATAAATATTTGATTTGAAATGATATTGAGCACCCTTAGGGGAAGTCCAAAAAGAGATGATTGAATGCTGTTTAGGACATGGCTCCTAAAATGCTTATACCAACAAATGTGGTGCCAAAGATTTATAATGTAGGATGTGAAGTTAAGATGTGAGGTCCTGAACCTTAAGAAACTTGTCAGATCTTATTACACCTTGGGAAATCCCAGGATACTACACAGCTTGTGGATTACTTTTGAAGACAATCACGTTAACACAGCAGCCAATTTATACACAACAAGGTTACATAAACAGCAAAGGTGACAAATGACCGGTTTTAAATTGATTCTAGGAGTTTTAGGTGAGAATGAACAATTCTCTACTCTTCTTCAAATAAAATCAAAGGATCTTATACATCACCCAGAGCAGCAGAAAAGAAAGACCAGACCTTGTTTTAATACCTCATTCATAAGTGACATGTACAACAATGCTGCACTGAAGGGTCAGCCGAGGTTACTGTTTAAATCCAAGATTGGGACTTGAATATAGAATCATTTGAAAAAGGTGGAAGGTGCCACAAAAGTCATTTTTGACCACGTTGGCGCTTGCCAAATTTAGAGGTTATATATCTGTACACTGATCTTGAGTGTGAAATTCAGATACAAGTGGGCAGGGATTACCCCAGGCATGCTTCACCTAGTTATAGCTGATATCAAGTATACCAGGGGAGGCAGTGGCATAGTGGTATTGTCACTGAACTAGTACAGTGAACTAGTACTAGTACACCAGGGGCAGAATTTTCCCCCTGTCGGTTTGTCGGGGGTGGGGGGGGGTGGGGGGCGGAGTTGAAGGGTGGGCATGTGGAGGCATGCCTCCGATCGGCACCCACAATTAGGGGCGCGCTGCCATTTTATGTGGTCGGGACAATTAAGGAAGCGCCATGTGCTCCCTGTGCAGGCGGGGGGAATCCCTCAGTCGAGAGTGTGCTCTGTTGCGCACGCGCACGAAAGAGTGCACTCATCTCCCTGAGGCTAAGTGCTGCCTCAGGGAGATCAGCTGTACATCAAAAAATATTTAGAATAAGAAAAAAATAAGTCCCTGACATGTCCCTTCATGTGACACTGTCACATGAGTTGGGTCATGTCCATAACTTTTAAAAACACTTCAATTAAGTTTTTAAAAACATACATGAAACCTCACCCCGCCAGTGGATGAAGTTTCATGCTTTTTCTAATGCCCGCCAGGGCTCCCGGCCTGCCCGCAAACTTTAAGGTTGGACAGGCAGGTCTATTAATTACTTAAATGACTGTGTCAATGGCCTCAATTGGCCATTGACAGGTCAGCGGGCGCACAGCTGATTTTGCTGAGCCCCCGCCTACCTGAAAATTTAAATGGGGCGGGGTGATGTCGGGAGTTCCGCCCGATGTCACTGTGTGTCATTTTACGCATCAGCGAGCAGGCCCCACCCCCTGCTCGCCAACGGGAAAATCCTGCCTCAGGTACCTGGGTTTAAATCCCACCATTGCAGATGGTGAAATTTGAAATCAATAAAAATCTGGAATTAAGAGTCCAAAGGTAGCCATGAAACCATTGTCAATGGTTCTGAAAAAAAACCCATCTGGTTCACTAATGTCCTTTAGGGAAGGAAATCTGCTGTCCTTACCTGGTCTGGCCTACACTTGGCTCCAGAGGTGGTTGACTTTTAAATGCCTAACCAGCCACTCAGTTCTCAAGGGCAATTTTTTCTTTACTCATTCATGGGATGTGAGCATTGCTGACTAGGCCAGCATTTATTGCCCATCCCTTGTTCAGGATGGCAGATTTCCAGAACATTACCCTGTGTTTCTGGATTACCAGCTCAGTGACAATACCATTACACCACCACCTCCCCCATTAGGAATGGACAATAAACACCGGCCCAGCCAGCGACACCCACATCCAATGAGCAAATTAAGAAAGTCCTGAAGCGATTGCTGGAGGACGCTCACGAGGCCTGAAGAACTTTCGGTCTATATTTTTGTGGGCCCAGGGGAATTGGAAGTGCATCTTTTGAGCCCACGACAAAACTTAGGACCATCACCACCAGCAAATGTGAGTGATTGTTCTGACAACTTGGTGACTGTTTTGGGCGCAAGTGAAATTTCTTCCCACTATTGTGTGGGTCACAGTGCAGCAGGTTGAAAGGGGTTGCAGCACTGCCTCTGATAGAAGTAAGGATAACAGGTGTGACATTGAAAGTGGGGAAGAATTGTGTTGATATGGCACCTTTCACAACCTCAGGACACACTGAAGCACTTCACAACACGATATTCCCTTCTTTATCCAAGTGTAGTGTTGGAATGTAAGAAAAACATCAACCAAGTGCACAGCCAGCTATGAGCTGCAATCAGTCTTGTTTTAGTGACCTAGGCCAGACTTTTCCAGCCCCTCATGCTGGCAGGATCTTCCGATCCCGCCTGTGTGAATGGAGATTTCAATGGCCCACTGGCCCCGCTGCTGGGGAATCCGCCAGGGGTGGGGGGGGGTACTGAAAATTCCGGCCCTTGGTTGAGGGATAAATATTGACCACAGCACTGGCGAGAACAGCCCTGCTCTTCTCCAAAATAGTGCCATGCGTTCATTTGCATCCACTGGGATGGGAGGGTGTAGATTGTGCCTCGGTTTAATGCCCCATCAGAAAGATGGCCCCTCCAACAGTACAAGGCTCCTTCAGTATTGCCCTGGAAATGTCAGCCTGGAGTGGGACTTGAACCCAGAGGGCAGGATTTTTCAGTCGGCATGCGGGGGGAGTTGGGCCTGATACGCCAACGCCCAAAATGCTGTGTGATGGCATCAGGCATGCGCTGGAGTTGGCTGCGTGCCCGGTGATCGGTAAACGGCCTATTAAGGAAGTGATTAAGGGAATTGTTAACGCTGCCCATCCAATCTTATGGTTGGTGGGCAGGCGAAAAGGCCAAGCGGCCTTTGTGTTTTTTAGGAAACCTCATCCACGAGCTAAATAAAAACATTTTCCAAAATATAAAAACATGTCCCATCTCATGTGACACAGTCACATGAGAGGACATGTTTAATTAAATTTGTAAGTCATTTAGTTAATCATTTCAGTAGCGATTCAATTTCCCTGCGTCTCTGGGAGATTGAAGCACTCTTTTGTGCGCGTGCGCGAAAGAGCGCTGGCCCCGACTCTCCCTCCTACACCCGCCCGCACAGGTAGTGCAAAGGGCTACTGCTCACATCCATCACTGGGCAGGCCTTAATTGGCCTGCCTGCGTAAAATGGTGGCACGGAACCGATCGCTGCCCTCTCCCACCGAGCCTGCCCGCCAAGAGTGCCACCCACAGTTGTGCCACTTACAACTGACAAAGAAAGAATTTGTATTTATATAGCGCCTTTCACAACTGCAGCAGGTAGGCCCCAAAGTACTTTACAGCCAATGAAGTGCTTTTGAATTTTAAAAAATTTTTTATTTTTATTTTTTCAAGTGCAGCCGTTGTTATGATGTAGCCAGGAAAGATGGGAGCCAATTTGTGCACAGGAAACTCCCACAAACTGCAACGTGATAATGACTTAATAACCTGTTTTAGTGGGGTTGATTGAAGAATAACTATCAGCCAGGAGAAGGCCCCTTCTCTTCTCAAAAAAAGGTCACGGTATTTTTTACCTCCACCTGAGAGGGTAGACGGAGCCTTGGTTTAATAACTCATTTGAAAGGCAGCACATCTGAGAGTGCAGCATTCGACAGCATTACCCTGGGTCTGACAGTATTACCAACAAATATTATTTGCAGCTCTCCTGTGGCATTGCACATGAGGAGTCAAAAAACACTGCAGCTTCCAGGTGAAGTAAGGTTATAAGGTGGACGACAATTGGACTATGTGTTGCTGGTTTAAAATTGCTGATAAGATATAGGTGTAATGCAGCTGACAGTCATGATAACCCCCATCCCCTATAATCTAGGACAGAGTACCTTAGGGGCCAGATATAAATCCCACATTCTCATGAATATGCATAGATCTCAAGTTATTAACAGGTCTTGATGTTACGAGTTAAGAATCATCTGCCAATGGGGCAGCAGTGCCGAGAACAGCCTTTCCCAAAAGTTGCAGTACCACCAGAACAAGTCAGAACATGTGAAATACACAAACAGCGTTTGACCTTGATATTGGACAGCGAGATTCAGGAACAGATGATTGCCGAGAACCTAGTACCAAAGCACAAGAAGTGACATCACTAAACGTGTTTTGTAGGTAATAAATAGCAAAGAATAAATCTTTTTTGTTCCTGTAATTCAACAAATTGCTGATTCAAAAATGGAGTTAACATCTGCAACCCTCAAAATGCACCCTTATGCAAGGCATTAAGAAATATTCTTCTTGGCTCTGTTGATAAATGTGCTGTTTGGTGCACTTAGTGATTACATTAACCAATGATCCTGTGTTATTGACACGATGTATTCCCAGAAACAGAGTCTGTCCCGAAAAATCTCAAATACCAATTATGGTGCAATAAATCCCACATTCACATTGATTGGCCTGATTTGTAATCCTTTCCTCCATCCGATCTCAACCATTTTTTTTTTGGTTCCAGTTTCTTTTTTCCAAACGTTACTGACTGGCTGTACCACAGGTGCCCCGACACCACTAGATGAGACTTGATGGGCTCTGCTCTTCTTCATTATTGGGACACCCTTTGTTAACTATTCCATATCTGAGGAACGTTCTGATCAAAATGGTTGAGGTAAATTAACACGATGGGCAAAGATTTTAGCTCAGCGGCTGGGCGGGTGCGCACCCGGCCCGCTCGAGCATGAAATGATGCGCGTCGATGTTGTCTGAGCGTCCTGATGTCAACGGCAGTCGCGCAACAGCTTGGTCGGCGGGCATGCGCTGGAGTTGGCAGCGTGCCAACCGACAATTAAAAGGCCCGTTAAGGCCGTTAAAGAATCAGTGAAGTTAAATTTTTGACTGCCCAGCCAACCTAACGAGAGTCACATGAGGGGGCCATGTTTTATTACATTTTTTAAATCTTTAATTTTGAAAAAAAAACGCTTTATCTCCCTGAGGCAGCTCTGTGCCTCAGGGAGATTTTCAAGCGCTCGCGTGCGCGCATGCACCAAGTTTGTGCTTGCCCCGCTTGCCTTCCTCCCCCTGCCCATTCGGGCAGCGCTGCCGCTCGCATTTCATGCTGGGCAGTCCTTATTTGGCCTGCCAGTGTGAAATCGCCTTCCGGCCTTTATCACGGGCAGTGGCCAGCTTCCCAACCACCCCCGCCCGCACCTGCCAAGCCCGCCCGCCAAGGGCACAATTCTGCCCAATGTGTTTTATTAGTAATTCATATTCAGAATTTGCAGTTTTATCTATTCAGCTTCAGTTGTTACGCTCTAACGTTCTTACGTTTTGTCTCAGTTATTTGTCAGGTGGCATATATAATTGCTGAGACACATCCAGGAACCCCAACACAGATGCCAAGACAACAATATGCCAAACAAACAAAAATTTAATATAAGATGTAGAAGAGTCACACGGACTCGAAACATTAACTCTGTTTCTCTCTCTACAGATGCTGCCAGACCTGCTGAGTTTTTCCAGTATTTTCCAACTTTATTTCAAATCTCCAGCATCCGCAGCATTTTGCTTTTAAACAAACATTTTAAATGTTGCAACCATAAACCACTATAGTCATGATAAATGTGTCAAAAAGAAACAAACAAAGGCTGTTTTGAGGTCTATCTTCTGACCAAGAAAGTCACTATCCTTTCAAGGTCCCAAAACACTAAAAATTCCGTGAAGTATGTTCTTTTGTTTCCCCTCCATTAATAAAACACACATTAAAAATATTCTTTTTTTTTCCTTTTTTTTCTTCCTCCTCTCCTGTCATTCCAGCTGTTGGTGAGGCATTGGCGCAGGGAGCTCTCTGGGTATCTTGCTGAAGTGATCATTTTTCACACATGGGTCTAAGGCGTGGGTTCAGCAAGCTTCTTGATCTTGGGGAGGGGGTGGTGGGGGGGAATGCCAAACTGAGTCTGATTTTGTCCATGTTCAAAAAATGTGCACCACAAACAAACATATTAATTTTCTAGCAGGATTACCGCGCAGTGATCAGAAGTGGAAACCCTGCTTAATCTTTTTCACCTTCCTTGAATTGCAACACCTGAGCTGTTGCTTAAGCGAAGGAGCTTGACCATTTAGAGGCTCTGAAAGAAAGCATTATCCTGGCCCCTCCTAGGTATCATTACACGCTTACGTAAAACGTAACAATTACAAACGGATCCTTAACATTATTGTCTGACTCTTTAGAAACAAGAAAAATCAGTGATGGATGGTCTCTAAATTAAAAATAAAAGCAATTTATAATATACCTGCATACATAATGCTGACAGCCGCCAATGACAGGGCCTCAGGTATTATTTTTATTTGAACATTAATGATCACATTCCCTAAAAATGTAGCTATTGAGAATTCTGCAATTTTGCATCAAAAAGCCTCTTAATTGCATGTTTAATTGTGATAGTTTTCCATATTAAGAAGGTTTCAAACAATGCAATGTAGACACTAGGCATCGGCACATTAACCCACAGTGGTGAGGCGCACGAGCTAGTTATCCCTTGTGGATACAGCAAAGCATGACCTAATGGGAAGAAAAAGAAAAAAAGGACTTGCATTTATATAATGCCTTTCACAACCATTGGAGGTCACAAATGTTTCACAACTAATGAAGTACTTTTGAAGTGTAGTCACTGTTGTGATGTAGGAAACGCAGAAACCACTTTGCACACAGCAAGCTCCCACAAACAGCAATGTGATAACGACCAGATAATCTCTTTTTGTGATGTTGATTGAGGGATAAATATTGGCCCCAGGATAGTGAAGATTAATCCACTGCTCTTCTTGCAAAAAGTGCTATAGGATCTTTTACTCCCACCTTACAGGGCAGACGGAGCCTTGGTTTAATGTCTCAACTGAAAGCTGGGAAAAAATAAACTTGAGAAATGGGAGGTTACATCTCCTCACTAGAATGGCTGTAGTGGTGCAGTGAGCTGCAGCACCAGCACATGGTAAGCATTGATTAGTTGGATGGCAGTTTGATTTGTGTCTGATCCCATTCCACTAGCTTCTTTAGGTGAGCTGCTCTACAAATTGAGGCAAAGGAGCAGAGGCCAGGTGCTGCTCCACCAGGGGCAGGTATCAGTCCTGGGCCAATGTTGTATACATCTTTGTGCTTGGCTGAAGAGTGGCACCAATTGCGGCCTGGGAGTGGGTCTCACATCTTACCCCTCACCCACCAGAAGCAAGACATGTACAAGCAGAGAGACAGGACAGACAGAAAAGTTTCACAACCTTTCATAGAGAAATCTTAATTAAAAGCAAGAAGATATTTTTAAAAGAATCAACTATATATGGTCAAAGTTATGAAAGGAGAGAGGAATTAGAAAGACTTGCATTTATATAGCACCTTTCATGACCAAAGGACAGTCTAAAGTACTTTACAGTCATTAAAGGATGCTTTTGAAGTGTAGTCAATGTTGTAAAGTTGGAACTGTGGCAGCCAATTTGTGCAAAGCAAGGTCCCACAAACAGCTATGCAATAATGAGCAGATAATCTGTTTTTAGTGATGTTGGTTGAGGGATAAGTATTTGTCAGGACACTGGGAGGAACTTCCCAGTGAAATAGTGTCATGGAATCTTTCATGTCCACCTGAGAGGGCAGACAGAACCTGAGTTAAACAGCTCATCTGAAAAGTGGCACCTCTGACTGTGCCGCACTCCTTCAGTACTGGGAATGCAATGGGAGTGCCAGTCTAGATCATGTGCCCAAGTCCCTGGAGTGGGACTTGAACCCATAACCAACTGTCTCAGCAATGAGAGTGCTGTATCTTGAATCACACTTTGTGGGGATTACCATTTTAATCAACATTTAGTCTGATGGAGTAACAAACTCCTCTGACTCTGTGCTACTATGCAATGTGAGCTTGTCCAGATACGTTAATGCCTTGCATTTGATCAGTCCATAGTACGTTTCTAACATAGTACATTGCCTGCTGTCATTAATCTCCTCCCAGGCCTTGACCAGCTCCTTGCCAGTCATCCCAAAAGAGCTGAAGATGAATTTGTAGCAGCAGCGATTGAACCAAATATGCTTCTCCCCAGAGAACCTGGAGCTGTGGATGGGCACAACACCAGCTTTCTGGGCGCAGATTCCAACGTAAATGTCTTCAGGCATTGAGGTCTCCATCGCCATGGAAACGACAAAAACTTTGCGGGCAACATCCTGTGAGATGACATAGGCAGTAGTGCTGCAGAAATCGGGGTAATATTTCCTTGAATACAGACTGACAGGCACATAATATTTACTCAGGGGGTCTCGAATGGGCATAACCTGGTGATAGACCCTCCCAATGTAAAGATCTTCGGCATGCTTCTTCAAACTAAGCAGGTATTCAACCAAGCTTCTATAATTGACAAAGGCCTCTTCATCAGATTTCAGAATGAACAAAGCTTTGGAGCAAAATGTCACAGCCCAGCGCATGATCATGATAGTTTTAAGGACGACATTGTTGGTCGAGTCCGAGAAGGTGCCTTGAATGATATCCCTGTGGTTTTCATACTCTTTGTTGATCTCCTCTTGGGTTGCCTGTGTCTGAGGGATCCCAATTGCAAATAGTGTCAACAAACCATAACCTTGCACTTGGCTCATGTTGGCCCAAGTCTTCCTGATTATTTCCCGCTGTGTTAGGTTTTCTGCATTGCTGGAAACGACAGCCAGGAGAAAGAGGTCAGCATTGCCACAAGCCCCTGCGCTGCTGATGTGAAAAAAATTGGAGGCGTTTCTCTTGACCAGGCCCATGTCCAGTTTCCTGGCTCTCTCGCGGACATCCAGCGTTTGGGCATCTGCGTAGGTGGTCGGAGAGGACTGGAGCAGGTACTCCTCCACAATGTCAGCCCCAAAGAGCAAGGCGTGGAAAAGAATCACATTGAAGAGGAGAAAGCACCATTGATGTGTGCGAAGCCTACAGAATATCAGCTGGACAAACAAAAAAAAACAAAAGATTTTTAGGACAAGAGACAGAATTTTAGGTGGAGCAAACCCACCCCATTGTTTACATAAATGCTGCCCAACTCTCACTACTTTGCTCAATCTCATCCCTCTCCAGCAAAATATCTAGTGCCTGTTTATTCTGCTAACCTCAGTGCCCATCTCTGTTAGCTTTATGCATGGAAAAAGAAAATAATTGCAGCTAACTTCCCTTTTTTGTTTACTCCTTCCTTTTGAAGTCTGAAATATACCAAATCCCGTTTATATGCATTCAAAATCCGGCTGCATGTGCAGGACTTTTGGCCTAAAAGACTCTAATTTTTCATATACTGCATGTAAAAGTCAACCCCAGTATTTCAGGAATCAAAGCCTAAAAGTTTCCAAAGCAAAATATAATCCTGGAGATGTTAATGATTCAATTTCATAGTAAATATATTAATACTAATGAAAATAACTGCTGGTAAGTGCATGCTTAAAAGATGGATACGTTTAAGTTTTGTTTAAATTTATTCAGATTATTAAAGTGATCAGATTATGAATGATAATTGATATGAATTCTTTAGTGTTGGTGGTTTTTACTTTATCCCATTTGCAACGGTCTGTTTTGGATTTCCCTTGGACCCAAATCAAGCAAGCTTGTCAATCTCTCAAGAACATTACTCATGTGGAAGTTGACCCATGAATTTTGGCCAAGAAAAATGGGTCGCAAAATTTCAACTTTTTCATGAGTGTACATACGATAATTTGTCTGAGCCAACTCAGTCAATTCCACACATCATTTTGGAAGCCTCAATGAGATCACCTCCAAAACTCTCCTAATATACTTAGAATTTCTCTCACCCAGGTTCACCTATGTTCTTTAGACATTCACCTTCTCAGGAGTGCAGTTATCCCTTCAAAGAAAATATGGTTTTCAAGTTTCAATTCTATTTCAATGCCACCAACTAGTGGAGATTTAGCATACATTTTTTATTGTAGCTTCCCTTCTATCAAGAGGGATTCTGTCCCATTGCCTACAACCCCTTTCCCCTGTTTTCTCTGAGGCATCCACCTTGGGCAGCCCTCCTTTCTTTCAGTGTCCTCAATTATTAATTTAAGAGAAACTGTAGCACTGAAGGAGCCCTGTCTCCCCGGAGAAAACTATTTGGCAAACATTTGCTCCTTTGCCTCAAAATGTATTACAGCATCACCCGTAAGAGACATCATTGCGACATATCACACTTCTCTCTTTCCAGAAAATGAATGATAAAACACCTTTTTTCAATGCAGACCACACTCCTTTAATAAAACTGTTCATTGTGTTAATATTATCAGATGTGGCACCGTTTCACGAGATGATATTCAACCTGTTAATGAAGACACGCATTACGAAGTAGAAAGTTGCACTGCGTACAGGGTCAAGACTTCTCCCACCTAAATTTACAGTTTCTTTTTCAAAGAAAGGGACCAGCTTCATGAAAAAATGTTTTCAAAACCCTCATATATTTTGGGTTCAAAACAAAGGATAAAACAAAGAGGCATTCATTATTTTACATCACCACATCATGACCCTTTCAGCCATTTTCATGAATATACTTTTGTGTTGCAATGAACAATATTAGCATGAAGTGCTGGGCCACAACAATAGAGCTAGTACAGACTCAATGGACCTCTATCTGATGATGTAAGTCTCTCGTTCTCACTTCTCTAATAGACAAATTAAAACTGTATTATGCAAAAATATACAGTTATCAAGTGAGTAACACTTTTGTTTGAGCTTATTTTTAAATATTGCAAAACTGATAAGATAACTTAATACTCTCTGTTACTGACCCATTTTTACCTGTCCCAATGGCACTGTATGACTTTTTTTTTTCAAAGTTGCTTAATACTTCAAAACTTGCTGGTAAAATATCGCAATGCCCTTACCTGCATTGTCAGCTCAAGCAAGTTCTGGGTGAATAAATCCTCAACAATGTACAGATTACCTGGTCTTGCTGGTCTCAGTCTGTTGAATGGATGTTTTGTGCCAAAATCTACCGTGTAATTTCAAAATGGAGGAAGGTACTGTTTGGTTAACTTAATTCCCCTGTTAGAGTGATACACTCACAAAATGTAATCCTATAGCTTCCCACAGATCAAGTACCTGGGAAAGAGAACAAGAAGCAGGTAAAACACAGGCAACATTTCACTCATTTTAGATTTTGTCATTTTGCAAACTTTTCATTTTATCATTTTGCTATCTTGCCTAAATTTGCATAGCATTAAATGAATTACAATGTACATTAATTCTCTTCCCTATGCAGGTTGTGTTTTTGAAAGTAAACTCACATTAGGTGAATTATTTAATACCAAAGAGGCAATGGATAACCTTGAATATCAAATATCAGAGCAACATAGGCAAGTTAATTAGATGGAAATCAATAGTGCCTCAGGACTCCCTAAGTGAGATGAATATTATGTAGAACAAATGGATTTCAATGGAATGGTCATGCTTATTGAATTATACAATATACAATATATGGAGGTGATGATGATATTTATCAGTGACTATTAAATAGAACTCATAATTTCAATGTTTGTAAAGCCAAATGGTTTCATTGCAGTATCTGAGGCAAATAGGAAACCTCTGTCCTTATTTGAAATGGTTTATTTTGAAATAGAAAAGGTTACCTTAATTGGGCTCCTCTTTCATTATAATATAAAATGAATGTTAGCAAGATTTAAGACAAAGCTGATTGATTGAAAATAGGTTCAGGTTTTTTCCTAGAGCCTTATTGAATTGTATAGTATCAGGTCCCCAGCTAATTGCTCATTAGGATATCATACCTATGTATTGTGGCTTTTGTTCCCAATGATAGATTGCACCATCACCAAAGGCATCTTACCCACATAATACAGTGTTATCCTCCTGTTTAAATTAGTCCTGATGTGAGTGCATTAAAAGTTGAGAGTGAACTGAAACTCACATAATCATGTGCAACATCTCATGCCAAAGGTCTATGAAAGAGAAAACCTAACAGTTCTATAGAAAAACACAAATTCATTATCTCACTATGCTATTTCTCTTCTGTATACTATTCATTAATAGATAAATATGAATAGGTGGCTTAGCCTATATGGTTTGGTTTTATGATACAGTATTTTTTGCCTTCTGAGCCCATGGAAGAATGTTGTGGGCACCTCATGAATTCTCTAATAAGTGATTCATTGTGACTATTGTCGAATCTGAGCTATGCTTATTCATCCATGACAGAAAACAAAGATGCAGCTTTTAGTTCACAGAAGGCTCAGTCTGCCCGTGGAAACTATATTTAGTTGTGAATGAGGGGATGAGTGTCAAGAAGAAACTTCAAATGTGGTAGACCTGCTCTCCATTGCTGCCCATGAATGACAAATTCTACTGTTTTTTACGTGTTGGGAACAGTGTTTATTGATTATAATCAAGTGATTATAGTGGAATTAAATTGCTTAAGCTTGTGAATAGTTCCTTGTTATCCCAAATCTGTAACGTTGACTTTCTGACAACATATCTATCAAATACCCTGCTAACAATTGCTGCTTGTGGAAGAACAGTCATTTGGACAAGGTACTGGAAAGAGTCCCATGGGGCGGAGTTAGTGTTGAGAGAGAGGGAAAATAGCAATAAAAAGTCCTTGAACTTTCTTTCACAACTATTCAAGGAGAAGAAGACATTAAAGCAGAAGTGGGGAACGTTTTTGAGGAACCTTTTTTTTGTCCACTTGCAAGCACATTGGAAAAGGAAGCAATAAAACTTATGAAAGCGTATTGCATCACTTGGCTTGCATGTGACACTGTTCTGCTGAAAATAATATGCAACTGTTGTCTCTAATTTACAAGCAGATTTGTCACTTTTTCACAAAGATAATGCTTGTTGAAACATATCTGCACTTATTTTTAATGCTGTTTTCTATAGTTTTATGAAGGTTTTGATATCTGCCCTGCCTTTGCATTGTATCATGTAATTACCAGGATGGGAGAAGGTGATTTAAGCGGACCATAATTGGTATGTGATACACTGAGGATTTCTTTTCATATTTCAAATGTGCTATAAAAATATGTTGCTGTTGAACTAATCTCAAATTGTTAACATTGGAATAATGTTAGTAGCCAGGATTATAAACAATTAGCATTGATTGGATTCACTTCTTAATAGTGAAATTGGCAAAATTGACAAAACTTTTAAAAAAAATGAGTGAATCCATTTTGCTTCACTTTGGAATGGCGGGGATGTTTAGAATGATTGGCAGTTCGAGCATCGTATCAAAATGCAGTATTGGGAGCCGCGGGGTTGATTAGAACCAATGAGCATGAGGTAAGGAGGTGGGACCTAGTTAGACTGATTGGCAGTTGGAACGTCGTATCAAAACACAGCATGCGGCTTGATTAGAGTCAATTAAAATGAGGTAAGGAGGCGGGACCTAGGCCGGGTAATGGACAGTGGAGTATCGTATCAAAACACGAAATACGGGTTGAATAGAGCCAATGAGAAGAAGGGAAGTAGGCGGGACCTAGCTAGAGTGACTGGCAGCTGGTGCGACGTATCGGAACGCGGTATGTGGATGGATTAGAGCCAATGAGGATGAGGTAAGGAGGCGGGGACTGATTATGGTGACTGGCAGTTGGAACGTCGTATCAAAACGCGGCGTGAGGATTGATTGGAACCAATGGGGATTGTTGGTGGGCGGGGTTTAGAGGTGGGCGCGTCAGCCGAGAATGGTTTCTCTCTGCGGCTTGGTACGGGAGAGAGTGGAGAGTGACTGCAATGGGACTGGTTCATAATGAAAAAACATTGGCCCAACTAGTGAGGGAAAGTTCCGGATTGGTTTCCCCATGAAAATTTTGTATGCCCTTTAATATAAATGTGTTGTTGTTTTGTTTCTGAGGTGATGGTGGAGGTTGGGGAGCGGGATGTCCCCGGGCCGCTGCCTCGGGGCCGGATGCTGATGCTGACCCACTGAGGAGTTTGGGACTGTGTCCGGCCTCAGGCCATCTTCTGGTAAGTTCCATTGTCTTTAAAACGGATCGTTTAACGGCTGCTTTGTGTCTTTATTGAAATTGTTTGGGGTGCGGAAAGGGATTTGCGAAAGGGCATGGAATAAATACTTGGGGGGGGGGGGAGTGGAAATTGGGGAGAGAACATGGAAGTGATACTGACTAGATAGCTCCACGAAAGGGCAAGAACAGGCACGATGGGCTGAATGGGCTCTTGTGCCGTCTCATTTATTTGGAGATGGTGTAATAAATAACTTGTGGAGTTTTTTTTGTCAGTCTGGATGTGGGTTGACAAATGACAATTTTCTCTTTCTCAGTTTTATTCGTATCGCCACATTGCTACAAGGTCATCGACCAGACACGTTAGCTCTCTTTCTCAATCCTCAGATTTGCTGCCTGACCTGCTGAGTGTTTGCAGCATTTTCTCTCTTTATCCCACCACTCAGACAAGGACACTCTCCTGACAACCTGCTCAATGTCAGTGTGCCTCTGTGTCAAACTTACTCCCTTAGTGATGCCAGCCACACTTGGGTAGGTGTATAGCCACAGAAAAAGATCTTTGCCTTAGAAAAGCAATAATAACATTTGGGTTAATGCTGCTGTGTCTAAATTTTTTGGTGCTTTCATGTTCTGAACATAAATGTGCCATGTAACTCTTACAGAAGCCTATACTAAAATTGACAATCCCTTTTACAGTCTTTTTTAATAACCTTTCTGAAACTTTGTTTATGGATTTTTTTTTGTTTGGTCCAGAACATGGAATCAGGGTCATTGTTGAGGGAATAAAAGCTAATTTTTTTTTAAAGGTGTTATGGTCCAGATTATAAGTATAAACCAGGATTTCAGTGATTTAATTTTTACCGGCAACCCTCTTCTGAAATTCTCTGAAGAAGTGTCACACAGACTCAAAACGTTAACTCTGTTTCTCTCTCCCCTGATGCTGCCAATCCTGCTGAGTTCTTCCAGCACTTTGTATTCACTTCAGCTTTCCAGCATCCTCAGTATTTTGCTTTTACTGTTTTGAAATTGTTGCTTTGTACTTTGTCCAAATAATCATCATCCATGTATGAACCTGAATGATGAGGAACAGCAGGGCAAGTTGAGCAAGGGAGTATGTGACAAAAACGTCATATACACAGCACCATTAATGCAATGAAACATCTGAGGTGCTTCACAGCAGCATTATAAAACCAAGTATGACTCAGAGCCACATTAGCAGATACTAGGACAGGTGACCAAAGTTTGAGTCAAACAGATTTTAAGGAGCACCTGAAAGGAGGAGAGTTAGGCCGAGAGGTTTAGGGAGGGAATTCCAAGTATGGGACCTTGACAGTTGAAGGCAAGGCCGGCAGTGGTGGAGTGATGAAAATCAGGGATGTTCAAGAGGTCAGATTTGGAGGAGTGTAAAGATCTTGGAGGGTTATAGGGCTGGAGGGAGCTGAGAGATGGGGAAGGGTGAGACCATACAGGGATTTGAAAACAAGAATGGGAACTTTAAAAGAGAAAGGAATGTTGACATTTATTCAACTGCCATACCTTACCACAGTGGGGATGGTAACATAGTGGTAATCCAGAGGCCCAGACTAATGCTCAGGGGAATGGGTTCAAATTCCACCATGGCAGCTAGCAGAATTTGAATTCAATTAATAAAATCTGGAATATAAAGTTAGGTTCAGTAATGGTGACCATGAACCTATCATTGATGTTGTACAAACCCATCTAGTTCACTAATGTCCTTTGGGGAAGAAAATCTGTTGTCCTTACCTAGTCTGGCCTACATGTGACTCCAGACCCACAGCAATGTGGTTGACTCTTACCTGCCCTCTGAAATGGTTTAACAAGTCACTCAGTTCAGGGGCATTTAGGGGTGGGCAATGAATGCTGGCCTCACCAGTGATGCCCACGTCCCTTGAAAGAATAAAATAAAAAACACTGGACCTGAAGTGTTTTACAGCTAATAAAATAACTTCTGAAGTGTATTCACTGTTGCAATAAATTAAGGTATTGTTACTAGATCCTTGGCAGAGATCAATGAACCAACACAAAATAGGCATTGAGCCCATTTGTGGTCTGTTTAACTGCTGCTTTAACCAACTTACCCATCAGAAGGATGGAGTATTACATCTCTCCAACATATTTCTGTGGTTTGTCTCCTCTGCAGATAGCTGCACAAATTCACGTCCTCTGACTAGTGCTTTCCCACATTCCTTTACTATCTTCTCAACAGTATTATTTGGAGTGCAAATAGTAGGTATGAAGCTGTTCTATCACTGTTTCAGTACCTGTTTAATCTTGTCTTGTCCGTGTTTCAAATATTCTGTTTTCTGTTACATAAAATGTTACATTTTCAATAAAATTAGAAGCTGTTGAGCTTTTGTGTCTTGGTGGCTAAGAGGTCTGCTGTTGCCTTTACTTGGCCAGACAATCGGATCCAAACAAGTTCATTATCAGCATTCCTCAAAGGGGAATGCAGTACTAGAATGGGAGCAGAATCGAAAAATAGAAACACTGATATTAAAAGTGTAGCGGGGATAACCTGAATAAAGTCTACCTGGGCTCTGCTGTTCATTGACTAGTGAGGGGAATTGTATGAGCAACAGATTAGGCTCTGGTGTTCACCATGTTTAAATAGCTTGTCAATACTGCCTGGGCTTGCATGTAGAGAACAGTCACAGAGGGTTGTCAGCAAATGAATGTCAACACCTGCAGGGCAAGTGAAACATGACTTTTCTTTTTGGAAAGGCACTGTGTCCATGATATCTGTGTTGTAACAATAAACTCAGGAAAAAAAGCAAGCTGGTATTTTGTAGAGCTTGGTCAATAATCATAGGAGGCTAGATATTGGAAAACATTTTGCTAACTCTGCAGCACTCTAGCTGAACACATTTGTTTGTCTTTGATCCTTTAAAATTACAAACAGGCAGTTTTAAGAGATTTTAGAGACTGTTTTTCAAATATTAAGTTAATCTTTTCCCTGAATGCTCAGTCGTGGATTTGTATCTATATCTGGACGTACTAGAGCATTTGATGTACTTAGGTCTGTTTTCTGGTAAAATTTTATACTTGACAACACGAGCACAGAATTCTCCCTAATGGGATGAGCAGTGCATACATGAGTAGCATAACTTGTGTTGATGTTTATTTAGGTGCATAACCCCACAAGCGATTCAGAGCATGTGGAATCAGGGGACAAATAGCAGAATGTTTTGCTGGAAAAGCTCTGCAGGTTTGTCAGCATCAGTGGAGAGCGAAACAGAGTTAATGTTTCTAGTCCAATATGACTCTTCTTTGGAACTAAAGAGAAACATAGAAAAATAGGAGCAGGTCATTCAGCCCTTCGAGCCTGCTCTGCCATTCAATATGATCATGACTGATCCTCTATCTCAACGGCACACTCCCACTCACTCCTCATACCCCTTGACGGCCTTTAGAGTATAGAAATCTATCAATTTCCTCCTCAAATACATTCAATTGACTTGGCCTCCACAGCCCTCTGTGGTAGAGAATTCCACAGGTTCACCACCCTCTGAGTGAAGAATTTTCTCCTCATCTCAGCCCTAAATGGCCTGCCCCTTATCCTGAGATTGTGACTCCTTGTTCTAAACCCCCCCAGCCAGAGGAAACATCATCCCAACATCCAGTCTGTCAAGCCCTGTTTCAGTGAGATCCCCTCTCATTCTACTAAACTCCAGTGAATACAGACCTTGTTGGCTCAATTTCTCCTTATGCAACAATCCTGCCATCCCAGGGATCAGTCTGGTGACCCTTCGCTGCACTCCCTCTATGGCAATATATCCTTTCTTAGGTAAGGAGACCAAAACTGCACCAAACTCCATGTGTGGTCTCACCAAGGCCCTGTACAGCTGCAGTAAGACCGTCCTTGCTGCTGTACTCAAGTCCTCTTGCAATGAAGGCCAGTTTACCATTTGCCTTCTTAACTGCTTGCTGCACCTGCATGCTTGCTTTCAGTGGTTGGTGTACAAGGACACCCAGGCCCCTTTGTACATCTACATTTCCCAATCTATCACCATTTAAATAATACTCTGCCATTCTGTTTTTCCTACCAAAGTGGATAACTTCACACTTATCCACTGAGGGGTAGGAATGTGATGGGTTTTAAAAGAAGGGAGGAGCAGGTAGAGCAAAAGAGGCTAGGGATAGGTTAGAGGGTGGGGCAGATTAAATGACAAAGAAGTCATGGGACACAAGGCAAAGGGAGTGGTAATGATAGTATTAAAGACATAAAGCATTGATTGAGAGTAGATGTTAATAGCAGATTCTGTTATTAATCTATCCCTGACCTCTCTTGTTCTACCTGCCCCTCCACTTTTTCAACAACATAGAACTCATCAGATTTCTACCTTTCTTCAGTTCCAAAGAAGAATTATTGAATTTGAAAGGTTAACTCTGTTTCTCTCTGCACAGATGCTGCCAGACTTGCTGAGTTTTTGCAGTATTTTGTTTTTATTTCAGATCTTCAGCATCCACATTATTTTTGCTTTTATTTTAGAGTGGAGAGCAAGTTGGCATCAGAACAGAAAGCAGAGAGTAGGCGTTAAGTATAGCTACTCAGACTGTCAAAAGGTGAGAAGTGGTGTTTTATAAGGGTGGTTACTGTGATAACTGTTGTTCACAATTTACAGAAATAATTTGTACTTGAAAATCAGAAGTACAGCTTCAAAGTTTGCAGACATATTTAATATTGAGGAACATTGTAGAACAGAAGTGCAATTGGCAAATGATTTTCAATATAGTGAGGTATCATATTTTAATGGGGAGATTAGGGAAACCACATACTGCTTCAATAAAAAGCCTAAATGGAGTAGGGGAGAAGAGGGATCTAGGACAAAACTGCAAAAGTAGCGTAATGGGCCCTTTTTTTAAGAAACCAAGCACTTGGGTCCGTTCTAGAGGGATGAGATTAAAAAGCAGAGAAGTTAGGTTAAGTTTGTATCACGTCTTGGTTAGATTAAGTACTGTACATGGTTCTAGTCACCATTATTATAAATAGCATATAGAGACACTGAAGAAAGTGCAAAAAAGATTCTGAAGGATGATATCAGAATAGGCTATCTCTTTTTCCAGAGAAGGCAAGGCTGAGGGGTGACTTGATGGAGGTCTTTTAAGATTGAGAGTTTGTTAGGATAGTCTAAAGGAGATATTTCCATGTGATGGGGAGACCAAAACGTGCCACCATAAGAATAAGGTAATATCCTAATAAACCCAATAGGAAATTCAGGAAAAGCCTCTTTACCCAGACAGTAGTGAGAATGTGGAACTCACTACACAAGGCGTGGTTGAGGTTAAATCATAGGTAAGCACAGGAGAGAGAGAATGGTATAGGGTTAAAGAAAGTTTCGAGGAGTCTCATATGGAGGATAAGCGTAGATTGAGTCGATTGGTATTGGTCACTGTGCTGGAGATTCTGTGTAATGAGCATGTGGCCTGCTGCAGAAAGAATAGTTTCATGAAGCTTTTTTAAACTTTTGAGTGAAGGAAGTGGTTTAATCTGCTTCTGTGTTTAGTGCTCATGCATGTATTTAGCTTTCTTAGGAACATAAGAAATAGGAACAGAAGTAGGCTATTTGGCCCCTCAAGCCTGCCCCGTAATTCAATAAGATCATGGCTGATCTGCCCCAGGCCTCAACTCTTTGTGCCAGCTCCTCATAGTCCTCAAGTCCCTGATATTTCAAAAATCCATCTACCTCCTCTTTAAATACTTTTCCTCCACAACTCTCTGGGGTAGAGAATTCCAGGCATTCGCATTTCATCACTACTTGAAATGAAGCTCTACTCCTGTAAGTTTGATTATCTGCTTAAGAACCAGAACTGTCCTGAGATGACAGATTGTTCTCTTATCACTCTGTCTTAGGACAGGCCTTCCGACTAAACTCTTGCCCTCCTAATCAAGGCCAAGGTATTGTGGCCATACTCTGTAATACAGAGAGGGTCTAGCTGAGGCACCATCAAAGTTGACAATGGATGGAAGTTAATGAGCTTTGTACAACATAATGTTCGTATTGATGTATTATTTTTCATTCTCTTCAGATCTTTTCATGTCTCCAGTGGTGACAGGAATGGATGTGACCAGCCGATGTACAGCTGGCGATCCAAACCGGCTTCCTGAAGGCCTGCCTCAACCTGCGCGCATGCATTATGTCTCGGACAAACACCCCCGACTCACTCTGGATGCCATCAACCAACTGAGGAGAAACCAGGGTCTATGTGACGTTGTGCTTGTTGTTGGGCTAAAGAAAATCTATGCCCATCGAGTGGTGCTTGCAGCCTGCAGCCCATATTTCCATGCAATGTTCACCAGTGAACTTGCAGAAAGTAGACAGACAGAAGTTCTGATTAGGGACATTGACGAACATGCCATGGAATTACTCATTGAATTTGCATACACGTCCCAGATTATTGTGGAGGAGAGCAATGTCCAGACACTGCTGCCAGCTGCTTGCTTGTTGCAGCTGATTGAGATCCAGGAAACCTGCTGTGAGTTTTTAAAGCGACAGCTTGATCCTTCCAATTGTTTGGGAATCCGGGCATTTGCTGACACTCATGCTTGTCGGGAATTGCTACGGGTGGCAGATAAATTTACACAACACAACTTTCAAGAGGTGAGAAATTATGCTTCTCTGTTACGACTCGGTCACATTTTTTTCCCCCAAGCAGGGCTTTTTGAAAACTCAAACTTATAATCATAAAACTCTGGCTGAGCTGCAGTGTTAGTGGAATTTGAAATGGGAACATTTTGAGACTATTGCTCCATCTCTTTTCTGAGGCTTCATGATGATAGGACTATGAATCTACTCAGTCATTGTTCTGTCCCCTTCCATTACTCATCATGACAGAGGATCTTGTGTGAAGTGTGGAAATATAAATATGATGTTGAAGTCATCTTGTTTACATAGTCTGAAATAATGCAGCCTAATTTAAGAGTTAATATCAGTATTGTGCTTAAATTCCAATTGCAGAGTGTAATTAACAGTTTTCTTCATGCTTAAGAGACCAGGTTTGTTACTGAACTGATTGTTTTTTAAAATCTACAAAAATGTAAAGGCATCGTCTCTTGTCATGGTAGCTTTATACTTTTGAACGTTTTCAAGAGGATAAACCAAGTCCCAAAGCAAAAACCACATCTCTGCCACTTTAGTGTTACCTATCAGTTTACACTTTTTAAAAAAAAGCTTGAAATAATTATTTCTCCTCCAATTCCCTTCACCTTTAGAACACATTGTGCACGGTCCTGAGAATGTAGAGAGCAGATGTATACAAATCTTTTCTAATGGTTTATTAAAGCTAGTTCTTTTCTGTCATTGTTGGCTTTTCAATTTTAAAATCTTCTTTAGATATTTAAAAAGCCCATTATATGCTCTTATGAACTGCCAGTTGGAGGCAGTTGAGAGGACAAATTTATCCAGAGATTAGGAATAATGGACATAGATCCTTCCTACTTCCTATGGATGCATTGATGCCAAGTGCTGTCTTGCCTGAACTTAGCTAACAACACAGACTTAGGAAGTGAGCTTGCTAGCCCTGCAATATGAACTGCAGAATACAGTGTGTGGTGTATTTATACAGTTTCCAAATGATTAGAATTATATTAATTGAAATATAGGAGAGTTAACAGCATCTAATTAAGTCTTTGTCAAACGCAGCAAGAGATTTATACTTGTTAAGAGAATCTGTAGTCTGCAATTCATGTTCATCACACATAAGGTGTCATACCAACTGCAAATTTGTCACCTTAACTGCTGAAAGTGCAATTTTAAAAACTAAACTTCACGAGCAAAAGGAAATACCTTATTGACTTCTGGTCCAAAAGACATTCAGCCTAATTGACTTCAGGAAGTTACAGCAATTAGACCTTGTAGCCTTAGAGGTGGGCCAAGTTATGGCATGGCTGTTCCTTAGTAGCAGAGTAATGTGCATTGCATATATTCTCCTGTCCTTATCTCCTCTGACTTCTGTGAGCATTGCCATAGGAGCTAGGTGTGTTTTACGTGAAGTGCATCCATCACGCTTTGAAGTGTCAAGCTTGACTGTGCAGACTCTGTTGTTTTCATAAAAACACGAACAAATCGCAACTGAACATCTTGGTCATGAGATTTTCAGAAAAAAAGTACTTTATATGTGGTTAATTGCTGACCTGGACCTGGCATCTCACTTAAAAAGAAAGGAGCTGAGGATTTGCCAACGGCTAGCGAATGACTTGTATTGGAACAATTAGCCAGTAATTAATTTCAGGGTGTGCCTATTTAGAGAACTTTTCCATAGGCAGTACACAAGTGAAATGCAGCTCTTCCTTTGCAGCAGACAGCTTTCCTGCCCATAAGGAAGGGTTTATGAAATCATGAACAGTTCCTTCTGTCATTGACTCCAGTTGTCTTTGTAATTATAATATGACAACTTTATACATGTGTTCATGTTCATCAGGCTTCATCACTGTTTTTACAATTAATTATATGTGAGCATTCAAGGGCTGCTTTGGTACTCAACTCACAGAGGGTATCCTTTTGCACTGATGTAATGGATCCATTGCAATTATTTTTGTTCAAGTTTGACTGCTTTGAAAGCTACTGTATTTGGCTGTTCAGCTTTAGAGTGGAATTGAACTCCAAATAACTTTGGATTTCTCAATCCTTCTGCCCAGGTAATGGAGAGTGAGGAGTTCATGCTGCTGCCAGCAAACCAGATGATTGATATAATTTCCAGTGACGAGTTGAATGTGCGAAGTGAGGAGCAGGTGTATAGTGCTGTTGTATCGTGGGTCAAGTACAATATTCCGGAGAGGAGAGGACAACTTGCACAGGTAACCGGACAATGGAGGAAGCCAGGGACTGGATAGAAAACAGGATTAGCTTGCTATTCTTTCACCTCAGTGACCTGGGTTTGAGTCGAGCTTCAATTGAAGGAATGAATGCTTTTTTTTGTAAGGTACTAATTGAAATAAATTTGACAACATGTGTCCAAATTATGAAACCCTATCAAATTTGGCACTAAGTGATCTCACTCAGCACAGTGTAGATGATGTGGGAAGTAGATGTCATGCTGTACAATAAAGGGTGCTTTATTTTACACCTAACTGCTGTGACCTGGAAATGGGTGCCATTGACACTGGGTGTCCAACATGGGAACATATTTTGTTTTTTTAACTAATGCCCCATATTTTGATGGACATAAAAATGTACCAGAAAAAGGAGATAAAAAATATTTAGAACTGAAAAGCATACTTCAATTAGCACCTGGAACTTTAGAACACTAGTAAGAAGGCAGTGAAACATCTAATCGCATAAATTCATCAGTCAGATAGTTGCTGATATCCATCAACCTTGGGTTATAGATCATAAACAGTGTCACCTATTGGCCTGTACTATTTGTCTATGATATTGAGAATTGCAGCTGGCTGTAGAGAACTATTAAACCAATATTTTTCTTCAAATCAAATTCAAGCTGATATTCACCACAACTTTACTTGTCCTTATGGTGACTTCATAAAGTGACCACATTTAGGAGTAAAGGCTAACCAAGCATATGTGACTGGGAAGACTGGTTGTCTGAGCCCCCTGGCTACTTAATTGCTCCTGTCCAAAACAATTAAGATTTAGGATGTGTTTGAAGGTTTAGGAGGAATATCATATAAACTGGCAAAAATGGTACTGAATGCAAGAAATTGCAAGCTCAGTTTATTCCATAAAGATTATTTAGTTATCCCCTAAATAAATGTTATTTTTCAAAGATGAACAAATTTGAGTTCAACACTCTGCTGACACTTCAGATTCTCAATCTGTAAATCGTGCAGGTCAGTAAATGACCATAACAGTTTCCGTGGCAGTATTGTTCATGTCCCATGACCAGAGACATTTTTTGATGGATACTTGCATCTGCCTGAAGTACTGAAATCAAGTGTTTGATAATTTGATGGGACAAAGTCCAACCACACAGCATTTCACAGTTCAGAATTGTGTCGCTAATTGACCTCGAGTAAGGTTATAAAAGTGAGACTGTTGTGGGAAATGGAAAGGTTGTGTGTATGCTGTTTTCAGGTTGGGGTGAGACATGTTCTTGGGGCACACTTTTACGCTGTCTGATTTAACTTGGAGCAGTTTGAGGATGTAGATAGAAAATGGAACAATTCTCTATTCCTCAACACTGGCAGTCTTTCAGTTTGAATATAGCAAAAGGTCTATGCTAAGATAGAACCTTCAGAGCTGCATTTTGCAGCTTTCAGCCTTCTAGTCTATACCTCCAACTAATGTACAAGGCATTTATGCTCCTTCTCATTTCTGTATGTAATTTTTGATTATTTTTCCCCAGGTCTTGCAACATGTTCGTTTGCCACTGTTGAGCCCTAAATTCCTGGTTGGCACAGTTGGAACTGACTCTTTGATCAAAAGTGATGAAATGTGCAGGTAGTGTATCTATGTATGTATTTGTCCAGTGGACTGTGTACGCAAGAGGATCTTAAAAGCCTGTTTTGTTTTACAAACCTTCTCTGTTAGTTTTTTTACCCTCCTTCCCACCTCTCCTGAAGAGTTGGGCATTTGTTTTGTGAGGTGGAGTCCTGTGGAATCTTACAAAGTGAATACCAACTACATCTTTGACCAAAGGTAGCAGAGCCTAATTCTGTCCTCATCCGTGCACATGCAGCAGAAGCAATTACTTAGCATCAGATTGGGAGCCCCAGCTGATTTTTCTCTCTATCCCTTCCCACACCCCGAAAGTAAAGTCGCTCGTAGTCATCCCTTAAACCAGTCCACTTGAGAATTGCTGACTCTGCAAAGACCTAGGACCAAATATAATTGTATAAGGGCTGATCTGGCTTTGACTTTGATGATTTTCATATTACACTTCCTGATTTAATGTTTAAAGTAACATTTTAAAATAAAATACTTTTTTCTATTTCAATTCCTATCACCTACTTCTGTATTTTTGAGGGTAGAACAAGGAGTTGGTATAGGAGTTCTCTTGTTGCTGGTTAGAATTTACCATTAACACTGCATCTGGTAGGTACAATTGATTGAACCGGAGCTGGAGCCTCATCTTAACATAAATATTCACAGTGGACCATTTCATCCTCACTGTGCTGATTAATTCGGGCCAAGTGACAAGATTATTGTTTTGACCTTTTCGCCAGCACGCACAAAGCTATATTTTGATCTTAAATTGGTATTTAGCTATCCTTTTGTTTCTGTTCTTTTTTAAAAATTGAGTTGATATTCTGTGAATTAAGTGACCAGTAGACATTCTATGAATGAAACTTAGCAGTATTTTGGGGGCGGGGGACTGGAACCTAGCAAAGAAAATTGTTGCTGACTTGACACGGCTGGAATTTTATAATGTTCAGAAAGCCTGTATTATAGAGATTTGTTATAAAAATTTGTAACAAGATTTGTGTGTAGAAGATATGTTTGTTTGAACCTTATCTAGTTGTGCTATTGTTCTTTCAGTAATAGAAGATGAAATCTATAATAAATTTGTAGTTCACATGCTGTTTTTGGGCATTTTGTCATTCATCTCGTGGTGTTTCAGTAAAATATTCCTATTTTAATGCTGCATGTCACTGCATAATTATACCACTAGGTGGAGATTCGAGCTCCTGAAACTGCAGATCAGCATAAAACCTAGCCCAAATACGCCATATGCTATGTGTTTTGGATGGCTGTTTGACCACATGGAGCATCGCAGTAAAGCTGATCCTGTCCTTGACAGAGTGCCTCCTCTTTATTTTAATCCCAGGGGACATAAGCTAACTAGTACACTCACTATCATAAACAATGTGCTCAGCTGACTCCAAATAGATTGAGGATGGAACCTGTGACTTTCTTGATCTATATGGCTCTGCTACTTGATGTCTTAATCAGTGGAAGCTGTTGGGGAACTAACTTTTTTGACTTGACCTTTCAGTAAAATTTATTTTTATTAAACATGATCATTTTTAAGATGTGACTCTTCCATTCTGATACATGGTGCATGTTTATGTACATAAGCATAGTCTTGGCCTCCAGTATTTTTTTCTTGAAGTAACCAGAACTTCGAGTTTTGTCCACAGGGCAGTCAATTGTGTTAGTGTTCCAACAGACTGTGTTGCTCAGTGAAGTAAACACAGCTTAGTTGCAAATAATGTGACAATTCTCCACCAAATGTTTATTCCTTCATTATATAAACCAGTAAATCTGCTATTGTTTTTCCTGAAATCACTAAAATACATTGACATTTTTAGTATGAATGTAAAATATGCTGTTTATTAAACAGCAATGCAGTTATTGTCATGATAATGGGATTTTTAAGCTCTTTATTATGTTGCATAATTTTGATGGCACATTTTGGTACTGTGGTATAATTTCTAAAACTTCAGGGGTTACTCAACCGTAGCATTTGCTATATAACAGGGCTGATCACTTGAGTAGGGATAAGTTTGGCATGGATAGGATCATAGTGTTTGCTGCTGAACTCTTCTTATCCATTTTAGCACCAACATCACCAAGATATTTTTGAACACCATGTGAGATAAGCGTCTTGCCATATTTGTGTTAATTATGAAGATCTTTCAGCACTTGGTTTGTTTTCAGTCTCTGAGGTGGCTTGACTTGGCAAATTACACCCTTGGCTTCTATTGTCTGACATTTTCGTGACTGCAATCTTCTGGTGATACCGGTAGCTTTAGCCATGGTGTTACTCAGGGGAGATGACTTTCTTTAGGGGTGGGGGAATTTAATATTTGAATAAAGAGATCCTAAAGGGAAAGAATCTATACAGAGTAACATAATCAAATATACAGTTGTGACATTTCAACTACACAGTAACCAATTCACAAGCTGTTGCTTGAAAAAGAGATGCCATCAAAGCTTTTCATCTTGCACTCATCGGGACAGATTTGTAAGAATAACAAATCCCAAAGGAAAAAAGAACTTAAACTGCATGAGAAGAGGGTGCTGATTGGTAGAGGTGTTGTCTTGGAAAATGCACCAGGGAACAGTTAACTGATGAGCTTTTATTTAGATTCAAACCAGACAGGTTGACTCTGGTCAAGGCATTGCCATGGGGAATGAAGCTTTTGCTAAGTTGAAAAAGGCGCAATGTGTGGACATGTCCTTTCTGTTTGCAAAAAACAGGCCCCTGTGTTTGAATATATGTAACTTCTAGCATGTATAAATGAGCCACTTTGTGAGCAACATTGGTTGTGAGCAGAATTCTGAGCATAATCAGGATTGCTTAGTAGGTGTTGTCCAATTGCAGAATCATATCTAATGTTGGATACTTCTGAGTTTTGCAAGCATTGGCTAGTTGAGTATGGTCAGTACTTTGCCTGTTGCAAACATATTTAGGGACATGCCATTTGATACAATCCCCAAGCTGTTGGGACATGCGGCCTACATATCTGGCATCACCTCAGCAGTGAAATTCATATGCCACATTATTCATATGTATGGCAGGCAGAATGTGTTTTTGGCTTAATGGCAGCATACTGTTTGTAGAGAATACCATTCATGTTGCTACTGTATAGTGACAGCTTGAAAGGGCTAGCTTCACCTGTTTGCTCAAGTTTTGAGACACCTTGCCCTTCCAGGGTAGTCTGACAGAGACTGGGCACTTTTTAGTACCAAGAGTGGCAGCCTTAGGCGCTTTCATGAGTCCGCGTGATATACAGCGAGCAATGATCTGTTCAGGGTAGCCATTATCCCACAGGGTTGCGTTAATGCACCTTTTTTGGCATCAAGCTTGCACAGTGAGCAAATGGCCCGGGCCTTATTTACGAGGTTGCCAGTCAGGCCGATCTTATAGTGTGTGGAACTGTAGGAATCCCACTGCATAAATTGACCAGTAAAGGTGGGCTTGCGGTAGACAGTAGTGGCAGACTCAGTGGCAGATTTCTCAACTAGCACATCGAGGAATGGGAGCTTATTTGACTGCTTAATTTCAAAGGTGAGTTTGAGTGCAGATTGAAGCCTGTTAAAGTGTGTAAGGAAATCAATCAGCACCCTATTCTCATGCAGTAGAAATTGTTGTTCCCTTTAAGATTTGGTATTCTTGCAAATCTGCCCTGATGCGTGTAAGATGAAAAGCCTTAACAGCGTGTCTCCTTTTTGAGCAATACTCAAGTTCTATATGACCAAGTGATTAATTCATAAATTATCAGCAGACAAATTCTTGCCCTCCAGTCAGTTGTAAGAGAATAAAATGATGGCCCTGTCACTGTGATTGATCAGTTGTTGAAATATGATGTCGTCCCGAGAGCAGGATCAATCTATTTTGGTTTCTTGCAACATGAATTGCAGCAGAAACTGACAAAGTTGTGAAGGTCCAATTTACAGGGACTCCTAATCTTATCATTCCAAAGATGAACTAATTAGTGACTTCCAACAACCTATAATTGTTACTTATATCTAGGTAACAATTTAAAGATTTACCTTGACTTATTTTTCACTGATCATAATTGTGATTAGTTAGGCAGTGCTTATTGTGCACGCTATTACAACTATTGCTTTTTACTGGTCTTAGTTTTGCTGTTATTTCAGTTTAGCTCAGTAACTTTTCTTACTACGTCTAAACACAATCTTGCAAAAGAGCAAATGTTGATGTTCAACATATTTTTAAAAATTCCATCTTGACTTTAACCTATTTTATTACTTTTTTTTTTAATCAAATAGTTCTATAGCAGGTGTTATATAACCTGTTCTGATACCTTCTATTTGCAAAGATCATCACCAATCAACTCTTGAAACTTGTAGAAAATTATTATTTTAATAAGTGTTCCAGAAGTGATTTATGGGGCTGTAAAGTTTTTCAGATATTGGTGTATTTTTTGCGTTGTACTGTGCACTGAGTATAAACTTTGTTTTTCAAAAGTTCAGAAACAATGTACAGAATATGTGACAAGAATTTGAAAACTGCGAAAGAAGTACAAGTGCTCAATGGCCAGAAACTTACTGTGTTGGGCAAGCACTGAGCCGATTGCCGCCCACGATCGGCTGCGCGCCAGCATTTTACGTGAGCAGGCCAATTAAGGCCCGCTACCTGTGCGGGCGGGGGGAGGAGGGAGAGTCGGGGCCTGCGTGCGAAAGAATACAGCAATCTCCCTGAGGCACGGAGCTGCCTTGGGAATTAAGTTGGTAATGGAAATCTTCACTAAAGGATCTGAAAAATTATTTAAACATGTCCCCTCATGTGACAGTGTCACATGAGCTGGGACATGTTTGTACAGTTAGCAATATTTATTTAAATATTTTATTAAACCTTCAGGAAAGCTCATCCCGCCCATGGATGAGGTTTCCTGAAAAACGGGAAGGCAGCTTGGGCTCTTCACCTGCCCACCAACCTTAACGTTGGTAACAACTTTAATTGGTTTTTTAATGGCCTTAATAGGCCATTGACAGCTCGGCTAGTGCGCAGCTGCCTCCGGCGCACACCCACCGAGCGAAAGATCTAAATGATGTGCGTCGTTTTGTGCATCGCGTGTGTCGGGCCTGCCTCTGCACGCCAACAGCAATATTCAGCCCCATATGTTTAAAGCTGTTCACTCCCCTCCAAATAAAAATATAAACTTTAACTCTTTTACTTTTACTTTTTCATTTTTCTTTTACTTAATTTTGAAAAATTCTAATTTGGACAGAATACCAATGGCAAAATGCTAAAAAGTTAATACTTTCCAGAGGCTATCTATAACGGACTTGTCGTCAGTTCCAGCACAAATTGCCATACCAGCACTCAACACGGTGTTTGTGTGTTAGAAAAATAAGCGCTCAGCTGAAATATGACTCTGGATGTTCTATGCTCTAGCAATGTGCTTGGTGTTTATCATCAAAGACTGATGTTTCACTTGAAACTTGCTGTACTGTGCACCATTGCTGGAAAATTGCAGTCCCCAAGCAACAGGGTAGCTTACATTGAAGATCTAGAAGGATTTTTTTTGCTTTAAATACATGGAATTACTGACTGGCATTCTAAAAGAAGTCAGCTCACTGGCGATCCAAAGTTTTCCCTTCATGAAACATCAGTTTTCAGTCGCAATGCATTTAATAACATTCACCCCTTGCGAAATACTTTTAAATCTCCAACTTAAGCTTTTCAGAAGAGGTAAGTAACTTACCAATTTACCCTCTTCCTCCCCCTCCATCCATAACAGTTTTATGTGCACCCTAGCTCGTAGGTCTCTAAATATTTACAGCAATGCATTACTTTTAGTGCAGTGATTTTGAGTTAAATGTTATGTCTAATTTGGAATAACTGTCAGCATGGCATAACTGATGCATTTTTGGAAAAAAAAATCTTAACTGCATAATAATGGTTCAGTCTAATTATATTCATGTGTGTAAAATCTGTTTACTACTGCAGTTTCCAGAATTTTATGAGTGTTTTGACATTGGCTGCTATTTCCTTTCTATAGACATGCTTGAGATACTTGATCTATGCAGTCCTCTACTGATTGGTAGAAGCCTGTGGTCAGAGCTAGAATTTAGATTGTAAATGTCAACGTTTAGGCTGAAAGTGCAGCTTGGTGTTCCAAAGCTGTCATTCCATATTTCTTTTATTCATGTGTTTATCGATGGCGCTGAGACAAGAACGGAGATGCGCGGAGATTTTTCTAAAAGAAAAAATTAGGGTCAAATTATTATCATTTTTTATTTGCTACTGCCTCCCCAGGAAGCTTTTCAGTTGCCTTCTTGGCTTCAGCACTCCATGCCAAGAGTATTTATTGCCATCACCTCTACATAATACATGCACATTTTATATCTGCATTTGTCATCAATAATAAGATCCATCTGTGTCTGTCTGCATGTGCAAGAAGTTCATTATTCCAGCCTCTTTAGAGTTAAGATCTTGCACTTGCAAATCTAATTTGTTACCTTTTCATTATTTTTGTTTTAATTTTGTATTTTTAAATGGATACCTCTCTAGGTAACTTTTTTCATAAGAAGGTAGTGCATTTACTATGGTGTTTTCCAGTGTTGTTAATGGTTAACTGCATTATAGGGATTTAAGTCAATGTACATTTGGAACTTGCTGCTTCTCTCCTGTCCTCCCGTTTTTCTATGATCTCTTCGCTGTATTTTTTTTTAAAAGTCAAATATTTTAAAAACTGGATTTTTCCATGTGGGCAATGGAACAAAGATTCTAGCAATTTAAGATATTTCACCTCTGTCTCCTGCTCCTACGTTCTTGTTCCTAAGAACATGAGCAATATTGAAAGCTTCCTTTTTGAATTGCTGCCCTCCTTGCTGCTGGCACTGAGACTTTGCTACTTCAAACCCAAGCTATGCGGTGGGACATCCCTAATAATGTTTTCTGGAGGGCATCATGCATTTGTGCAGTTGTGCATGTAAGTAATCTTTCAAATTGAGATCGGGGCAGAATTTAATGTAATTGACGTGGGTTTGGCCCACCAGTTGGAGCCCACTTTTATATTGCTGTGTTTTCTAAACCTTACTTTATTTGTAAATGCCTTTTTCTTGGTTTCAAATATAGTTTCAAAACTGTGTGGTATTAATTACCTGAAATGTTTTTTTAGGCATGTGACCTTTGGTGCAGTTTTCATGGTCACTCTATCCATGTCGTAATTTTTATAGGCAAGGCATAAATATTCCATTCGGTCTGTTCAGACAACTATATAAGTAGGTTGAGTGGAACACCAGCATTTCATTGACAAACTGCTAAATTAGAGTAAATGTATACTTCATGGTTTCAATTAAAAAATACATAAAATGCACAATGCCTCATTTATAATGAAAGACATGGCTTTAACTTGCAAAACTAATTATACAAATCTGAGATGTGAGTATTGTAAAACTCCAATTTATTTGCAATCTTTTTCCTCAAAGAATTGCTTCTTTAACTAAAGATTTCTTTACAGGAAGCACTGCTTACTCTAGATACATTTACTTGCATGCTATTGTGTAAAAATATTTTGATTATTCTTAAATTCTGTTTGATAATGACGGGCATTGGAAGTTTTAACGTTATTTTAACAGTCTTGTTTTGAATTAATTTATCGAGTGGTGTGACAGCCCAATCCTATTCCTCAGCACTGGACAGGCAGGTGAACATGGACATCGTTGAAAGATGGCTAAAGAACAAAATGTTTGTGCGTACAAATTGGGAAGCTCATACTTCCGCAATTTTGGATAGTCAGTTACGTTGCGGGGAGTTTTTTTATTTGAAATTATTTGCAATCGATGTGTTGTGAAATGGGCAAAAATGCTTTTCCCCAGCCGTATTAAATGCTCAGTGTTTAATTGCTGCAGCGAGTTTTCTTGCTTGGAATAAGTATTAGCTAGTATCAGTAAAATGTTCATTTTTGCCTCTTGAATGGACCATAAAATATATTTCAGCAATTGTATGTCTGTGTATAACATTAATTGATTTCTGTCATTAAAGTTTTTTAATTCTGCCCCTGCTCAATCATTTTTTTTTTGAAGGGCCATCATTTGGTTGTAATTCACCATTGGGGAGTACCATCCCTCCTTTGAAGAATGTCGATTTTGATATAGTTGTGTTCAATTTCCATGAATAAATATAGTTTGGATCCTAAATAATTTCCCCACAATTACTTCATAGCTATTTAAGACATAAGTTGTGCTATCCTTGATTTAAAGGTGCAATTTCCCTTTTTGCCCACATTATTGGTGTTCAATGACAAAATAATGACTTCTTCAGATACTTTATTTCTGAACCAGCTCAGTGCCAAAGGTTTTCAATGTAAATGCAACAATGTCATTATCAACATTGTTGAAAATGTTCCCGTTCAAGTTTTGTTGTTTAGCTAGTGCTTAGCTCAGACCATAAACTCTGTCCCCCATTTTGTTACTGTTTTTGTTTTGCATCAGCTGGTGTTAATCTTTTTTTTTTACATGTTTTTGCTTTCAGACACAGCTGTTCATTATTCTGCTATTCACACCCAATCCAGTCAAATCTTTTGTTTCTTTACTACAACCATTACCACTCCTGCTGTCGTTTGTACCATGAAATCTTTTATCATTTAATCTCTCCCTGCCGCTACCCCATCAAAGACCTTCGTTTTTATTCTTCCTCCCCCTTCTCCCCCACTTTCACTTGCACAAAAAGTATTGCATTTCTATCTTTCTCCAGTTCTGAAGGTCCTTGACCTGAAATGTTAACTCTGTTTCTCTTTCCACATATGCTTTCCAGACCTGCTGAGTATTTCCAGCATTTCCTGTTTTTGTTTCAGATTTCCAGCATCCACCGTACACAGAACACAAGAAACAGGAGCAAGAGGAGACCGTGTGACCCACTGAGCCTGCTCCGCCATTCACTGTGATCATGCTGATCCTGGGCTTCAATTCCATTTTCCTACCTGCTCCCCTTTTACCTTGATTCCCTGAGAGACCAAAAATCTGCCTATCCCAGCCTTAAATGTATTCAACAATGGAGCATACACAATCCTCTGGGGTAGGGTGTTCCAAAGATTCACAACCCTTTGAGTGAAGTAATTTCTCCTCATCTCAGTCCTAAAATTTTGCTGTTCCTTAGCTACTGCTGTTTGCCAAAAACTACTCCAGGCTTAAGACAAATAGATCCTTGCAATCCACTTATCACTTACATTCTGTATACAAATTATCATTTGCAAACTCCAGAAACTCTAATATTTCTGATATGAAAGAATGCTGGATTAGAGGTGGCACTACAAAGGATCTCCAATATATCATAACTCTGCCAGGTCTTTCCCATCTCTTCAGGACTGGTGAACATTGCTCTGTATCAGATAGATGATCTGTTTGGACTAGCAAATTTGTGTTTCACTTCCAAAATTATTTGAAAATTCAGGAGTAATTTGCCCAAAACTGTGAAACTTCAATCTTCTTCACCAAATATTTTTAGTCATGTACTTTAATGCCTGCATTCCAAGTGTAGCATGTTTTCTTGTCTGCTCTACACTATAATCATTAATCCTGTGTTTAAGTGTTTCCAATTATAACCATCAGTTTTTTTTTTTCTCCCCAATGTTTTTCAGAGATCTCTTGGATGAGGCAAAAAATTATCTCCTTTTGCCACAGGAGAGACCTCTAATGCAGGGTCCCCGAACACGACCACGCAAGCCCATCCGATGTGGGGAGGTGCTTTTTGCTGGTGAGTGAGTGCAATGATTTCTTTTAAATCCCTAACCTGTTGCTGAAGTTCTAACAGCCTGGATTTTAAGGTCAACAGTGAAAGGATAGCACTCACTACTGACCTCAAAGAAAGCTACCCACAATGAATTACTGAGCTCCATGACATCAGTTTCATTCAAACACCATCTATAAAGAATCTTTGGCGTTCAGGAGGAGTGAAGTCATCAAGCAGACTGAGTAGCCAATCAGATTGCAGAATTATCATAGACAGCAAACCAGAAAGTAAAAGCACTGATTAACATTCACTTTTTTAATCACTTTACAGAGAACAGAATAAAAATTGGGGTATACATATGGGATTAAGGAAGAAACTGAAATATCATCAACTTCACAGATTTTTTTTAAAAATGTAGCATTTCAATGGAGGGAATAACACACCAGACTTCTAAAATTAGTTTTCAGGGCCAGAGGGGTTATTCAAAAGTAATAGTGACTTAGTACACTGTTAAAAACCTGGTTACATTTTATTCAGCAAGGCTTAATTTATTAAATTGTTTTTACAGCAAAGAAAATGTGTAAGAAGTTGAAACTCATGTCAAATTGCAGATTCCATGCTGATTGCATCTCTGAAGAAGCAGGGAATCATTGACAGCAACTTATGGATTTCTGCATTAATTGCAGAAAGTTGCTGTTAGTTTTATGCAGAAATGAGGGTGAACACTAATGGGTTTCTCATCATTACAACTGTCAGTAATAATGACCCTGAATTTGCACTCTAAAGTGTCTTTCTCTGATTTCATATCATTGCATTTTTGTATGTTGTAGTTCTTTAGTCGTGTTGTCATAATGCATATGAATGTCTCTGTACCACAAATGACATAGTGGAGAAAATTAAAATGGCAACTTGAAACTATAAATCATGTTTTGGGCAGGATATTCCCGCCGGGGGGCAGGGCCCGCTCGCCGACTTGTAAAATGACGCACGGTGACGTCGGGTGGAACTCCCGACGTCACCGCACCCCATTTAAATTAGCTGTGTGCCCGCCGACTTGTCAATGGCCAATTGAGGCCATTGACAGAGTCATTTAGCTAATTAATGGACCTGCCCGTCCAACCTTAAGGTTGGTGGGCAGGCCAGGAGCCCTGGCGGGAATTAGAAGAAGCATGAAACCTCATCCACAGGTGGGATGAGGGTTTCATGTAGGTTTTAAAAAATTTTATTAAAGTTTTTTTTTAAAATTATGGACATGTCCCAACTCATGTCAGTGTCACATGAGGGGACACGTAAGGAAATTTTTTTTCTATCTCTAATATTTGTGACCTAACAGCCAATCTCCCTGAGCCAGCACTTAGCGAAGAGCGCACACTTGGCTGAGGGATTCTCTCCCCTCTGCCTGCACAGGGAGCGCACAGTGCTTCCGTACGGATGCCGCGCTGGGCGGGCCTTAATTGGCCTGTCCACATAAAATGGCGCCACGCCCCCAATTGGGGGCGCTGATCGGCTGCAGTTCAACTTCGCCCCCGACAGGGGGAAAATCCTGCCCTTTGAGTTGTTGTTCTGGGCACAACAGTTTCTTGCATTGATGTAGTATTATCTGATCGGTTTATTGATTAATAAAATTTTGACCCTGTATTGAGTGGAATAAAGCTACCATAATGGTTTGGGTCTCTTGCACGTTTCCAACAAGGCCTCCCCCAGTATAAAGGATGGGCAATAAATGCTGGCCTAGTCAGCGAAGCCCACATCCCGTAAATGGATTAAAAAAAAATAAACAGCAGCATGGTTTTGTGTGCACAGAGACATTGGAACAGGATTAGGCCATTCAGTCCCTCAAGCCTGCTCCAGCATTCAGTGAGATCAAGGCTGATGAGACCTTGTTGAATATTGAATTTTTAAAAATCATACTCATTAACTTTTATTTTTTCCCCTTTCATAGTTGGTGGTTGGTGCAGTGGTGATGCAATCTCTAGTGTAGAACGCTATGACCCTCAAGCACATGAATGGCGGATGATGGCATCGATGTCCAAACGCAGATGTGGTGTTGGTGTAGCAGTTCTTGATGACCTTTTGTATGCAGTTGGGGGTCATGATGGGTCTTCCTACCTGAACAGTGTTGAAAGGTAAATTCAGAGGTTTTGCGAAATTAACTATTTTTGTTTGATGAAGAAACAAAAGATTGATAATTGTCTCTTGAGTTACAACAATGGAGCAGTGCAGTATGGTCTTTATGGGACTGAGGCCTGTAAGGCAGACAATCAGTTCGTTGATATCAGTCTGGCAACGGTAGAGATGCCAGTTGGACACAGTAACCTGGGTTAAGTAGAGGAAATATCAGCTAGGGGTTTTGTTTCTTATCACTCTATTGACCCATACTAGAAAGTTAGGTTAATTAACCTGCTGCCTACTGTCTCGGCTCAACAATGAAAATTGGTCATGTAACATAGTATTAAATGGCAGTCAGTGCTCATGAATTTCACTTCTGCAACTGTTATGCCTTTGGGGGAAGAGAAGAGTGGGAATTCAATTTTTTGAGCCAAGGCTGACATTACTATACCAAAATAATTGGGAAGTTTTAGATTGAGGGCTGATGGTGCCGTCATATTAATCTTTTCACCCATTGCATTGATTTCAGAACCTGCCCTCGAGTCAGGTGGGATTCCATTCACCAAACTCCCACTTTGGCGGGCACGCAGCCGAACTGTCAATGGCCTATGGCCTTCTAAACACTGAAGCTGTTCCTTTCTATGTACCCAGCATCTGAACCTATAAAGTACTAGAGCGCATATATAAAACTGAAATGTATTTGGAGTTCATTGGATATTTGAGATCAACTTATCTAAGTGTTACTATGATTAGCACATTCAGCCATATCCATTCCTACCCCACTTTCTGCTTTGTTAAAAGCAGAGGCAGAGCTGTGTGAATGTGTTGACTGCTGCTCATAGAGTATCAGCAGCTGCTAGCATATCTGATGTTGAAAAAGAACTGATCAGACGTCAGTTAATTTTAATTATACGATCAGCCATGATCTAATTGAAAAGTGGAGCAGGCTGACAGGCTGAACAGCCTACTCCTGTTCCTGGGTGTGGGTGGGGGTGGTGGAGAGGAGGAGGAGGAGGAGTTGGGGGCCGGGGGGAGAGGGGTGCGGGAGGAGGAGGGAGGAGTGCGGCGAGTGGGCCTCCAATCGGCAGCCCCAGGCAGAGGCACGTTACCATTTTATGTGGGTGGGCCAATAAAGGCCTGCCCAGCGTGACATCCGCCAGGAAGCGCCATACGCTCCCTGGGCGGGGAGGGGAGGGGAGGATTACCTCAGCCGGGAGTGCGCTCTTTCGCGCAATGCGCACAAAAGAGCACACAGATCTCCTTGAGACAAAATTCCCTCAGGGAGATCGGCTCCGATGTAAAAGTTGAATTTTGGGTAATAAAAAAAAAATTTCCCAGCCATGTCCCCTTGTGACGCTGTCACATGAGTTGGGACATGTCCATAACTTTTATTGAAACATTTGTTAAAATTTTAAAAACCCTCATGAAACCTCATCCCACCCGTGGACAAGGTTTCATGCTTTTTCCGAGGCCCACCTGGGCTCCCGCCCTGTCCACCAGGTTGGACAGACACGTCCATCAATCAATTAATTAGTTTTTTTTAATGGCCTTAATAGGCCATTGACATTTCAGCTGCCAAACTGAAAATCTAACTGACACGGGGTGATGTTGGGACGCACACCCGATGTATCCCCATTTTACGCGTCAGTGGGCAGGGCAGGGTGGGACCCACTCGCCGACCGGAAAAACCTGCCCCATGTTCCCAGACTCCGTTAATGTACTTTGTGGTAACTTTATTAAAACGTGATGGTCTTCAAAATTTGTCAGTCTTGGGACTTGTTTCTACCCTAAGTTATCATTCTGTATAGTTATGTGCATCTGTACGAGCTTGATTTTGTGAGACCAGGAAAGAAATGTAAGGTTTCATAACACTTGGAGAGAAAGAACTGCTATTCATGGGAACAAATTAAATTTGAGATTTAAGATTTGTTAGTTGATACAGGGAGGCCTTTTATAGCAACTATTCTTTCTACACTAATTCTATTCAGAATATGATCGGGATTGGTGAGTAGAATGACAAATATGAAAATTGAAAGATGTATTACTAAGATGCCTCCAAGATCCAGTTATTAACCCCAATAAGAGAACTGCAACAGTGGCTGAAATGCTAACAAAACTGACCAATCTCCTAGTATTGTAATTCAGCTGCTATTAAATTTCAGCCCTAACATATGTATTCTTTCTGCACTATGATTTGATCAGTTCTAAACTAGTTGCTTAGTCCTTTCAGTTGTTTTGACAGGTGTTGCAAAGCCTAGGCAGTTGTTCTTGTCAAGGCAACAGTTGTTATCTCACCGCCGATAGAGAAAAGAAACTGAACATTCTTTTGGTTTTATGCTTGACAAACTTAATTTTTTCTCTTTTCCCCCCCCCCACCTTTTTGCTGAATTTTTAATCTTGTGTACATTGTGGTGATCACATGCATGCTGAGCATACCCAACTTTACTTCACTAGCTCTACTGTCTCTGCTCACGTTGCTTGCCTGCCGACCAGTACTGGCCGAACAGAAGTTTCCTCCATTTGAGTATTGGGAAGGCCAAAGCCACTGTCTTTGGCCCCTATCGTAAGCTCCATTCCCCAGTGACCAGCTCAATTCCTCCCCATGCAACAGCTTGAGGCTAGATCAGGAGAAAACTGTGCCATTTTGTCACGGTTACAAATGTCTTTGGAACAATGATGAGTGTCAGAATTTTCTGTTTCTCTGACGTGCCCTTAACTTTTAACTTGTCAATTATTTCTGTTGCTAAGGTATGACCCGAAGACAAATCAATGGAGTAGTGACGTAGCACCGACCAGCACATGCAGAACCAGTGTGGGGGTAGCAGTGCTGGGAGGGTACCTGTATGCTGTTGGAGGACAGGATGGAGTGTCCTGCCTTAACATTGTCGAAAGGTAAGTGATGAAGGATGCTTTAGTCTCCGTGACAGAAATGACCTAGTGCAGGTTACTCTTGAAGCACATGAGACCTATGTCTGCTTGGTTCTCTTTCCTGGTTTAGCATTTCTAACTGTGCAGAGGAAGAGTATCCTGCAATCCATGCAGAAGATTGTTAGGGGGAAATTAAAAATGCTAAAAGAGAACACTAAGAATTTACTGAAGAATACTTAAAATCTCCAGGCAGACATGGCTGCTAAACATATTAAGAGTTGAAGATTACCAGATGATCATTGCATAGCCTTGAGAGTCGGACTGGAGACACAAGAAAGGACATAAATTAGATTAGGTATACTCCCCTCTCACATAGGGAGGGGGCAGATGGTTTTAGTCCAGACATGGGAAGACATACAATAGATAAAGAGGGGGCTTTGATGGAACACAAACAGCCTTGAGCTGTGAGAACCAAAGTCTTTGCATACGTATGGGGAATGGTTACAGGCAGAGCTTTGGCTTAGAGGGGAAGACAGTCAACAGCTGCATCTGCCAGAGCTTTTCATGTCTTAAGTAATTGGTGAGGGTAAGTCTGGTATACAGCATGGGACATGGACATATCAAGGTGACAGATATTTCAAACTGTCCTGCACAGAGCCTTTCAACATGCTGAAGGCAGTTGGTGAGAATGCTGTACCTTGATAAGACAGCTACTATGATTTGCTGTCTGAAGTCTGGGTATGAGAACACCTCAATTATCCAAGATTTGACTACTTGATTGAAACATGTAAGATCCTGAGGGATCTTGACAGGTTGGATGTCGAAAGATGGTTCCTCTCGTGGGAGAATAGAGAACTAGAGGTCACTGTTTAAAAATTAAGGGTTGCCCATTTGGGACAGAGTTGAGAATTTTTTTCTCTGAAATGGTGGTGAGTCTTTGGAACTCTCTTCCTCAAAAGTGGAAGCAGAGTCTTTGAACATTCTTAAGGCAGGGCTAGATAGATTTTTGATATGCAAGGGGATGAAAGGTTATTGGGGTAGATGGGAATGTGGAGCTAGAGTGCAGTCAGATCAGCTATGATCTTATTGAATGGCATTAGCAGGCTTGAGGGGCTGAGTGGCCTACTCCTAATTTGTAGGTTCATATGATATCTATCTTGATTGAGTAAAGAGGCTGCTGAACCTCTGCACCTCCAAATTGAGTCACTATTTAATGGGTTATGGTGCTGTCAGGAAATTTGTGGCTGTGCGCTTGATGGTGAGCTGTGCTGTTCAACACATGGCTTCCTGGTCTGAGTTCACCTTGTAAGGGTTGAAACTTACACCTTGTCCTTTAGTCAGTAATTGGGCATTAATCTGTTCTCCCTAGTGGGTGGAGGATGGAAAAGAGAAGGAAAATTTTGGATTTTTTTCTGTTTGGGGCTTCTTTAGATACATTGGTGATGGACCATTGGAAGCGAGTGAACCTTCTGTGACACTTTGGTAATCCAATACCTGAGCCATGTAAATTTACAATACCACAAAGCAGCAGCCTGTTTCATTAATGGGATCTGGAGAGATAGAACTGTCAGTAGATGCTAGGATTCTTCCCACTGAATTTAAGATAATTCTGTAATCCGGTGAACCTAACTGAACAAACTGTAGTTCTATCCAGTTAATTCCCGGCAACACCCACTGCGCAATTTGGAAATCCCGAAGATGCAGGCCAGCATGAGCCTCTACCTCTCCGCACTTGGAGGCAAAGCATGGATTACTTACAGCTGAACTGAAACCTATGCAGTTTAAACCAATAAACAGGAAGACGTTAATGAGCATATTTTAATTTCTCTTAAAAGTAATACTAGAAGTTCTTCTGGCTTATCAATAGCTGAACTATACAAACGAGCTTAACAATTGGGTCTGTATTTGGTTAGCTTATCTCAGCAGGTGGCATTATGGTTGACAGGGCCCTCAACCGTGTCCAGCCCATCTCCCGTGCATCTGCCCTCACACCTTCTTCTCCCCCCCAGAAACATGATAGGGTCCCACTTGTCCTCACTTATCACCCCACCTGCCTCCGCATTCAAAAGATCATCCTCTGCCATTTCCGCCAACTCCAGCATGATGCCACCACCAAACACATCTTCCCTTCACTCCCACGGCGGCATTCCGCAGGGACACCCTGGTCCACTCATCCATTACCCCCTACACCTCAACCCCCCCTCCCACTGCACCTTCCCATGCAACCGCAGAAGTTGCAACACCTGCCCCTTTACTTCCCCTCTCCTCACCGTCCAAGGGCCCAAACACTCCTTTCAAGTGAAGCAGCATTTCACTTGCACTTCCCTCAATTTAGTCTACTGCATTCGTTGCCCCCAATGCAGTTTCCTCTACATTGGAGAGACCAAACGCAGACTGGGTGACCACTTTGCAGAACACCTTCAGTCTGTCCACAAGCATTACCCAGACCTCCCTGTCGCTTGCCATTTCAACACTCCACCCTGCTCTAATGCCCACATGTCCATCCTTGGCTAGCTGCATTGTTCCAGTGAAGCCCAACGCACACTGGAGGAACAGCACCTCATCTTCCAACTAGGCACTTAACAGCCTTCCGGACTGAATATTGAGTTCAACAATTTTAGATCATGAACTCTCTCCCCCATCCCCAACCCTTTTCCGATTTTGCCCCCCCCCCTTTTTTTTTCCAATAATTTATATAGATTTTTCTTTTCCCACCTACTTCCATTATTTTTAAATGTATTTCCATCCATTGTTTTATCTCTACCTTTTAGCCTTTATTGATTCCTTCACCCCACCCCACCCCACCCTCACTAAGGCTATCTGTACCTTGCTTGTCCTGCTTTCTACCCTTAATTAGCACATTCCTTAGATAATATCACCACCTTCAACACCTCTTTGTCCTTTTGTCTGTGAGATCTTTTGGTTATTTCCACCTATCACTGGCCCTCTATCCAGCTCTACTTGTCCCACCCCCCCCTTAAACCAGCTTATATTTCACCTCTATTCTGTTGAAGGGTCATTCGGACTCGAAACGTTAACTGTGTTCCTCTCCACAGATGCTGCCAGACCTGCTGAGTTTTTCCAGTATTTTTGTTTTTGTTTTGGATTTCCATCATCCACAGTTTTTTGCTTTTATCTTATGGCATTAATGTTACAATTGACTTCAGAGTCCCAGGCTAGGACAGAGGAAATCAGATAAGGTCTTACTCCCGATCATTCATTATCCAGTGACCCATACCACATTACTAGCGTGTGACTGCTGGGTGTGGACCTGATCGTACATGACTGTGATGCTCCTCGCATCGACGTACTTGCCAGTGCTTACTGTTCAGGTTCGTATGTGAAAGTTAAACACTTGGACAAGGTATCAGGAAGCAATCAGAAACTTGAGAAATAAATCCTTTAACGTAGAGGAGAACATTAGCAGAAAATGCAAAGGAGGTGGGGGTTTCCATATATACTCATTTAAAAGTCAGTCTCATGTAAAAGTCAACCCTATAATTTTTGGTCTTTAAAAAAAACCCATCATTTTCATATATTTCATTTGGTCATAAGTCAACATTAGTTTTGCAGGGATCAACGCCCAAAAGTTTCAGAACCAAAAGATAATTCTGGAGATGTTAGTTCAATTTTATTGTAAATGTACATAGTTCGTAATGTTAGAAAATGAATGAATAATGTTAGATAATTTAACATGAAATTTAGTGTTGTTGGTGGTTACTTTATTCCATTGTGACTATCGTTTTTGGATTTTACTTGGGCCTAAATCAAGCACACATTGATCCCTCAAAAACATTACCTGTGTCGACCCATGATTTTTTTGGCCTAAAGAGGTGGTCTCAAATATTCAACTTTTACATGAATATATATGGTACTTAATCTGACACTTGCTGTTTAAAGGATTGATAGGAGGTATGTTTACAGGATTAGAGAGAATCAAGTTTGTAACACATTTATTATTTTTCCAGGTTTGATCCTAAGGAAAATAAGTGGATGAGAGTAGCCCCGATGAGCACTCGGCGCCTCGGGGTAGCTGTGGCAGTCCTTGGTGGACATCTCTATGCTATCGGGGGCTCTGATGGAACATCTCCACTAAATACAGGTAATGTACGTGGAACCAGAATCATTAGGAGATTAGTTACAACAATAGGTGTGCTTCAGACTGATCTTCACTTTAATCTTTCTCTCATCAGTATGAGAGATGGTGTATGCTAGATTAGAATTTTCTTTTTTAAACATGGATTGTTGTTTTTTCAGATTAGGCAGTGCAAATCTCCATGTACACAATCGCAATGTGTCTGTAGCCTTAAAGCTAAACTGGTTGCATCTGTCACTTTTAATCACTCGTACCATCCATCCTCAAAATGAGATTGACAATTATTATTAAATTGGCAAATTATGGCCAGTTTTGTGCCAATGTTTTGGACCTATTGCTAATTGGGTTCGAGCTTTCCAAATTCATTCTCTGCTGGGTCCTCCTCACAGTGGGGAGATTGGGCTAGTTTGGAACGTCAGTCCTGGAGATACATTCTTAGTGAGACTCTCAGTAACTGTAATTTTGTTTTGATGTACATTAGGTTAAAGCTGTCACTTGGGGGTGGGGGGAATTGCCCTTTTCTTCCCAGTTCAATATTCATTGAACATAGTAGATTGCAGCTATGACAACATTTATGGGGAAGAAGGGGAACTGCAAGATTATTTTAAAAGCAAACTACTGTAGATGCTGGGAATCTGAAATAAAAATAAAAAGTGCCAGAAATGCTCAGCAGATTAGCCAGCAACTGGAGAGAAACAAGACTTAACATTTCAGGTCCGTGATCTTTCATGAGAACTGTTCTGATGAAAGGTTATCAACCTTAATTATTATCTCTGTTTCTCTCTCTCGCCTGACCTAAGTATTTCCAACACTATTTTGTTTTTATTGTGCAAGATTATTTTGTTTGCATTGTAATAAATGTTTGTGATCATTTTTTTTAAAAGCTTTTGTATTTGCTTATTTAGAAAATACTTTTGTTATTTGACTTGTGGTGGACTGTGGAAAGCTTTATGATTATAGTGCATCTAGACTGCCAAAAAGCATTCAACAAAACTCCACATTGAGGGCTACTGTATAGAGGTCAAAGCTATTTGGATTCAGGGTTAGAAATAGACTGAAGGGAAGAAAATAGTAGGGACTTATTCAAGGTGGAGTGGAGTTCCCATGGATCAATACTATGTCACAGACAGAATTTGTGTGTTCTGTTACTGTCTGTAATCCATGTGCTTTGAATGTAAGAGGTTTGTGTTTTCTTAGCCTCAGAATTGTACTCCAAATAAATAATTCCAGCAGCAAGTTTTTGAGAGCTTTAAAATTAAGGTTAGTTAATCTCTCGCAGTTACCTGAATTTAACATGACCTGTCTGACACACACACAGATTAGATACAGGTGAAGGTAATGTACTGTTAAGAGTTTATAATTATCTCAGTTGCTGGTTTACGATCTCTGGCTCCCAGGAGCAGGCCTATAGTTTCTTGGATGGTTTCAATGGTTTAAAGGTGGTGCAAGGTTCTTAAAGCAAAGGATTTTCAGCTGTCTGTGAAGTTTCTTATAGTCAAATTTCTAGGAGGTTGATTCTCGGGTGAACTTGAAGTTGGAATGGGTTGGGGGAATCCTCCTCCCTGGGAGCTCCAACTCAAAAGATATTGCTGTTGTATTGCCTTGACTACTTGAATTACTTGCAACTAGTTTGATGGTTTTTGGTGGAATTGTCTGCAAACAGCTTCTAGCCCATTTAAAAGTAGTCAATAATGTGGCTGCCTCATCATGTGACTTTTACAAGTTCACAGTCCTTTTCCAAAAAAAGGGTGGTGTTTATGTTGATTCTAACATCATGTATTGTGGTTTATCGCCTTGAGGGTTTGAGACAGGCATCTTGATACAATAAAACAGTGATAGGGCCACTCACTTCCATCTGCCACCAGTTGAGATTTAATTTCCTCTTTTGTTCAGAAGAAACCAAAGAGACAGGCAGTCTGAAGATTCCGTACTCCTTTTGAGTTGACCCATCCTTAAACAAACAGATATGTGACTTCCTCAGATGGCTGTGAAGGTCCATATTTAATTAGGTATTCGATTGAAACACGTTACTGTCTGCACCTTAAATGCCAAAGGTCCCATGATTTGCAGCAGCCATTTTCATAGCTTGTTTGTGTCCACTTTTTAAAAGTATAGACAAAGTCCATAATGTACTGGGGCATGACAACTATTATGTCTAATATTGCTAATTTAAAAACAAAAAACTCTTGACAATTGCATGAGACCAAACTAGGAGGGGCACTTCATTCCTGAGCAAGCAGGTGAGGAACAAGCAAAGTGATTTGAACAAAACATGAAATTAGGTAGAACAGTGGTTGATAAAATTTAATATGGACAAGTATTAAGTACTGCACATAGGAAAGAATAATGGGTATATAACCAGAAGTCCAGATTACGAGTCAGAGGAAATCCTACTGAAACTATGTACTATGCTAGTCTGAGTACTGTGTCCAATTATGGGGGTCATTGAGATGCAAGAAAGGATCTGTGCACTGGAAATAGTTCAGAGGCGTCACGAGAGTGATCCCTACTGTTGAAGGAGAGTGTTATGAGTAACGACAGGCGAGATTTGGATTTTTCAGTCTTGAAGGAAGGAAACTGAGAATTGATATTCTAGAGAGAAAGATGGACCTTGCATTTATGTAGTGCTTTTTATGACTGAACACCCCAAAGTGCTTCACAGCCAGTGAATTATTTTGAAGTCTGGTACCTGTTGGAGAATAAAGTGAAGGCAAATTCGCGCAGCATAGCAATGAGATAAATGACGAATTGAACTGTTTTTGTGGTCTTGGGTGAAGATTAAATGTCAGCCTTTACAGCCATCTGGGGAATTCACACATCTTTAAGGATGGGGCAACTCAAAAGCAGTATGGAATCTTCAGACTGCCTGTCCCTTGTGAACAAAAGAGGAACTCAGCTCAACTGGTGGCAAATGGAAGTGAGTGGCCCGATCACTCTGTTATGGTAACAAGATGATGGTCTCAATCCCTCAAGGTGTTAAACCACATAGGATGTTGGAATCAAACGCCACCTTTTTTTTAAGCATCTGGCGATCTCCTCTGCTCTTCAAATAGTGCCGTGAGATCTTTTACGCCTGCTAGAGTGTGCAGATAGGATAAAACAAAGGAAAATAAATATGTAAAGGAAATGAAGGTAAAAGTGGAATGGTGCTTTAAATCAGACTAAAAATAAAATCAGGAGACAGTCAAACTATTAAAAGGCTAATCTACGATTATTCTCAGGAAGTTGTTCCTCTCAGTAATCGATGCTTGAAACAAATTCCAAGATAGGGGAGTAGAGTGAAAACCATGGAATCATTGTTTTAAAATGCTAGAGTAAGGGGAGCTGTAAGATTATGGTGGATGGAGGAACTAAAGTGGGTGAGTAGCCACTTTAATCTTAATTGTATGACCTTGCAAGTATACCAGATATTGCTACATATACAGTTTTCTCTGATAAAAGCCTGGCATCTATCCTGTAGAGAGCCTTACTTTTCATTTTCTCAATTTATTTATCAAAAAAAAATCAAATATTATAATATGCACATAACCTGCTTTGCTCCAACACTGCAGCAAGCTTCAGCTGGTTAGGTTCATGGAATTATTTTGTACTTTTCAGTTGAACGCTTCATTCCTCAGGAGAATCGCTGGTCTCCTTGTTCACCCATGGGGACGAGACGAAAGCATCTTGGCTGTGCTGTGTTCCAGGACATGATCTATGCAGTTGGAGGACGCGATGACACAACTGAGCTCAGCAGTGCCGAGCGATACAACCTTAGAGCCAATCAGTGGTCTCCAGTGGTTGCTATGACTTCCAGACGGAGTGGCGTAAGTGTATACTAAGCTCAGCTATGTGTGTATATTTTTGATAATTAGCAGACCACATATTACAGACTATAAAAATGTCATCCCTGAACTGCAGCTTTAACCGGTACAAGGTGGAATCTAATAAAACATGAAATGCTAACAAGAGAATGATGCATTTTTGGGTGTAACTTCATTAGAGCTAGCAGTGTTGATGAGTGTTACAATTTAGTGTAATCTTCCAAACGCTGATTGAACTGTGCGTGTGTAATAACTATTGGATTTGTAGCATATTGTGATTTATCTTCATCAATGCAGCCTGCATTGTTTGGATTCCTGATGTTTTACAGTATCTTCAAATTGAAAAAGGTATTTCCTCTTGGCATCAAAAGTAAAATCTTCAATCTTCCGTAGAAAATAGATGTGCTTTATTGAGTGCCATTCTAATAATCAACAGATGGTACTGTGAAGATTTATGTGGAGTATCACAAAATAGAATTTTTTTATTCATTTTTACGGGATGAGAGTGTCACTGGCTAAGCCAGCATTTGTTACCTATCCCTAATTGCTTGAGAAGGTGGCAGTGATACTGCCTTCTTGAACTGCTGCAGTCCACGTGGTGTAAGTATACTCAGTGCTGTTAGGGAGGATTTTGACCCAGTGACAGTGAAGGAATGGTGGTATATTTCCAAATCAGGGCGGTTGTCATGACATGGCAGATGATGTACGCCAGGTGGATCAAATCCACAAGGGAAACTTAATCACGCTATCACAGTTTTGCAATTCATATTTATTTCGTGATGCATACTTTGAATTCAGAAATAAGTCTGCCAAGAGATTAAAAATTCAATTGATATTTATTAACAAAAGATTCAAGCATACACAGAACTACAAATTACTACTATAATCCCTAATTAACCTGGCTCCCAGTTACACCCCCTTTAAGGCAATGGTCAAAAAAATAGCTTTTAGATTTTAAACAAATCCAGAAAATTACCACAATACCCTGGACAGTAGAATTCAAACTGGCTCTCTCCAGCTTTGGTTTCTGGAGACAGGCTTATGCACAGATGCTGGAGGCTTCACACTTCTGTTAGGTCTTACAATGCCTTCTCCTGACACACACTTCTCCCTTTTTAATTTGTAAGATCCATTGTTCCCATATGTCTTTGGAACTTTACCTTTCTCATAATATAAATCTTCATGTTGCCACTGAATATTGTCAGTAACCCTTGAGAAAAATAAACATTCCGTAGCTTGTCTAGCAACCTAAAATCACAAATCCAAATCCCTCCATCTAAAATTGCAAATTCCTTTCACCCCAGCTATGTTTACTCATTAGCATATTAAAGACACTTCTACATCTTACTTTTGATAACTTCAACTTGTAGCCTACTTGGCTACAAAATGTAATTAAATCTCAAAAACACAACCCCCTCCACCCTATAAACCAGAAAAACATTACACACTTATGACAGTGTTCCCATGTGTCTGCTGCCCTTGTCCCTCTAGATGGTAGAGGTCATGGGTTTGGAAAGAGCTGCCTAAGGAGCCTTGGTGAGTTTCTGCAGTGCATTTTGTATATGGTACACACTGCTGCCACTGTTTGAATGAGTATGTACTGTAACTGGCTGAATAATACAAGTATATCGAGGAACAAATCATTTGGCAGGCAATTTACATCAGGGCTCCTCCTCCCCAGACTGCCACAGTAGAATAATCTGACATTAAGGTTTCAGCATCGCTAATGATGTATGTAGCAATGCTAATCCTTTGGACTCTCCCAGTTTTTCACAATAGTGACCATTGACCTCACTTAATACTGCATATTTCTCCCTACAATATGTCACGTTGCAGCAAAGCAGTTGGGTGGTCCACAATGTTGGGTGAGGTGTTAATTGCCAACTTAAATTCTCTTTGGGGAAGTAATAGATGCCACGCACTGGCCCATGAGCAGGTTGGCAACATATGAAGCAACAACCTTGTGTCTTTGTAGCATGATCCGATACTTTGTATTGAACTAGCACGTTACATATATTAGCACTTGCTTTTTAACCAAATGTAAACACTAACTTTGTTTTTCTTTCACATCACCCAGGTTGGTCTAGCTGTTGTAAATGGACTTTTGATGGCAGTTGGAGGTTTTGATGGTACAACTTACTTAAAAACTGTTGAGGTGTTTGATCCTGATGCAAATACTTGGAGGTACTTTCACATCTCAAAATGCTTCCAGCTCATAAGTTAAACTTGAATTTAAGTTTATAACAAAGTAACTGATAACTAAGCTGGAATTTCATGAGATAAAATTGCAGAGTGGAACAGGAGAAACTGTACAAATCTTGACCTTCAGCAATGGGTACCAAGTGTGGTAAGAATGCTTTTCCAGAAATTCTCAAATTTTAAGTGCACCTGGCCTATGGTTCCAACAGGTTGAGAGTCCTAAAAGTTTCAAATTGAGTTTCAGGCTCTACACTATGCATTGACAGAATCTTTCGGTTCATTTGACTCAAGTTTGATTGGTGTTCTTTAACAACCTGTTCAAAGGATGGCACCTTCAGTCCTGCAATCTTGGCTGTTAAGTTGGATTTGACCCTATAGACCTTTAGCCCAGCAGTGAATGCCATCAAGTGAAATAAACTGTAAGCCATTTTATTCCTCAGAAAACTTAAGGTTTCACTAGATTAAACATTGATGGAGGCCAGTCTATTAGAGAAGATGCACTGATGGCATTTTACTTTAAGGGTAGAATCCCATATTGAAGTTTTTCCACACCAATGCATTATTAGCATTTCAAACGCTAAAGGTCTGGCAGATGCACCTATTGTAAATATATTCTGATGTGGTAAATAGATGCAGATGCACTACGGTGCTATAATCTAATAGAGACTTTCTTTGGTTGGGGTGAAAACATCGAGTAAAATTTGGACAGTCTATACAAGATAGCTGCATGCAGAAACTAAATCTGTCTTTAACACCCATACAATTTATAAGGGTGACTTTAGCTAGCATTGGTGAGTTTGTTGGGTTTGCGCAATATTGAAAAACTTTATAGCAGAGTAAGAATTTACAATTATTCATCACATGGGAACTACAGAAAATCAGTGCAGAAGAGGCCCATCGAGTCTGCACCAACACGAGAAATCCTGACCTACCTAATCCCATTTACCAGCACTTGGCACGTCATAACATTCAAGGCTATGGGCCAAGTGCTCATCCTGGTACTTTTAAAGGATGTGAGGCAACCCACCTCCAACACCCTCCCAGGCAGTGCATTCCAGACTGTCACCACCCTCTGGGTAAAAAAGGTTTTTCCTCACATCCCCCTCTTAACCTCCTGCTCCTCACCTTGAACTTATGTCCCCTCGTGACTGACCCTTCAACTAAGTGGAACAGCTGCTCCCTATCCACCCTGTCCATGTCTTTCGAGGTGTACAAGATCGAGGGATTGCCCCTCAGACTTCTCTGCTCCAATGAAAACAACTCAAGTCTATCCAACCTCTCTTCATAAATGTTTCATCCCAGGCAACATCCTGGTGAATCTCCTGTGCACCCCCTACAGTGCAATCACATCCTTCCTGTAATGTGGCGACCAGAACAGCACACAGTACTCCACCTGTGGCCTCACCAAGGTTCTATACAATTCCAACTCCCTACTTTTGTAATCTGTGCCTCAATTGATAAAGGCAAGTGTCCCAATGCCTTTTTCACCACCCCACTAACATGCCCTTCTGCCTTCAGAGATCTATGGACACACATACCAAGGTCCCTTTGTTCCTCAGAACTTCCTAGTGTCATGCCATTCATTGAATACTTCCTTGTCAAATTACTCCTTCCAAAGTGTATCACCTCACTTTTCAGGGTTAAATTCCATCTGCCACTTATCAGTCTATTTGGCCATCCCATCTATATCTTCCTGTAGCCCAAGACACTCAACTTCACAACCACCTGGCCAATCTTTGTGTCATCCACAAACTAACTTATCCTCCTCCCTCCCCTCCCCCCCAATCATCTGTTGTTTTTATAAATGACAAATAGGGGATCCAGCACAGATCCCTGTGGTACGCCACTGGACATTAGCTTCCAGCCATTAAAGCATCCTTCTGTCATCACCCTTTGTCTCCTACAACTAAGCCAATTTTGAATCCATCTCATCAAATTACCCTGTATCCTATGTGCATTGCCATCTTTATAAGTTTCCCATGTGGGACCTTGTCAAAGGCTTTGCTAAAACCTGTATAAACTGCATCAACTGCATTACCCTCATCTACACAGCTGGTCACCTCAAAAAAATTCAGTCAAATTTGTTAGGCATGACCTCCCTCTGACAAAGCTATGCTGACTATCCTTGATCAAACCTTGCCTCTCCAAGTGGAGATAAATTCTCTCCTTCAGAATTTTCTCCAACAGTTTCCCTACCTCTGACGTGAGACTCTCTACCTATAGTTCCCTGGCTTATCTCTATAATCCTTCTTAAATAGAACCACATATCAGCTGTTCTCCAGTCCTCTCCAGAGAGGAATTAAAAATTTGGGTCAGAGCCCCTGCAATCTCCTCCCTCGGTCTGGGATACATCAGGACCTGGAGATTTGTCCACTTTTAAGCCTGCAAACACCTTGTCACTCCCTATATCAATTTGTTCAAGAACCTCAGTCTCTTTCTCTTCCCTCCCACCACCGAGTTCAATACCTTCATCCTCATTCTCTTGGGTGAAGATGGATGTGAAGTATTCGTTCAACACTGGTCCCTACGCTTTCCCTGGTTATCCTCTTCCCATTGATATACTTAGAATATCTTGGGATGTTCCCTACTTTTACCAGCCAGAGCTCTCATATCCCCTCTTTCCTCTCCTAATTGCTTTAGACTCCATCTTGCATTGCCTGTACTCCACTAATGCCTCTGCTGATTTGCTCCCCTGTACCTGCTAAAAGCTTCTTTTCCTTCTCATCGTAACCTGAATATCTCTGGTCATCCATGGTTCTCTGGGCTTGATACTCCTTCCGATCACCCTAGAGCCCGTACCTCCCCATTTCCTTTTCGAACACCCCACAACTGCTCTTCAGATATCCCCACAAGTAGCTGTTCCTAGTCTACCTTGGCCAGATTCTGCCTTATTTTACTAAAATCCACTCTCCCTCAATTCAAAACTTTTTTTTTGGCAACTTGTCTATTTCTTTGTCCATAACAAGCTTACGTGGGTATGGAGTCCAGTCAGGAAAAAGATGCTTCTCATTAGTGCCTAGTACGCTTGACTAAGAATGAGCTGTGGTTTATTCCTGTAACCTGTGCACCAGAGATGATTTTCTTTCTTTGCTAAATCTCTAGCATGTTCATATTAGACTTGCTGACTGACAGGTGGGAAACCAAGATAGCAAATTGATAGACAACTCAGTTAAAAGTTAAATTCAGCTTAAAAAAAACATTTGAGCTTGTTAAAACAAGAGACATACATTGCTTCATTAGAAGTGCAACTTATCACAAATCTACTCTTGGGATATGAAATCACATGAATGCAATGCAGTTAAAACCACCCGCATACTGAGCCTTATAAACTAGAATCCAGAAATCACCACACTTGTTTGCCTGTTAATTTGAAATTTTTACTGAATTACAGTTACCAATTTCCATTCCAGTTATTTTGATATTTGATTAAATGTTTAATTCTTGTCCCTGCCAATACCATGTTGCTTAAAGTGCAATAGAAAAGCAAAGAAACCAGATTACCAGTAGGGTTTGATTATGTTGAACTTGCAAAATATTACACAAATAACAGCGTTTTAATCTTACTGATTTATTCCCTCAGGCTCTTTGGAAGTATGAATTACAGACGCCTTGGAGGTGGGGTTGGTGTGGTGAAGATGACACAATGCGAGTCTCACATTTGGTGAATTTCAGTGATGCAGTGTGTTGTCCTGTGTGGTTAACCCATTTACAATGACATTGAATTGCCAGCTTTTTTTAATCATACCAAATAGCATTTGAAGCAGAATGCAGAAGAGCACCTTCTATAATAAGTGCATTATATATCTAGCAACCTTTGTGCATTAAAAAACCATTTACAGAAATTTTGCAAGAAATGCAACTAAGTTGGGATGATAAATTATGAGCTAATAGGAACATATTGGAGCCATCTTATCAAAATAAAACCTTGCTGCCTTATAAATAGTGCTGATTAAATAGATCCAGATGAGGAAGTTTTTTTAAAAAAGTAAATTTATTCTGGCACCTGTGTAGCAATGTTAAATCTGTGCCAATACTATTTAATTTCTTTCACTTCAAGTTGCAAGTGTATGAAACATAGCCTCCCCTATAAGTTCAGGGTAAACAGATAAACACGGAAAATAGTCTGTTAACTGAAGCTGAATGGTCTCATTCCTACATTCTCAGATTGTAATTTAAGTTGACTACCCTATTACAAGAGTATGAGTATAGACATTTGACTTGGGTCAAAGCCATAGCAGGGAGCATGGTGTGGATTTTTATTAAATAGCCAAAACCAGCTTGAATATTGTGCGTGGATCCTGCCTCAAGTAGAATTGGAGCGATGGGGTGCAAACGGAAGATGCTTAGCAAGTTTGTCACAAGTTAAATGGCTTGGTGGATCTATGAAACTTGTCTTTTAAGATTGCTAGACTTTGTATTAAGTGTGAAGGAGTAAGTTTTAAAATGCTCTGCAAAGTTCCAATTTAAAACAGTTTCTTCCCTTATGAGATATAATCTGCATTTATTTGATGTAGCAATTAAAATCCCACTTGTGGGGGGAAAATTTAAGGGCAGGTCAAATGTTTTCTTTGTACAAAGTTGACCAAAACTTGTGTAAATTGCTTTCAAAATTATTTGTTTGAAGGATTGTATAGACGCTAAGAGCAGTCACTTGTCATTTTGCATCTACATAATCTGTCACAGGTTTAAATACACGTTAAGTTTAGCCTCCATTACAATGTCGGATGAGCTACAGAATGAGTTAAGGGTGCATTTTTAGTCAAGTTACACTGCAAATACTTAACCTGCTAGATGCCATCAACATGCTTTAAGATAACTGAAGAGAGTCAGAAGTCAAAAATAATTACAAGTTCTTTTCATTGCTGTGGAGCCAAGCACTACAGGATAGCACTAAGATACCATTGAAGTGTTTTAGTTCAAAATATGAATTGCTGCTTTCTTTGGGTAACCTGGTTGAAGATAGCTAGTTGACTTAGTGAATTTGTAACAAAAAAATTAACTGGAAATTTCTCCACACCACCTCCAAGTGGCCAGCCCGTTTGTGTACTTTATTTCCAGCAATTCTACTTTGAAGGGGGCTAGATGGAAGGTAAACTGTTAGAAACTTCTATTAGGAATAAATCTTAGTTCTTCACCTTCCAAGAAGAATCCTGCATCAAGTTCACTTCTCAATGCACATGCTGTTGTTGCATTAGTGGGTTCTTAAAATTAGACTGTACCAACCCTCAAACTTGCCCGATTAAATGTAATTGTAAAAATATGTTCTTGCTATTCAAGATTTTTAATAGATTATATTCACTTTGTACAGTATTTAAATAAAGTTCAGTTCAAAATGCTTATTTCTGAAGATACTGGTTTTGTTTTAAATTATTTTCTCCAAACTCACCATTTACAGTTTTGTATTTAATTGTTGGAGCCAAGGCACACTGCATTAAAACATGTTTATTTCTTTTCCTGCAAGCATTGATCGAACTACAGTGTTCTTGATGTTATCTAGAGCCATATGGCAACAAGTAAATAACTTCAACACCCTTTCACTGAGAAATTCAGGGGAAGTAACTAGTTTGATAGTTCAGTGTTGCAAATCTGATTAATAGCAACACTTATGCAAAGCCATCACAAAGTTCCCTGCAAGCAAACATTTAAACTGACCTCTGCAGAACAAATAAAGCCACAGATTAAATTTTGCTTAAAAGAATTAGTACCTGTTCAGACAATGACATTATCTGAACCCACGCTGCTCCACTCTAATACCTCCAATCCCTCTTTCAGGAATGGAAGAAAATATAGCAAATCAGGATGTTTTAAATTGAGCATCTGACTAAATTATGAAACACCCACACTGTAAAGTAATTTCTTCCCCAAACTTTGGCATGGCTTTCAGGTCTACCCCACAGTGCAGCACATGCAAAAAACAAAAGAAAAGACTAATGTGGGATTTTTATAGCATCCTTCAGGTGCCCTGGACATAGCAAATCAATTCACTCAAACTACTTGAAGTAGTCACTAGTAAGCATATGCAACAGCTAACTTGTCAAACAGTATGGCTGTGGAATGTCCCACACAAAAAAAAGTTTTAAGTGGTGTTAGTTAAATGTTGGCCAGACCACAGGGAGAACTCCCCAGCATTAGAGTGGTGCTCAAGTGCCAGCACAAATATTGATATCAGCACCACCTCACATGCCCCCAAAATTACAAGCAGGCAACAAAATGGTCAAGGTTTAAATTAGTTATAAACTTAAGATCAAGTCTACCATAGCTATTTCTTCTTCAGCATTTGTTGACACTGACGATGCCACTTCTGGCCAGTTTTCCAGTGAGCTGTTGGTTGTCATTAACACATTTAAATCCAGTGTTTGGAATGATTTTTTCAGTTCTGGTTTCACTTTTGAAGCCGAAATCTGATTTTTGTTCATTGAACTATCTGGATCCATAGCTGATCCTGAAATTTCCAAGCTTGTGTCAGCTGTGTAAGTGGTGGAATCATCATAGTCTGTAATGGTACAAAATAGTATGATTCTCACCTGATAACCAGAATGCAAAAAGCAGTATGATGGTGGGAAGGGCCCCGATATGGGGAAATAGCCAATGCTTAGTTAGCCATACATTCAGAGACACCAATTTACCAAGTATTAGTGGAGAGTTTAAGGCTAATGTACAAAAGGTATAGACAAAAACACGTTACAAGTATGCAACTTGTATTTTGAAATTGATTCTGGCAGCCCATACTGGCAACAATTGCACCATAAATTGGCCATGATTAATGTTACCTATAGCAAAATTAGAGAGGTTGGGGGGGTGGGGGGAGGTAAAGGTAGCAACATGGGTAGTAAGTTGGCAAAAGGACAATACTGATTGATGAACTAGATTATATTTAGTGGTGTTGGGAGCCTCATGAGAGATCAAGATTTGAATATAAGGGGGTACAATATAAAAACTGCATAAAACAGGAGGACAAGCAGGTTGAATTTAGAAGTTTAATGCAGAGGAGAGATGGCCAAAGCAAAGCCAGCTTTAAAAAAGATATTTAGGTTTTTTTGAACTAGGACATACATAATGCTAAGCCTATTCATTTGCCATTTAAGATATAGTTCAGTTCAAAGCAGTAAAGGGTTATTCAAGGCCATGGAGGAATCCAATTTGGCGGTAATGAGGGATTTTGGTTATGAAGACAGACAAGAACTGGGACTATTCACTAGAAGAGATCTGTTGGAAGTATCAGTTATTAGTCATTTTTGATACAAAAGACAGCCATATCTCATTTATAACTATGGGATAAATTTAAAGCAAGAGGTTGGAGTTGCATTTTTTCTAAAAACAAAATGCACAAGTTATTTGTGCAGCCATCTTGCAAACCGAAATTAGTATTGGTTCAGTAAGGGAACGTGCTACCTGACTAGTCTTTGTCTTTTGAGGAAGGGATGATGGATAGCTGCATAGACTGCAATGCCCACAATGGCCCTAGACTTCAAAAAGGGATGGGTGATAAAGTTCCTATTCCGATGAAAAGTTGACTGAAAATATTCGGTTGTTGCCTGACCATTTCAAGCATTTTTGGTTTTTAAATAAAATTTCACGTTAGTGGAAGTTAAAATCTTTGGGAAGTTTAGGTCAAGTCTCATCTTCAGAGTTGATAAGACATTAGCCAAGGGAGAAACAATAGCAGGTTCCCAATTTATGAGCTGGATTCAGAAATTTGATGCAAATTGATTTTTGGAGATGTTGACAACTTGCATACCTGTCTGGGTGAATTGAAGTCACAGGTTAAATTACAAAATAACAGTCAAGTGTACAGGAGGATAGGACAATGATAGATTAAATTGTGGACAAAGTACAGTGCAAGGAAAGCACCCATAATTTAACATTTATTCATGGGATGTGGGCATTGCTGGCTAGGCCAGCATTTATTGCCCATCCTTGATAGCTCTCAAAAAGGTGATGAGTTGCCTTCTTGAACTACTACAGTCCATGTGGTGTAGATATACCCACACTGCTGTGGAGAGGGAGTTCTGGGATTTTGACCCAGGGAATGTGAAATAACGCCAAATATATTTCCAAGTCATGATGGTGCATGACTTGGGAGTGGAACTTGCAAGTGGTGGTGCTCCCATGTGCCTGCTGTCCTCATCTTTCTAGGTGGTAGAGGTCATGGGTTTGGAAGGTGTTTTCAAACGAGCCTTGGTGAGTTGCTGCAGTGCATCTTGTAGATGGTACACTGCCACCAGTGTGCACTGGTGGTGGAAGGAGTGAATGTTTGTGGATGGGGTGCCAATCAAGCAGGCTGCTTTGTCCTGGATAGCGTCAAGCTTCTCGAGTGTTGTTGGAGCTGCACTCATCCAGGCAAGTGGAGAATATTTCATTAACTCCTGACTTATGCCTTGTAGATGGTGGACAAGTTTTGGGGAGTCAGGAGGGGAGTTATTCACTGCAGGATTCCTAGCCTCTAACCTGTTCCTGTAGCCACAGTATTTATATGGCTGGTCCATTTCAGTTTCTAGTTAAGGTAACCCCCCCAGGTGTTGATAATGAGGGATTCAATGATGGTAATGCCATTGAATGTCAAGGCACAATGGTTAGATTCTCTTTCATTGTAGATGGTCATTGCCCAGCAGTTGTGTGGCATGAATGTTACTTGCCGCTTATTAGCCCCAGCCTTAGTGAAGCAGTCCATTGTCCAACATGAGGAATTGCGAATTCTGAACATCTCCACTTCTGACCTTATGGAGGGAGGGTCATTGAAGCAGCTAGGGCTCCTTATTGCCAAACTCTGTCAAATGCAGCCTTGATGTCAAGGGCAGTCATTATCACTACTTTTCTCCATGTTTGGACCAAGGCTGCAATGAGGTCAGGAGCTGGGTGGCTCCCATTGGATTCCATTGAGCAGTGAATATTTTATTGCTGAGTAATTGCCACTTGAGTATATTGATGGGGTGGTAATTGGCTGGGGTTGGATTTGTCCTTTGTATACAGGACATACCTGGGAAATTTTCCACATTGCCAAGTAGATGCCAGTGTTATAGCTGCATGGAACAGCTTGGCTAAGGGCATGGCAAGTTCAGCAGCACAAGTCTTCAGTACTATTGCCAAAATATTTTCAGGGCCCATAGCCTTTGCAGTAGCCAGTCAACTTTTGCTATTTCTTGATAGCCAATTTGATTCACTCCATGATGGAGTAAAATGTGAGATGCTGGAGACATCAGGAGGATGCCAAGATGGCTCATCCACTCAGCACTTCTGTTGAAGATGGTTACAAATGCTTCAAACTCTTCTTTTGCACTGATGTTCAGGGCTCTCCCCATCATTGAGGATCAGGATATTTGTGGAGCCTCCTCCAACAAGTAGTTTAATTGCCCATCATTCACAACTAAATGTGACAGCTTAAATCTGATCCATTGGTTGTGGGGTTGCTCAGCTCCATCTATGGCATACAAGTAATCCTGTGCTATTGCTTCACCAAGTTGACACCTATTCTTGGGCAAGCCTGGTGCTGCTCCTGGCATACCCCAACACTCTTCATTGGGGGTCAACCCTGGTTCAACTTGGTAGGAGTGTGGGGGTAAAATGCCAGGCCATGAGGTTGCAGATTGTAGTTGTATACAATTCTGCTGTTGCTGATGGCCCACAGCACCTCATGGATACCCAGTCTGGAGTTGCTAGATCTGTTCAAAATCTATCCCATTTAGTACAATGGTAGTGCCACACAACACAATGGAGGGTATGCTCAATGTGAAGACAGGATTTAGTCTCCATGTGTGGTGGTCACTCCAACCAATACTGTGATGGACAGATACATCTGTGATAAGTGGATTGTGGAGGATGAGATCAAGTCGGTTTTTTCTTCCCACCTGTTGCAGACCCAGTCTAGTAGCTGTGTCCTTTAGAACTCAGCCAGCAGTGGTCCTACCAAGTACATTGTGCTCTTGCCACCCTCATTACTATTGAACACCACTTGGAGGAAGTAATGATTCATCAGCTGGGGGGGGGACATTAGGTGGTAACCAAGAGGTTTCCATGCCCATGTATGACTTGATACCATGAGGGGGTTCAAAGTCAATGTTGATGATTCCCAGGGTAACTTCCTCCTTACTGTATACCACAGTGCCACCACCTCTGGTGGGTCTGTCCTGCTAGTGGACAGGACATACCCAGGGATGATGACTGTGTCTGGGACAGTGTCAGCAAGGTACAATTCCGGGTATAACTGTTAGGCTATTGCTCAAGTCTATGGGACAGCTCTCCCAATTTTGGCACTAGCCTGATGTTCATGAGGACTTTGCAGGGTTGTCATGACTTGTGTACCTTTACCATTTCTGGTGCCTAGGTCAATGCCAATGGCATTTGGTTTCATTCCTTTTAGACTTTGTAGCAGTTCGATATAACCGAGTGGCTAGAGAGCAGTTTAAAAAAAGTCAGCCACATTGAACTCCAGACCTACAGCAATGTAGGCCAGGCAAGGATGGCAGATTTCCTTCCCCAAAGGAAATTAGTGCACCATTTGGGTCTTTAGGACAATGGTTTTACAGTCACTTTAGACTAGATTTTAATTTGATTTTATTAATGGAATTTAAATTCCATCAGCTGCTGTGGTGGAATTTGAACTTATGTCCCCAGAGCTTTAGCCTTCTGATTACTCATCCAGTGACATTACCAGTACACCACTGCATGAAGATCTGTCTGAAGAGCCATAAGGCTGAGCGCTAGTGTTAAGATGTCAGACTTACAAGGAAAGACAGGAGAAAAGTTGGATTATTCAGCTTTGGAAGGCAGCAAGTGGCGTCCTGTCCTCCCAGATGGACTATCTTCACAATAGAGACATTCCAACAACCAGCTATTCCACTTGTGATTAATGGTCTGACATAAATCAGAGGTGACAGATCAACTTAGAATAGACATGCCCAATGTCTCTGTAGAGTTGCCAAACCCTGAACTGCCACTTTCTAATGGTATATCTGGTGCTGCATTCCCTGATCATGTTGATCCTGTGGAAGAACCTCAAGTGGTAGAGCTATGTCACTCTAACCAAATAAGGAAAGCACCTCAGACTTCATCTTTAACACCCATGTTGTATATGTTGGATATTCAAATGTTCTCTAAATAGAAACTGTTAAAACAAACTAAGGGGAGGAAATATAATAGCTGAAGGTATAGCCTCTTCTACTATCTATGAGGGGCATGTGATAATAAAAAAAGTTAACTGTTTTTTTGTTCAAACCTGTTCAGTACACCAAGTCATTACGCCCTTCCACGATTACAGTGGGACTTTAAACATGCAATTGTTGCATGTGGCAGCAAGTGATTGCTGTTTAAAAAGTGGAAATATTTTGGGTGTTTGCCAACTCTTCACACAAGATGGTTTGAATGCATTTGCAGCTCCCCACCACATACTATCTATCCATGCAGTCAACAGGGGGTAAAATATGGCCTGTTTGCAGAATGCCAATGTGCCCTGTAATCAAAGAGCTCCCAATGAAATGAACAACTTCAGCTATTCAGTAGAGTGCAGAATTCAGGCATGTGCCTGAATTATCACCACCCACCACAGGTCAAAGTGGAGCAGGGAACAGATTTGTGCTACATCTTTTGGGTTGGTTGGATAGTTTTCCTATAATTTCTCTTAATGTATTAATAGCAGTAGAATGCACTTACACTGTACACACATTCCAAACTCACTCAGTTCAGTATCAGCAGGCCCCAACTGTAAAAGCATAGAATCCAATCCACCACTCATAACCACATGTCATGTTAATCCTCAATCTGGCCAAATTCTGACCAATTCCCCCCCAAATGAAGCCACTCTAGCCAAGATCAACTCAGATTGGGGATTTCCTTGTCCATATGGTTAAACTGCTCAGCTGACAAGTTATTCACTAGGGCAATGCATGTGAAAGAGCAGCGGGAGACAAGTAATGTCAAGTTAATCCCAGTCACACCACCTTGCTGAGACAGAAGGCAGACGCCTCCCTATAAACAGGGTGGATTAAAATGCTTCAGAAACAAAATTGACAATTAAAAGCAAGAGAAATTGGTCTGAGAAATTATACAGCATAAAGCAACCTTACTCTGCATGTCATTCCATTGGTCTTGGATGTTGAAGCTCAGATTATCTGGTTGAGTCACACTTCCCCCTGGAGGAGAACTGAGCACACAACAGGAATTAAACCCTGAAACTTCAAATACTTAAGAAAAAAAATTCCTCCACCCCCCAATGTGGCGATTGAGACACAAACCCATTTTGTTGAACTTGAGCACAGGTTTTAGAACTTGTGGTCTGAAGATTTTGTTGGTGTTGATCTGCACTGAGGAGTGTAGTAAACCACTTGGTAGATAGAGAGCCAGTTGGATGTGGCACGTGTTCAGAAGAGCCAGTGACAGGTATTATTGTTTCCTTCTCTACAATAGAAATTACTTAAGCCTACTTTTTATATTGTACAGTAAAAGTGACAAGCATGTTCTATGCAATCATGTTAAAAATATCACACTGGAGCTACAACTAGCAGAGGTTACTATTACAGCAATTAAACTAATTGGTTTCCAACCATTTCACAATGTAATTGCCATAGATTAAATCAGATGCTTAACCCTTTTATTCAGCTCGGAGTGAAAAGTAGAATCCTTAAGGTTATGGAAAAGGAATCTTTTCACTCAGAATTTTTCATGCATATACACCATTTTTATGCCATTAATGCTCTCATCCCAAAAACGCAAGGTCAGCATTCATTGTCCACTCCTAATTGCCCTCAAGATGGTGACGACCCACCACCTTGAACCACTGGTGGTCCACATGCAAGCAGTTTGATACAACTGAAGGGCTTGCTATGTTATTTCAGAGGGTATTTGAACGGGTATTTGTGGATCTGAAGTCTCGTTAATGCTTGGAGATTTACTTCCCTGAAGGACTGACAAGCTGATAGTTTCATTGAGGCTAGCATTTTATTTCATATTCACTAAATAATTGAATGCAAATTCTCCCAGCTGCTGTAGGTGGGATTTGAACTCTTCTCTCCAGAGCATTAGTCTGGGCCTTTGAATTGATAACCCAGTAATATGAAAATAAATCAGGGTGGGGGGTGGGGGAGGACAATGGTGGTAGAGATATACTTCCTATCCCAAATACAGAGCTGCTCACAATCTCCAGGATTGGTGCCTTGGTTTAAAGAACTAGAGTTCTTTTCTAACCTGACCCTAGGTTCAATTTGGTTTAGTGCTAGGGGAAGTAGTAATGACTGCAGATTCTCAATATTCAGCCCTTTGTGGGAAAGAATGAACCACTTATTAACCAACAAGAGCTAACCTGAGATGGAAGGAATGCTCAGTTGGGCAGAGTGCTGGGAGATGCCTGCACTTCCAGCTAAGACTTGCTTTCTCCCCTTTGTCGTTTGACTTGTGCAGTGAGTTTTCATTGGTTCCTTTTTGCTGTTGAATGAAAAAGGAATGATTTTTTTTTCTTAAATATGGAAATATTGTTCACATAACACATCAAGAGAAAGCTCTGGAGGCAAAGCATTGAGAAATGATCAGCTGAGACCAGAATTCAGATCTTTATATTGCCCATCCCCACCAACCCACCTCCCAACCCTCCCCAGGTTGGAACTTCAGGTTTGTTTGGCCTTTCACTTTCTTCCTTCCTGCTGTTCCTCCATTACAAAAGCATTCCTCTTCTGAAGACGAGTATTGCAACTTCTCAATTTTCCATAGCACAATCAGTATTGTTATGATTGTAACTTACAGGATGCCTGCCTACACAGTTATATCCCCAAACTAGATTAGCCAATGTTCCAGTGTGCAGGATAAATAGTGTCCCCCCAGTGAAAGCTGAATGCCACTGTTCAACAATTATGTAAACTCTTACGTGTACATTTTTCTTCTCACTCTTGTTCTCTCTCTCTCCTGTGCGGAACATGTATTTTCTGTTCGTGTCTTTGAGGTGGGTTTCTGCCATTTTCTGTATAGTCCTTCAGGTACTGATAAAGCCTGAATAAAAAGCAATTTCAGAATGTATAAAGACAGCAATTTTGTGTTAGATGTCATCTCCAAACTTGTTATGTCATGTTCTCTGGTTCCCATAAATTAGAAATAAACACACTTTAAACTCAAAATGCTGGAGCTTCTTCAAATAGATTTCTTATCACTCTCCATATGGCTGGTGGACTGAGACTGATACATTGTTACTCAGCACATGGCTGCAGTAGAACAGTGCATGTGGCATTGTGACAAACCCACGACCGCTACCACCTAAAGGTGAAGGGCAGCAGATACATGGATACATGGGACCATCACCACCTGCAAGTTCCCCTCCAAGCCACTCACCATCTTGACTTGTAAATATATTGCCATTCCTTCACTGTCGATGGGTCAAAATCCTGGAACTCCCTTCCTAACAGCACTGTGGGTGTACCTACACTACATGGGCTGCAGCAGTTCAAGAAGGCCACTGCCTTCTCAAGGGCAATTAGGGATGGGCAATAAATGTTGGCCCAGCCAGCGATGCACACATCCCATGAACATATTTTAAAAATTCACAATTAGTTCCTAATTATAGTTTAGCACTAGTTATTAATGACAAATCTCAGTTCAAGTGTTTTTGTTTGGAAATCTTAAAATGAAGAAAATCCCTGGTTCTATTCCCAAACTGTGCTGAGTTAGCTCTTTCACTTTTGGGACCTTGGGGGAAGGGTGGAAATAAGATTGTGGACCAAGACTTTTGGGAGTAAAATTACTGAATATCAACAAAATCAGAAGAAAATTCTGGGTCCTCTACTCACTCTGGGTCGCTCCGGAGGTGGGATGAGAGTTTGAACGAGCTCCAGGTATTTCACGGTCATCTCTAAGACTGATGCCATATCGTTCCTTCGCCCTTCAAACTTGGGCAGCAGATCACGAAGCTGATCACAACTGCATTTAATCCGTCTCCTGCCAGGTTAAAATGAAGTAATTGCTTTCACAATAGCTAATGGTCCCAAGACAGACAAGGCTTCATTGCTGACAACCCGGTTAGCCTTTTGGTCAGCATCCATTAAGAGTTTAGAAGCTCATGACTTGACATGCTACATCCCATTAATGGATTAAACCTTTGGCCCAACCCAATTTCTTGTCCCCCACCTGTAGAAAGGAGAGGTCGGAGGAAACTTGGGTCTTGGAAGCAGTTGATAGGAGTAGGCCACTCAGCCCATCGAGCCTGCTGCCATTCAATGAGATCATGGCCGATCATCTACCTCACTTTCCTGCACTTCATATCCCTTGATGTCATTAGCCTCCAAAAATCTATTGTTTTCTGTCTTGAACATGCTCAATGATTGAGCTTCCACAGAACTCTGGGTAGAGACTTCCAAAGATTTGCCACCCTCAGAAGTAGTTCCTCCTCATCTCAGTCTTAAATGGCCTGCCCCTTATTCTGAGATTTTACCCCATTTTTCTACACAGCAGCCAGGGGAAACATCCTAGCTACATCTAACCTCCTACGCGATGTAAGAATTTTGTAAGTTTCAAAGAGATCAACTCTCATTCTTTGAAACTCCAGGCCCTGTTTCCTCAAGCTCTCAGAATAAGCTCACCATCCCAGGGATTAGTCTGGTGAAACTCCGTTGCACTCCCTCTTATGGCAAGTATATCCCTTCCTTAGACAAGGAGACCAAAACTGTGCACAATACTCCAGGTGTGGTCTCAAAAAAGCTCTAAACAATTGCAAGAAACCTTTACTTCTGAACTCAAATCCTCTTGCAATGAAGGCCAATGTACCATTTACCTTCCATATTGCTTGCTGGACCTGCATGCTAGACTTTAGTAACTGAAACAAGGACACCCAGGTCCCTTTAGACATGGACACAGGTGGAAAAGGGCACTTTCAAATCCAAACTTTCTTAAACTTCAAGGAGTAGCAAAGAGGAATTGACTGATGTTTTACATGTAGACACATTCAGTAGGTTAGAATCAGAATGATGCAGCAACACAGAAGGAAGTCATTCAGCCGGTTATGCCTTTGCCAGCTTTCTAGCAGAGCAATTTAGTTAGTCCCCTGCTCTTCCCCATAGCCTAGTCAACTATTTCTATTTCAATTTCAAATATTTACCACTTTCAGGTGCTCTATGTTCTACTTCCTTCCTGAATGTAAAGCTAAATAATTCGGTGCTTGGCTCAGGTAATGCAAATGTACACAGTACTTATCTGAAAGTAGAAAATTAAAGAAAGCAGTCAAACAGGAGAATATAAAAGAGGAAAGGTCAGGTCCCTTCGAGTTCAGGCAGCATTGATTTAATAGTCACACCCTTCAAAGTGAACTAGTTAAGTGAGTAAAGCCCAGAAGGGAAAAAAAACAGGATGAACTTGAGAAAAATGAGTACTGGTCTGAACTGTTTTTTCCTTCTAGGAAGTGAGTCTTGTGCATAAAATCTTATAAAACGCAGAGCCACTGAAGTGATCTTGTCCCTCAGGCTGAGCATTTTCTTTATTTAAAAATGAGTTTGCCCAGAGCGTTGTAATGTTCCCTCCGTGATGTTGCAGGAGCCTCTGAAACTTAATTTATTGGGAGACATTTACAGCTACAGGTACCTTTAGAATTGGAAAATCCTATCAAAACATCACCTAGAGGCATGGAAGAATGGTAATACTACATAAGTTTGATGTGCATGTTCTACATTCATTAAGAATATGCACATTAAATTTAATATGATCTCCCAAGATATTGCACACTGAGACCAGGTGTCGCCTTCAAACGACTTGGAGAAAGACATAATTTAATCCCCATTTTGTTACGTTCACATTTATTATAGAAATTGGTCACCATTATTTACCTTTCCATCCAGTAGTGGCCCTGCAGCACCCCCATTGGCTGGAGGGTATGATTACACTGGCATTTACATTCACAGTTTCAATTATAAAGAATTTTTAAAATGGGAAAATAAGTGGACAGAAATATTAGATTGACATTAGGCTTTACCTCCTGTCTCGCTCTTTGATCACATTTATCTTGTTGACTTGGGCTTCAGCTTTGGCCAATGCTTCTCGATGTTCCCTTAACATCCGTTTCTGAAATGGATCAAGTTTGTCCTCGCACTGCCCCCTTTCCTTCTCCTCCTCCTCCCCAGAATCACTGCTGGACCAACAGCAAATTAAGAAGATGAGCAGCCTCTGAAACCCAGCAGTATTAAGGGAGTTGCAGGACACCCAGCAGCTCAATACAGAGGCAATGGAATTATTCAAACCACCACAAAGCAAGCATTGAAAACTTCAGAACCAAAAAACTTCAGAAACATTCTGGAAGCACAGGCACAAGACAGGGTGAAGAAAATCTTTTCATATCAGAGCAAGTGTAATCATTAATACAAGAGCAAAATACAGAAGCTGGGAAAACTCAGGTCAGACAGCATCTGTGGAGACAAACAGTGGGGAGAGATTGGGCCTGGACTCATGTGTGAGCTGTGCAACCAGCCCAGAGTCTGATATGTGGCCTTACTCCCTGGACCTATTTGGACAGCCCCCAATCCAAACCATCCACCTGCCAAAGACAAACAACCCTGAGGAGCCAGTTCTCTCTCATGGCTGAGTGTGTTAGGGTCTCGTGTCTATGTATCCACAAAGATGCAGACCGAAGAGATCCAGGACATTACAATATGTAATACGATAGTGGACAGAAAGCTAAATTATGGGACAATCCCAGAAAATCTGGGACAGTTGGTCATCCTGAGGGGAATCCTATTGTGTTCCTGAGGAGAAAGGTAGGGGGTGGGGTTGGTGGTGATAGAGGAGCACACACAGATTGGACATGTTGGAGGGCCCTGACCACCATGCCAGGTGAGAATCCTCAGCTGAGGATAAAGGAAGACACAGCAAAAGCACCAAAAAGGAAGATTGTATCATTGGAACAGATATGATGAAGGTGGAGAAACTAGGAGACCAGAATGGAGTCTTTACAGGAAGCAGGGCATGAGGAAGTGTCATCGAGGCAGAATCACAGAATTGTTACAGTGCAGAAGGCTGCCATTCAGCATATCACATCTGTCCCAGCTCTCCAAATGTCACTAAGAGAATTGCTCACCCTTCTGCCTTCTCCCTTCATGTTCCTCCTTTTGAGGACAGTCTCACTTCCTTTTGGATGCTTCGAGTGAACCTGCACCCACCACACTGTCAGGCAGTGCATTCCAGACCTTAGCCAATCACTGCATGAAAATTTTACCTCATGTTGCTTTTGCTTTTTTTTTTTAAATTACTTTTGGGCCCTGTTCTCAATCCCTTCATGAACAGGAACCCTCTCTCCCCATCTACTCTTGTCTAGACTCCTCAGCATTTTGAATACCTCTATCAAATCTCCTTTCAGCTTTTTTCTTCTCCAAGGAAAGAAGTCCCAACTTCTCCAATTTATCTTCAACTGAAGCTCCGTAGGCTTGTGGTGAACACAAGTAGATAACCCACCTCCCAAAATGGAGACAGGGAAGTAGAGGAAGGGAAGAGTCAAATGGACTAGGTGAAGACAAGGGAAGGGTGGAAATATGAAATTTTCCAATTCATGGAAAGAGCAGGTAGTATCATCAATATAAAGGGAAAAAAATGAGGGAGGGGGCCTGAATAGGACCGGAATAATCAATGTTCCACATATCCCATAAAAAGGCAGGAATGACCAGGACCCATGTAGATACCCATAACACCACCTTTTATTCAGAGGAAGTGCAGGATCTGCAGCAAGCTTCATTTTCACTTTATTCTATCAATATTTCCTTTTTTTAAACTGAAGTAGAAAGTTTAAAGAGACTGAACATTTTCCACAATTTAGATACCAAAATATTAGCATTGATCTGGCACCAATACTCAGTTCCAATGTTACTATTACACATCTCCCAGAGGGAGAAAGGTTGCCTTGGCCTGGAGACTCCAGGAATTGAAGATCAATTGAAACTCTGTGCAACACTTGAGAAAAATCATAAAGGACTTTAAAGATTTTTGTCATTTCCTTTGACAGTTATAAAAAAATTGCAAGTGTGGGGGAAGGCTGTTTGACCAGTTAGTTGAGTAATGAGTATTTTGCTTTCCAATTGTGCATGAAAGCATCACAAGGATGAAGATTTTGGTCGACTTAGTGACAAGAACATGGGGGTAAGTCATGGTGATGAAACCTCCAAGAAGCAGATTGTGCTACACTCCCTTGAGGGGGGCAAAAGATAGGTTTGGGCGGGGGGGGGGTGAAGAGAGAGAGATAGTGGGTGGGTGGGGGGGAGGGGGCGGTGGTGGTGGTGGTGGCTGTTGGTGGGGGGAGATAGTTGTGTATAACCTACCTAAGGGTGAGGTTAGATTAGATGTTGAATAGCTCGTTTCCCAGGATGGTGGTAAAGCTATGGAAGACGTTACCAGCTTGTATGGTGAGTGCAAACTGTACACCTTCACTAGAAGTAGATCAGAACCCAACTGTTAAGGTGTAACCTTCCCAAATGTGGTACGGTATTGATCTGTGAGATCCGCTGGGTTATTTTAGATTGTCTAAGCAGAGGCCAAGGAAGCATTTTGCATGTAACACCCCAAGGCTGGTGTCCCTTTATCAGATCAGTCTTCAACCAATAGCCTACATGCCAGCAGATTGATTAAAGAACATAAGTGTCCTGGAGGCTTTGAAAGCACCAAGAGTTTGTGGTAGAGAGCAAAAGTAACGTGCGCAATGAGGTTTCAAAAAGACAGAATGGACAGGTGTTCCCAGTTTACTGCATATGATATTTGCAGCTTAAAAAAGGAGTTAAAATGTTAAATCTTTTAACCCTCCCACCCCATGTAGAGAAATTCTTCGGGTATGTTTGGTACAGGTGTTCTTCCAAATTACCTTGTTCCCACCCACTCTAAACAAGAAGCTGTTCAAGCTAACTTTCACCCCGAAGTTTGGGGTGCAGTAGTAGTTTGAAATTTTAAACTGTTCTAGTCAAGCAGACAATTTACTGATACAGGGACATGTCGCATATTTGACATCACACAAACTAGATCGGACTAAAATCAACCTGAAGCAGAACAATATCCTGGAATATACTGCGATGAGCTAACTATCTGTGGAGAGCTTCAACTGAAAGTTAAATTTTTATGTCCACAAAGAGTCATGGACTTTAAGCATTAACTCTGTTTCCCTCTCCACAGATGCTGCTGAGTATGTTCAGCATCTTCTGCTTTTATTCCAACTAAAATAAAAGTAACCATTTGCATCAAGTTTTCACCTCAAGTGTTTGGTCCACCTTCGGCATATAAAAGACACAAGTGCTCTATTCTGATCACAAGATGTTTTTTCCCCCAGGTCAGGCCACCACATGGTTAGATATTAGACAGTACAGACATACTTTTAAACAAGGCACTTTGACAGCAACACTACTGTAACCAGGACCCATATTTAAATGGGAAGATAAAATCACTACAATGGTTCTCAGGATTCCTCAAAAACACATAGCTCAAACAGATCCCCCTTTCCATGTACAAACAACCCACTTGGAGGCTCCTTATAGTGATCTTACAACATAATGATCATGATTCACCAACTTTTACTTTAATACCATGTAATTTACAGCCAGTAGCTCTTAAAAAGAGACAGGAAAGGAAAAGAAGGGGCTAAGTCTTGGGTGGGCACATGGAGAGAAACACTTCCATCTTGTTAACCATCTTGTGCTTGTTGTACAGCATAATGAATAACAAAAGTTAAAAACATACTCATACTTCAGAGCACAAAGCAGTAATGTTTGTATATCTGTTTATAGTCCCCATAATAATGGGAATATAAACTCCTCCCTCAAAAAGTAACTCAAATTACATTACAAATTCAAACAGGTTATAACCCAGCAAACACAATCACCTACCAACTATAAGCAGAATCCTCAGTATTGTCTAAAGATCCCTCCTCAGAATCCTCTACACCCAGAACACAGGCTGAGAAGACTCCCTTGGTGGTCCGAGGGGTAATTGTCTCATACACAGCCCGGTTAGAAGGGGTTCTGCAGCTTCTTGCCCTTGGACGTGCCATAACCTCAACATCACCCAATCTCAATTTAGCAATTCTCTTTTATCAAAAAAGAATCTCAATCAGCATAGCCTTTGAGTTTTATCAACACACATTCACAGGCAAAGTACAGACAGTCTAAAACTTCAACAGTCATCTATAATCTCTGATTCACCTCACCTGGAGAGTTTAAGAGCCCCTCATTATTTCCAACTGATTTCTCAAAATAAGTTAATACAGAATGGTCCATCTGGTACACAGTGTTAACCCAATCAGCTCTCCCTTGTAGTAATTGGCTATCTCTTAAACAAGAACAGTGTCTATTAATCATTCTCATCAGTTCCAATTAACTTTGCAAATTGGCTATTACAGACAGAATCACCCCACCTGCAAACTGTTCCTTTCATTTCAGTTGCTCTTAGGGACTGGCTAAGTCACTTATTTAAGAAGGAAATAGATAGACTTCTGGACTCCAAAGGTAGCAAGGGATATGGGGAGAGTGCAGGAGTATGGTGTTGAGGTAGAGGATCAGCCACGATTGTATTGAATGACAAAGCAGGTTCAAAGGGCCAAGCTAGCTACTCCTGTTCCTACTTTCTATGTTTTTATGATGAAAACACATCAAGAGTATTTGGAGCCTTGGCTATTTTATATGTTTGCCCAAATCTGTAGCTATCAAGACCAAATGTTGTAAATTTTTTTGAGACATGCGGTTCAAACCGAGATGAAGATACAATGTAGATCAGGAATATTCACCCTTGGGGAAATGTTGATATTCATCACACTTTTGAAAATCATAATAATTTGGAGATTTCTGAAGCTGAGGACCTTGGATGTCTTAGCTGGTCAAATAATTGTCTTGTGTGGAATGTAACTAAACAAATAGGGAGAGAAAAAGATTTGGTGGCTGTTTTAGTGGTTGCTTTACGTATCATTTACTCATCTCTGGTGGTGTGGTCACATATGGAAGAGAATAAAACTGCCCTCAGAGCAGAGCTTCCTGGGAATTGTGTATATATAAAAAAAAAAATGCTTGGGTGATGATCTGAGGAGAATGCAGGCTTTAGTTACCAGGAAATTCAAGGCTGTGTGTTCAGCTACTGAGATCGTAAGGTCTGGAATGTCCTCCTAAAACCTCTGCTTTTACTCCTGTCTCTACCTTTAAAGATGCTCTTCAGAATCTACTTTATGCCACCTGTCTTAATATGTCCTTACATACCTCTGTCTGTTTGATAATCGCTTCTGTAAGGCACCTTGGGATGTTTCACTGTTTAAGGTGCTACGTAAATGCAAGTTGTTGCTGTAAGACCAGCCATGAGCTGTCCTGTCCTCTGCTAAGCACAATTAGCTTCGCTCAGCTAACATGATCTAATTGAGGTATGTTAATTTATTTATGAAAATGTTCCAAAAGGAGGAGACAGAGAAACTATTTCCTGTGGTGGGGAAAAATCCAGAACAAGAGTGCCTAGTCTCAAAATCTAGAGCCATGCCAGTTTGGAATGAAAATGAGAAGCATTTCATACAGGCAAAGGGCACTAGAAATCTGGAACTCCGTCCTTCCAAGTGCTGTGCATGATGAGGGTTAATTGAAATTGTCAAGACTGAGATTGAAAGCTTTCCAAGTAGGCAAGGGTGTTGAAGGGATTGAGAGGGGGTCTTGTTGTGCAGCAGTAGCGCGCCTACCTCTGGGCCAGAAGGCCCCAGGTTCAACTCCCACTCTAGGACTTAATGGCCATGGAACATGTTGTATGTCCCAGAGATACCTTGCCTGTCCTGCTTTCTACCCTTAATTAGCACATTCCTTTAGATAATTTCAACACCTCTTTGTCCTTTTGTCTATGACATCTTTTGGCTATCTCCACATATCACTGGCCCTCTATCCAGCTCTACCTGTCTCCCTCCACCGCCTCCCCGCCCCCCCCGCCCCCCCCACTCCCACACAAACCAGCTTATATTTCACCTCTTTTCTATTTTTACTTAGTTCTATTGAAGAGTCATACGAATTCGAAACGTTAACTGTGTTACTCTCCACAGATGCTGTCAGACCTGCTGAGTTTTTCCAGGTATTTTTATTTTTGTTTTAGATTTCCAGCATCTGCAGTTTTTTGCTTTTACCCCTCATGATCTTTTATGTTTCAATAAAGTTGCCTCTTACTTTTCTAAATTCCGGTGGATACAAGCCTAACCTGTCCAGCCTTTCTTGATAAGGCAAGTCGCCCATTCTGGGCATTAGTCTAGTAAAGCTTCTCTGAACTGCTTCCAATATATTTACATCCTTCCTTGAATAAGGAGACCAGTACTCCAGATATGGTCTCACCAATGTCCTGTATAACTGAAGCATAGCCCCTCTACTATAAACTCCCGCTGCTATTCAAATAGTCTCTTCCCAATAGCTAGGTCAGTTTAGCTCAGTTGGTGGTACTTCCACCTCTGAGTCACTGGTTGTGAGTTTAAGTCCCATGAATTCCAGGACTTGGAGACCTGAACTAGGCTAACACTCCAGTGCAGTACTGATGGAGTGCAGCTTTGTCAACGATGCCATATTTCAGCATTAGGCTTCAAACTGACATCTTGTTGATTATTCCAATGGTCAGGTGGAGGTTAGAGGTTTTATATAAAGTTGCTGTGCTAATGTGCTGGGCAATAGTCTACCCCAATCAATGGCACTAAGAACAGATTAACTGGCCATTGCTATTTGTGTGATCTTGTTCTATAACAAATAGAAGTCACATGTACTCATATAACAGGCACTGAACTTGTATGTGAAATGCTTTGAAACATTTGAGGGACATTATAGGGTGCAATAGCAACAGACTTCCTCGGGGAGTCTGTCCCATGATCTTCAGCTCGTTCTTGACATCCTTCCATCTACAGACAGGCAGCTAATGAAATCCTTTGGAGATCGAGCGGTTCATGTGATGCACTTTTGCTGATGGCTGAGGAGACCAATCTGTGAGAGGTAGGTTTTGTCACAAGTGCCGCGTATGAGGTTGTTTTGGAGTATCGTTGTGGGTGGCTGTGTTTAGCATTGGTGCCTATTACCAAGTTGCCGTTGACGCTGATTGTCACGGTGACTCATGCCAGCCCACAGGTGAGGTCGCCATTTCCTTCTGCCCCGTCAGGTAGCGTCTTCCAGATGCGGGAATCGATGCTTACCGCTTTCACGTCACGCTTGCGAACACCCTGAGGCCCCGGCTGCCTCGCCGTGCAGAAAATCCTTGGGTACGCCTCCGACTTCCATCCTGCGGTTGTGTCCAAGCCAGTGAAGATGTCTCTGCTCGAAGAGTGCCACCATACTTGGGAGGTTTGCCTTTGAGGGGACTGATGCATTCGTGATTTTGTCCGTGCTCGCGATGCTCAGCGGATGAGTAAAATTTCTACACAATACCACTAGGTGGCAGCAGGCCACTGCAGCAGAATTGAATTGGCTGAATGCAGAGTCAGGATTCACACGGACCTTTCTCACCTCTGTTTACAAGCTCTGGTTTCTTTGAACCTTGCTTCTTGTTCCATTTTCTCCAGCATCAGGTTCTATCTTTCTTAAACTCTCACTGTTTGAGGCCTGCTCCATTAGAAGTTGTGCAGAAACTGGACATTGCCTTATTCCTTGATGTCCAGCACTGGTGATTCATATTGATATCTTATAAAATTCTGTACATTGGGCAGCCACATACAAACCATTCTCAATTATCAACCCTGGACGTGTAGGGATATAGGAGCCATTAGGTGAAGAAAGACTAAGGCCCACTTAGGATTGTTGTTTCTAGTTGATGACCCAGAGTTCGGATGAAAGGTCATTGACCTGAAACGTTAACTCTTTCTCTCTCTCTCTCTCTCCACAGATACTGTCTGACCTGCTGAGTATTTTCAGCATTCTCTGTTTTTGTTTCAGCCCTCCATATCAGTAGTATTTTGCTTTTGTCTCAAGGCCCATCTATCAACTTCTACTACCCTGATCATTGCATGGTACAATGACACAATCAGTCTCGATCAGTTCACCTATAACAGACCCTGATATTAAGCAAGGAAAACTCCCAGTGGTGGAGAGATTTGGGAATTATAGGTCCAAAGGTGTTTGAGTGTGTGCATGCGTAGAATTAACATTTGAAGAAGCAGTTTGCTATTTTGCAACAACTTAAAACCTGGACTCTCACAGGGGGATTGGCAAATTAGGCAATGTACCAGAGAGGGTCTATGAAAGCAGCCTCTGCTGTGGAGTGAAATGTCATTGCGAGACTTGGAATCTGTCCCTACAGGGAAAACAAACCCCAATCAAGCCATCGGGCTACCTCCCAGTCAGCAGTGAGCTAACTGCCCTAACCAGTCAAAGGAATTGAAGGGTTTGAATGGTAGACCACAATGTTATTCCTAAGGTTTGGGTAGTGTATATACAAAGTAACAAATGCTCAAAATTGATTACAGAGCAGATTCATGGACAAGATGGAACAAATAAACAAAATGTTGTTTTCATTTGATATGAATCCCATTTGACATGAATCCCTAAAAAGATTGGATTGCACAGTTTCTCATGACCTCAGCTCTCTCACATGTCTTGTAAAGCACACCAGATTCCCCAGGACATTAGCGTTCTGTAAAGAGTCCAAATCTTCTCTCCACACAGGGAAGGTCAAATAATGTCTAACACTACAAAATAAAAACACTGCTGAACCTTGATTCTCGACCCTTGCACCTAATTGATTATCAGTTTGTTACATCATTCTTGTGCTTTGCTGCTTTAGGTTGGTTCCTGACCTCCTCCAGCCCTGCGAGAACTCTGCAATCCCCCAACTCTGGCTCCTTGTCCATCACCCGTTTGCTTCACTTCTCCATCGGGGACCTTGGCTTCAGCAGTGCAGACTCCAACCCTCTGGAATTCTCTCCCTAAAACTCTCCACTTCCCTCTCCTGCTCCGTTAAAAACCCACCTCTTGACCAAGTGTTTTAGTCACCCATCCTTATGTCTCTTTCTTTGGCTCAGCAGCAATTGTTGCTGTTGTTGGCCTCTGCCTGCACTCCTTGTGGAAGACCTTAGGGGACGTTTTCCTGGGTCTGTGTCCAGCTGCACCAAACAGTTTTTGAATTGAAGAGCATACCTGGGAAGGGTTTTCATTCCATGAACTTAACCGGGAAAAATGTTAAAAGAATTTCTTTCCGAGCACATGCTTCGCAATGCCCAGTTTTCTGGTGCCCAGTGTGCCCACGTGTGGTCCAGTTCTCCCAGGCTCAGAACCAGGGGGATCCTCCTTATCACCACAGCAAGGGTTCAGCAGGTTAAATGTACTGCGGGATGTGGTACTGATTCACAGATACACTACAAGGTCTAGAATTTGGTCCCTTGTCTGTATTGTCCCAGCTAGAGGTGATGGGGGTGGGTGGGGGTAGGAATTAGTGGCTCACCAGCCATAACATGCTGCTAATGGGTAGCATAGTTGGAGGACAGTATTCATGTTGGATGTGATGCCTCTCAGAGTTGAATAGCCTGCCAATGTTTGCAGTCCAAGCTGGCACTTGCGAGGCCACAAGGGCAAAGCAGCAGAGTTGCTTCAGCCACCGAATGAATTGTAGCAAGTTCAGAGGCGGGTTAGTGGGGAAAAAACAGGAGGTCAGACCACAGGCAGAGAGAAACCTATCTAGAAACCTGTGCACAAGAAGAGGCCATGGGGCTTGTTGAGCCTCTGCCAGAATATTGGATCATAAATGAAAACAGAACAACAAGAACATGCGTGATGGGGTGAGAGAGATGGAGAGAGAAATGATGGAGAAGTTGCTGAGGTTTCATGGTGAAAATTGAAAATGTTATCACAAACGTGAATTATCACACTGCAGTTTTTCCCTGTTTTCTGTAATGATAGTGCCTCTTTGATGTTTAAAGCTGCCTTCACTCTGAGGATAACTGACCCCCCCCTTCCCTTTTGACGAAGGCACAATGTTGAGTGAACTGTTCCTTGTCAGCCCTGAGGTAAGGCTACTGCATGTGGATTGGTCATTGCTGATGCACCCAGTTGCCTGAATACTGTATACATCACTGGTAATGCAGCTCCCTGTTGTCTCCAACAGGATCCTTCCCTCCCTCAGCTAGGAGACATTCTGACAGGAATCTGGTGTGAAGTGCAGCTCATCAACACAAGAAACAAAGACTTGCATTTGTATAGTGCTCTCCACAACCTCAGGATATCCCAAAGCACTTTGCAGCCACTGAAGTACTTTTGAAGTGCACTCACTTCTGTAATGTAGCCAATTTTCACACAGCAGGCTCCCACAAACAGCAAAATGATACTGATCTGATAATCCTTCTTTTTAATGATGTTGATTGAGTGATAAATATTGGCCAGGACACTAGGGATAACTCCCCTGTTCTCCTTTGAAATAGTGCACGAGAGAGCAGTTATCTCGGTCAAGAAATGTCTTCTTTTTAAAATTCTAATCCTTGTTTTCTGATCCTCCGAGGCCTTTCTGTAACTTCCTCCAACTCCACAACCCTCCTAGTTGCCTAGTTCTGGAATTCCCTCCCTCCACCCCTCTACCTCACTTTCCTCCTTTAATACATTTGTTAAAACCAAACTTTTGATCACCTGACCTAATATCCCCTTATGTGACTCAGTGTCACACTTCTTAGCAACCCATCCAGATGTCAGTGACCACTGTGGGCCACAATATCTTGTTCAAACTCTGTCTCCCTTATGAAGGATTTCATCTCTTTAATTTCGAAGATTTAGCCTTGGAATTCCCTCAAAAGCTGTTAAGTCTTGGACTGCCTCAATGACAGCTCACCTCCTGATGACTCAATCTCTCCTCCTGAGACTGCATCCCATGGATTCATGAAGCTGCACATGTGCCTCTAATTACCAGCACACTTCCAAATCTTTCATAATGCTAGCTTTACTAAACTGGCACTGCCCCTGGGTTTCCCCAAACTCCAGTCTTCCAGCTGCACTGAGCTAAAAATGACTCCCGGGTCTTTCCATGAGCCCTAACAGCCTGGAGCCTCCTACCAGCTCCCTGGGCTTCTCTTTGAGCTACCAACCACATGCGGTCCCAACACTGCCACCAAACCCCCTCTCCCAGAAAACACACAGGTAAGTTGAAACCAGATAAAACATAATCATCTCATAAAGTTCAGCATTCACAACACAGTACACTCTGTCATTTTGATGAATCGTCACTCTGATCGGGATACCAGTACACACTGTCACCATGATTGACACTCACTTCAAGCAGGATATCAGTACATGCTGTCACTATGATCAAGCTCCAGCCATCTCCATGACAGCGTAGATTTTCAGGGTTCACAGCTTTTAAACAATTTAGCTATAACTATCAAAACAAAACCTCTCTCTGGACTGCACTTCTTTGCTAGCAGTGCAGACATTAAAATCTCCAGCTCTCCAGCTAAGTAAGCCCACCTGCTGTTTGATGATCTTACCTTTCTAGCTGTTAATCCCCTAAGTCAACGTGGTCCCAGCCTTTTATGTACAATAGACTCCAAGCTGCTTTAGTTGCAGTTTCTACAGTTAAACCTTACTCTTTCCAGAACTAAGCATTACCTTTAAAATATTAACATGAACCATGAATGAGATATTCATCACACCAGGTGTTCTGTGACTCCCCATTTGAAGGGAAGATTGCACCAAAATTGTCACTGTCAATCAATGTCTAAATATCCAAACTGAAAATGTTTGAAATCTCAGTTTAAAAATGGATTGCGTTTTGCTGATAGCTCTTTGAGAGATACACTGTGCAGATAGTCACTATGTTAGCTGACATAACTAATGCAGGTCATGACTTCACCTTGTGATGAAATAGTCTTTGCCATGTGGAAGTATACACATGGTCACACTCAATATGGATCACTGTGACATTGAAAATCAATATTTTGATTGGTTGTCAGCTTTGCAAAATCCCTGCTGAGAATGTATTGTTGCAATCCTCTTCATAGTTGCTCTAGTCAGGTTATCAGAACTGATCATAACTGATCAGCTGTCTCTCCAATTGGAATATCAATTGTTACAATCCCCATAGGGACCAATAGTTTATTTAAAAAATGATGGAATTCCCAACGACTAATGGAAAGAATCAAAGGACAAGATTTCAGTTTTTAAGGCTTTACTGTAATGAACTAAGCAAAATCAACAAGATCAAACGTTAACTAACAGGCAACTAATACATCAAACTTAAGAAAAAGTACTTCTGCATTAACTAACACAATTGAAATATGTCTTATGAAACCTTTCATTGTGTGCCATGCTTCTGGCAGATATGTAACATTACAAGAACAGTCCATAGTCACTCCCAGCTCTCTGCTGGAGGTTCACTTCTCCCCACCATGCCAGATCAAAGCTCCCAGTGTCCTTCAGCAATCATTCTACTCTATCTGGCTTTTCCCGAATATGATTAACACCAGCAAAGCACACCTCAATGACTCCCTGTTCCTTGAATCTCTAAGAGCCCTGCAAGTTCTGATTCCTTTCTTTTGAACAGAAGCTGAGCTCTCAAAAGCACCTTGCTTGTTAGCACAAAACAGTTCACTTGCTCCCACAGCAGCAGCTCCTTTGTTTCTGTGTCTCAGACAACACCTTCCCTTTCCTGCGAAATATTTTGAAAGGTGTCAAAACTGGCACTCAATGTGTCAGTGGGTTTCTATTTGGGTTTCTCTCCCACCATGCCAACTGGATCACATGGGCATTTCTCCAAACTGAGGTGTTTATCAGGAATTTGTCCTTCCCTCCTCTACAGAGTGTTCTATTTCACTAATTAAAGGGAACATTTTAAAACATAATCGTCTCATAAAGTTCAGCATTCGTGACACAGTGTGCACTGTCATTTTGATTAATCATCACTCTGATCGGGACACCAGTACACACTCACTATTATTAACAATCGCTTCAATCAGAATATCAGTACATGCTGTCACTATGATTCACTGTTATTCTCATCAGGAGCTTAAAAACTTTTTTTTGAAAGGCAGACAAATTAAAAGAATACCACCTCCATGAAAAAGTATTTGCCAAACTTTTCTTTATTCTAAACACAAGATTGGAAAACCAGCAATTGAACTAAAAGTCATTAGGACAGAATTTGTTGCCCGTGGAATGAGAATAACAATGTTAGCTCGTATTTATATGGAACTGATACAGCAACTTTAGGCAAGCAGCAGATACATGATTAAATGTCAATATCTAAAAGTTCCTGTCTGAGTTGCACTGCGCTATTGTTAGCTTTATAAAAACAGCATCTTGCTGTCTGCCTCAATATTGTAATGCGTTGAATAGCATGAAGATGCTTTATTTGTGCAGCAGCTATGAACTAAACTCACCACAGAAAATTAATTATGTTAACTTTTAATAAGTCAACCTCACTACAAATAGCAATTACAAGTGTGGAGTCTCATTCCTTCAGGTTTCAATTATTGACTGAGATTTAGAAATGTCAAATTTAAAATATTTATAGATTTTCTAACTTTCCTTTTGTCTCTTTTTCTCTCTCTCTCTTAATCAATCTCTCCCATGTTTTATTTATCTTTCCGTACCTGATTTGACATTGAATTCATCCATTCTAATTTACACTTTCTTCTCAGTCCTTGCACTGTTAATTTTCCAATCTGAGTGGCTAAGGAGTTAACCTGGTTGGTTGCCCTGTTCACTCAGGTCCCAGATATCCTGTTTCCCTTGCCTCAACACCATCAGCTTGCACTTTCAGCAACTTACCATGCAAACTTTAAAAAAAATCTAAATGTGCATGAACAAGTCCAACAACAGATGCCGTTATTTGCACTGTTACTGCAAAATCTGGGTCATTAATTCACTTGCCGAAGACCTGATTGGGATTTGAGACTTTCCTAGCTCTTTATCTAATCCTTCTCTCAACATGGAACAACAAAGTTATGTAATCAGTGTCTGTTTAAGGACAATAAATTCAATGGTATCATCACATTGGAGTCCAGTCATTATCTTTGAGTTCACAGGAACACAGTCATTGGTGCAATTAAACCCAAGTCCCAGATATACAAACAATTTCCTCTTCATTATTGCTGCATTCTGTGATTACCTCATTTTTAACTTAGACACATTTGAATGGTTTGTTTCTGTTCCTGTGCCCGTGACTTGTTGGGAGTTCTCAGCCTTTACTTCCGAATGCAGAGGGGCCAAGAGTATAATGTTGTCCTATTTGTGCAGAGTCCCCACTCTCATTTCAAGGTCCAAAGACAATCATATGTGACATATAGGCCTCCCCTAAGTCATCGTCCAATTATCCTCTGTTGTGTGTCAGCTATGGTTCATTTGGGAGCATACTTGTCTATTTGAATCACAAGACTCTAGGTTCAAGTCCCACTCCCGGGCTTGAGCACAAAGCTCAAGTGACACTCTAGGGGTTCTGAGGGAGTGCTGCACTGTCAGAGGATGCCTGCTCGAGTGAAAGCGATCCCATGGCTAGATGAGGAGGGCCATTCTCCCTGGTGTCCTGCCCAATATTTATTCCTCAATCAACATCCCAAAACAGATTAACTGGTTATTGTCACATTGCTGTTTGTGGGAGCTTGCTGTGCACAAATTAGCTTCCATTTTTCCTACATTGTAACAGTGACTACACTTCAAAGGCTGCTTCATTGACTGTCAAGTTCTTTGAGATATGCGGTGGTCATGAAAAGCATTATATAAATGCAAGTCTTTCTTTTTATTTCTCCCCTCTCACCAGCTGATATTTTCTCAATCTGAGCTACACTCTTCAGACCCAGGAAACCCTCTCTACCCCATCCATGTACAGACCCTTCCAAATACTGAGTTTACAATCTTATGCATTACGGTAAGAGATGGCATCCTGAGGTCAAGAATGGCGTGATATAAATATGCCTTTTCTCCCTCTCTCTTTCATTCTCTCTTTTCATTATTTCCTTTCTTCTTTCTCTGCTGTACTATTAGATTTTGGGGGGCATTACAGCTAAGCCTCACTAACAAACACCCAAACCCCCACCAACCCCCACAACACACACACACAATCTTCCCCCCACCCCCACACAAGCACACACATATACACACACCCACACAAACACACACAATCCCCCACACATGCACATACACACCCACAACCCCCAGCCCACACACACACACACACACACACGCGCACGCGCTTGCACATACACAAAGCTGAATACACAGTGACGCACTTTTAGCAGGTTGCTTGACCAGATCACTTTAGGTGACCCTGCCCATGACATCTTTTATATAAACACAAATACTGGCCATATTTAATTGTTCACTGTAATGCTGTAAGAGGGAGCTATTATTGCTTGCATCCTAGGACTTTACAGCACAGAATGCCTGCTGTAGCATTCTAGAAGAGCTATTTGCTCTGTCACATTTATCTACCCTTTCCCTGAACCCTTCTAGTATGTTTTTTCCACTTTAAATATTTACATACATCATTTTTGTCCTTTTTGCTTCCACCAATCTTTCCCACTGGACATATATGGGAGAATTCTTTGGGAGGCTGGGAAGAGCAGGAGCACTGACCATCTTTTTGGACCAGATTGAAAAGGCACTAAGGCCAATTGCAGTTCCTCTCCTGTTGAGATTAGTAAACTTAACGGGGGACAGAAACCAAACATTCTCAGTTCAGTACCATGTTGAAGGAAGGCAATGGGTGCTGTGAGGAAACAGGAGGTGCCATGCGATGGTCAACAATTTGATCTAGTAACCTGCTACAAAACATAACACTGCTGGATCATTTTCCAGATCACAAGACAGCTACTGATGATGATGGCCATTTAGCCCATCACCACCTGTCCATCTAATTAAGAAGCTTCACTGACACCCTAACCAGCACCCAACTGCTTCTTAAATGATCCCGAGTTTTGCCTCCAGTATTGAGTACTCAGTTCCATATGTTGATCACTCTATGTAAAGAAGAGCTTCCTAATATCAGTCCAAAATTTGCCTCTTGACTAGCTCCACCCTGCCTCCTCTTGTTCTACCCTCACAGATCAATGTATAGAAATGCTTTTTTCTGTACCATTTGCAATACTGTAGGCATGAGCCTTGATGATATCATGAGGAAATGGTGGTGTAGTGGTAATGTAATTGTTCTTGTGATTAAGGGACCCAGGCCAATGGTCTGGAGACACAGGTTCAAATCCCCTATGGCAGCTGGTGGAATTTAAATTCAATCAATAAATCTGGAATTGACAGCTATAGTCAAGTAACCATCATCCACCTATCACTGGCCCTCTATCCAGCTCTACCTGTCCCCCACCCCTGCTAAACCAGCTTATATTTCACCTCTTCTATTTTTACTTAGTTCTGTTGAAGGGTCATATGGACTCGAAACATTAACTGTGCTCCTCTCCACAGATGCTGCCAGACCTGCTGAGTTTTTCCAGGTATTTTTATTTTTGTTTTGGATTTCCAGCATCTGCAGTGTTTTGCTTTTATCAATTGTTGTAAAACTGGTTCACTAATGACCTTTAGGGAAGGAAATCTGCCATCCTTAATTCTGGCCTACATGTGACTCCAGACCCACAGCAATGTGGCTGACTCTTAACTGCCCTTTTCAATGGCCTTGAAAGCCACTCAGTTCTAGGGCAATTAAGGATGCACAATGAATGCCTATGTGGTAGTGACACTCACATTTCATAAAAGCATAGAAAAAGCAACATTCATGCCTCTGAGTTAGAAAGTGCAAGGTTCAAACCTCACTGCAGATAGCCCTGGAGAATGGAGATCCTACGAAAACTTGAGACCATCAGCCCTCCTTCAGTATAGGAGTAACAACCCTATGAACTGTTGTCAAATAGATCACAGCCATTGAAGAGTGCTCATGCTTTGGCTTATCAACATTCCAGTGCCCTGTGAGTTCCTCAGGGTAGTGTCCTAAGCTTCATCAATGACCTTCCTTCCATCATAAGATCAGAAGTGGGGATGTTTGCTGATGATTCCACAATGTTCAGCACCATTCGCGACTCCTCAGATACGGAAATAGTCCATGTCCAAATACAGCAAGACCTGGACAAAACCAGGCTTGGGCTGATAAGTGGCAAGTAACATCTGTGCCACACAAGTGCCAGGCAATGACCATCTCCAACAAGCGAAAATCTAACCATCGTCCCTTGATGTTCAATGGTATTACCATCACTGAATCCCTACTATCAACATCCTGAGGGTTACCATTGACCAGAAACTGAACTGGACCAGCCATATAAATACCGTGGCTACCAGAGCGGAGGCTAGGAATCCTGCGATGAGTACCTCATCTCCTGACTCCCCAAAGCCTGTCCACATCTACAAGGCACAAGCCAGGAGTGTGATGGAATACTCCCCACTTGCCTGGATGAGTGCAGCTCCTACAACACTCAAGGAGATTGACTCCATCCAGGGCAAAGCAACCTGTTTGATTGGCACCTTATCCACAAACATTCATTCCCTCCACCACAGATACACAGTGGTAGCAGTGTGTACCATCTACCATCTACAGTGCATCTGCACTGCAGGGACTCATCAAGGCTCCTTAGGCAGTACCTTCCAAATCCACAACCACTACCATCTAGAAGGACAAGGGCAGTAGATAGATGGGGACCCCAACACCTGCAAGTTCCCCTCCAAGCCACCCACCATCCTGACTTAGAAACATATCACCATTTCTTCACTGTCGCTGGGTCAAAACCCTGGAACTCCCCACCTTACAGCACTGTGGGCGTATCTGCACCACATGGACTACAGCAGTTCAAAAAGGCAGCTCAGCACCATCTTCTCAAGGGCAACGAGGGATGGGCAATAAATGCTGGCCCAGCCAGCGAAGCCCACATCCCATGTACGAATAAAAAAAAATGCTTCCACACTATTCACCAAAGGAAGAGCTTTTATTACATTGTCTCCTGCTCTTGTCTAAATGGCTATTCCTGAAATGGAGAGCAATCTTGGGATTTGATAGTGATTGAACGTGTTGAGCACAGGTTCTGTGCTGCAGCAATCAACACAACCAATAAAATGCTGTTCTGTATGGGCACAACAGTTGAGCAGAAGCCATGTGGGAAGTTATACTTAAACCTCACAGTGCTCTCATCGAATCACACCTCTAGCATTGTGGCTGCCTCTGATCACCAAGCAACAACGGAGACATCCAAGATTGAGGCCGAGTTATGAATAAGGACTAGAGAAACTGGGGCTATTCAGGAAGGGGACTGATGGTTAAATCCACAGCAGTGTGTAAGATAATTGATGTTGCTTTCATACCTGTGCTCTTCCTTTGTCTAATAACCTCGAGCTGTTTGCTTAGGGAATGGCAGTCATCGTGTAGGGTTTCACTGTTGTTTGCTATACTAGTGGCTCTTTCTGGAATGTGCTGAGTTAGGGCAGGACCTGGGTGTGATTTTACTGGTGCCAGAATTCCCTGCCAACATAGTATTCTACAGGCTGGTAAAAAGAGGAAAGGGGCTGAATAGGCACCGTAAAAGGGTGAGGCAGAGGGCTTGGCTGTTTTACCAAGAATGACGATGCTACCAGAGTTGTAGTGAAAGAGGAGATAGTTGAGACAGTGGATGGGCCAAAAAAATTAATGCAGAGAAGTACTAGAAAGTCTGGCTGTACTTGAAGTTGAGAAGTCACCAGGACTGGATCAGATGCATCTGAGGAGACTGACAGAATTGTGAGTGGAAATTGCGCAAGTACTGGCCATAATCATCCAATCCTCCTTAGGTACAGGGGTGGTGCCAGAAGACTGGTTACGCCCTTATTTACATAAAGGGTGTAAGGATAAACCGAGCAACCACAGGCCAGTCAGGCTTGGCCCAAATAGCCAAGTGGTTATGGTACTGGGTTTGTAACCCCAAGATCAAGAGTTCAAATCTCACAATGGCAAACTATGAAACAATGTAACTTCATCTGAAACAGATGGAAACAGGTTTACTCAAAAGAGTATCAAGAGTTCAAATCTCACAATGGCAAAAACTATGAAACAATGTAACTTCATCTTTATAAATAGATGGAAATGGGTTTGTACTCGAAAGAGTTACAGGCCAGTCAGGTTAACCTGAGTGAGGGCAAAGCTTTAAGAAATGATTATCCAGAAAAAAATTAACAGTCACTCAATCAGACATATGTGGGTTAATTAAAGAAAACAGCTTGGATTTATTAAAGACAAATCATGTTTAGCTAATTTGATTGCTTTTTGATGAGGTAACAAAGAGGGTTGATGAGAGTACTGCGGTTGAAGTGGTGCACCTGTACTTCCAAAAGCTGTTTGATAAAGCAGCACATGACCAGACTTATCAGCAAAGTTGAAACCCATGGAATAAATGGGACAGCAGCAGCATAGATACAAAGTTTCCTGAGTGACAGGGAACCGAGAGTAGGGGTGAACGGTTATCTTGAAAAGATGGTATAACACAGGGTTTCCCCAGGGATCGGTGTTAGGGCCATTGCTCGTCTTGATCTATGTTAATGACCTAGACTTAGGTGTGCAGGTCACAATTTCAAAATTTACAGATGTCACAAAGCTTGCAAGTATTGTGAACCATGAGGAGGAGAGTGATAGGCTTCAAGCGGACATAGGCTGGTTGGCGGATGAAATTTAATGCAGAGAATTGTGAAGTAATGCATTTCGGTAGGAAGAATGAAGAAAGACCTTATGAAATAAAGGATAAAATTCTGAAGGGGGTGCATGAGCAGAGGGGCCCTGGGGGGGTGGGGGGGGGGGGGGGGGGGGGGGGGGGCATGGGGGTAGGCGGTATATATGCGTAAATCATTGAAGATGGCAGGACAGGTTGAGAAGGATGCTAATAAAGCAAATGGCATCTTGGGTTTTATCAATTGAGGCTTACAGTGCAAAAGCAAAGAAATTACTGTGAACCTTTTGTAAAACACTGGTTTGGCCTCAACTCGAGTATTGTGTCCAGTCTGGGCACCACACTTTAGGAAGGATGTGAAGGCATTAGAGTGGGTACAGACAAGATTCACGAGAACAGTTCCAGTGATGAAGGACTCCAGTTATGTGGATAGATTGGAGAACTTGGGGCTGTTCTCTTTTTTATTTATTCATGGGTTGTGGGCGTCACTGGCTAGGCCAGCAATTAATGCCCATCCCCAGTTGCCCTTGAGAAGGTGATGGTGAGCTGCCTTCTTGAATCACTGCAGTAGATATGGTGTAGGTACACCCACAGTGCTGTTATGGTGGGAGTTCCAGGATTTTGACCTAGCAACAGTGAAGGAACAGTGATATATTTCCAAGTCAGGATGGTGTATGACTTGGAGGGGAACTTCCAGGTGGTGGTGTTCCCATCTATCTGCTGCCCTTGTCCTTCTAGATGGTAGTGGTCATGGGTTTGGAAGATGCTATCTAAGGAGCCTTGGTGAACTCCTGCAGGGCATCTTGTAGATGGTACACACTGCTGCCACTTTGTGTCAGTAGTGGAGGGAGTGAATATTTGTGCATGTGGTGCCAATCAAACGGGCTGCTTTGCCCTGGATGGTGTTGAGCTTCTTGAGTGTTGTGGGAGCTGCACTCATCCAGGTAAGTGGAGAGTATTCCATCACACTCCTGACTTGTGCCTTGTAGATGGTGGACAGGTTTTGGGGAGTCAAGAGGTGAGTTACTCACCACAGGATTCCTAGCCTCTGACCTGGTCTCATAGCCACAGTATTTATGTGGCTAGTCCAGTTGTTTCTGGTCAATGGTAACCCCCCCAGGTGCTCTCTTTGAGAAGAGAAGTTCGAGAAGAGGTTTAATAGAGATATTCAAAAACACGAGGACAGAGTACAAAGGAGAAAGTGTTACCATTGGCAGAAGGATCAAGAACCAGAGGGCACCGATTCCATGCGTTTGTGAAAAGATCCAAAGGCTGCATGTGGGGGAACACTTTTATGCAGCAAGTGGTTAGGATCAGGAATGCACTGGAGGTAGATACAATCATGGCTTTCAAAAGGGGAATTGGTTAATTATCCAAAATGGAAAGATTTGCAGGGCTGCAAGGGGAGCGGGACCAGTTGAATTGCCTCTCGCAAAGAGCTGGCACAGGCACGATGGGCTGAATGGTTTCCTCCTGCGCTGTAATAATTGCAGGATAGCACAATTCATTTGCTTGAACTCACATGGAGAGTGCCACTCCATGTGTTGGTCGGCGACTGTGGGGCAAAACGAGCACTCAGTCGGTGGGTGGGGGGGAAGGTCCACATTTAAAAAGTCCCTGGTTGAGAAAGCGACAACTTTGAAATTTGCCAATTTCGCCCAGGCCAGTGAAGTCCTTTGATTTTTTTTAGGTTGTTCAGAAAGAGGGTGGGCACTTGGACCCGGGACAAAGCTAGAGGAACGATCGAGCGACACACAGAGAGAGAAAGAGAGAGAGAGACACACACTCAGCGCAAAGAATCTCATTCACCCAGTCCACAATAGCGCAGCAAACATGCGGGTGTGTGTATGTGTGTGTGCGTGCCTTTAACTCCCAGTGGTGGATGTAGAGCGAGGAAGGAGATTGGAGGGGGCGGGTTGGGGGGGAACACAACAGGTAAACTAGCAGCCTTATCAGTAGAAAGGCTGGCAGAGACTCAGAAAGGCTGAAGGGTTGCAAACTTGCAGGAGGGATCGAAGAACTGATGGAAGCGCGGATATTATCAGCCTGACAAAAGATGTTTGGTTTGACAGCTGATCCGAGGGTTGTTTCTGTTGTTGTTGTGTGAGAGAGAGAGAGAGAGAGAGAGACTGAGAGAGGGGAGGGGAGGGGAGTTTCGAGTCAATTTCATGCGAAGGGTTCCCTGCCAGAAGATTTGAGACTTTTCATGCTGCATTGTGTGGAGCGGGAAGCTGGATGCAGGACAGCGGCAAGGCTGACTCCGGCCAACCCCACTGGTCAGTCTCCGGGCTCGTCCACCGGGCTTCCTCGTCCGAGATGAACTCCGGCGACGCCAAAGACTACCTTTCGAGAAGGGAGATACCTCAACTGTTCGAGGTAAGGGACACAGGAGCCGGGATAAGGAGGAGCAGAGCAGGGAGGCGCAGCCTGGGATGTGGCGACCCCACTGCCTTGTACCAGGGCGGCTGACAATTCTTTTTTAAAACAACGAATACCTAATTTTTCAAGACTTTTATTTTAAAAAAAATACTCCGCCCACCCGGCTATCGAGTGTGTTGGAAAGAGTGTATCCCAAAATGTGGCCAAACCTGTTATATTGGGGCAGTGATTCCTGGGGGCATTTACAGTTCAAGAGGAGGAAGGGTCCCTGCAATGGGGGGTGGTGGGGTTAGTGGCATTTTGTTTCTGCGCTTCAGGTACTTGAATTATCTTTGCTGATGCAGAATTTGGATGTGAGATGTATTTTCTCCAGGTTTTCTTCCTTTTATAAGCCCGGGGCTGTTCCTCGTTGAGTTGCTCATTCAAATGCGAGGGCCAAATGGATCTTCGTACTTTTTGGAAGCGTTTCAGAAGACGCAAACTGCCCCCCCCCCCCCCCCCCCCCCCCAAATCTGCCTCTCCCACAGGGGGTAAGAGTCCTCGGAGTTTCGGGACTGGGCCCATGTGTCAAGACATGTTCTGTCAACCTTTGTAAAGGCACCTGGGCGGTTTTGTAGATGGTGGAGCTGTTAACACCCAAGTGTCGACCTTTACTGGCACCATCTCGGAATGAGGCAGGGCAGAAGGAGGCCATTCGGCCCTTCCCCTGTGTGTGTGTCTGTGTCGGTGTGGGTGTGTGGTCTTTGAAAGAGGTATCCACCTGGAAGGACAAAGGCAGCAGTCACATGGAGACACCACCACCTGCAAATTCCCCGCGAAGCCATTCGCCATCCTGACTTGGAAATATATCACCGTTCCTTCATTGTCGCTGAGTCAAAATCCTGGAACTCCCTCCCCGAACAGCACTGTGGTTATACCTACACCGCATGGACTGCAGCAGTTCAAGAAGGCGGCTCACCACCACCTTCTCGCTGGGCAATAAATGCTGGCCCAGCCAGCAAAGCTCACATCCCATGAATGAAATTTAAAAATCCCATGACCCCCATGCACTTTCTCCCACACCCTGCAATATTTTTCCTTTACAAACTATATCCAGTTCCTTTTTGAAAGTTATGACTCAATCTGCTTCTACTGCCCTTTCAGGCATCGCATTCCAGATCACAACAACTCGCTGTGTGAACAAAAAAATCTTCACCACTTCCTTTGGCACTTTTGCCAATTATCTAAAACCTGTGTCCCCTGGTTACTGAGCCTCCTGCAAGTGGAAACAGTTTCTCCCCATTCTATCAAAACTGCTTAAGATTTTGAACACCTCTATTAAATCCTCCCTTAACCTCCTCTGCTCTAAGGAGAACTTCACTTCTATGCATCCACATAACTGAAATCCATCTCACTAATCTTTTATGCTGCCATTTACTTTTTTTAAAAAAACTGTACATTTAAAACAGTTACCAATCTATAATGCAGCTGCTGCCTGTTTTTGTCTATCACTATTCATAATGTCCTAAAAGACTAGAGATTTATATTCCTGTTTGCGGTTGAAAGTAATTTGGGGGGGGGGGGGGGGGGGGGGGGTGGTGGAATCTCCTCATATATATCAGTTCTGACCTTCTCCAGGTTTCCCTATTAATGGTAGTCCCCACAGTGCCACACCTTATCAGTTCTACTATAGTCCACCAGCAAAGGGGTATTCAAATCGAAATTTCCCCTCTAATTCCACACGTCGTCCGAAACCTCTGCTGCTAAGAATCCAGGCCAGCGCTAGTGCAGGTACTGGGAGGGGAGCATAGGGTAAAAGAACCAGGGACGAGATAAAGAGGCATTTTTTAAGCAACTCTGAAATGGTGATGAAAGAAGATTCAGTTGTAACCTTCTAAAGGGAAGCAGATATATGCTTGAGAAGAAAGAGCATTGTGGGGAGTGGAAGGGAAGGGGAATGGAACAATCAGATCATCCTTCAAAGACATTCTTTGTAGGAAGATATTAATGGACTATTTGAGTGGGAAGAACAGTGGCAAATGGAGCTTAATCCGGAGAGGTGTGAGGTAGTGCATTTGGGGAAGGTTAGCAGGGGAATACACAACTGGTACGAGGCAGAGAAGTGTGGAGGAACAAGGGCACCTTGGAGTGCATGACAGATCCTGACAGGTGCTCAAGAAGGCATATGGGGTACTCACCTTTGTTAACAGAGGCATAGAATACATGAGCTAGAGGGTTACACTAGAACTGTATAAAACATTGGTTAGGCCACAGCTGAAGTACCGCTTGCAGTTCTGGTCACCACACTATAGAGAAGATTCAGTTGAACCAGAGAGGGTAAAGAGGAGATTTACCAGGATTGGAGAATTTTAGTCATGAGGAAAAGAATGGATAGGCTGGGATTGTTTTCTATGGAACGGAGGAGACTGTGGGGGGAGGTCAAATGGAAGTGTATAAAATTTTGAGCAGATGGATTGGTCCTATTCCCCTCAAGTGAGGGTCCAATACCAGGGACATAGATTTAGGGGAAGAGGTAGGAGGCTTAGAGGGGATTCAATGGGAAATCTTTTCACCCAGAGAATGATGGGGATCTGGAACTCACTACCTGGAAGAGGCAGAAACCTTCATAACATTTAAAGAGCACTGAGATATGCACTTGAAATGCTGTAACCGACAAGGCTACAGGCCAAGAGCTGGAAAGTGGGATTGGGGCTGGATGGTTACGTGTTGACCAGAATGGAAACATTGGACCGAATGGCCTCCTTCCATCCTATAAATTCCTATAATTCAATGATTCTTGGCACATGAGCATCCTTCTGTGTTGTCAGGTTCCATGATTTAGAGCCAAGATTAAAGTCAGGAATGTTGCTATTTAAACACCACAGTGCTAGAGGAGTAACAATAGATAAGAAAACACTGATACAGGAAAGATGGGTGAGGTGGTCTCTTTCTGGATGCCAAACAGCATGAAGATGACCAGCTTTCTAGTGTTAGTGTTTGCCACATGTAATGCCAGGGATATTATTCCAAGCTTCTGTGTAAAACTTTAAAGGATCATCTTGTATGTGGGCTGTCTTAGGCAAGCAAGTATAAATGTATAGTTTTGTTTTTCTGTATAAAAGTTGGTGCAGTGGCAAGGAACTGAACCAGCTGGAGAATGTGACATTGGGGATGGAACTTTTGAAACCGTCTGTTTTAAGGAAAGGGGTGAAATGGAGTTGCCAAATAATAATAAAAATCGACTAGTCCTTTTTTGCCAAGGAGATGTGACTACTTAAGAACAGGAAAAATGGTTCCTCCCTGGTGGGAGAGCAAGGAATTCTGGAGAACTCATTAATTATTATGTATTTGCATGTCGTTGCCTGCATCGGCAGACTTCGACATCTGTAAGGAGGGTGTATGTTACAAGGCAGTCTGGTGTGCTTCGGTTTGTGAGGATATTCCTTCCTTTTAAATTTACCAAATAAAATTGAATATGTCGTACAATAAAATGAATTAAAATGTAGAGTGGAAATAAGAAATCAGAGTGTAAAAATGATAGCTTCCTGGCATAGGCTACAAAAGCAGGGGCTGCTTGATATAGTTATAGAAGCTTCATTACTCAACTGAACATAAACGTCACAGACAAAGAGACAAACTGTCTTTAAAGGAGATACAATGAAAGTTCACTATATTGATTCCTGTCCTATGAGGAGAGGTTGTACAGAATGGGCCTGTTTGCTCTGGAGTTTAGAAGAATGAGAGGTGAAATGTATACATTCCCAGAGGGTTTGCCAGAATTGATGCTGAGAGGCTACTTCCTCTGGTTGGACAGTTTAGAATGAGAGATCGCAATCTCAGGATTAAGGGGTTGGCCATTTAGAGCTGGAGTGAGGTTAAATTTCTTCACTCGGAGGGTTGTGAATCTTTGGAATTCTCTCTCCCAGAGAGCTGTCATGCTCAGTCATTGAGCATATTCAAGACTAGATTTTTGGGCCCTAAGGGAATTAAGGAATATGGGAATAGAACAGAAAAATGGAGGTGAAGTAAAAGATCAATCACGATCTTATTGAATGGCGGAGAACGCTTGAGGGGCCGAACGACCCACTCAAGTTCTTATTTCATATGTTCTATTGTGAACATCTCCACAACTCCCACTTCTCACCTCCTCCCCGACAAAACATGGCAGCGGGGAACTGAGTGACAAATCAGTCCAATCTGATGCCACAAAAACCTCTCCACTGGTCAGAAATGTTCCAGCTTAATTCCTTTTATGCATGTTGCCTTCCCTGACCTGAATTGTGATGGCAGCAATTGAACTCGAGAACAGACGCGATCAACCCAGCCGTTCTTCCACAAGATCGCTGCCGAACTCCAAACTTCACCATTTGTAACATGCAGACAGATCTCTGAGGTCCATCAGCTATGGATCTCAAAACAAATGACTGAACTGAGATGCAGGACGACAAGGTTTAAAAATAGTCCAATGCCATATCTCATCCGCGCAATGAATAAACTCTAATGACCCTTAAACTTTAACCTTGATAAAGTAAAGACCCTAACGTAATGATCAATACGTTATTTTACTCTGTTCTTTCTATCATTTTTTGAATGTATCATATTTTACTTGCAATAATTGATTGTAAAACTTGCCTCAGTTTGGTCCATGGTTGTAATGGAAGTTGATTTTTTAAAAAATATACAAACCTTTGATGATGACAGCAACAACAATACTTTGCATTTGCATTGTACTTTAATGTGGTAAAACGTCCCAAGGTGCTTATTTGTACTCTGCTCCTGGGATAATGGGGGTCGTGGGGAAGCAGTGGAGGGGTGGAATCAGCCCAAATTCTTCATATTAAGAGTGTAAGAAATAGGAACAGAAGTAGACCACATGGCCAGTCGAGCCTGCTCCACCATTTAATACAATCATAGCTGATCTTAGGCTTCAACTCCATTTTCCTACCTGCTCCCAAAAACCCTTAAGACCATAATATTTAAGAGCAGAAGTAGGCCATTTGGCCCATTGAGCCTGCTCTGCCATTCAGTGAGGTCATGGTTGATCTGATAATCCTCAACTCCACCTTTCTGCCTTGTCCCCGTAACCCTTGATTCCCTTACTGATTAAAAACTTGTCTATCTCAAGCCTTATACCTAATGACCCAGCCTCTACAGCCCTCTGTGGTAAAGAATTCCACAGATTCACTACCCTCTGAGAGAAGAAATTCCTCCTCATCTGTTTTAAATGGGTGCCCCCTCACTCTGAGATTATGCCCTCTGGTCCTTGACTCTCCCACAAGAAGAAACAACCTTTCAGCATCAACCCTGTCAAGCCCCCTAAGAATCTTCTATGTTTCAATAAGGTTGCCTCAAATTCTTATAAACTCCAATGAGTACAGGCCAACCTACCGAACCTCTCCTCATTAGAAAATCTCTCCATACCTGGGATCAACCTACTGGACTGCCTCCAATGCCAGTATATCTTTCCTTAGATAAGGGAACCAAAATTGTTCACAGTATTTTGGGTGTGGTCTAACTAGTGCCTTGTATAGCTTTAACAAGGCTTCTCTATTTTTATACTCCGTTTCCTTCGAAATAAAAGCCAACATTCCATTTGCCTTCCCTATTACCTGTTGAACTTGTATGTTAGCTTTTTGGATTCATGCACAAGGACTCCCAAACCCCTCTGTGCTGCAGCCTTCTGCAGTCTTTCTCCATTTAAATAATATTCACCTCCTCTATTCTTACTGCCAAAGTGCATAATCTCAAATTTTCCCACATTATATTTCATCTGCCAAGTTTTTGCCCACTCACTTAACTTCTCCATATCCCTCTGTAGACTCCTTGTGTCATCCTCAGCTCTTGCCTTCCCACATATTTTTGTGTCATTCGCAAACTTGGCGATAGTACATTTGCATCCCTCGTCTAAGTCATTAATATATATTATAAATAATTGAGGCCCAGCACTGATCCTTGTGGCACTCCACTAGTTACAGGGTGCCATCCTGAAAATGCCCCTCTTATCCCAACTCTTTGTCTTCCATTAGTTAGCCAGTCCTCTGTCCGTGCTAATATACTGCCCCCAACACCTTGGGTTCTTATTAAGTAGCCTTATGTGCGGTACCTTATTGAACGTCTTTTGGAAATCCAAATATATTACGCCTACTGGTTCCCTTTTATCTATCCTGCTTGTTGCCTCCTCAAAGAGTTCTAATCAATTTGTCAGGCATGATTTCCCCTTCATGAAACCATGCTGACTCTGCTTGATTAGATTATGTATTTCTAAATACTCTGCTATTACATCCTTTATAATAGACTCTAACATTTTCCCAATGACAGATATTAAACCATCTGGCCTATAGTTACTTGCTTTTTGTCTCCCTCCTGTTTTGAATAATAATGCTACATTGGCCATTCTCCAATCCTCTGGGATTTTAATCTAAGGATTCTTGGAAGATTACTACCAGTGCATCCACTATCTCTGTAGCTACTTCCTTTAATATCCTCGGATGCAACCCATCAGATCCAAAGGACTTATCGGCCTTTAGCCCCATTAGCTTCCCTAGTACTTTCTCTCTAGTGATAGTTACTGTATTTATTCCCTCCCTGGGTTTTGCCCCTTGATTATTTAGTATTTTTGGAATACTATTAGTATCTTCTATCGTGAAGACTGAAGCAAAGTATTTATTCAACTCCTCTGCCTTCCCTGGTTCCCCATTATTAATTCCCCAGCCTCATTCTCTGAGGGGCCTATGTTCACTCTGGCACCTCTCTTTTTATATTTTTAAAGAATCTTACTGTCCTTTTTTATATTACTTGCTAGTTTATCCTCAAAGTTTGTTTTCTCCCTGTTTTTTTTTGGTTATCGTTTGGTTTTTAAAACTTTCCCAGCCCTCTGACTTACCACTAACCTTTGCCACATTGTATGTTTTTTCTTTCAATTTGATACTGTCCTTAACTTCCTTGGTTAATCATGGTTGGTTTATCCCCTTCCTTGAATCCTTCTTCCTCACTGGGATATATCTTTGTTGAGAGTCATGAACTATTTTCTTAAATGTCTACCATTGTTCATCAACTGTCTTTTCTGCTAAACTGCTTTCCCAGTCCACTCCAGCTAACTCTGCCCTCATTCCACTGTAATTACCCATATTTAAGTTTAGCCCAGTTGTTTCCGACCCAAGTTTCTCTCTCTGAAACTGAATGCTAAATTCTACCATATTACGGTCACTGTTTCCTAAGGGATCCTTTACTCTGAGATCATTTGTTTGCCTCATTACACATTACCAGAACCAAAATAGCCTGACCCCTGGTTGGAGTCACAACATATTGTTCTAGGAAACTGTCCCGAATACACCTTATGAATTCTTGCTCATGTCTACATCTGCCAATTTGATTTTCCCAATCTACATGAGGATTAAAGTCACCCATGATTTAATGCCTTTTTTACATGCCCTCATTGTCTCCTGATTTATTCTCTGTCCTACAATATAGCTACTGTCAGGGGACCTATAGACTACTCCCACCAGTGTCTTCTTCCCCTCGTTATTTCTTACCTCCAACCGTATGGATTCTACGTGTTCTGATCCAAGAGCCTTTCTTGCTATCGTTTTTATTCCATCTCGTACTAACAAAGCTACCCCACCACCCTTTTCTTCCTGCCTGTCCTTTCGAAAAGTCACATTCCCCTGACTAGTTAGTTCCCAGCTTTGATCTCCTTGTAACCATGTCTTCGTAAAGGCTATGAAATCATACCCATTAACCTCTATTTGTGCCATTAATTCATTTATTTTGTTCCAAATATTATGTGCATTTAAGCAAAGAGCCATTAATTTTGCCTTTTTACCAACTTTTTTCCATCTTTGACCCTATTTACTGCTTTTTTTTTACATTTGTACACCATTCCCTGAGATGCCAAAAACCTTTCTATCCCAACCTTAAATGTATTCAACGATGGAGCATCCACAACCCTCTAGGATAGAAAATTCCAAAGATTTACAACCCTTTGAGTGAAGACATTTCTTCTCCTCTCAGTCCGAAATGATCGGCCCCTTATCCTGAGACTGTGCCCCCGTGTTTTAGATTTCCTGACCAGAAATAATCTGTGTCCACCTTATCAACCCTCTTCAGAATTTTGCAGGTTTCAATGAGATCGCCCTTCATTCTTCTAAACTCCAGAAAATATAAGCCCAATTTACTCAGCCTCTCATTTCATCATAGGGCAATCCCCTCATCCCATGGATCAATTTAGTGAACCTTTGTTGTACCGCCTCCAATATTACTCCCCAGTGACATGTGCAGGGAAGTGCATGTGTGTGTGGATGTCGAGTGAGAGTTCAGCTGTGTTGTGCCCCACCATATTGAAATAGTTCCACCCAATGTCCAGCCTCACAGATGAAGAACAGCCATTTAGGGTAGATAGCATCGGGGTTGTTGGATGGGGGGGCTGGGGGGGGGAGGTGGGGGTGGGGGTGGTGGTGTGTATATGTGTGTGGTGGTGGAACCCGCCGTAGATTTGTACCTCAGCATAACTCGGTATGAAGAAGTTGGGAGGATGTATTTCATATATATGGAGGAACTTCAGATTGGGGAAGGAAAGAACTGAGAAGGAAACAGATTAGCAAACAGTAAGAAAATATTTATGCACGGTGTTCATAATTTTAATATCGAGTATTGTTGAAAAAAGAGATGTTGCTGAAGCTTTTCACCTTGCACTCATCAGGATAAATGCAAGAATGCCAAATTTCAAGTGATCACAACAACTTATACAACAGAAGAAGTGGATGCTGATTGGTCAGCAAGTCAAATCTGATTGGCTGAGGCACTGCCATAGAGAAAGCAATGAGGAGCCAGTTAATATTGTTATCAACGTGTATCGGCTGTGGATCAGTTGGTAGCACTCTTGCCTCTGAGTCTTATAGTTCCAGGTTCATGTCCCACTCCAAGGTTTGAGGACAAAAATTAAGGCTGACACTCCAGCGCATTGTCAGAGGTGCCACCTTAAACCAAGATCCCATCTGCATGCTTGGGCAGATGGAGAAAGTCCCGTGTCACTATTTCAAAGAAAATCAGGTGAGGTGACCCCAGTGTCCTGGCCAATATTTATCCCTCAATCAGTAACACTAAAATAGATTATCTGGTCATTATCACATTGCTGTTTGCAGGAGCTTGCTGTGTGTAAATTGGCTGCTGTGTTTTCTACATTATAACAGTGACTACATTTTTTTCAAAAGTGCTTTGTTGGCTATAAAGCACTTTTGAGACGTCGGGCAGTTATGAAAAGTGTTGTGGAAATGCAAGTCTGTTTTTTCTTTGTTTCAATAATAGCAGATAGTAATCTGCACTAGCTTTTTGGGAGGGGAGGGGTAATAGCTAAATTGTGCATTTTTGTTCTGATTGTCAAGTCAAGTGTGCAGCGAATGCTTATGTTTGCAACAGTCCATAGTGCATCACATCTTTCCTTCCCTGGTTTGCTGATGTGCCGTTAAATAAGAATCGAGGAAGGCCGTCTATTCACTGATGTGAAACTAAATTCAAATCCAAGTGAAACTAAATCCTGTTAGATAGCTCCCAGGCCTGAGCTTATTTTTTTATTCATTCATGGGATGTGGGTGTTGCTGGCAAGGCCAGTATTCATTGCCTGTCCCTTTACAAGTGAGTGACTTGTTGCAAATGCCAGAAATACTCAGCATGTTTGGCATCATCTGAAGAGATGGAAATAGTGTTAGCTTTTCGGTTCTGTGACTCTTCATCAGAGTCTCTGAGGGCAGTTAAGAGTCAGTCACATTGCTGGAGGAGTCTGGAGTCACACGCTGTCCAGCCCTGATAATGCTGGTAGATTTCCTTCTCTAAAGAAAATTAGAGGGCCAGATGGATTTCAATGACAGTTTGGCTGCGTCATGATCACAATTACAGAAAGTAGCTTTTTAATTCCAGACCTATTTTAATTAATTGAATTTAAATTCTCCAGCTGCCATGGTGGGATTTGAACTCATATATCTGGATTACTAGTCCAGTAAGTCACTATGCTACTGTATTCTACTAACCTACTGGGCCCGATTGGATTATAAATTCAGGAAGTAGCACCTTCTAAACATCTCAAGGCTCTTCGTACACTTTTGGGATGGCTTGTTATTATGAGAGCAAATGCAGCAACCATTTTGCACACAGCAAGATCCCACACACAGAATAAGCAACTAATGTTGCTGAGAGGGAAATATTAGCTGGGATGCTGGGAAAATCTTCCTCTCTTTAACCCCTCCCAGTAATGATCGCAGATACCGAGAACTGCAAAATACCAGTGGAAGTCCAGTAATCCATCTACTAAACACTGAATTTGACTCATTCAGTCACACTGAGCTGATAACAGAAAGACAGACTTGCATTTATATAGCACCTTTCACGACTTCTCAAAGCCATTGAAGCACTTTTGAAACGTAGGAAAAATGGCAGAAAATATCCATGCAGCAAGCTTCCCACAAACAGCAATGTGATAATGACCAAATCATTTCTTTTTGTGATTTTGATTTGAGGGATAAATATCGACCAGAACACCAGGGAGAGCTCCCCTGGTCTTCAAAATGGTGCCATGGGATCTTTTATGTCTGCTTTGGAGACCAATCTTGGTTTAATGTCTCATCCAAAAGTTAGCACCTCCACCAATGCAGCACTCCTTCAGTAATGCACTGGAGTGCAAGCCTAGGCTTTTGTGCTCAAGCCTCTGGGCGTAATTATAAACTTATGAAATTCTGGAATGTGCTTCTTCAAAATATAAACAAGAATTTCAAAATCCCACATGCTGTTTTAAAAAAAAACGGAATTTGATTCATTTAGTCACAGCAATACAGTGGCCTTGTTCATAATGTTCTCTCTATTTACACTCCACCCTTCTGAGAAAGACTGCATTGTAATCCTTTATATTACTTGAACAGGACAGTGTGCATTTTAAGAAGACCCTGTCCTTTACACTTTGTAAAAAAAATGACCGTTCCCAACATAAAAGCACACTTAATGTTCTCAGGGATCAGTGAATGATAGAAACTGAGTTCAAAAAAATAAGAGTTGCATTTTCATAGCGCCTTCAGGCTGTCCCAATGTGCTATGCAGCCAGTCAAGAATTTTTCAAGCATAATCACTGTTGCAATGTAAGAACTGTAACAACCAATTTTTGCATAGCAACTCCCACAACTGGATTATCTATTTTTAATGGTGTTGTTTGAGGGATAAGTAACAGCCAGGATACAGTTTAAGTGGTTAACAAAGCATATGGGATCCTTGGCTTTATAAGTGAAGGCTTAGAGTACACAAATTAGGAAGTTATGGCAAACCATTATAAAATATAGGTTCAGCCTCAACTGGAGCATTGTATTCCTTTCTGAGCACCTTTAGGAAGGATGTGAAGGCATTAGAAAGGGTGCAGAAAAGATTCACTAGAATGGTTCTAGGGATGAGAGACTTCAGTCACATGGATAGACTGGAGAAGCTGGGACTGCCCTCCTTCAAGTAGAGAAGGTTGAGAGGAGATTTGATAGAGGTGTTCAAAATCATGAGGGGTCTGGATAGAGTACATAGGGAGAATCAGTTCTCATTGGCAGAAGAGACGAAAACCTTTAAGATGATTGGCAAAAGTACCAAAGGCGACATGAGGGGTAACTTTTTTACCCAATGAGGTGTTAGGATTTGGAATGCACTGCCTGAGCATGTGGTGAGGCAGATTCAACCATGGCTTCCAAAATGGTTACTGGACAATTATCTAAAGAGAAAATATTTGCAGAGCTGCAGGGGAAAGGTGGGGTTTGGGACTAGCCGAGTTACTCTCACAGAGAGCCAGCATGGACACGATGGGACAAATGGCCTCCTTCTGTGGTGTAATCATTCTAAGAGTCCCTGTTAGAGAATGGGTGGTGCTATTGACTCTGCTCTTCTAATGGAGTGGAAGATAGAAAGGAGGAATACTGTGCTTTTACTTTAAATATAATCACTAATCTCATCTCACTGCCATATGGATTGACTATAAATGGTAGACAGGTTTCAGGATTAAGGTAATGAGCAGAGTTTAGAGTTGTTGAATTCGGGTTTGCTCACAGCTGGTATGTGCAGGGTTCAGATGGGGAAAATCTTTGTTTGATTAGGTGGCAGTCGGGGAGTAGTTTTGCTTCATCACCAGCTTTTTATATTATTTCATGGAATGTGGGCGCACTGGCTAGGCCAGCATTTATTGCCCACCCCTACTTGCCCTTGAGAAGGTGCTGGTGAGCTGCCTCCTTGAACCGCTGCAGTCCCTCGGATGTGTGGGTACAGCTAGACTGCATATTCAATGGCAGGAGTGGCTTTGACGAGCCAAGTGGACTGCTCACACTCCAAAGTTAACACCATGTAAGCTTATATTTAAAAGGCACCAGTCATGGCCCCAGGAGGCCTGTAAGCTTTACAGCTAATTAAGTTTTTTGCAGTGTGATAATTTAGGGAACGTGATAAATGGCCAGATAATCTGCTTTAGTTAGTTTAAATATTGACCAAGAACGGAGCATGGATTTTTCTGCTGTTCTTTGAACAGCGCTGCAGGACCCTTTGCACCCACCTAAATCTTAGTGTTCCAAAACACGCTCTTAGATTTTGTGCTCAAGTTTTTGGAGTGGGACTTGAACCACAACCTTCTAATTTAGAGGTGACAGTGCTACCGCTGAACTAAGGTTGACACCAGACAGCTGTAGCTCAGTCTCCCTCTCCCACTTAAGTAGGACATGATTCAACCATGCTATGCATTGCAAGGGTGGAATATGGGTCAACAGTTTAGTACTTGGTATAAGCAGCAGACACCCTCCACATCTGTCTCCAAACCAGGACATCAGTTTGTCTATGTTTCAAGCTGACTTCACCCTACCTGGGGCAACTTTATCCCACAATGGGACCTCTTGTCTTCAGCTTTGTATTCTCTCCTAGGGCCTCCTCTTTATTCCCTGTTTATTACCAGGACACATCTATGCTAGATCTTGTCATGTAACCAGCCTTATGTAACTTGAGTTTCCCTGTATTTATTTGCCTGTGCGTTCTAGCTGTCTGAGCCTGTCACTTCTACTTCCCCCGTTTTCCCCATTATTTCTTTTTTTCTCTTTACCCTCTCCCCATCCTGACCGCCAATCTCTCCCCATCCAAATCACCGAAATGACAGTGTGGCTTTTACCACCTTTCATTTCTTCCTTCCCGGGCACTCTGTCTCCCGCGTCCCTTCAACACATCTCTACCTTCCTGCTCTCCTGTTGCCATTCCTGAGCTTGATTCCCTCTTTAATGAGCCTGCAGCTTCCCTTCATGCTTCTCTTCATGCTTCTCTTCGAATCCTCTGGAGGGCCCATCGAGGTATTCACCCCTGCCTCCTTACGAGCAGTAAGACCAACTGCCCCATCCTACTCTCTCACCGACTTTCCCGTCCCACACGCTCCCCTCCTGGTACTGACCAGCGGATTGGCTCTCAGGGCCCCTCGCACACCTCCCTCCAGATTGTCCATTTGCTTGAGGGGGGAAAAAAACTCCCTGGCCATCCATGAGCTTATTGTGGACGATTGTGTTGATGCCAAGACCTTAATGGAAGTCCGACTGAGGGGTGATGACACTCCCTCCTCAAGCGGAGCCTCCTCGCCTGGCTATATCTTCCACCGCCTCCTGTAGTGGCAGTGTGGTGCTTATCATCAAATCACACCTGGGTCTGATCCACGAGCATCTTCTCCTCCTTTGAACGTCTCACCTTGTTCCACCTCTCTCACTTCTCCTTTAGAATCTTTATTCTCCACCACCCTACCATGTACCAAGCGAAGTTTCACACTGCAATATCTTCACTGCGTTCCACCCTTAGCCTTGGCACTAAGCAACTTGTCATTCTCAGCGATTTCATCCACCACCTATCTCACCATGCCTTCTCTCCTCAGTGTGTGATGCCCTTCTATCCTTCCCTTGATAATAAACCTCCGTGCCTATCTTCATGTCTACCTCTTTGACCGTGCCATTTTACCTGGCCTCTCTGCTCCCATCGAGTCAATCACTGATAAGGTCATCTCTGAACACTTGTTTCCTTTGTCACTCTCATCCTCATTTCCCCTCCCAACTCGACTTCCTTCTGGGTCAGACTCTGGAAAAACGCTCTTCAAGTCACTTACGAAGACCCTTTGGCCCCCTAATCAGACAATTTCTGCAGTTACTGACCCGCCAATTGCACCTACATCTTCACCTTTCCTGGTCCTTGCTCTGGACCTTCCCCTTGGTGCAGTCCTCATTTCCAATCCCTTAAACCCAGAGGACACCAACTTGAATGTTTATGGCAGACAACTAATTTAACCATTCATTACCAAATCTGACTGAACTACGTAAAGCGATCTGACAAAACTGTTCATTGTTCCAGGAAATTCCAGGAATGCAAAGATAGCCCCTCCTCTCCTCCCCAGCCAATCTCCTCCACTACACGTTGCCTTCTGAAACACTTCTCCCCTGCCTCATCCATCTTGACCTTTAACAAGTGGCAGGAGCTCATAGAGTTCTTTGTCACTAGGATTGAGACCATCCAACCAGCTGTCTCCCTGCTGCCTCCCTCCGTTCAATAGCCCACAAAGCCAAACTTTCTCTAAAGATCCCCCTTTGTCTTGACCATGAACTCGAATCTTTCTCTAGTTTTTCTCCTAGCTCTGCTCAATCTCTCTCCAAGCTCATCTTGTCCATGAGGCCAACCTCCTGCTCTCTTGACCCAACCTCCCCTCATGGTCCCCATGTTGGCCGATTATTGTTGATGGTTCACTCTCATTGGGTACTATCCTGCTTTCCTTCAAATCTTCCACCTCAACAGACCCATCCTCGGCCCCATAGCCCTTGCAATCCGCCACCTTATACAACCTCCGTTACCGCTCCAAAGAGCTTAAACGAGTCATTGCCCCATAAATCCGTACCTGTCTGTCCTGCAACTCCATATTTGAACCCATCCAATCAGATTTGCCCCCACCCCAGTGCTGAAATGACATTTATTAAAGTCACAAATGTGACTCTGCCCAAGGTAAATTATCCATCTTCATCCTCCTCAAACTGTTGGGAGCCTTTGACATAGTGGATCACCATCCTCCTCCAAAGCCTTTGCTTAATTGTATAGCTGGGAGGCACTGCATCCACCTGGTTCATTCCTATCTGTCCAGTCATAGCCAGAGTATCATCTGCAATGGCTCCTCTTCCAGAACCTATATCATTACCTCTAAACTCCTCCAAGGATCTGTCTTTGACCCCCTCCTATTTCACATGCTGCACCTCTGTGACATCATCCAAAAACACAAAATTAGTCTCCATGTGTACACTGTTGATCCCCAGCTCTAACGCATCACCACCTCTCTCAGCTTCTCTGCCGGCCCTGATTTGTCATGAAGCTTGTCCAACATCCAGTCCTCGATGGGTAGAAATTTCCTCCAACTAAATATTGGGAAGGTCAAAGTAATCGTCTTCAGTCTCTTTCACAAGCTCTGTTCCCCCGCCACTACCTCCTTGGTCACTGTGTGAAACTGAATCAGACTGTTTGCAACCTTGGTAGTTTATTTGACACTGACGTGAGCTTCCAACCATATCCTCTCTGTCACTGAGACCACCAACTTCCATCTCTGTAGCAGGTCGCCCAGCTGTCATCCCCAGCTCATCTGCTGCTGAAACCCTCACCAATGCCACTGTTACATCTAGATTTGACTGTTCCATCCCACTCCTGGCTGGGCTCCCATCTTCCACCCTCTGTAAACTTGAATTCATCCAAAACTCTGCTGCTTGTATTGTAACTCACATCAATCACCTCTGCCATTGCCTCTATGTTCACTGCCCTACACTGGCTTCAGATCCAGCAATGTCTTGATTTTAAAATTCTCAAATCTTTCCATGATTAATAGGGGCATCTAGTGCAAGAGCAAGGAGGTTATGCTGAATTTATATAAGACACTCATTGGACCTCAGCTGGAGTATTGTGTACAGTTCTGGGTGCCACATTATAGGAAGGATGTGAACACATTGGAGAGAGTGCAGAAGAAGTTTACAAGAATGGTTCCAGGGATGAGAAGCTTCAGTTATGAAGATAGATTGGAGAGGTTGGGACTGTTCTCCCTGGAGGGAAGAAGGCTAAGAGGAGATTTGATAGAGATGTTCAAAATCATGAGGGGGCTGGACAGTAGATAGGGAGAAGCTGTTCCACTCGTAAAAGGATCAAGAACGAGAGGGCACAGATTTAAAGTGGTTTGCAAAAGAAGCAAATGTGACCTGAGAAAAAACCTTTTCACAGCAAGTGGTTCAGGTCTGGAATGCACTGTCTGGAAGTGAGGTGGAGGCAGGTTCAATCGAGGCATTCAAGAGGGCATTAGATGATTATTTGAATAGAAACAATGTGCAAGAGTACAGGGAAAAGACAGGGCAATGGCACTAGGTCATAATGCTTATTTGGAGAGCTGGTGTAGACACGATGGGCCGAGTGGCTTCCTTCTGTGCCGTTAAAATTCTGTGATTCCATGACATAGCCTCTGCCTATCATCGTGACCTCCTTCAGCTCTGCGCTCCTTCAATTCTAGCCTCTTGCACATCTCCAATTTTAATTGGCACCCCCAGTGGTAGCTATGTCTTCAGCCAGCTTACCCCTGATCTTTGTAACCTTCTCCCTATGCCTCCCTGCCTCTTTATCTTCTCCTTCGAACCAATTTTTTGGTTGCCTGTCCTGATATTTCCTCCTGTGGCCCTGTTTCAAATTTTGTTTTGACAGTGCCTTGGGATGTTAAATGCGCTACATAAATGCAAGTTGTTGTTGGCTTGGAAGGCTTGGCCCAACACATTGCTTTTCTCAGCAGCAGGGACTAATGTTGGACATCTCGACTGAAGAAGAGACACTTGGGAGGAATGGGCTCAAAGCTGACAGAAACTACAATGAGCAAGAAGCTGCAGCACCACCTGAACCATGACACCTACTGCATTGTTGCCAATTTGGTTCCTTTGTGTTAAGTATGACTCCAACCAGTGGAGAATATTGCCCCCAATTCCAAATGACTACGTTTGCTAGGGGTCCTTGATGTGACACTTGGTTGAATACTGCCTTGATGTCAAGGGCAATCACTCTCACCTCGCCTCTTGCATTCAGACCTATTGTGGCTGTTCACTTACTATCTACAGCTGGAATTCAACAAGTACTCTTGTGTGCCAACACCACTAACAAGGAGAAAAAAAAACTTACATTTAAATAGTGCCTTTTGATTCCAAAGTGCTCTACAGCCAATGAATTATTTTTGATTTGTAGCCACTATTGTAACGGAGGAAATGCAGGACCCACAAATAGCAGCCAGTTTTAGTAATGTTGGTTGAGTATTAAATATTGGCCATGATGCCAGGGGGAACTACCCTGATCTTTTTCAAAATAGTGCCATGGGATCTTTTACATCCACTTGAAAGGATGGTCAGGGGCTTGGTTTAATGTCTTACATGAAAGATGGCACTTCTGACAGTGCAGCACTCCCCCAGCACTGCACTGGGAGTGTCAACCTTGATTTTGTACTGAACTTTATGGAGTAGAGCTGTGAACTCCTATCTTTCTGGCTCAGACACAAGTGCTGCCAGGTGACACTCGGATCAAATCACAGAGAAATCCAAACTCCCCTCGCTGTCGGTTGATGCTCTCAAATTGGCCTGGTACCCAATAGAAACAATGCCGCCCTCTCCAATGTTGGTACTGCTGCCACCTTTAACAGGATGTTCTATGTACAAATGTGAATAGAATCCCTTCAAGGGAAATTCTGATTTATATTTAATTTGTACATCTGTTTCCAGCTGATTAACATTCCCCAGTTGTAGACCACCTGAGGGAAGAGCTGTACTTGCAACGACAAGGGCTGAGTGAATGTGCTGTTAGACTGCTCTTCCCCATTCAGATAATTCTTCTAGCAGCGCATCACGCATCGACCAGTATTTCTAGGTTCGGGTCTGTAAGGATTAACTAAATATCAATGTAGTAAGTGGAGTCTTGTGGCAGATGATTCAATAGACTGTGGTTTGCTGCTACGCAACTGAGAATTAGTATCTAGGGCAGATAACATGAGCTAAATATGCAGATAATTAATATTTGATCAGGCAAATGGGGAGGTGTTAGTTTTGAAGGAAACCAATTTGAGATTTTGAACATCATGGGCTGGATTATACGGCTGCAGATTGGACGGGTTGACCTCCACCCCCTCCACCTGCCCCCCAACCCCCACCCCCAACCCCCGTGCTTATGTAAAAATGGCATGATGATATGTGGTTGGCAATCCAACGTCATCCTGCCAGACTCCGATAATAAGGTGCCTAAATTGGAAGCCTGCCTGCCATTTTGCAAAATACGTTAACAAGCTAATGAATGCAGATTTTTATAGGCCCACCCCATTTTTCCACAGCTGCCGGGGGGAAAATATTGGGAGTGGTTTACGTCAGGTATGAGGAGGAAGCACAAGGGCGGGATGGAAAGGCCTACAAACAGGACCATGGCTGCGTTCAGCAGCCGAGTCTGCTGCTGAAGGTGTCAATGTTTGGCTGTTAGTTTACTTTATTTCTTCACTGGTTTTAGGCTGACGTCACGAATAAGGAGAGAGGGGGCAGGGGCCCTTTGAATTGATGGCTGCGACCATTTTCCGATTCACAGCCTAACTCATCTCCCGCCATCGATACCCAGTTAGGCGTGGAGCCCCTCCCCCTCCTTCCCAATGCTCATTGGCCGGCTTTCCTGCACGATGGCTGCTAATTGGCCGGCTGACGTATGATTCACTGTGGTGGGGGTGGGAGCAAGTGGATCGTGCACTTTCTGTTCCACCTCCCTCACCCCACCAGAAGCCATAAAATCCAGCCCCGTCTCATTTTGGTCCCCCAAAGCACTTGTAGAGTTTTTGGTTGATCCCAGTAGTTATTGGTATATCCCTGGGCTGTGGGCAGACAAGAATAGAATCTTCACATCCTGTCTCTGCCCTTTCATTAACCAGCCAGCGGTTGGACATTCACTGTCTTCCACAGCCTGTTGTATTTTTCTTTTGTTATGTGAGTGTTCCTGACAATTTAGCATTGATTGTTTGATTCATTTACTTCCTTTGCAACACTGCAGCATCCAAATGCTCTCAGCTAACTTACAAATTACTGCTTACAGACTCACTGACTTCATTTTGGACCGAACCAGTTTCCTAATTGGAATATTGGTCTAGAACATATAAATGTTCAGAGAGAGGCTCTCAATTTTCATACTCAAACTGCTATGTCATTACCTTCTGTAGAGATTATAGACAAAATCTGTTGGGGATAACACTCACTTATCAGCAATTCACATTCCCCCCCTCCCATACATTCATGCACACTCCTACACATACACACAGGGTCACCCTGACACTGAGTATGTTTTGTAAATCATTGCAGTTGATGTAATTTCAACCACTACAATTGGCTATGTGGTTGAGAATCAAAGAAAATAATGGAAATACTCAATTGAGTTGTGTTCAATGTCACATAAATTTGAAGTCTTCAACCATAGCTTCCCACACACTGGGAGAAGGTGTCTTTTAGGTACAGGGTGTAACAAAACTGTGAACCCATCTGTATTGTATTCACTAGGTTATCTTATTTATCTCAGAGCAATGCAGAGGTGACTTTCGTTCTAAATCCAAACAGTTTATTTACAAAACTTTAAAACATCTCATGTTACAGGGGTTTCAATGCACATGGTCTTTGCAGAGAGCCCAGACCCTTTCTGGAACATCCCCAGATTTCTTAACTCTGTGGCTCCACCTACAGGTTTAAACAATCAAGCAATGTCTAAAGATCAGTTATCAGACTAGCATAATCAAACACAGCTGAAACAAACCATTGAACACCACACCATCTTTTTATATAGGATTCTACCGGACTGTGTAAAGGACTAGTAGGATGGGGAGTGGTGTTGAACAGAGGCTGGGTACCATTTGAGGCCATTTTTTAACTAACTTTTAGCCATTTCGAGTCTTCTAGGATTCAAGTATGTGAAGGTCTTGGCAAAGGGCAGGGAGCTTTGGGAACCAGCCCACAGTGGTTTTTATCCTGCACTTGAACAGTCGCCCTCATCCTGTGATGCGTGACATGGGGAGACATCAGCCTGTAAAGCAGGATAACATGCAAGCAAGGCTTGTATAGGTAGCTTCTTTGGCATAGGGCACTGGAATCTTTGCAGAAACCATGGGCGGAATCGTCCCAGATTTGCACTAAGTGCGGTAGCAGGAGGGGAAAAAAGGACGTTTTAATTGTCGGCAGCAATAGCGGCTTTTTACATCTCATTGGCCCGACCCTGCCTCATTAATAATGCATTCCCGGGAAACACGCAGTTTCGATGGTGGGCAGGCTCAGATTCGCCCGCTACGCTGTCACCTCGCTGCCTCATCACACTGGGCACCACATTTAAACTACAGCCGCGCTCACACCTCTCTGTGCTTCCAGCCTTGGACAGAAACATGGCCCTGAAAGACAAGATTGCAGCCCTCAGGTTTAGTGACGTGTCCCTCAAGCACCTTTTGGACGGTGTGGAGGCCCGCCGTGATGTTCTCTACTCCTGCTCTGGTCCTAAGAGGGGCAGCAACATTACCACTCCAGCTTGGTAGGCGGTGGCAGTGGGGATCAGTGCCAATGCTGCACAGAAGAGGTTGGCCATCCAATGCAGATAGAGGATGAATGATCTCATTCGTGCCACCTGGGTAAGGTAACCATCTCATCACAATAAACTCACATATTCACAAGGCCATCACACATTCACTGGCATCTCACTCACTGCCAGCTCAAGGGACATCACCACTCATTCTCTCTCTCACACATCTGGCCTCATCTCCTCTGGAGACTGCCTCCTCCGCCCTCACCATCTTAAGGCCACTTGCACAGATCAACTTGTGCCCCCAGACACACCCTGAGATACCCTCCTTCCCCAATACAGCCCTCACCCTGCAACCTCTTCCCTTGCCTAAGACCTCTTCTCCCCCTTCCCCAAGCAAGCCCTAGCCCTACAGCCATTGAAAAGCCACGCCCACCTTATGGGTGATCTGGTAGGTAAAGACCTGCCCATGAACCCCCCCTAAAAGTGATGTGATGCTGCCTGCGAAGCCTGGCGCTGATGACTGTGCTGAAGCAAGGTAGGCAAACAAACCTCGAAATCCCAAATGAAATGCAGCTCGCCAGGCGCACGTTGCTAACGTACAGTTGTGAAACACGTCGATGTGCAATCACGCTGATGTGCTTGGATGACCCAGCGTGGAAGGGATGATCCCGGTGACCTGGGTTTATAATGATATGCAGATGTATCACAGTGAGATTCCCGACATCCGACAATGGGAAACTCGGCCTGCCATTGGGTAGAGTGGACGATCGCAAACTGGTTTCGCGACGCCGTGAAACTGATTTTTGCCCTCCTCGCCATATTGTCCATTCGCACCGCCGAACATACCCGACGCCAGCGGGCACAGAAACTTCCGCCCTATAAGTTGACCAGCATTCGTGTAGGATAAGAGGTTGTATGGAGCAGACTGTCGCTCAGCATCTTTGTTAGTCGGCACCCTTCCGCAACACAAACCTAAATAGGAAAGAACTGCCTTGGGTCACGTATCATGGTCAAACCACAAACAGGTCTCACTGTCATATTGAATCTCCTTGTCAGTCTACACTTGCAAGAGTGAGGCGAGATGTAGGTTAACTTTTTGCTGGAACATGCAGCTGTGAAGTGAAGAGGATATTCTTCCCCAGTGGTATATTTTCCTTTACTCCCTTCTGGTGAAGTTTGATGCTCTCGTTGTACCTGAGTAGTCATTCCTCATGCGTGTGGCTTGACTGTGTGTGTCACTGCTCTACCTGATTCCTTGCCCAAGGCACAAGCAAGGGGGTGTGGTGGATGTCGGGAGTGGGGGGTGGGTGGGGGGGTGGTGGGGTGGAGTAGGGGGTCTCGGGTGGCAGGGATGGTAGTGATGACTGGTAGGAAATTTGGCTGTTTGCTTTGCTCCCCCAACTCAAGATTTTGGGATCTTCAGAGATAAAAGTCAACAACAACAATTTGTGTTTACATCATTTCATTCCTTGGGTGCTCTACCTGAAGGCAGGTCCTTGGCTCGTTTACTGCCGATGCTTCACCCTGAGCTGTTTTTTTGGCAGTTTCTGTCAGTGGTGGTTTGCCTTTGCTTTTCACTCTCAGGGGACAGGACAAAGAGGCAGGTCCCAAATCTACCTCAGCCAGAACGGGAATCAAACCCGCACTGTTGTCGTTATTCTGAACCATCAAGTCCATGATCTAACTGACCCATTTTGCATGTGTATAGCATCTTTAAAACAGTAAAACATTCTAAGGTGCTTCAAAGAAGAATTATTAAATAAATTGAGTCACAAAGGAGATATTTGGGCAGAATGGTTAAAGAAGGATGGATTATTTCAGTGTAAACAGGTGCTAACTGGGTATTGCTTGCTAGTAAGACGCGCTGATTTTAGCAGGTAATGTTGGTCCTAATTACCAACATTTGTACTTGACTGGAGGCACTGAACATACACCTGTCAGCCTAGCACTCGAGCACTGGGTGGATGCAATCTTTGTATATTTGGGCTCCACACAGCTATTGCTGCTGAAGGTGGGAAGCACTCTGGTTGATGCATAGTGGCCCTTGACAGAATGGCTCAGCAATCAAACGAGAGAGCCCAGAGCTTATCTGACATGGTTTTGGAGGTCCTGGTGGAGGAGATCCTGAGTAGGAGGGATGGTCTGTACCTGCAGAGAGGAAGGAGCCCAACTTACCCTCCTGTCCCTCCTCTTGCTCTCTCTTTCCTCTCTCCTACAGCAGCTGGTGCTGCTCTGTCTGACCCTCATGTTCTCCTCCCACTCCACCTGCAGACCAAGGGGAACTCCGAGCAAGAGGCCCAGGACCAAATATTCCCTTTCTCCTGTTTGTGGTAGCTTGCTGTGCGCAAACTGGCTGCCATGTTTTCTACACTGCAACAGTGACCACACTTGAAAAATACTTCATTGGCTTTAAAGGTGGATTGAGATGTGGAAGGTGCTATAGAAATGCAAGTCTTTTTAAAATTCTCAGCAGAGATGGGGATTAAACTCGGATTCTCTTATGTTTGGGCACTCCACCCAGGGGGTGAAGGTCTGACTAGCTCTTAAAGTGTATCATTCATAAATAGGCAAAAGAACCAGAGTTGATGTGAGGGGGTGGGGGGGGGGGCGATGGGGGGTGGGTTGGGGGGTGGGCGGTGCGGGGTGCAGAGAAATAGACAACAAATTATTATTAAGCATCTAATTAGATGGAGCAGGATAGCACACACTCTTATGAGATAAAAATCCTCAGAGAATTTCCAGAATATATGTTGACAAGGTGTTGGTGAAGTCTTGACAAAGTGCCCAAGAAAGTCTTCCAATGTATTTCAAAAGTCCTCTTCAATCCTCTAGCAGCAAGTGAACAGTAGAAGGTGATATACCTTTAAGTAGTGCTCGAAATCCTTGGCAATGACTTGTTTGCTCTCAACCAGTTGGTCGCTATTAGGAGAGGGTGTGGATTATCCACCAAAATGTGCAGCCTCTGTAACAAGGGCTAGCAGGCAATTTAAATACTGATCTCCTCCGCTGTCCTCCAGGCAACCGTTCCTAGCGCAAGCTTCATTATCTTTAACAAGATGGCATCTTGTGCGAAATGTGGGCTAACCTGACATTTCAGCACATGACCCCATTTTGGCCACTTTGGCAGCTTTTCAGTGCCTAAAACCTCCAGAATAATCACCCCCGTAGGCTTTAAGAAGTGTCATAAAGGAAGAAAGAGAGGTGGAGAGGTTTGGGGAGAGGATTCCAGAGCTTAGGGCCTTGGCAATTGAAGGCACAGCCACCAATGGGGGAGCGATTGAAATAGGGAACACGCAAGAGGCCAGGATTAGAGGAATGCAGAAATCTCAGAGGGTTGTGGGACTGGAGGTGGATACAGAGATAGGGAAGGGTGAGGCCATGGAAGGATTTAAAAACAAGGGTAAGAGATTTGAAATCAATGCATTGCTTAACCAGGAGCTAAAGTAGGCCAACAAGCACAGTTTTGATGGGTGAATGGGATTTGGCACAGCATGGACAGCAGAATTTTGGATTTACAAGTTTACAGAGGGTGGAAGATGGATGGTCGTCCAGCAGCGTGTTAGAATATTCAAGTCTTGAGGTAACAAAAGCATGGATGAAGGTTTCAGCAGCAGATGAGCTGAGGTAAGGGTGAAGCCAGGTGATGCTGCAGAGGTGGACGTGGGCAGTCTTAGCAATGGTGGCAAATATATGGTTGGAAGCTCACCTTAGGATCAAATACAACACCAAGGTAGTGAACAATCTGGTTCAGCCTCGGGCAGTTGCCAGGGAGAGGGATGGAGTTGGTTGCTAGGGAAAGGAGTTTGTGGTGGTGACTGAGGACAATGGCTCTCACATCTCGGTCAGAACATTGTAGATTAGGTGAACCACAAAAATCTAGTGCAGAACTGTCAAGACAGCCATCTTTCAGGTGAGTTGTTAAACTGAGACTCTGCCTGCCCTCTCAGATAGATGCATCTTGAAGAAGAGCAGGAGAGTTATCCCCAGTATCTTGGCCAACAGTTGTCCCTCACTCAACATCACTAAAACAAATTACATGGTCATTATCACATTGCTGTTTGTGGGAGCTTGCTGTGTGCAAATTGGCTGCCATGTTTTCTACATTACAACAGTGACTACAATTGAAAAATACTTGATTGGCTGTAGAGGTGGATTGGGATGTGAAGGGCGCTATAGAAATGCAAGTCTTTTCTTTCTCAGCGGAGATGGGGACTAAACTCGGATTCTCTCACCTTTTGCAACTTTGGTATGGAGAGAAGATCTGACCAGCTGTTAAAGGATATTGTTCACAGGAAGGCAAAAGAATCAAAGGGAAAGTGAGGCGGGAGGGGGAGAAAAGCCAACAAAGTATTAGCACCTGGAGTGCACTGCCTCGAAAGAATAGTGGAAGCAATCTCAATAATAATTTACAAAAGGGAATTAGAGGGAAAAAAACTGCAAGGCTAAGGAGAAAGAACAGGGGAGTGGGTTTAAATAGGTAACTCTTTTTTAAAGAGCCAGCACAGGCACAATAGGCCGAATGGCCTCCATCTGGGCTGATTCTGTAAAGGACGACAACAATGAGAAACAGTGGTCTGTTTGCCTCTTCAACCCAGAGGTTCTGATCTTTGGTGTTTTAATGCATGAAGCTGCTGAACAGATTAAGGAATATAATGGATGAAATATTGAATCAAATTAGATGTAAGCCTTTTATTTTTAAAATGCGTTCTATTTTTGGTTGAACACAATGAGATAATTAACTTCCCTTTCTGCCCAACAGAGCATGTTGACAGGGCTGATGTACTATCGGCCTGACGATCCAATAGAATACCTCGAGGGTTGTTTGCAGAGAGTACGGGAGTTAGGAGGGCCAGAGAAAGTGAAGTGGGACACGTTTATCTCCCAGGAGCGTCAACCATTACCTCCAATCAACGGCGGACAAGGGAAGAAGCCAATATTTCGAACAGGTGAATAACCAAAATCAAGTTAATCTTCAATTATAGCACACAGAACTCTGGTGAGACTGTTTTTTTGACTGCAGTGCGGATGTGCACCCATTCAACCTGAAAGGAAAGAAGGAGAGGGGATGGGCTAGACTGGCACGCTAGGGCTATGCAATAAGGAAAACCCTGAGCCCAAACCAGCCTACCAGAATTTGAACCCGAGAGACATCTAGACCTGCACATCACAGGCCTCAATAAAAGGGGCAGTGGCAACATGGATACTAAATTAGCTGAGTGACTGGCAACAGAGAGTAGGGGTGAACGGTTGTTTTTCAGACTGGAGGAAGGTAGACAGTGGAATTTCAAAATTTGCAGATGACGCAAAACTTGGAAATATTGTGTACTGTGAGGAGGATAGTGATCGACTTCAAGAAAACATAAGACAGGTTAGTAGAATGAGTGAGCATGTCATAGATTAAATGGAATGCGGAGAAGTATGAAGTGATATATTTTGGCAGGAAGAACGAGGAGAAGCAATGTAAGGGTGCAGGAGTAGAGGACCTGCCATATACGTGCACAAATTGTTGAAGCTATGGTGAATCTGAATAAAACAGTAGTTCAGTCTCAACTGGTGTATTTTGTCCAATTCCGGGCACCAGACATTAGGAATGATGTGAAGGTGTTAGAGGAGATGTAGAAAAGATTTCCGAGGATGGTTCTGGAGATGAGAGACTTCAGTTATGTGAATAGATTGGAGAAGCTGGGAATGTTCTCCTTGGAGCAGAGAAAGTTGAGAGGTAGTTTGGTAGAGGTGCTCAAAATCATGAGGAGTCTGGACAAAGTAAATAGGGAGAAACCTATCTCGTTGTGAACGAGGGGACAAGGTGAATGGCAAAAGAACCAAAGACAACACGAGGAAAGAACCTTTTTACGCAGTGAGTGGTTAAGGTCTGGAAGGCGCTGCCTGAGAGTGTGGTGGAGGCAGGGTCAATTGTGGCTTTCAAAAGAGAATTGGATAATTATCTGAAGAGAAAAGATGTGCAGGGATACTGGGAAAAGACGGGCAGAGTGGGACTTGCTGAGTTGCTCTTGCAGAGAGAAGGCATGGACATGATGGGCTCCTTCTGTGCTGTAACTATTCTTTGATTCTAAGATTAAAGGGCCAGCCCTCGCTAAAGTATCTTTTTAATGTGCGTCCAGAAAAGGGGAGAAAAGCTTACGTGTGACTTTTAAGGTACCACGGCAACCACACAAAAGTGAAACCACAACGGAGGTTTTTTACGTTGTGCTAAACTCTTGCGAATGATCAAAAGTGTTTCCCAAACAGAGAACGTGCAGTTTCACAATAGGCCCAAATCCACAGAAGCTTCACAATTTGTTCCTAAAAAGCTTTGGGTGAGCCGTGTCCAAACAGCTTGTTAATAGAAGCCAGTGTAATGTTATAATATGGCTGACTCTCTGCAGTTCTCCTCAAGCCAAGTGACACCCACCAAATGGATAACAATCTACAGAGTAGCCCATGAAATGTGCTACATAAATGCAAACGGCCCATGATACTGACTTCTGATCCAGTCAGTGACACTTGCTGGAAAGTCCACTTCAACAGATACTGGACAAGGTATAGACTTGGTTTGGCTGTGACACACACCCCTCCCCCACCATGCTCGGGTAGCCCACTGACACTCCCTGCATAGACTAGTACTTTAAGAATTGCTACTTGAATTGGTGACCAGGGGACAGCTGGCATCCTTAGAACAGGAAGATTAGAGAGTCTTCAGGAGAGTAAACTGCAGGTATGAAGCAGCTGAGCTATGTACTGCTAATTTCTGAGGCTTGAGTGAAGTCCCAGATGTCACTTTCCCCCCCAGATGTCACTTCCCCCCCCCAGATGTCACTTTCCCCCCCCAGATGTCACTTTCCCCCCCCAGATGTCACTTTCCCCTCCCAGATGTCACTTCCCCCTCCCAGATGTCACTTCCCCCCCCCCATGTCACTTCCCCCCCCAGATGTCACTTCCCCCCCCAGATGTCACTTCCCCCCCCAGATGTCACTTCCCCCCCCCAGATGTCACTTCCCCCCCCCAGATGTCACTTTGCCCCCCCCAGATGTCACTTTGCCCCCCCAGATGTCACTTTCGCCCCCCCCAGATGTCACTTTCGCCCCCCCCAGATGTCACTTTCGCCCCCCCAGATGTCACTTTCGCCCCCCCCAGATGTCACTTTCGCCCCCCCCAGATGTCACTTTCGCCTCCCCCAGATGTCACTTTCGCCCCCCCCAGATGTCACTTTCCCCCCCAGATGTCACTTTCCCCCCCAGGCATCGCTTCCTGAGGTGTTGCTCCCCATTCATCCAGAGGTTGCTTCCCCAGATATCGCACCCCCAGATGTTGCTCCCCAGGACATCACCCTCTAGATATTGCTCCCCAAATGTTGGCTCCCCCAGACATTGCTTCCCCAGATGGGTGCTCCCCAGATGTCACTCCCCTGGTGTAGCTTTCCCCAAATGGGGAGACGATGGAGTATTGGTGTTGCTGCTGGACTAGTAACCCAGAGACCCAGGGTAATGATCTGGGGGGACCTGGGTTTGCATCCCACCATGGTAGATGGTGGAATTTGAATTCAATAAAAATCTGGAATTAAAAGTCTAATGATGACCATGAAACCAGTGAAGCTCACATCCTGTGAATGAATTTAAAAAAACGTTGGCTCCCCTGGACATTGCTTCCCCAGATGTTGCTCTCCAAGACATAGCCCCTCAGATGTTGCTCCCATGGATGTCACTCTCCCAGGTGTTGCTTACCCAAAATGTTACTTCCTCAGATATCGCTCCCCCCACCCCGCAAGATGCTGTTTTCACCCAGTTAATTCTTGAATTGTAAATATGGCATCGATTAATGGTGTGTGAAACATGACTGATTTAGGAAAACAGGAAGCCAGCTGTAGGAGGAGAAGTGGAGATTAACCGTGTCTCTGATGCAGCCTGTTTTGATCTAAACACAGAATCAGTGACCACTCATAGATTGTGGTATCTTGTGCTTAATCTTGGCTGCGGTGAGCTGCCAGATTTTGATGTGGCCGATGTCTGATGCCAACTGGAAACAGCTGGCCTCTGCTTCCGGGCAATAGCTAGAAATAGTTGAGAATTTAAACGGCCTGAGTTTAAAAAAGACTTTACAGCCTATCTCAGTCTGTTCTCCCAGCACATTGTACCAACAATGAGAAACCGGCACTGTGACTGCTGTGTGGTGATATGGCACATGTTCTTTTAAAATGTCTTTTTGACTTCACTAGAAACACTGAAGAATAACATTTCTATACCGCCTTTCACAAGCTCAGGATGCCACAATGTGCTTTATCACTAAAAAGTAGTTTATTTGAAGTGTAATCGCAGTTGTAATCTAGGAAGTACAGCAGCCAATTTGTGCACAGCAAGCTCCCACAAATGGCAAAGGAACGATGACCAGATAATCTGCTTTTAGGTGTTAGTTGAGGGATAAATTATTAGCACTAAAAAATAAAAGTGCCATAGAATCATTTTTGTCCACTTAAGAGAGCAGACAACATCTCATCTTAAAGAACTCTGACTTAGGGGAGATGACAGCATAGTGGTAATGTCACTGGGCTAGTAAAAGAGAGGCCCAGGCTAATGTTCTGGGGACGTGGGTTCAAATCTGACCATTGCAGCCAGTGAAATTTAAATGCAATTAATAAAATCTGGAGTTGGAAGCTAGTCTCAGTAATGGTGACCATGAAACTATCATTGATTTTTGTAAAAAAACCCATCTGGTTCACCAAAGCCCCTTTAGGGAAGGAAGTCTGCCACCCTTACCTGGTCTGGCCTACACATGACTCCAGATCCACAGCACCGTGGTTGGCTTTCAAATGGCCTAGGAAGTCACTCAGTTCAAGGGTAATTAGGGATGGGCAACAAATGCTGGCCTTGCCAGTGACATCCACGTCCCATGAAAGAATAAAATTTAATTCCCTCGGGTTACGTGCTCAAGTCTCTGGAGTGGGGCTTGAACCCACAAACATCTGGCTCAAAATGAGAGGGCTGCCATCCAAACACAGCTCATATGGCCAGAGCACTGGGGATTGTGCGGTGCAGCAGAGTTCCAGCTATCTCTCAGCTCTGGACTAGGTTGGAGGGCTCAGCTTGCTGCTTGGATAAGAGCCTCAAGTGGATGGGTCACTGTGTTTGGGATCACTGTGTTTTGAGTGGATATCCAAGGCAACAGATATATTGGTAAAGCCACAGAGGCATAAGCAAGGGCTGGGTTGGAAATGGGAATTCACTTGTACCTTCCTTTGAGAGATTGGGGCCTTGCCTGATTTCATACATTCAGGGCACAGCCTCTACTCAATCCCCACCTCAAAGGACACCAGCCGGCAAGATAAACTCTTACGAGGGCATACACTCCTTCTCCCCATCCCCACTCCTGTCTGCAAATTCCTTCAGTTCCTCCTCCGTGTTCATCTCTTTGCCCTTGTAAAACGCTGAGATATTCTTTGATGCGAGGAGGGCTATAGACATGTAAGTTTTCTTCAAGAATGTTTCTGGGGCAGTGTCGAGGGAGGGTTAGTCAATGTTTCCGTTTGAGGTATCCTATTTTCTGTGACTGATCTTCAGCAGCCACAGGTTCGTTTCCTTTAACCCGCACCTGACCTCTGAATATTTGATGCTGAGACTGGGTGGAATAACCAAAAATAAATGTTCCACGCCTTAGCACTGATGCCCCTCGCCACAAGGAACCCAAAGTGTCAGCTGAGGTTCGCTTGTCTCAGATTCACTCTGAGTCAGAAGGTCATGGGCTCAAGTCAAGCTGATATTTCAATGTGGTGCTGAGGGACTGTGGTTAAACTTATCATCAAAACTCTTTTAAAAGACATATGATTAAGAATGAGGATTGTGAATTGTGTTCACTGTGAACACAAGATCATTTCTGAATATTGTTAATCAGGACTGAATATTTTTAATGCTAGATAACCTTTTGGATAGAGATGGATTATTTTTTGGGATGCGTCTCAGAAATAATTTGCTGAAATCAAACCTCTTAAACCTTCTAGATTTGGAGGTTAAGATAGTAACCATGAGCTGGTGGCTCAGCTGTTAGTATAAACAGTGGGCTGGATAATTGTTCTGTGCAGGAGTGGCCAGAACAAAAGTATTGGACAGAGTTCACCTCACAGTTAAACAATTAACTTCCTTTTAAATCACTCCTGTTCCTATCTGTTGATTTCAGAGAGGAATTAAGAGTCTGTCTCAAGCCGATTACAGTTTGTCAACAGATAATATTGTGCTCTTTCCGGAACAGAATACTTATTGTACTAACAATCAAAAGCTTACAGCCTGAGATAAAGACGAATTTCAGACCCATGCCAGTTTAATTTTGGGCCTATCTTGTTAGGGCTCCATTACCTCCCTTCTAAAATGGTACAGTCTCGGTCCATATGGCTGACTGCCACACTCCTCTGAGCCACAAACGATGCTGTTTGAGCAATGATACTGCAGATTACTTTCCACTCTCCAGTTTGATACTGAACCACAGAAGCCTGAACTAAATTTGTGATTCATTTTGTTCATAGTTTCCTCCATGTGTTGAATGAGTAGATTTTGGCTGCCAGTTGTGTCGCTACATATATGGCCTTGCTGCCTTAGGCCTGTGTAGGTGAAAGCATTTCCTTGCTGACACTAGCTGTCTCGGCAGATCTGCCTGGTGCAAAGGTGGTTGAAGGGAGGTCTGAGAGAGATGTACAAGATTATGAGAGGGTTTGGACAAGGTAGATCAAAGTAAAGCTGTTCCCATTAGCTGATTGTACAAGGATCAGGGGACACGGATTTAAGGTTTTGGGCAAGAGCTGCAGCAGGGGATGCGAGGGAGAACATTTTTATGCAGCGAGTGTATGATCTGGAACTCGCTGCCAATGGGGGCGGAGGAATTGGAGAGGGTGAATGATTTAAAAGGAATTGGCTGGACTGTTGAGGGGAATAAACTTACAAGGCAACAGGGATTGAGTGGAGGAATGGGACCCACTGCATTGTTCCACAGTGAGCTGCCATAGACAAGATAAGCTGAATGGCCTCCATCTGTGCCATAATGTCTCTATGACTTCTATACATGGATAATAGTCATGTGAGTGAGGCCCTGGAGGGTTGCCAATGGCCATAGTACCATACATACAGCGAAAAAAAACTCTTTCAGGCAAGGCAGAGAGGATATGGGGGAGGGGAAGAATGTATTTCTATACTTGAGCGAATTGCCCAGGTTTCCGTTATCATTTTTATCTGATCCACCTAGAATCGTAGCAAGGATCCCAAAGAAATGAATGGAATTAGGCTGGACTTAATGTTTGCAGCATCTTTGACCTTTGCTGTGCCTTCCTAATCAATGTTTTCTTCCAGTAGAACCAGGAGTTGCTCCTTATCGTCGCTATGACCGCTTGCCCCCAATCCAGGCCCAATTTTCAATTGAAAGTGACTCAGATATGACAGAATCTTCTGGACTGATTCAAGAATATGATGTGTTCGACCCAACCAAAACAAGGCCGTGCATTATTTTTGTCATTGGTAAGCCTCCCCTCGGTTTCTGCGTTATTCTAGCTCATTAACTCTCCTATTGAGGTGCCTGATCCTGTGTTAAGTTAGTCCATTGTTATTTCCTCTACTACCCTGCCTGGGAAATTGAGCAGCTCTATGCTAACTCTGACCTGCCCAGCGTACTGTTAGTTGCTTCACCAAATTAGGTGCTCTCTGGACGAAGCATGGATGTGGCTTTGTGGTAGCACTCTTGCTTCGGAGTCAGAAGGATGTGGGGTCAACTCACACACCAACAACCTGTGCACAGAAACTAGGCTGACAATTCAGTGCGGTGCTGAGAGGGTGCTGCATTGTTGGAGGTGTTGCCTTTAAGATGAGATGTTAAACCAAGGCTGGTCTGATTTCTCTAGTGGGAGCTTTGGTGTTATTTGAAGAGCTATGAGCTCTCCTTGGTCTGCTACCTATTATTTATCCCTCAATCAACACCTAAAACAGATTATTGGGATATTTATTTAATTGCTGTTTGTGGCAGCTCGTTGTGCACAAATTGGCAGCTGTGTTTCCTACATTTACAATAGTGATTTCAAAAGCATTGGCATTGGTGGAGGAATTCAAATCAAAGCAGTTCACTAGGTGACTAAGACACCCGCCTGACACACAGCCTCCAGCTGCCTGGGTGAGAATCGTTATCCTTTTTAAACATAGGCATCATGATGTTAGGAGGAAAGCAATGATATCTTGAGGAACCAAGGAGACACAATACCAAGTGTTTCCTAAGCAATAGTTACGCAGTTTAATCCTGGATGTGATTGACAGTAGAATCTAATCCCTGCAGTAAAATGTGAGCAGGTAGTGCGATTGATCCAGAGTAGGGACAATTGGGGGAAAGCCAATTTCAATGGGGTAAGAACCCATCTGGGCTGAATAAATTGGAGTCAAAGGTTAGCATGAAAAACGGTAACTGAACAATGGGCTACCTTCAAAGGATAGGTATTTTGGGCACAGTCAAGATATATTCCCTTGAAAGAGAAAGATAGGGCAAATAAACCCAGAGCTCCCTGGATGACAAAAGAGAAAGAAATTAAGGTAAAGAAGAAAAATTGTGCTTATGACAGATAGAAAACGTAATTGAGAACTAGAATGTAGAAGATTCAAAGGGAAGGTGAAAAAGGAAATAGAAGCAAGGAAGGAGTATGAAAAGAGACTGGCAACTAATATAGAAGGGAATCCCAAATCTTCTATCGGCCTATAAATAATAAAATGATGTAAAAGGAAGAGTAGGGCCTGTTAGGATCAGACCCCCAAGTTTTTAGTAAGATTCAGCTGGGGACCAATAATGTTTAAAATAGACAAAATTTGAGTTTCAATACGTTTGCTCAGTCACTAAAGCCATGAGATTCTATGGCTTTTGAACAAACAAAAATGAACGTTACTATATAAGATCAGCAAGATAAAACAATTTGCAACCTCTGTTTTATACTCTAACATATGAGTTACATGTGAATTAATAGGCAAACTGTGGTTAAAGATGCCACACTGCACAATAAGTGGCAAATGCGACCAAGACAGAGTCCACGGATTTCTCAACTACACACCCAGACATCAGTAATACAGCGAATCAACCAATCTACTAAAAATCCATATTTCTCGTGAGAGATTCCAAACTCTACCTTTGAAGAACGCGCCTTGGAATTCTTTCCAAATGTTGCTCCAACACGGGCGGCATCAACCACTGCCCACCTCCCAAGACTCTTTCCTGATTGCATTTGCCATTTAGAATGCAGTGTGATGTGTTTTTCCCCCCCACCCCCCCCACCCCAACACTTTTGCTACATATAATGTGAATGCACCTTGACCTGTTTGCATCGTTCTGCCACATTACACCTGAGCTGTTTTGAATGCTGCCTCTCTGCAGGTGGTCCTGGGAGTGGGAAAGGAACGCAAAGTGCCAAGATGGCCAGGCAATACGGATTTGAGTCCATTTCAGTGGGAGAGATCTTACGTCGACAGATGCTGCACCATGCGACCAGCGACCGGAAGTGGGAGCTCATCGCACAGATCATTGCCAATGGGGAATTGGCACCTCCAGTAAGCAAACTGAAACAATACAAATCCAAGCAAAATCTTTACAAAGGAGGCTGGGTGTTGCAGCAGGAAAGGGAATTGGTTCCAATGATGATTGTGTAGTAGTACAGAACTTGAGTATTGCTGAAAAGAGAGACATGCTGTCGAAGCTTTTCATCTTGCACTCATCAGAACAGATGCAAGAATGCCAAAGTGTAGAGAGAGTAACAATTTATTCTGCATGAGAAAAGGGTACTGATTGGTTGGCAAGTTGACTCTGGTCAAGGTGTTACCATGGAGAATGCACCAGGGAACTATTGTTTCCCCACACTTTTGTTTGCTTCAAAAAAGACACGATGCCTGGATATGTTCCTTTTGCCAAATACGCTAAGAATTACACCATAATTAATTTAAGATTATCAATTGGTTTTGTAATGTGGCTCACTTATGCTTGCTAGAAGCTAAATATATTCATATGCAGGGATCTGTCCTCTACAGGCAAAAGAAATATGTCCAGGCATTGTGGCTTTCTTGAATTAAGCTAAAGCACTGGGGGAGCAATAGTTCTCTGGTGCATTCTCGATGGCAACACCTCGACCAATCAGAGTCGACTTGCTAGCCAATCAGCATCCTTTTTTCATGCAGTATAAATTGTTGCTCCCTTTGAAATTTGGTATTCTTGTGCCTGTCCTGATGAGTGCAAGGTGAAAAGGTTTGACAGCATGTCTCTTTTTTTCAGCAATACTCAAATGATTGTTTCATTATTGATCTGAAGGTGGGTTTATTTCGTTATAGTCAATTTAGCACTTCTGCAGGACAAAGAATGAGTAATTCAAAGAGTAATTTATTCTCAAATATGAGATTCAAAGAACAGAAATACTTGCGTTTCTATAGTGCCGCTTATGACCTCAAGGTGTCCCAAAGTGCTTTACAGCCACTGAAGTAGTTTTGAAGGACAGTTACTATTTTAATATGGGGAAATGCGACAGCCAACTTGCAGACAGCAAGCTCCCACAGCGACCAGATAATAACCAAGTCATCTCTGTTTTAAGTGATGTTGGTTGAGGGATAAATATCGGCCAGGACGCCAGGATGAACTCTTCCTGTTTTTCTTCAAAACATTGTCACTGGTTCCTTTAAGTTAACCGAGAGGGCAGACGGGGTCTCGGTCTAAAGCCTCTTCCAAAATAAGGCACCTCCAACAGTGCTGCTGTCCCCCAGCACTGCACTGGCGTGTCAGCCTAGATTTTGTGCTCAGGTATCTCGAGTGGGACTTGAATCCACAATCCTCTGACTCAGAGCTGAGAGTGATGCTTACTGATTAAAATCGTAGATAAGTAAGAGTTTAGTTTTCCAAATGTGAGGTACTTCACTTTTTTTGAGCATCTGAAGCACTGTTGTTTTGAGATTGCACTTGAACAGGTTTGTTCTCCTACCTTAGTGGGACAGTTCATATCCATGGAACTTAGCATGTGACTTAGTCCCAAGATGGGGCAGTATCATTGAAAATCTGGCACTGGCCAACTTGCAGAAGTGGCTGAATGCAAGTGCATGGGATACCTGGGTTGGAAATGCTGAAAGCCAAGGCATGAGAACCACTTCTCCATTCCACTGCTCCCTCCCACCAACACCCCCACCCCTCCAAACCCCACCAGAGAGGTGCCAAATGCCCTAAAATGTGACTTTCCTCATTTTCTCTTAGGAAACGGCTATTGAGGAGCTAAAGCATCAGTTTATGAAGCACCAGGATGCAAAAGGCTTCATCGTAGATGGATTTCCCAAGGAGATCAGCCAGGCCTTCACATTTGAAGAACAGGTGAGGGCTCTCAGTGCTTTCCTCTGGCCTGCAGACTAGAACCTTGTACACAACAAATTGAACTGAAGCGTGAAACAGAATGCAAATACATCTATCACTAAAGGTTGTGCCGCAGGTTAGCAAGCAAGGCCATAAAAAAAGCAAGCCAAGCCCTAGAGAGATAAAATGGAAAAGTAGGGAGGTTATGCTAAACCTATATCGAACCTTGGTTAGACCACACTTAGAGTACAGTGTGCAGTTCTAGTCACCATATTATAAAAAGCATATAGAGGCACTGGAGAGGGTGCAGAGAAAATTTATAAGGACGATACCAGAAATGCATGGGTATACATATCAGGAAAGGATTGATGAATTGAGTCCCTTTTTCTTGTAAAAAGAAGACTGAGGGCTGACTTAATAGAGGTCTTTCAAATTATGCAACGTTTTGATACAGTTGATACAGAGAGAATGTTTCCGCTTGAGGGGAAGAGAATAACTAGAGGCGATCAGTATAAAATAGTCACCAAGAGATCCAACAGGGAATTCAGAAGAAATGTCTTTATGCAAAGGGTGGTGAGAATGTGGAGCTTGCTACCACAGGGAGTGATTGAAGTGAATAGTGTAGATGCAACGAAGAGGAAGTTAGACAATCATTTAAGAGAGACGGGAATAGAGGATTATAATAATAGATTCGGAGGAGGAAAGATCGGAGGACGCTCAAGTGGAGCGTAAAGACCAGAAGGACTGGCTGGATGAATGGCCTGCTTTAGTGCCGTGTATCATATATTATGGTGGAGCACAGGATGGGAGGCCACTTCACTATAGTGTGGCGAGGGATGACTCCCTGGAATTGGCCACTGAGCCAATATTGTATGACTTGTAATATGGTCAACCAAATAGTGACATTGGCCAAGAGCTGGAAGGGGGCCGACTTGCAGCTGTCTCGGTAGCAGAGGTACAGGATCCAAGTGGGTTGTAGACAATTGTGGTGAAAGCTGAGAGGGAATGAACGTCTCCGTTGAAACCACAGCTCTTAACCAGGAATGAGTGGAGCAGTAGTAACTCTGTGTGTGGCTGAATTTTCACTGGGATCTTTTTCTGATTATCTGCATGTAGTTTCTGTGGAAGAGGGACGGAAGCCAAGGAGAAGTGGGATAAGCAGCAATTTTCTGCGCATTCCACAGCATTTTTGTCAAAGTTTTGGTGGACAAACAGGAGAACCCCTTTCTCCCTCTACAATTCAGCCCTTGTACATCAGTGCAGGGGCATTGTTTGGAGGCAAGTGCGACATGATGCTTCAGCAGTGATTTCTCCTGCATTGGTGGGCTCCTGATCTCAGCCAGGCCATCAAGCAGTGACTCTGGACAGGCATGGAGGCCTGCAAAGGTTGATTGATCCATAGCACCATAGAAAAGTTACAGCACAGAAGGAGGCCATTCGGCCCATCTTGTCCATGCCAGCCCGAGGACACTCAGGTGCCCTTTCTAATCTCACCTCCCTGCACCCAGCCAATAGCCCTGCAGCTTACAGCACTTAAGGTGCAGATCCAGGTACTTTTTAAAAGAGTTTAGAGTTTCTGCCTCTACCACCAACTTGGGCAACGAATTCCAGACATCCACTACCCTCTGTGTAAAAAAAAAAGTTCTTCCTCATGTCCCCCCTATACCTTCTGCCACTTATCTTGAATTTATGTCCCCTGGTTCTAGAATTCTCCATCAAGGGAAACAATTTTATCCTGTCCACTCTATCTATTCCCCTCATAATTTTGTACACCTCAGTCAAGTCACCTCTCACCCTTCTTCGTTCCAGGGAAAATAACCCCAACCTATCCAATCTCTCCTTGGAGCTACACTTTTCTAACCCTGGCAACATTCTTGTAAACCTCCTCTGCACTCTCTCCTGAGCTATTACATCCTTCCTGTAATGTGATGACCAGAATTGCACACGATCCCTAAGTGAATTGGCAACTAATTCTGGATCGATGACTTCCACAACATCATGGGGCAGACTTTTGACTTTATTGGGCAGGAGTGGCGAGCGGGCCCAGGAGCAGGCGTGAAACAGGCTGCCACCCGCGATCGGGCCCCGACCAGCCAGTGTGAAAGGTGCGCTCAGACCCTCAGACCCTCAGACCGAAGCGTGGAAGTCAGCGCATGCGCTCCGGCGTGCTCCAGTGAAAGCTCCCTGAAGGCACAGAGCTGCCTCGGGGAGCTGAAGATTTCTAACATTTAAAAAAAAAATAACGATTTCCAAAAATAAGGAAAACGCCCCCCTCGTGTGACTCTGCCACATGAGCAGGTACATGTTTAAAAAGTCAGTTTTAAAATTTTTTTATTGTTTTTTTTTTTATTTACGGCCCGAAACCTCATCACGGTTGAGGTTTTGATAATAATGCAAAGGCCACCTGGCCTATTTGCCCACCTGCCAACTGAATGGTTGGACGGGAAGTGAAAAATTCAATTGAATTATTTGATTAAGGGCCTTAATAGGCCTCTTAATTGTCGAAGGGCGCGCTGCCACCTCTCACGCGCGCCCTCCAAGCGAAATATGGCCTGAGTGGGCAGTGATGCTGGGATGCTCGCCAGGTGTCATCGCGCACGATTTCACTCCTGTTCGGGGTCGGGGCACCCCCGCCTGCCCGTGGGATGTAAACTTCTGCCCCATGTTACCCACCACAGCATGTCCTGCACCTCAACAGAAATCCCTTCTTTCCTTTGCCTGCCTCGCCAGCTGAGGCTGTCAGTTCTGGAGAATTGGTATCTTCTTGCACCTTGGCGCTCAGTTGCAGCAGCAAGTACTCCCAGGCCAGCTTTAGTGCAGGTTAGATGGGAAACAGCACTCACTCTGCACTCTAAACTTAACTTCACCACTTCATCGATCTCCTCCTTTTTCAGGAACCTACCCCCACATCCAAAACTCCAGTTGCTTGTATCTGCTCCTGCAATACGTCCCACTTACCCTCACTGACCTACACTGGTTCTCTGTCCCCCACCTTATTGAATTTAATCCTTATCTTCAAACTCCTCCATTGTCCCAAGCTCGCTTTACTTCCACATCCTCCTCCCAACCATTTGTTCTCTCTTGCCACCTCTGACCCCACTCCCCCGCCCTCCCACCGTTGGTGGCAGTGTGTAGCTGTGTGCTCTCTGGCATTTCCTCCCTTAACCTCCTTGCTTCTTCACTTTCTCAACCTTAAAAGCTTTTTAGTTCCTGCTCCCTTCTCCCTTGACATGGGAGATTTTGTGTGGTAATGGTGTTATAGAAATACTAATGTGGTGAAACTGGACTTAGATGGGCATGGCAAATCTGTTGCAATCACTTTGGCTGCCCATAATACAACACTCCTCACACCCAGTGCTATCAAAGTCTGAAAGACTGCATTTTAGACAGGATGTTTAAGCAGAGACGCTGCGACTCCACTGTTCCGTGTCCCTGCTATGCCCATTTTCACATTCTAGTTGTTTTCCCAAGGAAGCTAGAAGATTGGTCCCCGACAGCGTCTGAAGAAAATGTTCCCCCTGTCCCACATCAGTCATCCAGAGACCTTTCAGTGTCTGTCTCATTGTAAAGTGATGTTGTGCTGTGGATTTACAGTCATCAAGCAGAATGGGTGGGTTCAGGCAGTCACCCAAGCCTAGTTGGCTAGAACCTACACATTTGTCAGCAGACAGCACTGACATGTTCAACTAGATATAAACCAGATTCTTGAGCTAAAGCATCATTGACCTGATCCATCGGCCAACTTTCAACACACAGGGACTGTTAACAATTTGATTTTGTATTCCATTGTCTGAAAGACACTGTTGCATTTTCCTTACACCCATCACAGTGTCAACTGTCTTGTCATTATTTCCACCAGTCAGCCAGGTTGGGCGATCTCTGAGCTCTGCCTTTCCTTCAAGAGTTGAATCCTTTGCCTTTTTTTTTGGTGCACGCTTGTTACAGATTGGTTCCCCAGACTTGGTGCTGCTGCTTGCATGTTCCAATCACCGGTTACGTCAGCGCCTGGAGAAGCGAGCAGTGCAGCAGGGCAGGCCCGATGACAATAGTCACGCCATTGAACGGAGGGTAGAAAACTTCAAACAGAACATCAACTTGATTGTGAAGTATTACCAGGAGAAGGAGCTCATTGTTCGGGTAAAGTTGTTATGGATAACTGCACACTGTGCATTTTTCTTTTGCATTCTTCAACATTCTTTTGTTTGCAGCTCGCCCAAAGTTTATTATCCTCTGTCAGATGTTCAGACATAAACTAAACCCTCTCTAAAGCTTAACTCCTTTTTCGAACAGTCAATGTAGATCATTATTTCAATGTTGGCTTGACGCAGTCTTCCCTTTGAGGTGGGAGGTCACGGATTCAAGCTCCTCTCCAGAGACTTGATTATATAGTCTAAACTGACACTTCAGTGCAGCATAGAGAGAGTGCTGCACTGTCAGAGGTGCTGTCTCTCATTAAAACAAGGCCCTCTCAGGTGGATGTCAAAGATCCCATGGAACTATATTGAAGAAGAGCAGGAGAGTTCTGCCTGGTGTCCTGGCCAATAAGTATCTCTTCATCCACGTCACAAAAACAGATGATCTGGTTATCATTACATTGCTGATTGTGGGAGCTTGCTGTGCACAAATTAGCCGCCATGTCACCTATATTACAACACTGACGACAGTTCAAAAGTAATTGGTTTCAAAGATCTTTGGAATGTCTTTGAGATTGTGAAAGGTGCTATAAAAATACAAGTTATTTCCATCTTTCAGAGGTGAGTACATTGTCCAGGTAATTAACCTCCAGCATCTGCAGCATTTTGGGGGAAAGAGTTCCAGATTTACTTTACCCTATGTTTTTCTTTATTATTCCATGGGATGCGGACATCACTGACAAGCCCAGCATTAGTTGCCTGTCCCCTAATTACCCTTGAACTGAGTGGCTTGTTAGACCATTGCAGAGGGCAGTTAAGGGTCAGCCACATTGCTGTGGGCCTGGAATCACATGTAGGCCAGACCAGGTAAGGATAGCAGATTTCCTTCCCTAAAGGACATTAGTGAACCAGATGGGCTTTTATGACAATTGATAATGTTTTCATGGTCACCACTACTGAGACTAGCTTTATATTCCAGATCTCTGTGAAATGAATTTAAATTCTACCAGCTGCCGTGGTGAGATTTGAACCCACGTCCCCAGACCATTAGCCTGGGTCTCTGGATTACTAGTCCAGTGACATTATCGTTAGGCTATTGCTCCTCAAAAGTGTGAAGATGTGCTCCCTGATTTCAGCCCTGAATGACCTGGCTCTAATTTTAAGGTTTTGTCCCCATGTTCTGTACAGCTCATCTCTCTCAGCATAGTTGTTAGTGCAGGGACATCCTGCGCCCTCAGGAGCTGCCTCGCACCCCGACAGCGTTGGCCATGTATGGGGAAGGCAGAGATTTTGGTCTCTTGGAAGGCATCTGGAACCTCCTAGTGGGAGCCTAGGACAATCTCTGAACAAAATTGTGTCCATGCTGTTTGAGTCCAAATAGAAGTCTGAACTGTGCCTTTTTGAGTGGGAGGGAGTTTAAATTATTCTGTGCTAATGGTTTCGCCTGAATGAAAAGTAACGGCTCAATGCCATCGTGCTCGGTGTAAAAGTCTAATGCAATATTGCCGCCTTTAATGGGGCATATTAGGCTGTGATATCAAACAGCAGCACTGCCCACTTCACCGTTCTGCAGATAACAAGCAGAGTTTTGTTTTTCCCCTCAAGCAGATCCTTACCTCAATGATTTTATTACAGTTTGGATCCATATCCCTGATGGTCCAAGCTAATATCTCAGCCTTGCAGTGGGGGTTAGGAGAATGCCTGAGCTGAGAGCACAGCATGCAGTCCAATTGGCCAAGTGGAGGTGGGGCGGAGGTGGGTGGGGTTTCGGATAGCCAATGAGCATACTACACACTGGCCATCCAAGTGGTGGCCAGCACTCTCTGGCACTCACCTCTAGCAGATCCACCACAGTCAGCGTCCATTTGTAAGAAGGAAGGTTGAGGGGAAATTTGATAGGAGGTGAAGGAGATTATACCAGGCTTAGATAATGTAGACAAATAAACCCTATTCCCACTCGCTGATCATACAAGAACTAGGGGGACTCAGATTTAACTTTTTAGCCAAGAGATGCAGGGGAGAATGTGTGGAGGAACACTTATGCACAGCGAGTGGTAATGACCTGGAACTTGATGCCCATAAGTGTGGTGGAAGCAGAGATGATCGATGAGCATGCGAGGGGAATAAACTTGCAGACGACTAGCACAGAGCGAAGGAAATGGGACTGACTGGATTTCTTTAAGGAGACCTGGCATGGACTTGATGGGCCGAGTAGCCTTCTCCTGTGACATAATGACTCTATGACACAGCTGGACCAGTCCTGTTGGCAGCGGGCAACATGACTGACACGAGCGGACAATATGGCAAGAAGGCCAAAAATCGGTTTCATGCTGTCGTGAAACCAGTGTGCGAGCGTCCGCTCTGCCCGTTGTGGCGGGTGACGTTTCCCGCCGTCCAATGTCAGGAACTTAGTTTTAATGTATTTGCATCTCGTTGTTGTGCCCTCATTGCCAGAATCAGCCCACCTCCCATCAAATTTACTGCTCATGTCGGCGTGACTTCAGAACGATCTGCTTCACAGCTGCCTCTAAAAGGCGTGCACTGGCAACCTGAATTATGGGTGGAACTCAGAGGTGAGTGCATACAACCTAGCACAGCGCTCACCGGCATCGCCCAGTCAGGAAAGTGGAGTTAAGGCCACTATCAGATCAACCATGATCTTACTGAATGGTAGAGCAGGCTTAAAGGGCCAAATGCCTACTCCTGCTCCTATTTCTTATGTTCTTATTTAGAGCACAGCACCCCAATGTGTAGATGTTTAGATAGAGAACTAGCTATCACTAGTCAAATCCATGGCTTCTGGTACTTTTTTTGCTATGGGAAATTTCCAACCTTGTCCAAGGAAGACACATTGTCCACTGCTTCAGTGACCTGAGCAAGTATTAGTTGGCTTTTTTGAGATTTATATACATACAAATTAGGATCAGGAGTAGGCCATTCGGCCCCTCAGCCTGCTCTGCCATTCAATAAGATCATGGCTAATCTGATTGTGGCCTCAACTCCAATTTCCTGTCCACCCCCTGTACCCTTTGACCCCCTTATCAATTAAGAAACTCTGTAACTCGGCCTTAAAAAATTCAATGACCCTAAATTTTTTTATTTATATATATATATATATATATGTGAAAGGTCAAAGTCCATAGTGTAAGGCAGCACCAAAAGGTGAACACAGACCAAAAGAGAAGCTGAGGAATTGGGAAGCAGCAATGACGTGAAGCCAAGCTTGGGGCTAACCAGCAAGAGGAAGAAAAGGTTGAGAGATGTAAGGAGTTCCACTTTTGAGGTTGTGAGAAGGAGTGCATTAGAGTCAGAGGCTATCTATCATCTGACCCTGTTGCAGTTAATAAATTGTCTAAATTACACAAAATGCTACAAAACTAACCCCCAAAGCCTGTCCACCATCTACAAGGCACAAGTCAGGAGTGTGATGGAATACTGTCTCCACTCACCCAGATGAGTGCAGCTCCAACAACACTCAAGAAGCTTGACACCATCCAGGACAAAGCAGTCTGCTTGATTGGCACCCCATCCACAAACATTCACTCCCTCCACCACCGACGCAGAGTAGCAGCAGTGTGTATCATCTACAAGATGCACTGAAGCAACTCGCAAGGCTTCTTTAACAGCACCTTCCAAACCCACGACCTCTACCGTTGAGAAGGAAAGGGGCAGCAGATGTATGGAAACAACCACTTCCTGCAAGCCAAACCACACACCATCCTGACTTTGACCTATATTGCTTCACTCTCCCTGGGTCAGCTGGCTAGATAGCTAGCATGTGGATCAGGTTAGTGCCAACAGCACGGGGTTCTATCTCTGTTCCAGCTGAGATAAATTCAGGACCTGCCTCATCGCCCTGCCCGTAGTCAAGATCAAAGCACTTTATTGTGGTTCGGCAAATAATTGCCAAGGGCCTGACTTCAGGTAGAGAACTCAAGAAGAAGTGCCTGATTTGTTTGCTTGAGTTTTAGCACTCTTCCAAATAAATGCAGTTTTTAAAAATGTTTTATTTAAATTTACCCAGGCTTTTGAAGGTTCAATTTTTCCCCTCTGTTCCCCCATTCCAGTGGTTTCCTCCTGTTTTTCAAAGCTTGAAAATTGGATCTAAAGATAAAGCATTTTTCCCAAAAATCGGTAATAAAAACCAACTCTAAACGAGTAAGGCTAGGCACTAGCCAGCACTATCCCATGCCGAGATTAATGGAGAGAAAGTCATAGGCTGGGATTGAGTCATTCAGAGATACTTTGAAATGTGCCTGGAGCACAGTTATGGAATTTTTACTTATGTGGATACCACAGAAGTGTGCCGTCTCCAGAATTAACGCCCAGCAGTAGTCAGGCCCTCCAGGAAGAGGCAGGAGTTAAAATACAGCAAGAAACACACCATCACCTCCAAGTTCCTCCAAGACTTGGAGCTACATAGCCATTCCCTCACTGTCGATGGGTCAAAATCCTGGAACACTCTCCCTAACAGCACTGTGGATGTACTGAAGTGGTTCAAGAAGGCGGCTCATCACCGCCTGCTCAAGGGCAATTAAGGATGGGAAATAAGTGCGAGCCTAGTCATCGATGTCTCATTGACGAAAGAATAAAAAGGCCCAAAAGTTGCTGAGACTCACTACAAGACCATGAGGCTTTCCAGAAAGCAAGAATGACTGCCGAAAGAAGAGTTATTGTTGTTTGCAAAATGGTGGAGGAGATGAACAGATTAGATAGAGACGAAAACTCCAGCCCCAGCTCCAGCCAGCCGAACATATCTTAGAACATATTGTTCCAGTCTTCTGTCAGATTTCTGCATGAATCATCCAATTAGCATAACGCACAACAGCAACCTACCTTCAAACCTTAGAAGTGTTCACCTCATTGACATTTTTTTGTCTCACCTCCTCTCTCGTCCTTGGGAAGAATCATTCACCCTTTGTCGCATCAGATGATTGTGTAAGTTCGGACTCTGGTTGCTAAGGGACAGAAGGTAGCTTTCAGGCTATGATTCAAGGACAGACAATGCCAGGAATCGATTAGCTGATTTTAATCTATTGAACTTGGAGGCTGCAATAGCACTGCACAGAAAAACAGTGGTGGGAGTTGCCTCCTTATATGGCAGCCCTTCATCTCACTTTGATGGACAGTGTTGAGACATAATGACCCATCACACCTTTCTCACCACCCCACACGCAACTCAAAAAATTCCATTAAGCAGTGAAAAGAAAGAACTTGCATTTATATAGCATCTTTCACAACCTCAGAGCATCCCAAAGCAATTTTCAGCCAGTTAAGCATTTATTGAAGTATATTGGCTGTTGTAACGTAGAGAGCAACGAAGAAGATATAAGGTGGGATTACCAGGAGCTTGGTTGAAAAGTGGGTTTTAACAGGGAGAGGGAGATGCTCAGGAAAGCAGCTTGGGCCAGAAACATAGACAGATGACCACCAGGAAACACAGCAGTCGATTTGCACAATCTGCAAGATGATAACTGACTGGATAATCTGATTTAGATGTTGGTTCAAAGATAAATAGTTGCCAAGTTTCTACTGTTCTTTGAATACTACAATGGGGTCGTTTATATTCACCTGAGAGGTCAGATAATGGCTGGATTTAACATCTCATCATCCAAAAGACAGAGCATCCAACAGTGAGGCACAGTAGTGCACTGGAGTGTCAACCTAGAATTTACACTTAGGCTTCTGGAGTGGGACTTGAAGCTACAACATTTTGAGACAAAGTCAAGAGTGTTACCCACTGAGCCATGGCTAACATCTAGTGGAATGTACTTATAGCAACTCAAACCAGAATCATACGCCAACCCCATGTCCTAGGAGCAGCAAGACCCAACAATCGCCCAGGACCAATGAGTCCACTCCCGACACTGATGTAATGTCCTCCACTGACCCCCACTACACTCCGGTAAAATGTACATGTTTTCCCATCAGAACACCAGAATCTGAAGTTGGCTCTGCTGCCCCTCATCTCCGTGGAAACACATCTTGGTTTCTGTTTTTTTAATTTTGAAATAAATAAAGACTTTCATTTATTATATCTCCCATGAACATCCCAAAGCCCTTCATGTATAATGGATTACTATTGGAAAGCAATGACTGTTTCTATATAAACAAATACTTCAGCCATTTCATTCCCAGCCAGATTCCACAGGCAACAATGAGATGAAAGACCATTTGATTTATTTTTGGTTGAGGAGGGAGTATTGGCCAGGACACCAAGTGAACCCTCTACTCTCTAAATAATCAGCTGAACTAATGGACTGTTGGCGAAGGCAGGATTGGAGTCACATTGACAAATGCTGTGGCTGGAAAACCCATTTTTGAGGCTCCCTGATAAAGATTGAGACTCTAGAGGGCTGCTGTTGGCCCTGGAATGATACATCAAGCAAGATAGTGCATGGGAGAAAACAAGGGTTTAAGTATATAAGTTATGCGAGGTTGGAACTAGATTTGAGGCCAGAAGGGTTTACATTTGCGCATATTTGGAACGAGTTAGCTATTCATGTGGCGAATGCAGATTCACTGCAACCGTTCAAGAAGGAGTTGGGAGATTTCATTACAGGGGCCAATTTCATTGTGTATGAATGGTAGGTGGGACATGGGGGTAATTAATTTGTGCTCACTGCGATCTACAGGATCTCATTTTGATCACTTCAGGGCTGAGTGGAATTTCCCAAGTCTTTTGTCCCCTGAATTCCTGACTTTACCCTGTATGAGCTCATCTGTTGATAAAATCCTCATGCATGCCCTTGTTACCTCCAGACTCAATTATTCCAATGTACTCCTGGCTGGCCTCCTTCACTCTACCCTCTGTAAACTTGAGATCATCCAAAACTCTGCTGCTCATGCAGGGCCAGATTGGTTTGGGGGGTTGTCCTATTTCAATTGAGGGACCCGGTATCGGAAGGGGAAATGGTCACTGGAAGCCACCCCTCTGCTCATGCCTCCACTCGCCTGGCTTCCCTCCTATCCAGTGACCCCCCTATCTTGCCCTCTCTCACCTTTGCCCTGGAGTCCCTCATTGATCCTTGGCCTCTGGTAGGCACATTGCTGGCAGCTGCTCCTTCTCTTGGTATAGTTGACGGCAATGAGGAGGTCGGCAGATCTTGGCGGGTGAGATGTCTGCCACCGAGGCCCTTAATTCTGGGAAAGGCCCAACTGTGGCCATTTATTTCCATTGGGCCTAAAGTACTGTAAGCTGCAGGCTACGGACAGGGTGCTGGAAGGCGGGCTTGGAATGGGCAGCTAGTTTTTTATTTATGCTTCTTTGGCTGGCGCAGACACGATGGGCTGAATGGCCTCCTTCTGTGCTGCAACTTTTCTATGGTTCTGTGACATGCTGAGGCCCTGAGCTATGTCAACCTTAAAAGGCCCCTTACAATAAAAATAATACTTTATTTTTCTCGCAGAAAGGACACTGAAAATATAAATATGAAAGCTTTACATTTGCATACATACAAAGGCGAAGGCACAAAGAAAAATTATGATCTAACTAAAACACGTCTTACAAAATACCAGTTTGCATTAGATAATACTTTCAAATTAAAATACATTCATGGTTCCCTAATTATTATATATGAAAACTTTTTAACAGCACCAACAGAAAAGCTGTTCCACAAATCAGCTTACTAAATGGAAGCAGGAACCCAAGCTGCAGTGTGCCTGTTTGCACATCATAAAGTTTAAAGATTTAAAACCGTTTCTTCCACGATTTTTGGAGAGCAAAGTCATCGATGATGAGCTACAAAGTTTATCGCTTTTGATGCACATAATGCTTAGGGCAGATAGCTTTCCTTGCAGCATTGTTGACCACAGTCCATTCTTGATGTTCTTCAGTCGCAAAATTGGCCTTTCTCCTGAGCAGTTTGTTACCATTAGACTCATAGAGAGTCTCAATATTGCATCTACATTCAGGAAAGTGAACCGAATCTTATATTGGATGATGACTGGATACAGGTCCAGGTGCCATAAAGTCCCTGCGTCTGAATAATTTTCCTTGATATAAGCTTGGAATTGCTTTATCTTTTCAACATTGTCAGGATAATTTTTCATCAGAAGCTTTACACCTTCACGCAGCTGTTTCTCTGAGGCATCTAAATCAATGAAAAATGAAAAATTGGTTGTGGCATTTTCGAATATGATTGCTCTTTTCTTCAGGTTGGTTTCAAGTGGTATCCATCATAGGAACAAAGGATTTCACTTGAACCTTGTCTCTTGGAGAAAGTGTTTCATCAGCCTTTGGGGCACTGCCATCATTGACTTCTTTTCTCATTCTTTTACTTTTATTCACACTTGTGGTCTACGTCAGGCAGGTTTTCTTTTGCTATGAGCTCAATTTCATTAAAACTTTCTTTGAAGAGGTGAGAGAGTGATGTGTAAAGCTTTGCACATGTATTAAGGGCTATCAGTGGATCCTGTTGGCCCTGGCTGGTGTTGTGGAACTGACCTAACAAACGATTCCAAAGTTCTAACTTGAATACAAACTCTGATTCCTCCATTTTTTCCGGCAGAATGCCAGCTTCTCTCTTTGTGTCACTTTTTTCACTGTCATCAGTATGAACATGAGCAAGGGCATCAATAATCAAACCATAACTCGCAGCTTTGGCTAAAGTAGCCTTTGCATGTGCTTCCCATCTAGTGTCAGAGCGATGTTTTGGTACGGTGGAATCAGGACCCAAAAATAATTTGAGTACTGTCCAGTGTTTTGTTGAGGCAGAGAAGATTGTGTTTGTTTGTTGCACAACAGCAAAAAAAATTACTGCACCTAGGCTCCAATCAACTGCAGCACCGCTAACAAGATTCAGTGAATGTCCGGCACATAGAATATATACAATAGACTTAATTTTCTCTAGAAGTTTTTTCTGCATGCCATTATACCTTCCTGCCATGTTAGCTGCATTGTCATATGACTGTCCTCTGCACTCACTGAATTCAACTTTGCTGTCATTGCGTAGATAATCCGGCACCATATTGGCCACACTTTTATCACTAGGGTTTTCTGACTCAAGGAAAATTAGAAAGCATTCATTGGGAAAACCATCATTGGGTGACACATTTTTTACAATAACAGTTAGGTCAATATGTGAAAGATCTGGTGTAGAGTCAACCGACAACCTGCTTTTCTCAAGTCATCCAAAGTAGATCCTCTTACTTTTTCAGCCATAAGCTGAATGAGTTCATCACATTTTGTTTTAGACATGTACGAAGGCTTCTCAGATCCACTGCTTCTGTAATTTTTGTATGGCTGGCAAGAAATGGATCAAACTTAGCAATGAGTTCTATCAAGCCAAGAAAGTTCCCGTTATGTGGCGAGCCAAACTTTTCATTGCCTCCCCTAAAAGCTAGCCCACGTTCTGCCAATGTGCACACAACTGTAATATCATGTTCAAGTGCATGCATCCAGGACTCTTGCTCCTTTTTTAATCTGTTCCTTGAGGTGTGAATCCAAGATTAACCCACATCGCCTCATCAGATATATAAGCAAAGCTTTTCTGTGATCCTCAGAGTTCTCATGATATTGAATTCCAGCAGGGTTTCGCCAGTCAGTAAACCCAGCACTAGCCAGTGCTGTCAATGGTGTTGAGAAGGGTTTGCAGACAAAACAGTAAACAACCGGTTGTTGAGTATACTAACCACTTCCACCATTAACTTTCACTGAATGAACTAGACCTTTTGAACAATATCTAATTTGGCATTTGAATGACCACTTTGATTTCTCAAATGGGCCATTCCTTTATTTTTCAACCAACTATGTAAAACTTGAAATTTATTCTTTTTAAATCTTATTTAAAGGCCCCTCATAATGTGAAGCCCAAAGCTGTAGATTACATAGCTCATGTGTAAAATCCGGGCACTGTGCTTGTGTCTTAGCTCACACCAAGTCCTGTTCCCCTGCCACTGACCTACATTGGCTCTCAGTCAAGCAACATCTTGATTTTAAAATTCTCTTCCTTGTTTTCAAACCTCTCAGTGGCCCTGCCCCTCTGTAATCTCTGCTATCTCCTCCAGTCCCACAATCTTCTGAGATATCTGCGCTCATTTAATTCTGGCCTCTTGAGTATTCTGGGTTTTTATCACTCCGCCTGTGGTGCCTGTGCCTTCAGTTGCCAAGATCCCATGCTCTGGAATTATCTCCCTAACCCTCTCCACCTCCCTAACTCGCTTTCCTCCTTTAAGATACTCCTTAAAACCTACCTCTTTGACCAAGCTTATGGTCATCTAACTTAATAGCTCCTTATGTGGCTCAGTATTTTGTTTTATAATGCTCCTGTGAAACACCTTGGGACATTTTGTTACAGTAAAGGTGCTATATAAACATAAGTTGTTGATGAAGGTGTCATTGATTTGGCCTGGGGTTTGTTTTTAATCTGTTTTGTTTACCTCCCCCTGGGGTTTACATGGTTGCAAGTGAGGGGAGCACCGGGGAGGCACAACGTGCAGTTACGCTGTGACTGTTGGGAGAGGCTTGAAGGACCGGCCTTGTTAAATTATTTAAATTGGGTACCCTGTGATTAAACAGTCATCTCCTGTCCAACTTTTCCTAAGAGTCAGCAGCTTCAGGAACAAAGAAGAAAATTAGGACTGGGGACTTAAACAACTGTAAAAATTTGTACTAAACCTGCAAGTGTACAGGACAAGTGAATGCTGCACACTCCCGACCAGATGCATTAAACTGATTTTGTTGTTTCTAGTTTGAACTCCTATCTCTCTACCTTCATTTGAATTGAATTAGTCTAGTTCCCTTTTGAACTAGTGTTAACTGTTCCAGCTTGTAGCTTGTTCCTTCAACAAACTATTCAGTACCATGTTTTAAGACAACCCCAATCACTCCATTAAAGAATAGCTGGTATCATTTTATTCAGTTTTTGCTTCGCTGGTACATTCCCTGTCGTCAACTCTGTTGCACTGAAAGATTAACAACTGGATTATCACAGCAGGCTTTACTGTGCAATCATTTTCAACAGAGTGCAGGGAAATCCTAAAAACTAATCCTATTTGTGCATATGAGTCTCAGGCTTAAATTGCTTCTAGAAATTGCTTCCAAGAAAAGGAGTGAGCAGGCTTACCCAATGGAAGAATGCTCCTTTCATTTTTGATGAGCCTACCTGATTTCTGATTGACCAGCACGGTCCTGGGGGGTGAGGGATTTTAGGTACAAGGTTAGGTTGGAGCAAAGGAGATTGAGGGGATATTTGATAGAGGATTAAGACAGGATTAGACAAGATAGACAAAGAAAAGCTGTCTCCTTTAGCTGATGGTACAAGGACTAGGAGGACATAGGTTTAAGGTTTTGACCAAGAGACACTTATAAGAGACATATTCCCTTATATGAGGAAAAACTTTTTATGTAGTGAGTGATAATGACTGGGAACTCGCTGACTATGAGGGCAGTTGGAGTGGAGACAATGAATAATTGCGAAAGGAAATTGAGTGGGCACTTGAGGAAAATAAACTTGCAGGACTGTGAGGATAGAATAAGGGGAATGGGATTGACTGAATTGCTCTACAGGGTCGGCATGGACTCGATGGGCTGAATGACTTCCTTCTGTACTTCAGTGACTCCGTGACCCCTGGTAGTACTGGGGTTTTTTGGATTGTGATCAGTAGCATAAAAGGGGTGACATTGGATCAGCCCCCCTGTTTTACACTTCGATTTCAAATCACTGGGGGAAATGGCTGGCAGGCAGTTGATCTGATATCACCCATTGTAGACTAGCACCAGAGTTGAAATGACTCCCCATTGTCTCTTGTTAAAGTGGATGTTGTTAGTGGAATTAGGAGCCTTCTAGTTATCTGAACAAACTCTGAAAGATTCCTGGCAATGCAATAAATAGAGCTACATTTAAGTGCTATGACAATGTCATTTCAACCTTGGCTGTCTGCTGATGTAATGACCTTTCATATCATTTGAATGAGAAGCAATGCTGCTGTAGGAGGATTTATAAATCCTCCCTGGTTTAATAAATGTCTCATTAGTTTTGGTGTATAATTTAGTTACATGGGGGAGGTTGAGATTTCTCTGGGGCTGGTTTGTGACCTGCTGGTGTGTCTCCACGCCTCCCTCACTCTCTCCTGCAGCGCTGACACTACCAGAATTGAGAGAGTGATTGGGAAAGTATACAACTAAAACAGCTGAAAAAAGCAAAGTGTACGGGCACAATAATAAAGGCAAAACATTGCAGATGCTGGAGGCCTGATATTAAAAACAGAAAGTGATGGAAAAACTCAGCAGCATCGTTGGAGAGAGAAATAGAGTTAGTGTTTTGAGGAATATGACTCTTCTTTGGAACTGAAGAGAAGTAGGAATGTGCTGGGTTTAATGCTGTTGAGAAAGGTGGGTGGGGGAGTAGCTGGACCAAAAGGAAAGATCAGGATTAAAATAATTGGCAAAAGGAGTAAAAGCGATGTGAGGAAGAAGTTTTTTCACCCAGAGGGTGGTTGGAGTCTGGAGCGAACTTCCTGAAAGGGTGGTGGAAGCAGGTTCGATCAAGGTATTCAGAGGGGAATTGGGTTGCTACCTGAAAAGAGAGAATGTGCAAGGTTACAGGGATAAAGCAGGGGAGTGGGGCAATGTAGAATGATCTTTCCGCGAGCCAGTGCAGACTCGATGGGCTGAATAGCCTCCTTCTGCACTGTAAAGATTCTGTGATAGGTTAGAAGGCAGGGGAGATTAAATACCAAAGATGTTTTTTGTTCTTAATTCTTTCATGGCATGTGGGCATCACTGGAATGGTCAGCATTTGTTGACCGTCCCTAATTGTCCTTGATCTATGTGGCTTGCTAGGCCATTGCAGGAGGCAGTTAAGTGGCATCCACACTGCTGTGGATCTGGAGTCACATGGTGACCATGAAACCATCATCAATTGTCATAAAAACCCGCCTGGTTCACTAATGCCCTTTAGGGAAGGAAATCTACCATCCTTACCCGGTCTGGTCTACATGTGACACCAGACCCACGGCAATGTGGTTGATTCTTAATAGCCCTTTTAATAGCCGAGTAAGCCACTCAGTTCAAGGGCAATTAGGGTTGAGGCAACGAATGCTGGCCTCGCCAGCGATGCCCCACATCCCATGAAAGAATAAAGAAAACAAAAGTGCATTCCAGATCCTGATTCACACGTCTCTGTGTAGAAGTGGTTATCCTCATGCTGCCTCTGGTATATAAAGAGACCTGTAAAGGCCAGGCCGAGTAAGGGCACCGGTTTCCTTCTCTAAAGTTTTTTTTTTAAGCAACGATCCTGATGGGGAGCTTTTTGTTCTAGATTTCTTTTTAATTTAAATCAAGTTCACAAACTGCCATGGAGGAATCTGAAATCAGATCTTCCAGATTGTTAATTCGGGCTAAACCCCTGAGCTACTCTTCCAGTAACATGACCACCATGTCACCATCCCCTTTAAGGTACTCTGCTGCTTTATTCTGCTCCCGTTTCTTGACAGCAGTGTTGCTTGATTCTGAAACACTTCCTCCGAGGGCTACAGTAAGTGGCTGCTAAAAGCCTGCAGAAATAATGAGGAAGGCTGGATCTGACTGATTAAAAACAAAAAAACTGCGGATGCTGGAAATCCAAAACAAAAACAGAATTACCTGGAAAAACTCAGCAGGTCCGGCAGCATCGGCGGAGAAGAAAAGAGTTGACGTTTCGAGTCCTCATGACCCTTCAACAGAACTCGAAACGTCAACTCTTCTTCTCCGCCGATGCTGCCGGACCTGCTGAGTTTTTCCAGGTAATTCTGTTTTTGTTTTGGATCTGACTGATCTTCATTTAAAGCCCACTTAGTGGCCATTTAATCCTGGGTTCACTCAGCCTTCGTTGAGCGAGTGCCACAGGGACAATCGGGCAAAGCGTCTCAGTGCCAGAGAGGGAGGGGAGAACATACTGTGTTACGGGGGAATGTGTTTCACTGTGTGAACATGTACCTGCTGTATCGCGAGAAAGAAAACTACTAAAAGTCACTGTAGTTAGATTAATTTGCTTGCATTAAAAACAGAGAATGTTGGAAAGGCTCAGGAAGTCAGACAGCAGGTGATGGGGAGAGATAAAGAATTAATGTGTCAGGTTCATGACCAGTTGCCAGTTCCAATGAAAGTTCATTAAATCTGTTTCTCTCTCCATTGACAGGTGCCTGACCCACTGCGCGCTTTCCAGCATTTTCCCTTTTTATTTCTGATGTCCAGCGTCCGCAGTATTTGGGTTTTCGCACTCATCAGTTCCTGCTCCTATCACGGCTTGTTTGCCTGTTATTTGTTGCCTGTGTGTTGCATTCAGAGACCCCTTTACGTTCTCCCCTGCTGCCCCCTGCCAAAAGGGGTTCATTTGTGTTGAGTTGAGTTTGACACTGGGTGCCATCTTATCCAAGTGCCCACACTCCATGCGCATATTGAAACAATGCGATGGGAGGAGGCTGCGACCATTTTTGGAGGGCGAGAGTGCTAAGATCACTCCAGATGTTCCTGAGATGTTCATGACATTGCTGCGCAATGGGTTTATAAAAAGGCAAAAAAGATTTTAAAGAACCTCACATTGAGCAAGTCACCACCCATGGGGGACAATGGAAACTATTTTACGCTAACTCGTCAGTCGGAAAACTGATAGAATCGGTTGCAACTGAATTCGATGAAGAGTCATTTTGGCATTGGCGATGGGGGGGGGGGGGTGTGGTGTGGGGGTTCCACCTGATCTCACGGGTTTCTCTCTTCACAAGTGAGATTATAATTGGCCAGAATTTTCCAGCACCTCCCCCTCCCTCTGGCGGGATCTCCCATGGTGGGTGGCCCTTGAGCTATTGAAATGCCCGTTCCCTTCGGCAGGACCGGAAGATCCCGCCGGTGTGAGGGGCTGGAAAATTCTGGCCGTTGCCTCTGATAAGTTTATCAGTGCATTCCAATGAATGGAATGCAAAAAGGGCCAATCATCTTATCTTTCACAGGCCATGTCCGATCAATCCAACCATCTACCCAACTCACGTAATCTTTCGAGAAGAAGTTCGATGCCATTCCTCTCTATCGGTGTGACACCCTGAAACCTGTTCCTGGGACCTAAAAATGGGTGCAGTGAGGGCTGTTTGAATGTCGTGATGGTGTCTGGCCAGATTTGGATGGTGCCGTTTTTGCAGGCAACCTTGGTGGACATTTAAGTCTGGCATTTTGCCCACATGTGTGTAAACCAGCTGCACCAGTTCTGCTCAGGATTCTTGAATGGCCGCTGGGTAACTAACACCAAGAAGCATATGTTTCCATTTTGATAAAATACAATATAATTGTTGTTGGGAAACCAGGGGGAAGTGAAGGAGTACTTTTTTTTATACTCATTCATGGAATGTGGGCGCCGGTGGCTCAGCCAACGTTTGTTGCCCATCCCTTTTTGCCCTCGAGAAGGTGGTGATGAGCCACCTCTTGAACCGCTGTAGTCCATGTGGTGTAGGTACACCCACAGTGCTGTTAGGGAAGGAGTGCCAGAATTTTGACCCAGTGACAGTGAAGGAGCGGCGATACAATTTCCACGTCAAGGTGGTGAGTGGCTTGGAGGGGAACTTGCAGATGGTGGTGTTCCCATGTGTCTGCTGCCCTTGTCCTTCTAGGTGGTAGTGGTCGTGGGTTTGGGAGGTGCTGCCTAAGGAGCTTCGGTGAGTTGCTGCAGTGCATCTGGTAGATTGTAGACCACTGCTACCGCAGTGCCCCACAAACCAACTCTCCAACATTGCTAATCCCCCACTCCCCCCAACTCCAGCAATGCTCCATACACCCTCTGCCGGGATTTGCCAAAGCAGGAGAGGAAAGCAGCCTAAAATTAAGTTCTTCATCTGTGGGATCCCTCTGTGCTGGCAAGCTAGGAAGATGTAGCTCTCCCAATTAGTGCAGTTGAGGCCCGAGCACAAAGCCTCTGGCCTTCCAGTTGCACCTCATCTCTGCTTCATGCCCAGTAACTGGAGGCCCAAAACAGACAGGCTTCCTTCTATCATTAAGATAAAAACAAAAGAACTGCAGATGCTGGAAATCCAGAACAAAAACAGAATTACCTGGAAAAATTCAGCAAGTCTGGCAGCATCGGCAGAGAAGAAAAGAGCTGACGTTTTGAGTCCTCATGACCCTTCAACAGAACTAGATGAATCCAAGGAAGGGGTGAAATATAAGCTAGTTTAAGGTGGGGGGTGGGGTGTTGGGTGGGGGGGAGAAGTGGAGGGGGGTGGTGTGGTTGTAGGGACAAACAAGCAGTGATAGAAGCAGATCATCAAAAGATGTCACAGACAACAGAACAAAAGAACACATAGGTGTTGAAGTTGGTGATATTATCTAAACGAATGTGCTAATTAAGAATGGATGGTAGGGCACTCAAGGTATAGCTCTAGTGGGGGTGGGGAGAGCATAAAAGATTTAAAAATATTTTAAAATAATGGAAATAGGTGGGAAAAGAAAAATCTATATAATTTATTGGAACAAACAAAAGGAAGGGGGAAGAAACAGAAAGGGGGTGGGGATGGAGGAGGGAGCTCAAGACCTAAAGTTGTTGAATTCAATATTCAGTCCGGAAGGCTGTAAAGTGCCTAGTCGAAAGATGAGGTGTTGTTCCTCCAGTTTGCGTTGGGCTTCACTGGAACAATGCAGCAAGCCAAGGACAGACATGTGCGCAAGAGAGCAGGGTGGAGTGTTAAAATGGCAAGCGACAGGGAGGTTTGGGTCATTCTTACGGACAGACCGCAGGTGTTCTGCAAAGCGGTCGCCCAGTTTACGTTTGGTCTCTCCAATGTAGAGGAGACCACATTGGGAGCAATGAATGCAGTAGACTAAGTTGGGGGAAATGCAAGTGAAATGCTGCTTGCATTTCCCCCAACTTAGTCTACTGCACTCGTTGCTCCCAATGTGGTCTCCTCTACATTGGAGAGACCAAACGTAAACTGGGCGACCGCTTTGCAGAACACCTGCGGTCTGTCCGCAAGAATGACCCAAACCTCCCTGTCGCTTGCCATTTTAACACTCCACCCTGCTCTCTTGCCCACATGTCTGTCCTTGGCTTGCTGCATTGTTCCAGTGAAGCCCAACGCAAACTGAAGGAACAACACCTCATCTTTCGACTAGGCACTTTACAGACTTCCGGACTGAATACTGAATTCAACAACTTTAGGTCTTGAGCTCCCTCCTCCATCCCCACCCCCTTTCTGTTTCTTCCCCCTTCCTTTTGTTTGTTCCAATAAATTATATAGATTTTTCTTTTCCCACCTATTTCCATTATTTTTAAATATTTTATACTCCCCCCACCCCCACTAGAGCTATACCTTGAGTGCCCTACCATCCATTCTTAATTAGCACATTCGTTTAGATAATATCACCAACTTTAACACCTATGTGTTCTTTTGTTCTGTTGTCTGTGACATCTTTTGATGATCTGCTTCTATCACTGCTTGCTTGTCCCTACAACCACACCACCCCCCTCCACTTCTCTCCCCCCACCCAACACCCAACCCCCCCCCCCCCCATACCTTAAACCAGCTTATATTTCATCCCTTCCTTGGATTCACCTACTTCTGTTGAAGGGTCATGAGGACTCAAAACGTCAACTCTTTTCTTCTCCGCCGATGCTGCCAGACTTGCTGAGTTTTTCCAGATAATTCTGTTTTTGTTTTCTTTCTATCATTCCCCCGCTAATATCTGCACATAAACAGCGTTCCAGCAGGGGTCAGTAGATGGTTATCTGAAAAGCAGGTTCCTCTGCAGCAGATGCAGGGAACCATTGACTTCAGTGGGACCAGAAGATCCTGCCCACCATCACTGAGGCTAGCTTTCAATTCCTGATTTTCTTTTATTAATTGAACTTCTACCAGCTGCTACCATGGTGGGATTTGAACCTGTGTCACCAAAGCAATTCACCTGGGTCTCTGGATTACCAGTCCAGTGACATTACCACTACCCCACTGTCTCCCGACTAGATGTAGAATTTATTACACAGCCGGGATGGGAGGGGCGTTCTCAGATTCTTGCGAAGCGAAAGGTTTTTTAATTTTAGTTAATTTTTCCTCTTTTTTTCTCCCCCCTCCCCTTGTATTCCAGTTGGATGCAGATCGTGAAGAGAATGAAATATTCAGTGACATCAATGCTGTGGTTTTGAAGAGACTGTTCCCAGCAGGAAGAGACGGTAGGAAAGATATCTGGGGAATTCACTGGGATCTTTCTTTAGAGCACAACACAGGAAAAACAAAGCGTGTCACGGCACGGAATAGGAAGGGATTCTTGGAAGCAATCCCTTAGCCAGCGAGTTACCTTTTAACAAGGACAAGCTTGTTTGTTCTCGCTCAGTCATGCAGCATTGTTTTAGTTTCTCTGCCTCCCGCATGGTAATGCTTTCACATCTAAGATTGTGAGGTAGATGGAATGGGAGGAGACCCCTGTGGAGTATAAACACCAGCACGGGCTAGTTAAGCCAAATGGCCTGTTTCTGTGCTGTGTATTCTATGTAATCTACCTCATGGTGACCTGCTTAGGACAGAGACTGGGAAGACCTTTTTTTACAGACGGTTTTGAAGCTGTGGATTGCAATACTGGAGTTAGGGTGAGAAACTGAACTTGTTAACACCTGGCTTTTTTTGGGTGCAACGGTGCCCTTAGAGTTCCAAGGTGATGTCCATGGCACACGTGCGCACTCTTGTGGGGTGCCTGATGCCATATTGGTGTTGTGTTAGCGGCGCACTCAGTGAATATCAACATCCTAGGGGTTACCATTGATCAGAAACTGAACTGGACCAGCCATATAAATACTGTGGCTACAAGAGCAGGTCAGAGACTGGGAATCCTGCAGCGAGTAAATTGACTTCTGACTCCCCAAAGCCTGTCCACCATCTACAAGGAACACCTCAGGAGTGTGATGGAACACTCTCCACTTGCCTGGGTGAGGGCAGCTCCAACAACACTCAAGAAGCTTGACACCAGCCAGGACAAAGCAGCCTAATTGATTGGCACCCCATCCACAAACATGCATTCCCTCACCACGGATGCACAGTAGCAGCAGTGTGCACCATCTATAAGATTCATTGCAACAACTCACCAAGGCTTCATAGACAGTACCTTCCAAATCCACGACCTCAACAGTCTAGAAGGACAAGGGCAGCAGACACATGGGAACACCACCACCTGGAAGTTCCCCTCCAAGTCACTCACCATCCTGACTTGGAAATATATCGCCGTTCCTTCTCTGTCGCTGGGTCAAAATCCTGGAACTCCCTCCCTAACAGCACTGTGGGTGTACCTACACCACATGGACTGCAGCGGTTCAAGAAGGCAGCTCACCACCACCTTCTCAAGGGCAATTAGGGATGGGCAATAAATACTGGCCCAGCCAGCGAAGCCCACGTCCCATGAAAAAATTTTTTTAAAGTCATTGGAAGTGCAGAGCAGGCAGATCTAATGTTAATCAGCAGACCATGTTGATTGGACACCAGCAGCTGAAACTCTGGTAGTGTTGGCTGTGGCTCAGTTGGTAGCACTCTCACCTCAGAATTGTAAGGTTCTTGGTTCAAGTCCCACTCCAGGACTCAAGCACAAAAGTCTCCAGTGTAGTACTGAGGGAGGGCTGCACTGTCTTTCAAATGCGACATTAAACTGAGGCCACATCTGCCTGCACTAGAAGTTGTAAAAGATACATTATTTTGGAGAAGAGTAGATGTGTTCTCCCTGGTGTCCTGGCCAATATTTATCCCTCAATCAACTTTAAAAAAACAGATTATTTGGCCATTATCACATTGCTGTTTGTGGGAGCTTGCTGTGCGCACATTAACTGTGGTTGTAAAAAAGCACTTCATAAATGCAAGTCTTCCTTTTTATCACCCTCAGGCAATGGAGCTGGCCACTTCCACACTGGAAACGATGGGCTCCAAGCTGTGCCCTGTGCTACATTGGTGCCTAACTCCTCCATTCTTGCAAGTTTCCTAATGTACCAAGCATTTCATTGTGCATACCTATCAGTGTTGCTTTGTTAGTCACCCCATTGAGGTCCTCAGCCTACTCTTCTGCAGCAGACCTCATGTGTGACCTGGCACAGGTACGATGATTGCCTTGGCTGCAGGCCACTTGTGCCCAGTGTCTCACCACATGCAGATCCTGTCACCATGCTGTTGTCTAAGATACGTACAGTGTCAGTTTATTCCCCTCCTTTCATGGGATGTGTGCATCGCTGGCAAGGCCAGCATTTGTTGCCCATCCCTAATTGCCCTTGAACCGAGTGGCTTGCTAGGCCATTTCAGAGGGCAGTTAAGAGTCAACCACATTGCCGTGGATCTGGAGTCACGTGTATGCCAGACCAGGAAGGATGACAGATTTCCTTCCCTAAAGGATGTTAGTAAACCAGATGAGTTTTTACAATAATTGATGATAGCTGTCATGGACTACTGAGACTAGCTAGCTTTCAATTCCAGATTTTTATTAATTGGGATTGAATTCCACCAGCTCCCACAGTGGGATTTGAACCCATATCCCTAGAGCATTAGTCTGTCTTATTAGTCCAGTGACATAGCCACCACAGCACTGTCACCCCAGTGACAACTGCAAAATTGAGTGACAGCGCATAGAAGCACAGAAAGAGGTCACTTGGTCTATCATGTCTGTGCCGGCCGACAGCCTAATCTCACTATCCAGCATTTGGTCCATTGCCCTGTAGGTGACAGCATTTCAAGTGCATATCCAGATACCTTTTAAATGAGTTGAAGGTTTCTGCCTCCACTCCGCTTTCAGGCAGCGAGTGCCAGACCTCCACAACCCTCGGGGTGAAAACATCTTTCCGCATCCCCCCCTCTAGTTGTCCTACCAATCACTTTAAATCATCAGTCTCTTCTTTGTGTTCCTTCGTTGCCTGGCCAGGTTCCATTTCTTGGATACCTGAAAGGAAAGAAAGGTTGTGGTTTATGGAAGGAGAAAAGTGAGACGTGCCTGCTTACACCATCTGCAGCTTGTAAATCAGATGAGGTTGCTAGATGAGAGAGAGGTGGGATGTGAGAAGGAGGATTAGGTACAATCGCCTTCAGTGGTTTTAACCCCACGACTGGCCACAGCCTCAGCAAAGGATGTCCCAGTAACCACCAGCACCATGCCCTCCATGGGGCATAGGACATGTAGCCTTGCCTGCCCCCTTCCAGTTCGCATCTGCTGCCTCTGGTTGATGCAGACTTGTCCTGCAAGAGAGAGGGAGCTGTGTCAGGGAGTGTGGCGCAAGTGACGTGTCAGTCAGAGTTGAATAGCTGACAGTGTGTACAAAGTGTGAGATGTGGGTGTGAGGCTTGCAGCATTGTGTGAGGGTGTGACAAATCTAAGAATGTTAGATATGAGCTGTGATGGATAGAGATTGTTGATAGGTGAATGATGGGGGTGTGGTGCTTTGAGCAGCATTCAAACTGCTGGTTATACAATGTTTTATATAAATTTTTCTGACTTGTTTATTCTAATTTCAATGCCTTTATTCATAAATCTCCCAGATTCTACTGGCAAGTGTATGTTTAACCACACTCAGTCTTTAAGTAAAGTATGTATTCTAAACCCCAAGGCCTCTCTATTCAAGAGAGAAGGTGCTAAGAATGAAACTTGACTGTGCATGTACTCCCAGGTAACCACTGGGCCATCCTCTGACAAATATTTAATTGGACAATCTGTGTATGTGCCAGGTAGCACGGTTTCACCAAGAGTGCAGAATAATGTCCCATAGCTCAGAGTAGTGCTGGGTTGGAGACAGACTGTTTTCTCTCTCATTAGGCATTGTGCAAGTAATCAGACATTGTTACGAGCTGTGTCAGTGCCACATAGCTCAGAAAATTGTTGAAGCAGCATTAAAGGATTCTTGGTTAACAGCAGTATCTGCACTCTTAAGCTTACTACCGCAAGCCCACCGGTGTGGGCCATGGCAACCACACAGCGTAAAGTGTGCTCTATGTCCACCTGATAATACTGGTTGAAGGATAAATATTAGCCAGGACAGCAGGGTGAGTGGAGGGTAGGCCGAAGCCTGTTTCCCTGTCTAGATTTTGAGTTCTGTCATCACCACCTGGGAAGTAGCTGGAAGCAGAAATATGCTTTAAAAATGCAGGAGACGTAATGTTCCCAAGTCTGAAAATTGTGTTACTGAGAAATTACTCAAAACATTGAAAAACGTAAAAGTTCTATGGACTTTTATTCTCTCTAACAAACTGCTACATTTAGAATATGGGTAGTGTAAGAAATGGTTAAAAGAAGTATCACTGAGGATACCTGAGATGCGGAATTGCCTTATGATGCACTTATACATAAATCTAATTCATTTTTCATATCTGTTGCTAAGGAAGAACTCAACTTGAGCAACTCATTTATTCCATGCAAGATTGTTTAAATTTCGGAGGGACACTTGCACTCACTTATCATCCAACATTCCTGTAAATGTCCAATTCGCTATAAATAGTCCTTAGGTCATAAAGGGAAGGGGTGGGGGTAGAGATTGGTGGCTGAGGTGAGGGGGTGGAGGGATGTTCCCCCATACCTTTTTCTCGCATTCATCATTGCTTATTTTGCCAAACATTTGCATATGAATCTTCATCATCTGAATCCAGGGTACCTACTCCCTGAGCCTGAGAAGTCTTGGGCAAAAAATGTTGCATTCTCACAATCCAAACATGAGCAGATGCCAGTGAAGGTAGGTTGCTGACACCGTCATCGTGTACACTATGGATGGAATCGTCTGGTCCCGCTGGTATCAGGCATCACGGCCGGCCGGGGTTAGAAGGCCAAAAATCGGATTTACTCCATCGTGAAACCAGTTTGCAATCGTCTGCTCCGCCTGTCAACGGTGGGCCGCGTTTCCAGCTACCTTATGTCAGGAACCTCATTTCAATACTTGAGCGTCTAATTATAAGCCCTGCTTTTGGAACCATCCCCCTCCCCCAACATCAAATTTACCGCCCACCTCAGTGTGTCTTCAGGACGCTGTGCTTCACGACTGCCTGTAAAAGGCACGCACCTGCCGACCTGAACTTGGAGGGGAACTCGGAGGTGAGTGCACACAACCCTGCGCAGCACTTGCCACCATCGCCCGCAGGACATTGAGGAAGCAGGCGCTGCACATTCTCGGAGGCGGTGGCGGGGTGGGGGGATGTCACAGGCAAGTTGCTTTCTCCGGGCTGGATGCCTCTATTTTCAAAAGTCTGTGAGGACCTTGATGTCAGGCCTTGATTCCTCCGCCAGTCTGCCTCCTCTCCCTCTTGTTGTGTGCCAACTGGTCCTGCACGAATACAGATGGAGAGAGTGTAAGCAGAACGCCTGCCAGGCTAGATAACAAGGGTGTCTGGCGTGTGTGGGTGGTGAGTGGTGCCATGGATGGGATGAGGACACGAACCACAGGACAGATGAAGGTGGGTGTGAGAGAATGAATGGTGATGCCCCTTGAACTGGCAGAGAGTGAGATCCCTGTGGATGTGTGATGGCTTTATGAGTGTGTGAGTTGAGAATGATGAGAAGAGTGACTCACCCTGGCAGAACGGAGCAGTTCATTCATCCTCTTTCAGTACTGGGTGGCTGTCCTCTTTTGCAAGGCGTTGACGTTGACCACTGCTGCCACCACCTCCCATGCTGGATTGGTGACCTTGCTTTCTGGTCTTTGTCCAGAGTGAGGGTAGAGGGCTTCACAGCGGGCCTCCACTGCATCCAGAAGGCGCCCGAGGGAGGTATTGCTAAATTCTGGGACAGCACGTTTCCTCCCTTTGTCATCAAAGATTCTCCAGCACCTTTTGATCCCTTAGAGTGCGCTAACACTATGCAGGAGGGACACCCTTTAAATATGGCGCCCGGATTACTGAAGGCCTGAGGTGATGGCGGGGCGGGTGATTCAGAGGCTGCCCTGACAACGACCCGGTGTGTTTCCCATGAATGCGTTGTTAATGAGGCAGGACACGCTGGAAATGGTACGATATGGCGTGAAAACCGTCATTGCGGCCAGTGGGTAAAACAACTTTTTTCACGCCCACTACCACACTTAGTGCAAATCTGGGATGATTCCGCCCTGTGTCTTTTTGCATGAGCAATGTGCAAGCTCCATTAAACTTGCTGGTGCTGGAGGAAATGTCATCCAGTCCATGAGAAGTACATTATTTTCTCGTTTCCACCCATTGTAGTATAAAGCGTTAATGTTAAATATGTAAATAGAGAGCCTACGTCATCAGTGATGTAAGAGCATATGCCAACATAGTATGCTGAGACACAGTTCTATGTGAAGCCTCGTACTAAGCCTTGGATGGTGCATAGTTAGTAGAAATTCAATAAAAGGTAAAGTTTACCAACAGCCTTGCCTCCAGCAGCCTCAATCAATCCAGACCAAGGACAGCCTCATCTAAGACCCACAACAATGGTAACAGCCCCATGGTCCTTGGGAGACGGGATTCCTGGCATCTTCTGAAAACACTGCTTGTGTATTGCAGACTGGTAATTGGCACGCTGTCAATGTTTCCACAATGAATCTGTATTTGGTGGGCAAGTACTTCCAGTCCTGAACATTTGCCATCAGGCCTGGTTCACAGCTCTACATCCAACCTGCCCATAGAGTTCACAAGTGTATGCCTCTAGCCCTTCACACAGAGACTGGGAAACAGCAAATGGTCCCCCTAACTTCTCAAATGTTGCACATTGCTCTCGAGGGAGATTAGGACTTAGGCTGATTTCACCTTCCCCATTCCGTACAGGGCATTCACTGAATCGCATTCTGAAAAACAGCAGAACCCAGTGAGGGCAACTCAAACACCTCTACCAAGGTGATCAAAGATGTAATGAACATCAGTTGTCTGTGTGCTGTTTCCTCTTCCTGTGCTAACATTGAGCTTAGCATCAATGTCCTCACAGAATGTCAATGTCAGGACTGTTTATGATGACATGCACACTGGAACTATCTGCAAATGCACTGTGAAGCAATAGTTGTGTGTTGACTTCTTTTTGATTGGAGGACAGTCACTCGCTCACAAAAAGTGTCATTTAATTAATGATCCCTCTTGCAAGACTCGCACCATCTTTCACAGAGGAACTGGAGTAGATTTTCCTCGTTGTCACTGTAAGACAGAAATTTTGCCCACTGCTTTGGGATTTTCTGCTCAGGAGAGGAAATTTTGGTGATTTGCATTCCTCAAAATGACCTCCATCCCCTGTCACCACCCCTGATGCTGTTGGTCTTGTATCTGTCCGGAACAAAGTGGATCACTCTTGACTTATCCATCTTCGTCAGTCTCAAAAGAACTCTCAGTACTTGATCAGCAAACTGTCCCAATGCTGGTTGTGGTTTCATGACTTGAACCAATGCCATAGCATTCAGGCCAAACATCATTATTCATTTCTGGCAGCTTGCTGAGGAAGGTATGCATTATCCAAGCCGTGTGTGTGTGTGTCCTCCTGGATGTGTATGTGACTTTCAAGCTCTAATTGTACCCCCCTCACCAAATGGTTGTGGACCTGTTCTTTATCCTCCACTGTGCAAATCACTAGGGGCAGGTGAGTGGCTGTAGGGATTGGTTTTTTCCCCCAGTTTTCCTCAGGGCATGTGTTTCTGGTTGAATTCATCCTTTTGAATGATTATCCCATTTTTATTGGGAGTTGTGCCTTTTCGTGACAATGACTCCTCAACAAAGTTGGTTATCCCACAGACCAACACTGTGTGCCCACAGGGCTTGATATTGGTTGGGATGTACTGCTCACCTCGTCGAATCTTAAGCTCTAACTCCTGAGAGTTTTAGAAGCCTGATAAACCGTCAGTCATGTGTCTGACAGAGCCAAATGTTTTGGCTTGAGCCTCCGCCCCTTTGATCCCAGGTGTCTTTTTTTAATTTATTCGTTCATGGGATGTTGGCGTCACTGGCTAGGCCAGCATTTTTTGCCCATTCCTAATTGCCCTTGTTCAGGGGGCATTTTAAGAGTCAACCACATCACTGTGTCACATGCCAGAGTTCCTTCCCTAAAGGAAATTAGGGAACCAGGTGGGTTTTTACAACAATTGATAATGGTTTCATGGTCATCATTAGACTTTTAATTCCAAATTTTTTTATGTTGAATTCAAATTTCACCATCTGCTGTGGTGGGATTTGAACCCAGGTCCTCCAGCTTGCTACCCTGGGTCTCTGGCTTATCAGTCTAATAACAATACCACTATGCCATTGCCTTCCCTTTGGCACCTGGAATTAATCACGGCACTGGTGATATCATCTACTGGGACCTGTGAATGTCATCTGGAAGTTCACTTGTTATTCCTGTTGTTCGTGCAAGGCTATTGAGCAGCTCATTGGGCATCAAATCATTTGCCACATCGAGAGTTTGGTCCTCAACAGTTGGTGGTCACCTAAGTGGAAGAATGACATCAGATTTTTATTTTTTTAATTGAGTGCCTCAGTGCCGGCACAGCTTGGTAAAAGGGCCGGCAATCAGAATTTGAATCTGATACTCAACTGTGGCTTCGGGATCCATGTTGGTCTCTGTGTCTGTATCAGTCTTGTTTGCGCTTGCTTCTGAAGACAAACCTCTGACTGCCTCCTCAACAACTTCATCTGTCACAAGATCCTCAACAAACTCAAGAGTGTTCTCATTGCTATGAGGTGATCTGAGATATTTTAGAAAGGGATGAGATTTTGCCGTTCTGGGTATAGGTCTTGTGAGGAAGCTGTGATAGCCTCCCACTCCAAGACACATTCTTAAACAAACTGTAGTTTTCTCATTTTATGAACCTCACAATTCTTTGCAGCTCTTCCCTCTATCACCACATCGCAGCAATGCTGATAATCTATCAAGTCATCTGCTGCTAATACCCTCAGCCATCCCTTTGTTACCTCTACACACGACTATCCAATGCTCTCCTTGCTGGCCTCCCATCCTCCACCTTCAGCTCATTCACAATTCTGCTGCTCATACTTTAACCCACACCAAATCGTAACTGACCTATCAGCCTGCCCTCGCTGACCTGCTCCCAGTGCCTCAAAACCTCCAATCTAAAAGTTCTCATTCTCGTGTTCAAATTCTCTCATGGTTTCGTCCTTTCTTATTGCTGTGACCTCATCCAGCTCTACAACCTTCCGCCGCATTTTTCGTTTTTAATTTGTTCATGGGATGTGGGTTTCGCTGGCTAGGCCAGCATTTATTGCCCATCCCTAATTGCCCTTTACAAAGGTGGTAGTGTGCTGCCTTCTTGAACCGTTGTAGTCCATTTGGTGTAGGTACACCCACAGTGCTGTTAGGGAGGGAGTTCCAGGATTTTGACCCAGTGACAGTCAAGGAACAGCAATATATTTCGAAGTTAGGATGGTGAGTGGCTTGGAAAGGAACTTCCAGGTGGTGGTGTTCCCATTTTTCTGCTACCCTCATACTTCTAGTTGGTAGAGGTCATTGGTCTGGAAGGTGCTGTTGGAGGAGCCTAGTGAGTTGTTGCAGTGCATCTTGTAGATGGTACACACTGCTGCCACTGTGCATTGATGGTGGAGGGAGTGAATGTTTAAGGTGCTGGATTGGGTGCCAATCAAGCGGGCTGCTTTGTCCTGGATGGTGGTGACTTTCTTGAGTGTTGAGGGAGCTGCACTCATCCAGGCAACTGGAGACTTTTCCATCACACTCCTGACTTGTGCCTTGTAGATGGTGGACAGGCTTTGTGGAGTTAGGAGGTGAGTTACTCGCTGCAGAATTGCCAACCTCTGACCTGCTCTTGTAGCCATAATATTTATATGGCTAGCCCAGTTCAGTTTCTGGTCAATGGTAATCCCCAGGATGTTGATACTGGGGGATTCCATGATAGTAATGCCATTGTCAAGGGGAGATTGTTAGATTCTCCCTTGTTGGAGATGGTCATTGGCACTTGTGTGTCACAAATGTTTCTTGCCACATATCAGCCCAAGCCTGGATATTGCCCAGGTCTTGCTGCATATGGACACGGACTGCTCCAGTATCTGAGAAGTCAGGAAAGGTGCTGAACATTGTGCAAACATCGGCAAACATCCCCGCTTCTGACCTTATAATGGAGAAAAGGTCATTGATGAAATGGCTGAAGATGGCTGGGCCTAGGACACTACGCTGAGGAACTCCTGCAGTGACATCCCGGGACTGAGATGATTGACCCTCAACAACCACAACCATCTTCCTTTGTGCTAGGCATGACCCTGGATCTTTGTACATTCCCACCTCCCTTGGCTATAACTGTTGGTGGTCCTAGGCCTAAGTTACTTGCTTGAGCACCTCCCCCTCCACCCTAAAACCCACTCTTCCAACAAGCTTTTGACCATCTACCGAACATCTTCCTCTTTGCTCCCTACATCACGAGACTGACAATGCTTCAGAGGTACTTCATTGACTGTGAAGCACTTTAGAATGTCCTAAGGTGCTATGGAAATGCAAGTTCTTTCTTTATTTGGCCCTGTTGATGCTTTTGTGAAGCATCTTGGGAAATGTTTGTCTCTTGAAGTCGTTGTGTTAATATAAATTCATGTTGAGTATGAGATGGGTTTGAAACACTGCCTTCACTGCCAATGTGTGTCTCTCTTCAAAATCCCAACTCACTCTTTTTAATTGCTGTCTTAATTGCTTCCCTATGCAGTGGGAGGCATTTGAGACACAATGAAATCTGTAGGGAATGACAGCTAGTTGTAATCCAGATGGAACCTACCACCATCTGCAGCCTATTTAAATAACGCACTGCTCACTGCCCTGATAGCTCTTCATTAGCCAACACAGATGGAACCACTAAAGTGTACAGTTGGCAGCATCATATCACTGAACTGATCAGGCGTACCAGGATTCAAGCTGCGGTTGCCATTAAGGGTCATCTAACTTATTAAATGTTCAGTGCAACAGAACAGTGCGATCATTAATTTTGTTTCCCCCCGTGGCAAAAATGCAGCATTTTTTTTTCAAGGGTTTACAGAAAATGAAACATTTTATGTAAATCTCCTCATGCCCATTTCAATTTCCCAGTGCCTGAGGGTGACACAGCAGCAGTCCTAATGACTTTTTCATGAACACAAAAGCAAAATACTGCAGATGCCGGAAATCTGAAATAAAAACAAAAGATGCTGGAAACACACGGCAGGTCAGGCAGCGTCTGTGGAGAGAAACAAAGCGTTTCAGGTCAGGAATCTTTCATCCGAATTGTTCTAATGAAAGGTCATTGACCTGAAACGTTAACTCTGTTTCCCTCCACTGACCTGCTGAGTGTTTACACATTTGGTGATTTTATTACCTTTTCATTAGATCTACTTACTCGCCTGTCCCTATCCCTGTAACCTCCTCCATCCTCCAACCCTCCGAACTCTGTGCTTTTCTCCAATTCTGGCCTCTTGTGTATCTCCCACTTGCTTCCTTCACCTTTGATGGTCTTCTTGGGTCCTAAGCTTTGGAATTCCCTCCCTAAACCTTTCTACCTCTCTCTCTCTCTCTCCACCTCTAAGCCACTCCTTGAAACCGACCACTTTGACAAACTTTTGGCCATTTGCCCTGTTCATGTGGCTTGATGTCAGATTTTGTCTGATTCCATTCCTCTCTTGGGAGAAATTACTGTATTAAAGTCACTCTATAAATGCAAGTTGTTGTTGTTTGCATGTGATTTATTGCACTAACCTCTTGTGCTGGTCACAGAACACTCAGGGTGACTATTAGATTTACAAAGGTAAAAGGACTGAAAACATGGCAGCATGTTAATGAAATGTGTAAATATTTACTGCTGTGAGTATTTGTAAATAGAGACTGGTCTCAGGAGTTTTCGGGATCTGTTTAACCTGTTCCCTAGGCAGGGACCAACGAGATGTTTAATTCAATTAGAAGTATCTTGTGGATAAGTTAGAAATCTATAATTGGCAGCTCTTTACTGAGATTGAGAGATACATTTTTTTAAAAATTTCCTTTCTTTCTGATATATATTCAAAGGAAAAGGTTCCTCTGAACTGACTTCCCCCGAGAAGCATCCTTTTGAAGCCATCAGTAACCGGACAGGTCAGACAGATTGATTTAACTACAAGGTTAATCAGGGCAGTGTTTCAAGTTTCAGCTTTAAGCTGCTATCTTAATTCCAAGGAGCTACAGTGAAGTATATAATGATTGTAAATCTATTGTTCGTTCTTACTACCCAGCTACTTACTGTTAGGTAAATTTGTCTAGTAGTTTATAGTTTAAGCCATACCATCATTCTTCAAATGGAAGAAAGGCAAAATATAGTGACAAGCATTATATAGGAACATAGGACTGAGGAGCCGGAGTTGGCCATTTGAACCTGTTCCACCATTCAGTAAGATCATGGCTGACCTGGTTGTGGTCTCAGCTCCACTTTCCTGTCTGCCCCAGCTCCCCCATAACCCTTGACTTCCTTATAGTTCAGGAATCTATCCATCTCAGCCTCGAATATATTCAATGGCTCAACCTGCTCTTTGGGTTAGAGAACTCCAAAGATTAACGATTCTCTGAAAGAAGAAATCCCTCCTCAACTCTGCCTTAAATGGGAGACCCCTTATTCTGAAACTGTGCACCCTCGTTCTAGATTCCTCCAAGAGGGGAAACATCGTCTCAACATCTACCTGCCAAGCCCCCTCAGAATCTTATATGTTTCAATAAGATCATCTTTTGTTCTTCTAAACTCTAATGAGTGCACCTCAATCATTCACCCCCTCCACCACCACAGCACAGTAGCAGCAGTGTGTACCATCTACAAGATGCACTGCAGCAACTCACCAAGGCTGCTTAGACACACCTTCCAACCCACAATCTCTACCACCTGGAAGGACAAGGGCAGCAGATACCTGGGAACACCACCACCTGCATGTTCCCTTGCAAGCCACATACCACCCTGACTTGGAACCAAATCACTGTTCAGTCCTCGAGTCCCCTGGTTTAAAAAGTTCCTCTCTTCCACCAGCCTCTACTGGCAATGGTTGGAGTTTATATTTCTCATTTACGTCTGGTGCAGTGTGAGTGTAAAAGCTATGAAATGTGGAGCCACAGTGCTGTTTAGTCTGACATTTTAATTAATGTCATGTAGGTGGCCAGGAACTCTATGGGAACCTCAGGAAGCACCAGGAAGCTTCAGGGAATTCAGATGGGTTATGTTGGGCTGGGGGGCAGAAGGGGGTTGCAAGTCCAACTTGTTGTCCAGTAAAGAGATGTCCTGATTTTGCCCTAAACATTTCCAAAAACAGTGTGGGATATAAGGATAAAAGCAAAATACTGCAGATGCTGGAAATCTGAAATTAAAACTGAAAATGCTGTAAAATCTCAGCAGGCCTGTCAGCATCTGTGGAGAAAAAAACAGAGTTGGCGTTTCAAGGTCAATATGACTCTTCTTTGGAAGCTATGAAGATTAATCAGTTTCCACACACAGCCAGGCACAATATCTCTACATAACCAATGGCTTAGGGGAGGGATTATAGACGTGGGGAGTCATGAGCATTTGTGTGTAGAAGAATGAGATATTGGGGATCGTACTTCGTCTGATTGAGTAGGATTTTTTTTTTAATCATTAATAGCCTTTATCATTAATAATTAACGTGAGCCTCAATGAATTAAGGATCCTTGATCTTTCTCATCGCTACTCATAGCTGCCCTCTTTCAACAAGCTACTCAGTTGTAATGAAGAAGTTGGTTCACCATCGCCTTCTCGAGGACAATTAGGGCTGGGCAATAAATACTGCGCTAGCCAGTCACACCCACATCCCAAAAATGAATAATAAAAAAAAATACATTGGCCAGGATTTTACAGCCTCTCCCACCCAGCGGGATACTGCAGTCTCGCGGAACTGAATGGAGATTTAAATGGATCGACACATCTGCAGGATATCTAGGAGGGTCTTCGCTCAGGTCACTAACTAATCCTGTCATATTACACAATATTAGGTCTAATATAACCCGCTTTTAGAACGTGCTGCTCTAAGAAACTATATTGAAAGCATTCTATGAACTCCTCATCAAGGCTACTACTGCCAATCTGATTTTTGGTTTATATGTAGATTAAAACCATCCATGATTATTGCTGTCCTTTTATCACAAGCACCCAATATTTCCTCTGGTATACTTTGTCCTATATTGTGGGCACTGTTAGGGGGCCTGTAGACTACTCCCACTAGTGACTTCTTTCTGTTCTATTCCTCATCTCCACCCAAACTGATTCTACATCCTGATCTGCTGAACCAAGGTCACCTCTAAGTACTACACCAGTGCCATCCTTGATCAACCCCTCCACCTTTACCTAACTTTCTATTCTTCTTGAATATCACGTTCCCCTCAATATTCAAGACCCCGATCCTTGTCATCCTGCAGCAACATCTCCACAATGGCTATCAGATTATATTTATTTATCTTTTTTATTCATTCACGGGATGTGGGCTTCGCTGGCTGGGCCAGCATTTATTGCCCATCCCTACTTACCCTTGAGAAGGTGGTGGTGGGCTGCCTTCTTGAACCGCTGCAGTCCATGTGGTGTAGGTACATCCACAGTGCGGTTAGGAAGGGAGTTTTAGGATTTTGACCCAGTCACAGTGAAGGAACGGCGATATATTTCCAAGTCAGGATGGTGAGTGACTTGGAGAGGAACTTCCAGGTAGTGGTGTTCCCATCTATCTGCTGCCCTTGTCCTTCTAGATGATATTGGCCGTGGGTTTGGAAGGTGCTGTTGAAGGAGCCTTGATGAGTTGCTGCAGTGCATCTTGTAGATGGTACACACTGCTGCTACTGTGTGTCGGTAGTGGAGGGAGTGAATGTTTGTGGATGTGGTGCCAATCAAGTGGGCTGCTTTGTCCTGGATGGTGTCAAGCTTCTTAAGTGTCGTGGAAGTTGCACTCATCAGGCAAATGGAGGGTATTCCATCACGCTCCTGACTTGTGCCATGTAGATGGTGGACAGGCTTTGGGGAGTCAGGAGATGGGTTAATTGTTGCAGGATTCCTAGCCTCTGACCTGCTGTTGTAGCCACAGTATTTATAAGGCTAGTCAAGTTCAGTTTCTGGTCAATGGTAACCCCCAGGATGTTGATAGTAGGGGGACTCAGTGATGGTAATGCCATTGAACATCAAGGGGCAATGGTTGGATTCTCTCTTGTTGGAGATGGTCATTGCCTGACACTTGTGTAGTGTGAATGTTTCTTGCTACTTGTCAGCCCAAGCCTGGATATTGTCCAGGTCTTGCTGCATTTGGACAAGGACTGCTTCAGTATCTGAGGAGCCATGAATGGTGCTGAACATTGTGCAATCATCAGTGAACATCCCCACTTCTGACCTGACCTTATGATGGAAGGAAGGTCATTGATGAAGCAGCTGAAGATACTTGGGCCTAGGACACTACCCTGAGGAATTCCTGCTTTGATATCTTGGACCTGAGATGACAGGCCTTCAACAACCACAACCACCTTCCTTTGTACTAGGTATGGCTCCAACCAGCGGAGAATTTTCCCACCCCCCCGATTCCCATTGACTCCAGTTTTACTAGGGCTGCTTGATGCCACGCTCTGTCAAAGGAGGCCTTGATGTCAAGAGCAGTCACCCTCACTCTCTAGAGTTCAACTGTTTTATCCATGTTTGAATCAAGGCTGTAATGAGATCAGGAGTTGGGTGGCCCTGGTGGAACCCAAACTGAGCATCAGCAGGTTATTGCTAAGCAAGTGCCGCTTGATAGCACTGTTGATGACCTCTTCCATTACTTTACTGATGATGGAGAGGAGACTGATGGGGCGGAAATTGGCTGGGTTGAATTTGTCCTGCTTTTTGTGTACAGGACATACCTGGGCAATATTCCACATAGCCAGGTAGATGCCAGTATTGTAGTTGCACTGGAACAGTTTGGATAGGGGTGCAGCAAGTTCTGGAGCACAAGTCTTCATTATTATTGTCGGAATATTGTCGGGGCCTTTGCAGTATCCAGTGCCTTCACCCGTTTCTTGATATCACGTGGAGTGAATTAAATTGGCTGAAGACTGGCATCAGTGATGCTGGAGGAGGTCAAGATGGATCATCCAATGGGCACCTCTGGCTGAAGATTGTTGCAAATGCTTCAGCCTTATCTTTTGCGCTGATGTGCTGGGCTCCCCTATCATTGGGGATGGGGATATTTGGGGAGCTTCCTCCACCACCATTCACGACTGGATGTGGCAGGACTGCAGAGCTTAGATCTGTTACATTGCCTGTGGGATTGCTTAGCTCTGTCTATCATTTGCTGCTTGTGCTGTTTGGCACTCAAGTAGTCCTGTGTGATAGCTTCACTCATTTTTAGGTATGCCTGGTTCTGCTCCTGGCATGCCCTCCTGCACTCTTCGTTGAACCAGGGTTGATCCCTGGCTTGATGGTAATGGTGGAGTGGGGGATATAGCGGGCCATGAGGTTACAGATTGTGTTCGAGTGCAATTCTGCTGCTGCTGATGGCCCACAGCGCCTCATGGATACCCAGTCTTGAGTAGCTAGATCTGTTCAAAATCTATCCCATTTAGCACGGTGGTAATGCCACACAACACGATGGAGGGTATCCTCAATGTGAAGGCGGGACCTCGTCTCCACAACAACTGTGCGGTGGTCACTCCTACCAATACTGTCAGGGACAGATGCATCTGCGGCAGGCAGATCGGTGAGGATGAGGTCAAATATGTTTTTCCCTCTTGTTGGTTCCTTCACCACCTGCCGCAGACCCAGTCTAGCAACTATGTCATTTAGAACTCAGCCAGCTCGGTCAGTAGTGGTGCTACTGAGCCACTCTTGGTGATGGACATTGATGTCCCTTACCCAGAATACATTCTGTGCCCTTGCCACCCTCAGTGCTTCCTCCAAGTGATGTTCAACATGGAAGAGCACTGATTCATCAGCTGAGGGAGGGTGGTACATGTTAATCAGGAGGTTTCCTTGCCATGTTTGACCTGATTCCATGAGACTTCATGGGGTCCAGAGTCAATGTTGAGGACTCCCAGGGCAACTCCCTCCCGACTGTATACCACTGTACCGCCACCTCTGCTGGGCCTGTCCTGCTGGTGGGACAGGATATTCCAAGGAATGGTGATGCTGGTGTCTGGGACATATTATCTGTAAGGTATGATTCCATGAGGATGACTATGTCAGGCTGTTGCTTGATTAGTCTGTGAGACAGCTCTCCCAATTTGGGCACCAGCCCCCAGATGTTAGTAAGGAGGACTTTGCAGGGTCAACAGGGCTGAGATTGCCATTGTTGTTTCTGGTGCCTAGGTTGATGCTGGGTGGTCCATCCGGTTTCATTCCTTCGTTCCTTTATTTACTTCAATATGTGCTAACAATTCATTTACTTTGTTAGGAATGCTACGTGCATTCAAAGACAGGGCCTTTAGTTTTGTCTTTTTGTTATCTTTGTAACATCTAGTCTTGAGTGCTGGTATATTCTTAGGTTTTATCTCCCTGTCCCTTCCTGCTACTCCACAATCCTCACCTCCCATATTACTATCATGGTCTTCTGCCTTGAATCTACCTCATGATTTTCCACACCTACCCAAGCTTGATCCCTCACCCCACTAGTTTAGCTTAAAATCGTTCCTACTTCCCTAGTCATGCGATTCGCAAGAACAAACATCCCAGCACGGTTTGGATGTAGACCGTCCCAACAGTACAACACCCACTTTCCCCAGTACTGGTGCCAATGCCCCATGAACCGGAACCCACTTCCACACCAGCCTTTGAGCTACACATTCATCTCTCTAATCTTATTTGCCCTGTGCCAATTTGCATGTGGTTCAGGTAATAATTCAGAGATTATTACCTTTGGGGTTCTGCTTCTTGATTTGGTACCTAGCTTCTCATACTGACTTTGCAGAACCTCTGTCCTTGCCCTGCCTGTGTCATTGGTACCTACATGTACCACGATGACTGGATCCTCCCCCTCCCACTGCAATTCCTCTCCAGCCCTGAGCCCCGAACCCTGGCACTGGGCAGTCAACAGCCGTCTGGACTCTCGCTCTTTGCTGCAGAGAACAGTGTCAATCCCCCTCACTATATCCCCTACTACCACTACATTTCTGTTTGCTCCCCCTGCTTGAATGGCTTCCTGTGTCATGATGCCATGGCCAGCCTGCTCATCCACCTTGCAGACCTCATTTTCGTTTGCACTTGTTGTGAGCACCTCAAACCTGTTTGACAATTGCAAAGCCTGAGGCTCCTCCGCTACTGTCTGCTTGGTTCCATTACTTGCCTCACTTGCAACCACATCCTCCTGTCCATCACTGCTGATCAAAACAGATGACCCTATCCTAAGAGACGTGAACGTCCTTTGGAACAAAGTGACCAGGTATATCTCCCCCTCCCTTATGTTGCACGGTGTCAGTAGTTCGGCTTCCAGATCAATAATCCTGATCCAGAATTCCCCTAGCTGCTTATGCTTTCTACAGACGTGTTTGTCATGGATCACCTTGGCGTCCAAAAGCTCCCACGTTCCACAGCTGCAACGTAACACCTGTCCTTCCGTTGTTAATTATGTTATTTAATTAACGTAATTTAATTACTCACTTCATTAACTTAGAATAATTCCTATGTATACCACAACTCTTCCCTTCGTGCACCATATTCCCACGTGAACCTAATTCGCTACTCACTCAGTCTCCGTCTCACTCCGGCGTAGTCGCCTGTCTCTTTGCAAGCCTCTTTCTGATTGTTTAAAAGCAGTGGATGGAGGCTCTACCTTTTACTAAACCCCACAGAGACCCCCACCTAAGGCTTAAGGTTGCGGGTCAAGCACACTGACTGGCACAGAAAGGTGGCATTGCTGATTTTCAGTTGAACTCACTGATCCTGAAGTAGCCAAACTGGGTCTCAAATTTAGATATTCAACAATTGATCTCAAGCGTCTTCAACAAAATGAGGACATGGGGTGGTGGCCTCTGGTGGGTGGTCCCATCCCAGGTGAATTGTGCTGCCACTTTTGCCATGTTGTTTCTGAGAGCACTGATGACACAAAGATAGGCAGGAAAGTAAGTTGTGCGGAGGATATAAGGAGGCTACAAAGGGCCATGGATATATTAAATAAGTCGGCAAAGATCTGGAAAATGGAGTATAATGTGGGCAAGTGTGAAATTATACATCTTGGCAGGAAGAATAAAATAGAAGCTTATCATCTAAATGGTGAGAGATTGCAGAGCTCTGAGATTCATAGGGATCTGTGTGTCCTAGTGCATGAATCACAAAAGGTTAGTATGCAGATACAGCAGGTAATTAGGAAAGCTAATAGAAAGTTATCATTTATTGTGAGGGGAATTGAATACAAAAGTAGGGAGGTTATGCTTCAGTTATGTAGGGCACTGGTGAGACCACATCTGGAGTATTGTGTACAATATTGGTCTCCTTATTTAAGGAAAGATGTAAATGCATGAGAAGCAGTTCAGAGAAGGTTTATTGGACTAATACCAGGAATGGGTGGGTTGTCTTATGAGGAAAGATTGGCCAGGCTAGGTTTGTATCCACTGGAGTTTAGAAGAGTAAAAGATGACTTGATTGAAACCTTTAAGATCCTGAGGGGCCTTGACAGGGTGGATGTGGAGAGGCTGCTTCCACTTGTGGGAGAATCTAGAACCAGGGGTCACTGTTTAAAAATAAGGGGTCGCTCATTTAAGACAGAGATAAGAATTTTTTTCTCAAAGGGTCGTGAGTCTTTGGAACTCTCTTCCTCAAAAGGCGGCAGAAGCGGAGTATTTGAATATTTTTAAGGCAGAGCTAGATAGATTCTTGATAAACAAGGGGGTGAAAGGTTATCGGGGGTAGGCAGGAATGTGGAGTGGAGGTTACAGTCAGATAAGCCATGATCTTACTGAATGGCGGAGCAGGCTTAAGGGGCCGAGTGGCCTACTCCTGCTTCTAATTCGTATGTTCGTAAGAGATGCTAAATTCCAGTCCAGTTCTGCAATCACCAATTGTTCTCCCTGTGATGGAAGTAACATTGACATTGACCTCATACATCAAAGCATCCAACAACAAAAACAACTTATATTTATACGGTGCCTTTAATGTAATGAAATGTCCCAAGGCGCTTCACAGGAGCATGATAAAACCAAGTAAGACCAAGTGAGCTGCATAAGGAGATATGAGATCAGATAACCAAAAGCCTGGTCAATGAGGTAGGTTTTAAGGAGCGTCTTAAAGGAGCCATGAGTGCTTGTGTCTCTCATTCGGAATCTATTTGTGTAGGGGTGGGGATTAGAGTTTTTGCTGTTTGGAAAATCCAGTCAAATGAAAACAGGTACACAACCCAAAGCTGCAACACATTCCAGTTGAAAATGGTTTGCAATCAGTGAGGTTTCATTTGTTATAGAAAATGGAAGAGAAACTTGCAGTTCTACAGCACCTTTCACAACCTCAGGACATCCCAAAGTGCTTTATCGCCAATGAAATACTTTTGAAGCTCTTTTGTAATTTAAAAAACAGTGTGCACAGCAAGATCCCGTGCACTGTTTTTAGAGATGTTGCATCCACCTGAGAGGACTGATGCGGCCATAGCTTAATATCTCATTTGAAAGATGGCATTGCTGACGGTGTAGCACTCTCTCAGTGCTGCACTGAAGGAAGTACTTGTGGCTGTCACCATGCTGTGGCATAGCATGTTGTGTTGTATTTTGACTTCACTGGGCACAGGTCCTCATCTTGGCACCTGGGCTGAAATCCAACCCAGGCTGCTGGGACGGAGATATCATCAGTCTGCTGGTTACAAGGGCCGACAGCAAATGAATTCGGACATTTTCAATCAGGTTCCTGGTAGGCATTGCCAGACAATCAGTCTTTTGGGGGCAATGGGTGAGGAAAGAATGATGTCCCTAAATTGGCACTGAATCGAAGAAGCCACAGGATGAGGCTGTGCTGTGCTGTGCTGGCTTAGTAGGGAGTGCCCTTCAAAAGTTGGTGCTGAGGCACAGTGTTGGGGCCAACTGCAGGAAACTTTACTCTGCATCTAGCAATGCTCTTCCTGACCAGGCAGTCCTTGGTGCTGGCACTGGGCACCTGAGTTGTAAGGTATTCCACTCCCCAAGCAATAAAGCCTCTTGCAATGGTGGCGTAGTAGTAGTGTCACTGGACTAGTAATCCAGAGGCCCAGACTAATCCTCTTGAGACATGGGTTCAAAACCCAACATGGCAGCTAGTGGAATTTAAAGTCAGTTAATTAATTAATCTGGAATAGAAAGCTAGCTTCAGTTATGGTAGCCATGAAACTATCATTCATTGTCGTAAAAACCCATCTGGTTCACTAAAGTCCTTTAGGGAAGGAAATCTGCCGTCCTTGCCTGGTCTGGCCTACATGTGACTTCAGATCCACAGCAAAGTGGTTGACTCTTAACTGCCCTTTGAAATGGCCTAGCAAGCTACTCAGTTCAAGGGCAATTAGGGATGGGCAACAAATGCTGGCCTTGCCAGTGATGCCCACATCCCATGAGAGAACAAATAAAATCATTTGATGTTGCAGTATGTCAGGCACTATTACTGTGTGGTGATGGAATGGGATGGGACTTACCCATTTCATTTAACAACAGGGAGAGGAAAACAGAAACAGTGTTGTCACCAGAGGGCGATCTCACACATCTGAGGCCCATTGGACTCCAGTCTCTGTTCTCGTCGATGGAAATGAGCGGGGCGGGGGGAGTGCAGTGAACTGAGAGTACATAAATAACTGACAAAAAAAAGCTACCCCAAAATAGCTTCATCTTCATCCATAATTACACATGTTCAAATGTGCTCAAATATATTAGATGAAGTGCTTCAGAGAAAGGATATATTATTAAATGAATCTTTGTACTGTTGCCTATCCATTATGAAGATTTAAAAGAAGCACATATATTTCTGTAGTGCCTCAGGACCACTCCCTCCCCAAAAGTGCTTTACAGCCAATGAAGTGTTGTCATCGTACTGTAGGAAATGGGGCAGAAAATTTGTGCACAGCAAGCTCTCACAAGCAGCAATGTGATAGTGACCAGATAGTTTGTTTTCATGGTGTTATTTCAGGGATAAGTATTAGAGAGAACTCTCTTGCTCTTCTTTGAAATGGCGGGGTCTTTTATGCCCACCTGAGAATGCAGGCAGGACCTCCGTTTTACATCTCATCCAAAAGATAGCCCCTCAGATGGTGCTACAGTCCCTCAGATTGTGCTACAGTCCCTCAAGGCTGCATTGAAGTGTCAGCCCAGATTGTGTGCCCAAGTAGTTGAGCAACAACCTCGATTGTGGTTTCAATGCCACTCCAGCGACTGTTTGTCAGTGACCTCCACTCCCTGCAATGGACTGAATCCAGTGGTGGCAGCACCGAGCAGCCTGAAGTGTAACTTCTTCATTTGTGGAATACATTAGATATCACTTTACACCAGACCACAAGGAGATTGAGACTAACAGGTTATATCCATCATGGATGGTCAAATGGAATGACTGCATTCTTCTACATAAGAACTAGGGGCAGGCGTAGGCAATTCAGCCCCTCGAGCCTGCCCCGCCATTCAATACAATCATGGCTGATCTCATTTCGGCCTCAACTCCAATTTCCCGCCCTCTCCCCATAACCTTTCAACCCATTACTAATTAAAAATCTGTCTATCTCCTCCTTAAATTTATTCAGCATCCCAGCATCCATTGCACTCTGAGGTAGTGAATTCCACAGATTCACGACCCTTTGAGAAAAGTAATTCCTCCTCATCTCTGATTTAAATCTACCACCCCTTAGCCTAAAACTATGACCTCTCGTTCTAGAATGCCCCACAGGGGAAACATCCACTCCATGTCTACTTTGTCTATCCCCTTTAGCATCTTATATACCTCAATTAGATCTCCTCTCATCCTTCTAAACTGTAGCGAGTATAGGCCTAAACTGCTCAATCTCTCTTCATAAGACAAGCCCTGCATCTCTGGAATCAATCAAGTGAACCTCCTCTGAACCGCCTCCAATGCAACTACATCCTTCCTCAAGTAAGCGGACCAAAACTGTGCTCAGTACTCTGGGTGCAGTCTCACCAATGCCTTGTACAGTTGCAACAACACTTCCCTATTTTTATCCTCTATTCCTTTAGTCATAAATGCCATTTGCCTTCCTTATTACCTGCTGTAGCTGCGTACTAGCTTTCAGCGATTCATGCACAAGGACACCCAGATCCCTCTGCACTGAAGCATTCTGAAGTTTCTCTCCATTTAAACAAAAAGTCACCTTTTTATTTTTCCGACCAAAATGGATAACCATTTATCCATGTTAAACTCCGTCTGCTAAATTTTGGCCCATTCACCTAACCTGCCCATATCCATTTGTAAATTTCTTATTTCTTCATTACAACTTACTTTCCCACCTATTTTGGTGTCATCTGCAAATTTAGCTATGGTATCTTCTATCCCTGAATCCAAGTCATTAACATTGATTGTAAATAGTTGGGGTCCAAGGATCGAACCCTGTGGCACCCCACTAGTTACAGCTTGCCATCCAGAGAAAGACCCATTTATCCCGACTCTCTGCTTTCTGTTAGTTAGCCAATCCTCTATCCAAGCTAATATATTACCCCTAACTCTGTGTGATCTTATCTTGTGGATTAATCTTTTGTGCGGCACCTTATCAAAGGCCTTTTGGAAGTTCAGATGTATTACATCTACAGGATCCCCATTACCCACTTTGCTTGTCACATCTTCAAAAAACTCGAGCAAATTAGTCAAACACGATTTACTCTTCATAAAACCATGCTGACTCTGATGGATTGCATTTTGACTTTCCAAATGCCCCATTACTACTCCCTTAATAATGAATTCCAACAATTTCCCAATGACAGACGTTAAACTATCTGGTCTATAGTTTCCTACTTTCTGCCTCTTCCCCTTTTTGAATAAGGGCACTATATTAGCATTTTTCTAATCCACTGGAACCTTTCCAGAATCCAGGGAATTTTGGAATATTATTACCAATGCATCCACTATCTCCACTGCCACTTCCATTAAGACCCTGGGATGTGGGCCATCAGGCTCTGGGGACTTGTCACCCTTTAATCCCAATAGTTTGCTCAGTACTTTTTCTCTAGTGATGGTGATTGTTCTAAGTTCCTCCTTCTCTATACCCTCTGCACTACCTGTTACTATTGGGGTGGTACTAGTATCCTCCACCGTGAAAACTGAGTCAAAATATTGATTAAGTGTCTCTGCCATTTCTGCGTTCCCCACTATTAACTCCCCAGTCTCATCCTCCAAGGGACCAACATTCACTTTAGCTACTTTCTTTCCTTTTATATACTTGTAGAAGCTTTTGCTATCGGTTTTTACACTTTGTGCTAGTTTTCTTTAATAATTTACCTTTACTCTTTTTATTATTTTTTTAGTAACCCTTTGTTGATCTTTAAAAGTTCCCCAATCTTCCAGTCTGCCACTGACCTTTGCAATTTGGTATGCCTTAGTTTTTGCCTTTATGTTATCTTTAACTTCCTTGCTTAGCCATGGATGCTTTTTCCCCCTCTTACTATCTTTCTTCCTCTTTGGAATATATTCTACTTGGGAGGAATTGAATATCTCCTTAAATATCTGCTACTGTTCATCAACTGTCCTACCTTGTAGTCTTCCTGCCCAGTCCACTAGGGCCAAATCTGTCCTCATGCCTATGTAGTTACCTTTGTATAACTCCAGAACACTGGTGTGAGACTCAAGTTTCCCCCTCTCAAACTGAACTTGAAATTCTAGCATGCTATGATCACTCTTCCCTAGAGGATCCTTTACTCTGAGATCATTAATTAATCCCACCTCATTACACAAAACCAAATCCAGAATAGCCTGCTCTCTGGTTGGTTCCACAACGTATTGTTCCAAGAAATAATCTCTAATATACTCTATGAACTTTCCCTCAAGGCTACCTTTGCCAATTCGATTAGTCCAGTCTATATGCATATTAAAATCACCCATTATTATTGCCATGCCTTTCTTACATGCTCCCAGCATTTCCTGGTTTATACTGTGCCCTACTGCTGAACTACTGTTTGGGGACCTATAGATTACTCCTACCAGGGACTTCTTTCTCTTGCTATTTCTTATTTCTACCCAGACTGACTCCATGTCTTGCTCTCCAGTGCCTATATCATTCCTCACTATAGCACTGATCTCTTCCTTTACTAACAAAGCGACCCCATCTCCTTTTCCTTCCTACCTATTCTTCCAAAATACTGAGTACCCTTGGATATTTACCTCCCATACCTGTTCTCCCTGTAACCATGTCTCAGTAATCGCCACCAAATCATACTTATTTATCTCTATTCGCACTGTTAACTCATTAGTTTTATTCCGAATGCTATGCGCATTCAGACACAAAGCCTTTAAGTTTGTCCTATTGTCAGTTTTCCCTACTCTTATTTGATTCTTTGATACAATACGGCATTCACACACTCTGTTCCTTCCTTTCACTTTTTGGTAACAATCAGCCCCTTCACTAACCTGCACTCTTATCCTCTCCTTAAACTTTGATTTTTTATATTTCCATACAACAGAACCCTCCCCCCCACTATTTAGTTTAAAGCCCTATCTACGACCCTAGTTATGCGATTCACCAGGACACTGGTCCCAGCATGATTCACGTGGAGCCTGTCTGAACGGAATAGCTCCCTCTTTCCCCAGTACTGGTTCCAATGTCCCATGAATTTGAACCCAATTCTCCCACACCAATCTTTGAGCCATGCATTTACCTCTTTAATCTTATTGACCCTGTGTCAATTAGCTCGTGGCTCAGGTAGTAATCCGGAGATTATTACCTTTTTGGTTCTGCTTTTTAATTTAGCCCCTAGCTGCTCGTATTCCCTACTTCATTGTCCTCTTTTTCTCTTTCCTTAATTTTTCGTTATTTCCCTTGCCTCTCTCACTGCCCATCCTGCAACACAAAGCTAAAGAACTGTAGGAATTCTCCTGGTCCCACATGGAAACCATGGCCTTCCCTGAACTTTGCACCTCACCTCCTGACTGCAATCCTTTCTGGATGGTCCTACCCCTACCCCCAACTCCTGGATCTTACCTTGGTGCTGGGGACCTTTTCCCTAGGACCCAACTGATAGAATTCTGAAGTGCAAGTTCCTGCTCCCACTCCCTGGTCAGGTAATGATTCCTGCCTAGGGGCAGTAATGAGGCTGGTCTTTTGGGAAGGTAATGAGGATGGTTCTCTGACATGGCATCGAGGCCCAGATGTTAGAATGACCAAGGCCTCATGCCAGCTCCCTCACCTACCTTCCCTACCCTCTCTGGTCCCTACACACCACACTTACACCCCCAGTTGAAATCGGGGCCCTGGTCTCAGCACTCCCTGGGCTCCACAGCACGATTGCATGGAGACATCTCTTCTCCAACACACTCAGATTGAGCACAGCACAGGTTTCTCAATGAACGAGCCTCTCCCTCCCTGGCCATTGTATCCCTCCAAGCATTCCTAAGCCAGGCATGATACAAAGCTAGGTGCAGGCTAAAGCTTTCTCCACTTTGTCCTACCAAGCAATGTGCCTCAACCCCAGTCTCAGGAGCTGATCCCCACCATAGCAGTTTAACATTTTTCCATTTCCAACAGCACCTAACCTCTGATGCATGAGAGAATCATACAGAAGGAGGCCATTGGGGTATTCCTGTCTATCAGCTGTGGCTCAGTTAGTAGCACCTCTGGCCTCTGAGGCATAAGATTCTGGGTTCAAGTCCCACTCCAGGATTCGAGCAGAAAAATCAACTGCTGCAATGTGGGTATGCAGCATTGTCAGAGGTGTGTGCTGTCTTTTGAATGAGACCTTAAAACTGAGGCCCCAACTCCCCTCCCAGGTGGAGGTAAAAGATCCCATGCCACGAGTTTGAAGAAGAACAGGGGCGTTATTCCTGGTATCCTGGTCAATATATTTTTTTTTTCATGGGATGCAAACATTGCTGTCAAGGCCAGCACTTTTTCCCATCCGTAGGTTCCCTGGAGAATGTGGTAGTGAGCCACATTCTTGAGCTGCTACAATCCAGATGGTGCAGATGCACCTACAGTGCTGATTGGAAGAGAATCCCACAACAGGGAAGGAACGGCGATATATTTCCAAGTCAGGATGGTGTTTGGCTTGGAGGGGAACTTGCAGGTGGTGATGTTCCCATACATCTGCTGCCTTTGTCCTTCTAGGTGGTAGAGGTTGTGGGTTTGAAAGGTGAGTCGCTGCATTGCATCTTATAAATGGTACACACGGCTGCCTCTGTGTGTCGGTGGTAGAGGGAATGAATATTTGAATTAGTGGATGCTGATCAAGCAGGCTGTTTTGTTCTGGATGGTATCACACCTTTTGAGTGTTGTTTGAGCTGCATTCATCCAGGCAAGTGGAAAGTATTCCATCACACTCCTGATTTGAGCTTCGTAGATAGTGGACAGGCTTTGGGGAGTCAGGAGGTGAGTTACTCGCCATAGGATTCCTAGCCCCTGACCTGCTTTTGTAGCCACAGTATTTATATGTTAGTCCAGGCAAGTTCCCGGTCAATGGTAGCCCCAGGATGTTGTTAGTGGGGGATTTAGCAATGGTGATGCCATTAAATGTCATGGATTGATGGTTAGATTCTCTCTTATTGGAGATGATCATTGCCTGACACTTGTGTGGTGCGAATGTCAATTGCCACTTTTCAGCCCAGCCTGGATATTGTCCAGGTCTTGCTGCATTTGGACAAGGACTGCTTCAGTATTGGAGGAGTCACGAATGGTGCTGAACATTGTGTCAGCGCACATCCCCACTTCTGACCTTATGATGGAGGGAAGGTCATTGATGAAGCAGCTAAAGATGGTTGGGCCTAGGACAGTACCCTGAGGAACTCCTGCAGTGATGTCCTGGAGCTGAGATGATTGACCTCCAACAACTGCAACCATCTTCCTTTGTGCTAAGTATGACTCCAACCAGCGGAGAGTTTTCCTCCTGATTCCAATTGACTCCATTTTGCTAGGTCTCCTTGAGGCCACACTTGGTCAAATGCTACCTTGATGTCAAGGGCAGTCACTCTCACCTCAACTCTGGAGTTCAGCTTTTTTGTCCATGTTTGAACCAAGGCTGTAATGAGGTCAGGAACTGGGTGGCCCTGGTGGAACCCAAACTGAATCAGTGAGCAGGTTATTGCTCAGTAAGTGCAGCTTGATCGCACTGTCGATGATGCCATCCATCACTTTGCTGATGATCGAGAGTAGGCTGATGGGGCGGTAATTGGCTGGGTTGGATTTGTCCTGCTTTTTGTGTACAGGGAAATTTTCCACATAGCCTTGTAGATGCCAGTGTTGTAGTTGCACTGGAACAGCTTGGCTAGGGGTGCAGCAAGTTCTGGAGCACAAATCTTCAGTACTATTGCCGGAATATTGTCAGGGTCCATAGTCTTTGCAGTATTCAATGCCTTCAGCCATTTCTTGATATCACGTGGAATGAATCCAGTGGGCTGAAAATTGACATCTGTGATGCTGGGGACCTCTGGAGGAGGCTGAGCTGGATCACTCACTCGGCCCTTCTGGCTGAAGATTGTTGCAAATGCTTCAGCCTTTTCTTCTGCACTGATATGCTGGGCTCTTCCAACATTGAGGATGGGATATTTTTGGAGCCTGCTCCTCCAGTTTAGTTGTTTAATTATTCACCACCGTTCATGACTGGATCAACATCATAAAATAAAACACATTATTAACACATCGCTATTTCCAGGAACTTGCTGTGCTCAAAGTTCATTACAACAATGACTACACTGCAAAAGTATTTTATTGGCTACAAAGTGCTTTGAGTTGTCCAATAGTAGTGAAAGTGCTATATTGACGCAAGCCTTTCTTCTTATCCAATCAGTTGCACTGCCCCACTCTTTCCCCACAGCCCGATATATCTTTCCTTTTCAAGCATAAACCTAATTCTTATTTGAAATTTACTATTTAATCTGCTTCCAAACACCCATTCCAAATTCCACCAACTTGCTGTGTTTAAAAAAAAAATTGACCTTCCCACCTGGTTCTTTTGCCAGTTATCTGATAAAGGCATCTCTGGGTGAGAACGTCCATAAGATGTGGAGTTGTGCTGCATGACAGGTCAGGTAGTGATTTTGCTGAGTGGCAGTGATGGGCAAGTGTCCTGCAGGTCACTGAACCTAGACCTACTGAAACCATGAGACATATCACTGTGGAGTGACTGGATAGCCACTAGAATGTTAATGAATGTAAAGATGGGTTTGTGAGACTCTCCTACTCGTGTTTACTAATTCAACATCATTCACAGATTACTTACGTCATCAAATTTTCTTCCATAGTTACGGTTGTTTACATTTGGATGCATTAAATTTAACAAACATTAATATCTTGTCCAATGAACTGCTACTTCAGAATCAAATGGCCCTCCTATCCTCTGCAGAGTGGACCAATCTTCTTTGATCTTCTCCTTCTGCATCCCAAATCATTCATGAAACTTAGAGATAGTTGAGGTCCCAACACTCAGCCCCAAGGCCTTGTGCACTTTTGCCCATTCCTCACTCTTAACACTGGGACTGGGTTGGCAGGGGGTAGTAGAAAGCAGAGCTTCACTTCAGGTGTATGGCAGCCTCTTGGGGGGCACCAGCTGTTTTTCCCTCTTCGTTCTTTCATGAGATAGGGGCGTCACTGGCAACAGCAATGTTTGTAGCTAATTGTCCTTGAGCTGAATGGCATGCTAGGCCATTTCAGGGCGCAGTTAAGTGGTGGGTCTGGATTGTCATGAAGATTTTCTTCCCTAAAGGGTGTTAATGAACCAGATGGGTTTTTACAGCAGTTGACGATTTGTCATGATCACCATTACTGCGACTAGATTATATTCCAGATTTAGTAATTGCATTTAAGTTCCACCAGCTCCTGTAGAACGAGAGGCCGTAGTTTTGGGCTAAGGGGTGGTAGATTTAAATCAGAGATGAGGGGGAATTACTTTTCTCAAAGGGTCGTGAATCTGTGGAATTCACTACCTCAGAGTGCAGTGGATGCTGGGACGCTGAGTAAATTTAAGGAGGAGATAGACAGATTTTTAAGTAGTAACGGGTTGAAAGGTTATGGAGAGAGGGCGGGAAATTGGAGTTGAGGCCGAAATGATATCAGCCATGATCGTAATGAATGGCGGGGCAGGCTCAAGGGGCTGAATTGCCTACTCCTGCCCCTAGTTCTTATGCTTTTATTTGAACCCATGTCATTTGAACCCATCTCTCTGAAGCATTAGGCTCGGCCTCTGGATTACTAGCCCAATGACAGTATCACTAGGCCACCATCTCCCCAAAGTTGGTCAGCTCCTGTTATGAATGTAAGTCCACTGCCCCTGACCATTACCACCTCCCTGTTTGGTGAAAGTGTTCTTGTTTGGGATGGGCCAACACTTGTGCCACAACATGTCCCGGTGGGATCTGGTGCATCCAGATTCCAGCCTAATTCAAGAGACGTCAACCACATTTCCGCCACAATTATGGCTGGAATGTGCCGGAAGGCCGGTGGATTTTCCAGGACAGTATTTTTAATGTTCTCTGTGCTATGGCTGCAGCGTGAGTGTAGCAGCGGGAATTTCTGTTGATTTTCTATTCTTTCTCTTCAGAGATAACTGGACAGGAGATGGCGCAGGCTCATGACAAGGGCGAGAGAGAATGGGAAAGGCTGGAGCCAGATGTTCAGGTGAGCGATAGCTTCTGCTGCAGGAATTTACAGAGTGCTTTGTAAAACAAATCTACACTTCATTGAGCAGTCATATCCAGCACCTCTACCTCCTCTCCAATGAAGGCTTAGTAAGCAGTAGAGAGAAAGCTCAGGTAACTACAGTCCAACGCCGTCGGCTGATTACCATGATGGAGCTGGTGCAGAATGCGAAAGAACAGAAAGAAAGAATTTGCTTTTACAAAAGCGCCTTTCATAGCCTCGGGAGGTCCCAAAGTGCTTTCTGTCCAATGGCATGCTTTGTGAAGTGTGGTCACTGTTATAATGCAGGAAATATGACAGCTGATTTGTGAAAAGCAGTATTGCACAAACAGCAATGTGACAATGACTAGATAATCTGTTTTAGTGATGTTAATTGGGGGATAAATATTGGGCAGGAGACAGAGGATAACTCCCCCTGTTGTTCTTTGAAATAGTGCCTTGGGATCCCTTACGTCCATCTGAGAGGGCATTTGGGGCCAGGGTTTAACATCCAAACTGAAATCTGTGCCTCCAATAGTGCAGCACTCTCTCGATGCAGCGCTGGAGGGTCAGCTTAGATTTTGCGCTCAAGTCTTTGGGGTGGGACTTGAACCCACAACTTCCTGACACAGAGGTGAGCATGCTTCCCACTGAGCAATAGCAAGGAGTGTGGCGTGGGCTGGAAGGAGATGCAGGCTGAGGGTTTGAGCTACCTGCACCATGGAGGGAGTTAGCCACGTGGCTGCCCACTGAAGTAGAGTCTGTGTCGACAGCGACACATAGTCATTGGCTGACAGTTGGTACATGCAGGTGGCTGGGTGCTGGCAAGTGAGTTCAGTCTGTCTCTGGTAGCTGTGCCTACAGTTGCCTAGGCCCGAAGCTCTGAAATTCCTTCCCCACGCCTCTCTACCTTCCTCCCTTGCTTTCCCCCTTTAAAAAGTTTGTCAATGCTTACCTGTTTGACCAAGCTTTAGGCTATCTGATTTAATATCTCTTTATGTGGCTTGGTACAAGGTTTAGTTTTGTGCTCCTGTGAAGCGCCTTAAACTTTTGTATTATGTCAAAGGCGCTATATAAATACAAGTTGCTGTTATTGTTGTTGGTGTAGCTGTAACTTCCTGGCAACCTTAAATCTCTTCAGCTTTATCCTTACAAATGGCATAAGTCATAAATAATCCCCATTGTGGAACTCTTGGTAAATCCATCAAACAAAACAGCTCATTTGGCATAAAGCCCAAGAGTAAATAGGAAAGAAGCAAAAAAAGATCGGGTTTGCAAATAGCCTCAGACTGCTGCTACAACCCATACTGCAGGATATGTTTAAAATAAGCGTCTCTGTAAGCCAGAGTCCTGCACGACCATTTTGTATGGTGTACCAGCAGAAATGCCAGAAAATTGCAACAATGCTTAAATTTGGTAATCGGACCTCAATCTCCACATAATTACCTGCAAATTGGCAGGTGAGTACTCGGGTCCCAGAACAAAAGCTGGAGAGGAAACTTGAGCAGGGAGCTTAATGAGCTTAAATACAGATTTACAAATTGGTTACATCAACTTTACGCCCATTAGCCAATTGCAGCATTTACAGTTGGATGCTTCTGACCACATCATCACCAAGACTGCCGACTTCCACCTCTGTAGCATTGCCGGCTCCACCCCAGCCTCCAGCCACCAATTACTGAAACCTGCATCCATGCCTCTGTTACCTCCAGATTTGCCTTTTCCAATGCCCTCCTGACTGGCCACCCATTTTCCGCAATCCACAACGTGAGCTCATCCAAAACTCTGCTGCCCATATTCTAACTTTCATCGAAAACCCGTTCTCCCATCATCCTTGTGCTTGCTGACTTATATTGGCTCCCGGTCCAGTAATGCATCATTTTTAAAATTCTCATCTTTGTTTTCCACATTTGCCTCTCCCTACTTCTTTGACTTCCTCTGGCTCTACAATTCTCCGAGATATCTGCACTCCTGCAATGGCTTCTTGCAAATCCCCAATTTTAATCTTTCCACCATTGGTGACCGTGTCACGGCCCTAAGCTCTGGAATTCCCTCCCTCCGCTTCTCCACCTCTCTACTTGGCATTCCTCCTTTAATACACTCCTTAAAACCCACCTCTTTGACCCAGCTTTTAGTCATCAGACCTAAAGTCTCCTTATTTGGCTCAGTGTCATATTTTGTTTAATAATAATATTGTGAAAAGTGTATTGGGAAATTTTACTACATTAAAGGCGCTATATGAAAGCATGTTTTTGTTGGGTGTCTGAAATGGGGACCCAGACATGAATAGAGCTGAATTACAGACCTCACACTGGGTTAAGTTAACATCTGGTCCAAGTGTGTTATTAACTTCTCACCCTAGGAGATCAATAAGGTTTTGATTCTCAATTGCCCTTTCACCATGCTCAACATTGGAGCAGATGGGATGGGGTTGCATCCCGACGTTGTGATGGCATAGCTTGAAAAGTTAATTTAGGGATTAAAATCCCCCTTGTTGATCATTTAAAGGTCAACATGAGTTCAAACAGCACTCACCACTGACTAAATTATCAAGAGGAATTTGTAGGCTAATATCTTTTTATTATTGGTCATGAGCTTGAGGTGAAGCAAGAGCTCCTACTGAGGGCTAGAAAGTGTTAGTGGTATTTCTATGTCAGGTTACTGGGATGAGACTCCAGGCTTTTCTCTAGGTATTACTTTAACTTCAGGAATAACCCATCTTCCTTTTTATTCATGCTCGGGAAGTGGGTGTTGCTGGTGAGGTCAGCATTTGTTGCCCATCCCTAGTTGCCCTTGAGAAGGCGGTGGTGAGCTGCCTTTTTGAACCGCTGCAGTCCACATGGTGTAGGTACACCCACCGTGCTGTTAGGGAGGGAGTTCCAGGATTTTGACACAGTGACATATTAAGGAATGGTGTTAGATGTCCAGATGGGGATGGAGTGTGACTTGGAGGACACCTTGGAGGTGATGCTGTTCCCATGCACAAGCAATCTGACAACCCCCCACCCCCCAGCCCCCCAACAGTTTTGACACCTGCTTATGGCAGTGATGTCAACCCCACCGACAACAGGAGGGGGTCAGTGTTGAGCTCTGCAAATGAGGCTGGGAGTTAAAACCTTTCAGTCCCTCGGATCCAGGGGGAGTGCTGGAGGGTGTGCCATTCTCTGCCCAGTTTGACACCCCCCCTGCATCCTCATTCCAATCCTGAATTAAAATTACCCCTGAAGAGTTGGCAGTGAGAGTTTCCTGGGTTCTGCATGAGGAAGCATAAATGCTGAAACAGGATTATTTCTGTTCGGTGAGTTTTAGCTCTCTGTCAAATTCAGAAACTTCTAAGATTTTAACGTTGCCCCCATATCATACGGGTTGGAGGGCAGGGGGACTTCTTCCAACATCTCTGAGAAGGAGAAAAGGAGAAAATCCTTCTGTCGCCTCAAATCTCTCTCTCTGCTGCAGCCTTTCATAGGAAAATAAGACGCAGGAGCAGGAGCAGGCCATTCAGCCCTTTGTGTCTGCTCCGCCACTCAGTGACTGATCAGGTTGTGGTCTCAACTCTACTTTGTCATCTGCCCTCCCCCCATAACCCTTGACTCTCTTGTCTATCAAAAATCTGTCTAACTCTGCCTTGACTAAATTCAATGACCCAGCCTCCACTGCTTCCTGGGGAAAAGAATTCCACAGAGTAACGACCCTTTGAGAGGGAAAAAAATTCTCGTCATCTCCATCTTAAACAGTAGACCTCTTATTCTTAAACTGTCTCCCCTGGTTTTAGTCTCTCCCACAGGCAGAAACATCCTCCTGGCATCTACCAGCTCCCCTCAGGATCTTATATGTTTCAATAAGATCAACTCTCATTCTTCTAAACTCCAATGTGTATAGGTCCAACCTGTTCAGCCTTTCTTCATAAGATAAGCTCCTCATCCCAGGATTGAGTCAAGTGAACCTTCTCTGAACTGTTTCTAATGCAATTATATATTTTTTCCTAACTCTCCATGTCACTGTTATAGTCAGGGCTCAGCTAAATTTTCTTCATTGTTCCTCCTATACATTGCACTCACATTCTACTCCATAGACCCTCAGTGGATTGAAATCAAACCAGCACTATATCCTACCCTAATTCCTCAGTACCCAAGATCCTAAATCCATGAAGCCCTGAACTCCGCCTCGTCCTTTCCTCTCTTAACCTATTAGCTTTAAACTCCAAGTTTGGCCTCATTCAAATTCTTGGGGAGCAATTTTAACCTAACCCTAGAAATTCTTGGGATCGGATGCAATGCTGGTTTTTACACCCTGCCAATCTTCCTTTCAATTTTTCTTCATTGTACCACACCCTGTTGCACTGCATGGTCCCTTTAAATTGGCTGTGCAGCCACGCGCACATGCATCTTAAAAGGAGCATTGGCTGTGCACGACCTGTTTGTTGCACTGTGCGAAATGTTCCAGATTGCTGCGCTGCTGCACACCCACTTAACCTAGAGGGAATGCTGCATCCCATCTGATCTTACTCTTCATTGAATTCCTACCAGAGTAATTTTAGGCTCGGTGTGAAATCAGCATTCCACCCTATCCCGTGGGGCCTCTCGCCCGGTGAGACAGGTTTACCATTGGTTTACCTCTTCTTCCCGGTTATTGCTTCATCGTTGGAGGCCATGCTTTCGGTTACCTGGGCCCCGTGCTCTGGAGTTCCCTCCCTACACCTCTCCACTTTGCTTTCCTTTTTTTAAGACACTCCTTAAAACCTACTGCTTTGACCAAGCTTTTGGTCACCTGGCCTAATATCTCTGTCGTGATATTGTATGCATGCCAATGCAAACAATGAGATGTATCTTTAATAAGCTGCATAGTGACATCACCGTGTGTGAGGCTGGAGTATAAAAGTCCAGCCTCCGTGTTAGATGCTCACTATTGCCCTGTGCTCATTACTGCCTGCGACCCTCTTTTCAGCAAAGCTATGTACATCTTATGAGTCGGGCATATAGTCAAGTAATCAGCCTATGTAACTGTTAGGACCCAGGCCAGATCACGGCCTGTTGTTGCTAGTAAAAGACTTCAGACACTTGTGTTCGATCAGATCCCTCGCCAGTCTCAATATCTTACTTTGTGTAGATAGCTTGGAGACAGATCCCTTGAGATCTACATCGTGATCCTCAACATAAACAGTGGCAGCAGCAGATTGCGACTTACCACAACAATCGGCTTAAGTGGCTCGGTGTCATACTTTGTTTTATAATGCTCCAGTGAAGCACCTTGGAATGGTTCATTCTGTTAAAGGTGCTATATAAATATAAGTTGTTGATGTTACTTTTTCCAGTCTCAGTGCTTCCCTGCACTATGAGCCTTGGTCCCACACCCAGGTTTCTACATTGAAGGGGTGGAATCCAAAGCCTGCATTCTGAGACAAAATAAAGTGTTATTTTTAGCAAAAATAAAGGAGATGGTCTCCAAACGTTCAGGTGGCCTTGGATAAAATATCCTTGTCTCTGATCGCACTCCCTGATTCCTTTTCAACTCTCATACTCAAGTGTGCATTGCTATAGTAACAGTGAGCTCCTGGTCTACCAGTAAAGAAACCACTCCCTCACCACAGGCATTTTGTGAATGGCTCTTGGAGTTTCTAAGGGAAACAGTATGGGGCAGACTCCACGCAGTTAGCAAAGCACACAATTGTAGAGTTGCTGACACTGGCTGGATACGTTCCAGGAGGATTCATCACATAGCTTACTGCTTCCAACTGTCCCACTCGGTCAAACACCTGTAATGTTTTTATGTCCCTATGAATTCTTTCCTGGGAGTTGCTTTCAGCAGTGTCCTGCATTTTAATCTACAATTGCTGGAGACTCCAGGGCAATCCTGGAGGGTTGGCAACCCTAAGTTGGTAGGAGATAATACAGCCCTAAAATTCGGAGCCATCAGCATCAAGAGTAAACTCATGATGAATGAGAATGAAACAGGTGAGAAATACATTTAGTTATGGTGTGATATATATCAAAACAACCTTTAGACCAAACTGACTAAGTCTAAAAACAAATAAGTGAAATGTGACAGGCCTAATTAATACAGGCCCTGATTGATACTCAAAAGGAAAATGTATCCTTTTTGATTCATTCGCTCATTCAGACTTAACATGACAAGAATGTGGGAGGCTGGCTGCTTAAAGTCAAGGGCTACCATCTCCTAGCTTGTCTCCTGACACCCTTCAAAACCCCATTTTGGGATTTTAGGAGTGTGGTGCATGAGGTTGGGTAGATTGAGCCTGGGTAGCTCAGAAGGTTTCCCTTTCCTTTTCATATACCACATTTGAATTTCTGATGAGACCGATCTGCTGCTCTTCTCATTTCTTATGAATTCTTTATTAGACACAAAAGCAGCCTATAAAGGCAGGTTTAACTGTCCTTAATTTCCTCCTCCCATCTTTCTAAATCTGGCACTGTGAAGCCACCATTGTGAGACAGGCTCCTGGCCTGTTTGTAGTCCTCTGCACCATTGCCCTGAGCCAATGACTGGGAGTTACATGATGGCATAGGTGATGTTTCTCTGTTTATCAGCTGTGGCTCAGTTGGTAGCACTCTTAATTGCCTCTGAGTCAGATGATGTTGGTTCAAGTCCTACCTCAGACACTTGAGCACAAAATCTAGATGCTTTGGAGTGCTGCACTGTAGGAGGTGCTACCTTTCAAATGCTAAACTGAGGCCTTGCCTGCTCTCTCAGATGGATGTGAAAGGCCCCAAAGCACTATTTCAAAGTTATCCCTAGTATCCCAACCAATATTTATGCCTCAAACAACATCACTAAAAAAAACATTAGCTGATCATCATCGCCTTGCTGTAGGTGAGAGCTTGTTGTGTGCAAATTGGCAGTGACTGCACTTGAAAAATTCTTCATGTGCTTTGGGACATCCTGAGGCTGTGAAAGGAGCTATATAAATGCAAGTCTTTCCTTCTTTCAGTGGGCATGGAACTGGTCTTTTTGGCCTCCATATGGTGGCACTGGACTCAAATATGTGGAACACCCTCCCAGTGCTGCAACACAATTCAGCAGCAGGATCTGATGCACAGCTGGTCATTGCGTTGCACTGTCCCTGACATCTTCCACCCTCACCTTACTCGTGGTCGTGGTGTAAGAGATTCCATACGGCTCACTGTAGCCGCGTGGTTAACTAACGGGGCCATCTGCTGCTTTCATTCTTCAGTGACTTGTTCAGTAATGTGATAGGATTGCGCAGAGTCTAAAGGAACTTGTCTGTAGGAACTCACAACCTGATGGTCTCTAGCCTTGCTCCAGCCTTGCTCCAAAAATAGAAGATAGCAAATGGCATTCATGTCAACCCTTAGGCTGGAATTTTCTGTGTTGGTGTCGGGTGGCATGGCAGGTGGGGGATGACAGCAATATAGCGGGAAGGCCAAAAATCGGTTTTAACGCTGTCGTGACTCCACCTGTCAATGGCGGATCACCTTTCCCGCCGTCCAACTTCGGGAATATCATTTTAATACATTTGCATCCAATTATAAGCCCTGCTCACTGGAATCGTTTCCCCCCCACCAACCACCCAACGCTGGACCATCCAGTCCCCGCCAACGTGTTTCACAACTGTACATAAGCCACGCGCACCTGGTGAGCTGCACTTCACTCGGGGCCTCGAGGTTTGTTTGCCGATCTTTCATTGGGCAGTACTCACGCTCAGCAGCGCCAGGTTCGCAGGCAGCACCGTGTCACTTTTAGCTGGGTTGGGGGGGGTGGGGGGGGCGCTGCTCACAGGCAGGTCTCTACCTACAAGACCGGCTGTAAGGCAGGGATGGCTTTAAAACAGCTGCAGGGCTAGGGCTTAGGGCTGTACTGGGGGAAGGGGGAGAAGTGGCCTCAGGCGAGGGAAGAGGCTGCAGGGCGAGGGCTGTACTGGGGAAAGGGGGAGAAGTGGCCTCAGGCAAGGGGAGAGGCTGCAGGGCGAGGGCTGTACTGGGGGAAGGGGGGTATCCCAGGGTGTGTGTAGGGGGCACAAGTTGATCTGTGCAAGTGGCTTCATGATGGTGAGGGCTGAGGAGGCAGTCTCCAGAGGAGATGAGGCCAGATGGAGATGTGAGGGTGTGTGTGAGAGAGTGAGTGGTGATGTCCCCTGAGCTGGCAGTGAGTGAGATGCCAGTGAATGTGTGATGGGATTATGAGAGTGAAAGTTTAAAGTGATGAGATGGTTGCCTTGCTCTGGCGGGACAGATGAGATCATTCATCCGTTTTCTGCACTGGATGGTCTACCTCTTGTGTGCAGCATTGGCACTGACCACCTCTGCCACCACTTCCCAAGCTGGAGTGGTGACACTGATGGGCCTCCCTGTGACCAGAAGGTGTCCTGGGGATGCGTCACTGAATCGGCGGAGGAGGACGGGGGAGCTGCACTCTTCCTGGCTTTGGGGGCCATGTCTTCACCAGTACCCTCCTGGGCTGCAAGCATTGAGAAGTGTGCGCGCAGCTGCACTTTAGATATGATGTCCTGCATGAGGAAGCGGCAAGGCAACTGTGTGGTGGGCCAATCGGAGGCTGCCCAGCAGCGAGACAGCATGTTTCCTGTGGCTGCATAATTAATGAGGCGGGAAAGGGACGATAAGGCACGAAAAGCCACCATTGTGACCGACAGGTAAAACCTCCTTTTTCCTGCCCCTACCACACTTAGTGCAAATCTGGGACGATTCTGCCCTTAAGTGTCCAAATTACCTTGAAAATCTACAGAGGCGCATATTAACCAGAATGCACAAATTCAAATTTTAAGCATGTTTTCTCCTGCTCTGGTTTCATTTTATACTTGGCCATATCATGGCTTCTTTGCATTCCACCAATGTTCAGGCAGCATGCACTCCCTCTGGATATGTGGATCCAAATCAGGCAACTGCTCAAGCCCAAATGGAGACTCCCTGAATGACTCAGTCAGTTAAAAAGCTCGACGTCCAATATTCAGTCATTCATCATTGTGTCAGCTCCAATACAGTGGGTAACTTTGGTTCTGTCTTCACAAAGGAGGACACAAATAACACACCAGAAATGTTGGGGAACACTGGGCTTAGTGAGATGGAGGAACTGAAAGAAATCAGTATTAGTAGGGAAATGGTGTTGGAGAAATTGATGGGATTGAAGGCCGATAAATCCCCAGGGCCTGATAATCTACATCCCAGAGCACTTAAGAAAGTGGCCCTGGAAATAATGGTTGCATTGGTGGTCATCTTCTGAGATTCTATAGACTCTGGAACAGTTCCTACAGATTGGAGGGTAGCTCATGTAACCCCATTATTTAAAAAGGGAGGTAGAGAGAAAACAGGGAATTATAGACCAATCAGCCTGATGTTGGTAGTGGGGAAAATTCTAGAGTGCATTATAGAAGATTTAATAGCCAAGCACTTGGAAAACAGTGGCAGAATCGGACAGAGTCAGCATGGAGCTATATAAGGGAATCATGCTTGACAAATCTACTGGAATTTTTCGAGAATGTAACTGGTAGAGTTGATGAGGGGGAGCCAGTGGATGTGGTTTATTTGGACTTTCAGAAGGCTTTCGACAAAGTCCCGCATAAGAGATTAGCGTGTAAAATTAAAGCGCATGGGCCTATGGAATTCGATTCCACAGAAAGTTGTTGAGGACAAAACACTATGTTTTCAAGAAGGAGTTAGATAATAGCTCTTGGGGCGAAAGGGATCAAAGGACATGGGGAGAAAGCGGGAGCAGGCTATTGAGTTGGATAATCAGCCATGATCATAATGAATGGCGGAGCAGGCTCAAAGGGCTGAATGGCCTACTCCTGCTCCTAGTTTCTATGTTTCTATGTAACACTTGTGTCTCTGAGTCAGAAAGTTGCAGATCCAAGTTCCACTTCTGAGACTTGAGTACAAAATTCAGGCCAACACACCAGAGCAGTACCGAGGGAGAGCTGTGCTGTCAGAGGTGCCATTTTTCAGGTGGAACATTAAACCTAAGTCCTGGTTGCTCTCTGGAATGTATATAAAGGATCCCATGTGATTATTTTGAGTAAGTGCAGAGGAGTTAGTCTCAGTGTCCTGCCCAATATTTATCCCTCAATCCACATCACTGAAAAAAACAGATTACCTGGTCATTATCAACTGCTGTTTGTGGGAGCCTGCTGTGCACAAATTAGCTGCTGTGTTTCTTACATTACAACAGTGACCATGCTTTGCAAGTACTTTGTGGGCTATAAAGTGCTTTGGGACATCCTGAGGTTGTGAAAGGCACTATATAAATGCAAGTCAATCTTTCTGTACTGAATTAGCTGGTCTTAGCCAGCAAGGCCATAGAAGTTTGAGAACTGGGGTTGCCCCTTCCCGTGTTTCCCCATAACCCTGTCACTTCTTTCTCCTTCAAGTATGTCTCTAATTCACCTTTGAAAGCTCCTATTGAACCCGTTTCCACCAGCCTATCAGACAGTGAGTTCCAAATTCTAACTCCTCGTTGTATAAAAATGCTTTTCTTCATGTCACTTCTGGTTCTTGTGCCAATCAGCTTAAACCTTTGCTCTCTGCTTATTGACCCTTCTACCATTGTAAACAGTTTCACTTTATTTACACTATCTAAACCCTTCATAATTTTAAAAACCTCTTATCAAATCTCTATTCAGCCGTCCATGCGCTAAGGAGAATAACCCCAGCTTCTTCAGTCTCTCTATCTAACTGTAATCCCACGTTCCTGGACCCACCAATAAAATAAAGGAAACACACTGACTGAACTGGGGATGAGGGAGATCAGCCAAGTTCTCACCCTTGATGCTAGTCAGTGACCCCTGTTGGAAGGTTCATGTGTGGATATTCAATTAGACTCAATTACCTGCTAACACTCACTGTCTAGAGTCTGGACTGGTGCATGAAGAAACCTGACCACCTTGGATGAGGAGGTGGAAGATGGCCGATGGCTGATGCCTGAGGAACCAAACCCCAATACCTTCAGACAACCAAAGGAGATCAAAGGATACCAAGAGTGGAAAAGAAATAACAGGAAGTGGCCAGAGGAGGTTTCTTGGGAGACAGTTCAAAGTTCAAGGGGCACGGTGATGTCAGATTCTGCAAGCATTGGTAGAACAGAGAGCAGGAACGAGGGATGTATGCAGCAGATCAGAATCTGTATAGTTGACTGCTGGAATGGAGGACAGGAGAAGAGATTGCTGAGGCAGGGTGAACCAGGGACAGGAGTGATGAGAGCTGGTGAGGGTTAGGAAAGGGCAGGAATTAGAATAGGATATGATACAAGTGGCAGAGGGTCAAAGTTTATACACAGTGGTGTGTTGGAGGCTGCCAAACAAAGCATTAGAGATTGAACAGTAACGTGTTGAAGTCACAAATCAGGGTTTCCGTATCTGTGTGGGTGAACTAGGAACATAGGGAGGGCAATTTGGTGGAGGTGGATGCAAGCCCCTTGGACTGCTAGGTAACTTTTTAAACTTTTAATTTAAATGTTTGTGATGTCTCTTTTATGAATATTAAAATATAACTTAATTTATATCTGTTCAGAAAAAGCAATACACAGTGAGCAGTGTAACTCACATTCACTGATCATAATGTAACCCTTAAGCAGATACCCGAACTCACTAGCAGCAACGCACACTATTTACACCAAACAGTAAAACATAATTAGGTTATATTACGAAGCCATGGGGTTAAATGTTGCAATATTTTCCTTTGAGGTTTGGTCGCTGTGAAACTGAATACAGCTAATTAATCTCTTGTGTATTTATTGCACTTTCTCTTTCAATGACTTTTCAAAGGTAAAGTAAGTCACACCTTCCTCCATATCTTATCTCATAATGGGTCCCACTCACTTTTTAGAACCTGTCATCATTGACTTCCAGTGACACCCCACCGATCCCCCCACCACCTAAAAATTACTGATGGTAACCTCGAGGACCCAGTGGACACATATGTAAAGTTTTGGACAAGGGGGAATGTGAGGAAGAGTTTCTTACGCAGCAAGTGTTAATGACCTGGAACTCGCTGCCTACCAGGGTGGTGGAAGCGGAGAGAATGAATGATTTCAATAGGAAATTGGATTGGCACTTGAGGGAAATAAACTCATTGAGTGATAGAATGGGACTGACTGGATTGCTCTAAAGGGAGCCGGCATGGACCGGATGGGCTGAATGGCCTCCTTCTGTGTCATAATCATTTTCTATATGGTTCTGTATTATTTCTTGGATACCCTCCTGACCTGTTTCCCCAACCTGCATCTTCCATTCCCCATGCCTTGTTCCCCAGCCTGCACCTGCTACTCCCTTAGCCGCAGGTCCCAGGTAGAAATCGGTATGCTACGTGACCTATTTTTGGGTGCAAAGCAGATTCGAAGCATCGCAATTCCATAGTGGCATAGCCTGTGCTCAATCAGTGCAGGCATTGGTCCTGCTGGTAAGATCATAGGGCCGCAGTTTTTAAGGATCCCTGGCTGAGCTGCCCTCCCTCACCACTACCACCCCAGACCACCCCTCCCCCACCAACACTCTTCCTTGAGGGTATCTGCTTCCATCGAAGCAAGCAGCCCTTAATTCAATGTTGCAAAGCAGCTAGCCCCAGCGCCAGCCATTGGCCTGGAATATGTAGATGAAGTCCGAGGCCTAATTTCAGGCCGGCCTCTGGCCTCTCTATTCAGGCACGCGCTGCCCTCTCAGGGTCGGGTCTTGGGCCCAGATCTGCAGAAATGATCCCAATAAGTAAAAGACACTTGTCACCCATCCACCCACAGCCCGGCGTTTGTGTGGGCGTTTGGTGAGAACTGCATTGGGTCTCAGTGCAATTCTGTGTATGGTGGACTATCCTGCTGGCAGACCTTAAGTATGCTGTTTAAAAAAACATATGGGTTCCTTGACGTCATTCACAGAGGAACAGAGTACAAAAACAAGGAAGTTTTACTAAACCTTTATAAAACACTGGTTAGCTCTCAGCTGGAGAATTGTGTTCAACTCTGGGCCCCACGTTTCGGTAACAATATCAGAGACTTGGAGACAGTGCAGTGGAGATTTGTTAGAATGGCTCCAGGGATGAAGGATCCCAGTTACATGGAGAAGCTGGGGTTTTTCTCCTTGCAGCAGAGAGGATTAAGAGGAGACTTGATAGAGGTCAAAATCGTGAAATGAATAAATGAGGAGAAAGGATTTCTGGCAGTGGGTGGGTAGGTGGGAGCGGGGGGGGGGGGGTGGTTCTGTAACCAGAGCACACAGAATTAAGCTTAAAGGACCACAAGAGTAAACGTTATTTAGACAGTGGCTTATGATCCGGAATGCACTGCCTGAAAGGGCGGTGGAAGTGGATTCAATCATATTCGATTGAGAATTGGATAAATATTTGAAAGGGGAAAAATTACAAGGGCAATGTGGAAAAGGCAGGAAAGTGGGATTAGTTGTTTGGCTCTACCAGGGAGGCAGCACAGGGGCTGAATGGCCTCCTTCTGTTCTGTATCATTCTGTAGTTCTATTTGAATGGAGAATTTGATGAGGAGTACCAGTAATGCCTCTGGAACTATATGTCACTGCAGTAAAGATGTTGAGTCAGCCTTCAGGAGATAGATTTATCCATTTACACACACACACACACACACACACACACACACACACACACACACACACACACGCACGCACACACACTATATGTTATTATCATCATTCCAAGTTTTCACTCACAGGAAGACATAATAAGTACCTAGTTACATTGCATTAGCTTAAACCCCTTCACTGGCCAATGCACATTATAAACTTTACAAAAATATGAAATAGGAGCAGAAGTTGGTCATTTGGCCCCTCGAGCCAACTCCGCCATTCACTAAGACCATGGCTGATCTGTTTGTGCTTCAAATTCCACATTCCCTCTACACCTCAATAACCTTTGATTCCCTTGCCTAACAAGAATCTGTCTAACTCTGCCTTAAAAATATTCAATGACTCCCACCCCCACCGCCCTCTGAGGCCGAGAGTTCCAAAGTCGCACAATCCTCAAACTTCTAAACTCCAGTGGAAACAAGCCTAGCCTGTCCAACCTTTCCTCATGCGATAGCCCGCTCATTTCTGTTATCAATCTGGTAAAACTCCTCTGAACCGCCTCTGATGCATTTACAAAACTGCACATGATATCCGAGATGTGGTCTCACCAATACCCTGTATAACTGAAGCATAACATCCTTACTTTTATGTTCAATTCCTCTCACAATAAAGGATAGCATTCCATTAGCCTTCTTAATTACTTGCTGTACCTGCATATTAACTTTTTGTGACTCATGGACTAGAACACCTAGATCCCTTTGCACCTAGGAATTCTATGGCTGTTCTCTATTTAAGTAATACTCTGCCTTTGTATTCTTCCTGCCAAAGTGAACAACTTCACAGTTTCCCGCATTATACTCCATCTGCCAGATTTTTGCCCACTCATTCAACCTGTCTATATCCATCTGCAACCTCCTTATGTCCTCTTCACAACATACTTTCCTACCTATTTTTGTGTCATCTGCAAATTTGGCCACCACTGATTGCTTCACTCCCCTCATCTAAGTCATTGATATAAATTGTAAAATGTTGAGGCCTTGGGCACAGTCATCTGCAGGACTCCACTCATCACATCCTGCTAATCAGAAAAAGACCCATTTATGCTTACTGTCTGTTTTTAGCCAGCCAGCAATCTTCTACCCATGCTAATATGTTATCCCCTAAACCATGAGCTTTTATTTTCTGCAATAACCTTTGATATGGCACTTTATCAAATGCTTTCTGGAAATCCAAGTACAGCACATCTACAAGCTCCCCTTTATCCACAGTGCATGCTACTGAAAGGTCCGAGGAATAGTCTGCTACAAAATTTCAACACTCGGAGTCCAGATGCAATATTTAAGTGGTTCCTTTATTACGCATGCAGGGAGCAAACGCTGGGCACTCCAGGCGCTTCTCCACTGAGGTTTCAAATGAGCAGAGTTTATATATCTTTTACTTTCAGTTACAACGTAATATTATTCGTTAGACAAAGGCCACAGCACAATGACCCCCCAGTGGGCTGATAAATGTGTTCCTGTACAGTAATTGCAGTGCAGAGACAGGGCATTGTCTTTTTTGAAGATGGCTATCAGACGGTGCGAAATGGCCTTCCCCATTTCTTGGAGAAGAAAAGAGTTGACGTTTCGAGTCCTCATGACCCTTCAACAGAAGGGTCAACTTGTCAACTCTTTTCTTCTCCGCCGATGCTGCCAGACCTGCTGAGTTTTTCCAGGTAATTCTGTTTTTGTTTTGGATTTCCAACATCCGCAGTTTTTTGTTTTTATCTCTTCCCCATTTCTTGTTTGAGTTATCCCGTGTCCCCGCCCGTGTATCTCTCATTTTCCTAATTGCAAATTTATAGCTGAGCCTTTGTACAAGTTTATAGCTTTCATGTAAGGCTGCGACTGTTTGTGTATGCTTTGGTGCCTTAGCTGCTGGTCCTGGCTAGTACTTTAAAATAAATCCAAATTTTCTGCATCTTCACTACTCTTTCAAAGAACTCCAATAAATCGGTTAAACATGATTTTCCTTTCACAGAACCATGCTGACTCTTCCTGACTATCTTAAGTTTTTCAAAGTGCTCAGCTATAACCTCCTTAATGATCAATTCTAATACCTTCCCCACGACAGATGTCAGACTTAGTGGCCTATAGTTTCCTGTTTTCTGCCTCCCTCCCTTCTTGAATAGAGGGTTGTATTTGCTACTTTCCAGTCTGATAGAATCTTTCCAGAATGTAGCGAGTTTTGAAAAATTAACACCAATGCATCTACTACCTCATTAGCCACCTCTTTTAAGACCCTAGGATGAAGTCCATCAGGACCCAAGACTTGTCAGCCCACAGCTCCATCAGTTTGCTCAACTTCTCTAGTGATTGTAATTTCACCAAGTTCCTCCTTCCACCTCCTGATTTATAGCTATTACTGGAAGTACTTTGTATCCTCGATAGTGGAGGCAGAAGCAAAATATTTGTTTATTTCATCTGCCATTTTCTTATTATCTATATTAACTCCCCATTGTCACTCTTTAGAGGAATGACACTCACTTTACTTACTCTTATCCTTTTTAAATACCTGTAAAGACTCTTGCTATCTGTTTTTACATTTGCGCTAGCTTCCTCTCAAACTCTAATCTTTTCCTCCTGATTAACCTTTCAGTCATTCTCTGCTGTTCTTTATATTCTAACCAATCATCTGCCCTGCCACCTACCTTTGCACAGTAATATGCTGGTCCCATAAGTTTGATGCTGGGATGATATTTCCTCTGCCTGGGGGGGTTGGGAGGAGGGGTCTAGAATAAGGGGTCATGGTCTCAGGATACGGGGTAGACCATTTAGGACTGAGATGAGGAGAAACTTCTTCACTTGGAGGGTGGTGAACCTGTGGAATTCTCTACCACAGAGAGCTGTGGAGGCCAAGTCACTGAATATATTTAAGAAGGAAATGGATAGATTTCTGGACTCTAAATGCATCAAGGGGTTTTGGGAGAGTATGGCTTTGGGATAGAGGATCTGCCATGATCATATTGAATAGCCATGCAGGCTCAAAAGGCTGAATGACCTACCCCTGCTCCTATTTTCTATGCTTTCCTTAACTTCTTTAGTGTGTCCAACCCTTAGAATTTTTCTTTATGGTGGGAATATGCTTATTCTGAACTATCCCCTTAAATATCTGCCACTGCTTCTCTGTTGATCTATCCTCTAGTATAGTATCTCAGTTCACTTCAGCTAGCTCAACTTTCATGCCCACATTGCTGCCCTTATTTAAGTTTAAAATACTAGTCTTAGACACATTCTTCTCTCTTTCAAACTTCAATCATATTGTGGTCACTGCTACCTAGGGATGCCTTTACTCTGAGGTCATTAATTAATCCTATTACATTACACAATATTAAGTCTAATATAACCCTCTCTCTGGTTGGCTCCTGCTCTAAGAAACTATCCCAAAAGCATTCCATGAGCTCCTCATCCAGGTTACTATTGCCAATCCGATTTTTCCAGTTGAAATGTAGATTAAAACCACCCATGATTATTGCCGTCCCTTTATCACACGCAGAAGAACATTGTTAGAACAGACTGGGTGCTGCCTACTATGGTTAAACAGCTCAACATCTCCTACAAGACGGTCACGCCCATGGACAGGGCCATGTATCCGTGGGACAGTTCCCTAATTCGAGTCAACATCGGGCCTGCATTTGACATTTGACAGAAACATTAGAGCCGAGTGTTTTTTTTTTCCATATGTCAGCAGATGTTGGGCGTGTACAGTTCTGCCATCATTCCTGGAACAGTAATTACTCAGCAGGCAGTAATACCATTTCCCTAACTGCTGGTCTGACTGCAGCAGCTGATTAAAAGTCAGGGAGATGTTCACGGAGCTGTGCATTCTGTTGCTGCTGCCTTTCAGCAGACTAACCCTGAACAGAAGCAGCACATTCGCCGGGAGCTCTCCTGCCGGCTACAAACGTGAAAGCTTTTCTGTCCTTTGTGTTTGGCGGAGGGGCGGTGCGAGTGTCAGGTGATGGAGGAGGGCCTCCCTACAATCCTCCAGCCCCGATGCCCTTGAGCGCCTTGTTGCTGTATAATTCAGCTATGGCGAGACTGGACGGCAATCAGAGTCTCTCAATACGCCCTGCCCCCCTCCACAGCTAGATATATATAGACTGGGGTGATGTATACGGCTACCAGTTACCTCTGAAGTGCAGTCTGATCAGAGCCGGAGAACTATTTCCATTTAAAGGCTTTCACGGGTAAATATTAATTTCATTTCCTTTTCTTGCGCTGAATGCAAATGAGGTTCAGGAGGGATTTGCCTGTCCATTTAATGGTGCGTTTGTTAAAAGCAAACAAGCCTGTTGAATATAGACTTGTCTTGAAGCGAAATTGATCCGTCACCTTTTCATCAGCTGTAATTCGACCTTGTCCTTTTTTTTAAAACGCATTTGCCCCCTCCTGTACCCCACAATCTTTAAGCGGGCGCGGCTGTTTTTAGTGCAGGTCATATTAATTCATGAAAAGCTGGTTTGACATTGTTCTCATTTCTGGGAGTGTTCAGATTCCGTGTTTTTAAGGTGGTCTGGGTGCTGTCAGTGTGTAGCTTGCTTCTGATGTCACTCAGTGTAGCTGGGACCCCATCAACATGAGCTGATTTCAGTCAGGAATGACAGCAGAATATTTTGCCTGTGTGTGTGTGTGTATCAGCGTTAGGTCCCAGCTTTCAAATACCCAGTAGCCGGCAGATATGCTTTTTTTTTCTGTGTAGTTTTTCCGGTCCATTTATTTTGCTTCGTGGAGAAATGTATTTCAGTTCAAATAAGGAGTTTTGGCAGGAAATCTGGATCAGAAAAGGTAGGCATTTGGAAGATAATCTTCAAAACAGACATGAACACATTCCCACTAGATCGCTTTTGGAAGAAGGAGGCATTAAGGTTTCCCCCATTCACTGTGCCAGCCCTGACCCCCTTCTCATCACAGGCGAAGGATGTTTCCTAAAAGAGTTCAGTGTACAAGGCTTACTCTCCATGCTAACGTGATATGTTTATTTTGTCCTTGCCTTTGTTGAGCTCTGATACAGAGGAACCCCTCTCTCCACACACTTGCACACCTCCCTCCACTTTCCCCCTCCTCACACAGCATTCCCCCTCCCCCGCATGCCTCCTCCCCTAACCTTCACCTTACCACAAGCTCTGCCTCTCTCTCACATCCTCTTCCTTCACAACCCTTCTCCACCATGCCCAACCCTCCCTTTCCTACACCAACCAACCCCCCCCCCCCATTCACATGCTCTCCCCCCCCACACCATTCCTCTCGCCTGCCCCCTCTGCTTCTACACATGCCCCCACCCCCTCCTGCCACATCCCTCCCCATTCCCCCATCTCACACACCCCCACACATGTGTGAAAGAATCACCAGGAGAATTTCTTAAAGGGATGGTACCCTGATGAAGCAAAATGTGCAGTTTTTTTTAAAGTATGTGTTTTTCTTGCCTTGGAGCAGAGAAGGTTAAGAGAAGATTTAATGGAGGTGTTTGAAATCATGAGGGGTTTTGAGAGAGTAAATAAGGAAAAACTGTTTCCGCTGGCAGAAGGATCAGTAACCAGAGGATACAGATTTAAGGCAATTGGCAAAAGAATGACAGAAAAGATGAAGAGGGCATTTACACAATGGGTTGTTAGGGTTTGGACTGTGTTGAAATGAGCTTAGCTAACTTCGGTAGCAATTGTGCCTCAGAGCCTGAATGTTGTAAGTACATCATAGAAGCACATTTTGATACAATACAGGAGGCCATTCAGCCTGTCATGCCTGTGCTGGCTCTTTGAGAAAGCTATCCAATTATTCCCATTCTCCTGCCCTTTCCCCATAGCCCTGAAAATTCCTCCCCTTCAAGCAGTTATCCAATTCCCCTGTTGAATTTGCTTCCACCGTGCTTTCAGGCAGAACAACTCACTGTGTTCAGAAACAACCCTCGAACATTGCTCAACTCTTTGCAGCTCGTGAATTATTTCTGAAGAACAACCAGTGTAGGAAATGCATGAGCCAGTTTCACACAGCAAGCTCCCACAAACAGCAAAGAGGTAAATGACCAGATCATGTGTTGGTTGAAGGGTGAATATTGGCCAGGATCACCCCCCCCACCACCTTGGCTCTTCCAATAGTGCCATGGGACCCTTGGCATGCAGGCCTCACTCAAAAGGCAGCACTGCCGACACTCAGGTGTGTCAATACGCTTAAGTCCCCGGAGTGGGATGTGAACTCACAAACCTCCTGACTCGGGGATAAGAGTGCTACCCACTAACCCACAGCTATTTACATGAATGTGGTTCAGCAACATGATCCTTTAGTGGAATGCTCCAAAGCTAAAGAGGAAGTCAGAAAACTGCCAGTGTTTAATCTTTGTGAAGAAAAGACCGAGAAAGATTTAATCAGTGGTTGGGAGGAAGAAAGAAGCTTTTATCTTGTTGAACACATCGTTGCAAAAAAAATACGTGATCTTTGTTGAGGGGAAAAGTTTGTTTAATTCTATTTTCTGTTATTGCCATCTCTGCCCCGCAGTCTTTTCTTGGGGATGCTCATGGTTGCTTGGCTACAGATAGCTGGCAGCTCCTGAAATGAGTATGAGGGTGGACTATGATAGCGAGTGTTAACATGCCTTTCAGCTTCTGCTCCCCCAATTCCAGCCTCCTGCGGACCTCCAAATTTTATTTCTCCACCATTGGTGGTCATGCCTTCGGCTGCTGAGCCCCTAAATTCTGGAATTTCCTCCCTAAACCTCTACCTCTCCCTCCTTCTTTTAAGATACTCCTTAAAACCTACCTCTTTAACCAAGTTTTTTGGTCGACTGTCCTAACATTGCCTTATGTGCTCCTGTGTCAAATTTTGTTTCATAACACTCCCATGAAACTTCTTGGGATGGTTTGCTCTGTTAAAAGGTGCTATATAAATGCAGGTTTTTTGTTGTTGTTGTAGAGGTCATCAAAGTTGAACCCAATGTCCCACTGGGAGTCTTGGGAAAATGTTTTGGAGTAGGAACCCTGGCTAATTTTGTCATCCTAGTGTCAGCTGTGATTCAGATGGTAGCATTCTTGATTCGGAGTCAGGCGGTCATGGGTTCAAATCCTGTGTCAGAAAGTTAAGTTTTAGGCTGACACTTCAGGCCAGCACTGAGGGAGTTCCGCATTGTCTTTTGGATGAGAGGTTAAACTGAGACCCTGCCTTTCCTATCAGCTGGACAGACAAGATTCGATGCCAGTATTTGAAGAAGAGCAGGGCAGTTTTCCCTGGTGTCCTGACCAATATTTATCCCTCAGTCGACGCCTGAAACAGATTTACTGATCATTACTTCGTTTGTGGGATCTTGATGTCTTTCCAACTTTATAACAGTGACTACAATTTAGAAGTACTCCGCTGGCTGTAAAGCTCTTTGAGTTGCCCTGAGGCTGTGAAAGGTGCTACAAAAATGAAACTCTTTCTTCTTATCTCCCTCCCTGACGTGTCAGATTCCAGCCGAGCTCAGAGTTCAGTTGGCAACACGTTCCGCAAATGTGCTTCTCCGAGTTAGTGTTTGCTACTTGAAATTCTGAGTTTGGGCAGTAGTCACACATAAGCAGACCAAAGATGCCGAGTTTGTCCAGACATCCAGCGGTATCGAACCAAATTCCTCCTTTCCTTAGCCTGGTGCAGGGCTCAGCAAGCTGCAGCTCTGGAGTGGCATGTGGCTCTTTAACATCTCATTTACATCCCAACTTTTTCCAGTTGGATTACATTAACATGAAAAAAGCTTTAAAAAATAAAGTAAGAGGTGTATTTCTATTGTGGGGATAAAGAGCTAATCATTATGCTGCAGTTTGCCATTTCAAATAATTATTTTAACAAAAAAAATACTATGATGCTCTAAATAAACCTGTTTGAGTGGTGTAGCTACACCATGGATACAGATAATATCTTTGATTTTAAGGTTTTATGGTTGCAGCCATTACTGTTTTTAATTTAGCTGAGATGATAAATTATTCTGAATGTGCTATCGGAAGCTATGTTTAACCACAAGAAATAACCAAAAAATTGTCTTAATTCTATGCATCTTAAGTTAGACTTTACTGACAAAATTACAGTTAAACAAAGTCAAAAAAATTGATAATTCAAAGATCTATTTAAAGTTTGATTTCTTTCTATTGAAATATAAATTCAATACACCTATTTTATTTTATGCAAATTGTATTCTAATTTGTCATTTATTTTGTTTAAAAGAGCCATTTTTTAATTTTGCAGCTCTAAATAGTTTTTATTTTAGGCAAATTTGTTTTAAAAAGGCTCTTCAGATTAAACAAAACGTTGCTGACCCCTGTCCTAGGGCTAATTATCAATTGCCAACCTTCCTGTAGGCCAACCTAAGCCAAGCACAGCTTGGATCAATCTTAGCTCCTCCTGGTCTGCATGGATCAGTTCCATGCTGGGCCCCTGGCAAGAGCTTATCAATCCTGTTTTCTAATGCTCGTAGCTCACACTTCCTGTGGATATAAGTTAATGAAAATGATGATGCCACACAACCTCTCACAGGAATAAGGGTACATGTACACGTGATCCGATTCTAGTGCTGAAGTCACTGAAGAACTGGCCATTCCCCCCGTTTCTGTGGCTGAGTTGCATTTCACAAGCCCTTCTCAACAAGCAATTTTACAGCTCGGCCCCTTCTTTGCAAGAAATGACACTCTATAAAAAGAAAGAAATACTTGCAGTCATAGAGCAACCTTACCATGTCTTTAAGAAGTCTCAAAGTGTTTCAAGCAATAAATTACATTTGCAGTGCAGTGACGATTGTGTGGGTAGGCACAGCAGCCTACAAACAGAAATGAGGTAAATATGGGGTTACGAACCCTCTAGGATTGCCCTGGAGTCTCTAGGGATTGAAGATTAATGTGCAGGCGCTGCTACAAGCAGCTCCAGGGAGAAAAAAACAATTATAGGGCCATCTGAAAAATTTGCTAGGAAGGTTTTTTTAAAAATGGCTGTTGCTCCACATCATGGGTAAGATACTGAGATGAAGGGTGTAGATTCACTCAGACCCTGCCCGGTCTGAGGACGTACAACATAAGAAGAAAGAAAATTGAGAGATCATTAGAGGTTTTAAAATTATGAAGGGATAAGATGGGACAGATAAAAGCACGCTGGCTGAGGGGGTCCAGAAAGAGGGGGCATCCTTTTCAGATTAAATGTAAGAGGCAGAATGCAGGAGAAAGCTTATTACTCAAAGGTTGTGAGGCTGTGGAATGCATTTAGTGATTGAAGCAGCATCCATGTCAACATTTAAAAATTGGTTAGATAGGTGGCTGGGCAATGGGAATGGGCGGGCACCTTAGATTAGAACTCTTGCTGATGTGTACGATGAATGCTAACATGGACTGGTTGTGCTGAATGGTCTGTTTCTGTGTTGTAATTTCTATGTGTTACCTAAAATTAGCTGACACGGCATAAACCGGGTTTTGAGTCCGAGATGTTCTGGTTTCCATACCTGTCCATGCTGCAGTTGCCATTGTGGACCTCTGCGGCTTTCATTGCTCCTTATTTGGACCCTGCCTATTCCACCATCTGATTAAATGGAGAACTGCACTTGTGACTTCTGCTAAAAGATAAAGCTTAAATTGCACAAGATTAGAGTAAATGATTTGGCTAGTTGTCAAAGCTCACCGCTTATTGTGCATCCCATGGGAGAGTCATCGTTTTCCATAAAATGTCTCCGGAGGCGGTGAAAATGTCAAGTGCGGAATGGATCTGAGTCTTGCCATGTAATAATATCCTCAAGTCATAGAAAGAGACCTCTAATGTTCCTAACTTTTTTATTCATTCACGGGATGTGGGCTTCACTGGCTGGGCCAGCATTTATTGCCCATCTCTAGTTGCTCTTGAGAAGGTGGTGGTGAGCTGCCTTCTTGAACTGCTACAGTCCATGTGGTGTAGGTACACCCACAGTACTGTTAGGGAGGGAGTTCCAGGATTTGGACCCAGCAACAGTGAAGGAATGGTTATATACTTCCAAGTCAGGATGGTGAGTGACTTGAAGGGGAACTTCCAGGTGGTGGTGTTCCCATCTATTTGTTGCCCTTGTCCTTCTAGATGGTAGTGGTCATGAGTTTGGAGAGTGCTATCTAAGGACTCATGGTGCATTCCTGCAGTGCATCTTGTAGATGATACACACTGCTGCTACTGTGCGTCGGTGGTGGAGGGAGTGAATGTTTGTGGATGTGATGCCAATCAAATGGGCTGCTTTGTCCTGGATGGTGTCAAGCTGCTTGAGTGTTATGGGAACTGCACTCATCTGGGTGAGTGGGGAATATTCCATCACATTCCTGACTTGTGCCTTGTAGATGGTGGGCAGGCTTTGGGGAGTCAGGAGGCGAGCTACTCATCGCTTGATTCCTAGCCTCTGACCTGCTCTTATTTAAAAGGCTAGTCCTGTTCGGTTTTTGGTTAGTGGTAACCCCAGGATGTTAATATTGGCAGATTCAGTGGTGGTAATGCCATTGAACCTCAAGGGGCGACGGTTAGATTCTCTCTTGTTGGAGATAGCATTAGTGCCACACAAGGACTACTTGCCACTTGTCAGCCCAAGCCTGGATATTGTCCCGGTCTTGCTGCATTTGGATATGGACTGCTTCAGTATCTGAGGAGTCATGAATGGTGGAAAGAAGGTCATTGATGAAGCAGCTGATGATGGTTGGGCTGAGGACACTACCCTGAGGAACTCCTGCAGTGATGTCCTGGAGCTGAGATGACTGACCTCCAACAACCACAACCATCTTCCTTTGTACCAGGATTGACTTCAACCAGCTGAGAGTTTTCCCCCTAACCCCATTGACTCTAGTTTTGCTCAGGCTCAATGATACCACACTTGGTCAAATGCAGCCATGATGTCTAGGGCAGTTAGCCTCAGCTCACTTCAGGAGTTCAGCTATTTTGTCCATGTTTGGACCAAGGCTGTCATGTGTAGTAGTCTTAGTTGGAAATGTAATTGAAAAGTAGTGCAGATTGACCATGCGCACAGTCACACATACATGACAACCCTTCAAAAGTGATGTATTGCCAACTGTATATATCTGTCTCAGTTGAAAGGGTGTGAAATTTCAGATATAGGCCAGACAAGGTTATTCTGAATTACTTGTAAATTGATCTCACTGCCTCCACTCCCACCCACACCTCTCTCAGTGGCTCAGCACAGAGTACACACGCACAGGCGTGGGATATGTGGGGAGAGGTGCCAGTCTGAATCCAGCCTTGCTCAGGCTCTCATTTCAGCTTCTCAAACCTAAATGTGTGTTGGGGGGGTGGGGGGGTGGGATGTAAGCTGAAGGAGAGTCCTGGAGATTGGCTATTCCTGGAGGCTGTTAGCTGATGTACGTGGGCCACTGACGATTTTATGAACGTAAGGAATAGGAGTAGGATTTGGCCATACTGCCCCTCGATCATGCCTTGTCATTCAATAAGGTCATGGCTGATCTTCTAACTAAACTCCACTTTCTCACCCGATCCCCATATCCCTCTATTCCCTTAGTGCCCTAAAAATATATTGATATCAGTCTTGAATCTACTAATCAACTGAGCACCCACAGTTCACTGGGATACAGGATGCCAAAGATTCACAACCCTGATTAAATTTCTCCTCATTTCAGTCCGAAGTGTCCTACCTCTTACCTTAGGACTGTAACCCCTGGTTTAAAACTCTCCAGCCAAGGGAATCAGCCTCTCAGTGTTTACTCTGTTTAACCGTTGAAGAATTTTGTACAAATTTCTCTCCTGTCTTCTGACAAATCTGCTCAAAAGAGTTAGAGTCAGGAGCTGAGTGGAGGAGTATGTGAGCCTTGTGTCTTGACGCAGAACAACAGTGGGTTAGTGGCCAGCACTGTCATGTTAAGGTGTTTGCTTTCTTGGGAGGATGATCTGCTCCCAAGACTGCTTTGGGGGCAGTGGAGAGCGGGGTGGGCACACGAGCCTAGGAAGGCACAACCTGTTGTTTCCTTTCGGGTATATTCAGTGCCATTTTGATGGAGTCCTGGCAATAGGTTCCCCACCCAACTTGCCAGTCACTGGTGGCATCACCAAGGGTCAGATGGGAAGGGGAAGACAACTAACCTTACATTGGAAAAGAAGTTATGCTAAACCTTCATAAATTTCCAAAAGTTGGAGTATTCTGAACATGACACAAGAGGGAGGATATCAAGGCCTTGGCAGTGGGTGCAAAGGAGATTTATTAGAATGGTACCAGGGATGAAGGACTTCAATCATGGGAGAGAATGGAGAAGATGGGGTTGTTCTCTTTAAAGCAGGGAAGTTGATGAAAAAGTAGGTTGGGGGGTAACTGTTTTCACTGCGACAGGATGGCTGATAACCAGGGGTCACAGATTTAAGATAATTGACAAATGAACCAGAAGCAAGGTGAGGAGAATTTTCTTTGTGTAGCGAGTTGATCTGAAATGCACTATTTGAAAGGATGATGGAAGTAGATTTAATAGTAACTTGCAAGGAAATTGGATGGATATGTGAAAAGGAGTTGCGAGGCTATGTGAAAAGGATTTGCGAGGCTATGTGGAAAGAGCAGGGCAGTGGGGCTAATTGGATGGCCGTTTCAAAGAGCTGGCACAGGAATAATGGGTTGAATGGCCTCCTGTGCTGTAAGATTCTGTGGTTCTATGAATAAATACTGGTGCATGCATATGCTTAACATTACAAATCTGATGGAACTCTTTGAACAGGTGGAATGCAAACCCAGAAGAGGAGTGGCTATTTTTTCCTGTACCGGGCAACTTTTGCCCCTGAATCTGAATAACACAGATAATGATTTCCTTCTAGAGGTGACAAAGTACTAAATGGCCGGTTCAGCGCTCCCTAGAGTTGGTTTTAGGTGCCACCTCGGTCAGTGTGAGATTTCAAAGACTCAAATGAACCTCTTGTGTGGGCTCTTGACCTTTTACTGAACTGCTGAACCTAGGCATCAGTAAAAATAACTTCATACATTGGTGATGGGGGGGGGGCAGGATATGCAGATGGTTAAATCGTGTTGAGACCAGGATTTTCAATTGTCCATAGGGGCCAGAACAAGGGCGGGTGCGCTTTGAAAATAGCGCACCCGGATGCCTTGTCTGTCTAACGATGCCTCTGGGATGTGCTGGAATTTTGAAAGCGAGGGAGTTGGGAACTCATTCACTTCCAATCAACAGCCTGTTAGGCTCCTTGATGAGCTTGGTAATGAGTCAGGGAGGGCGTTATGGTGATTTTTAATTTGTAAATCACCACACCTAAACAGTCTGGTGCACGTTAGTATACAGCTGTTGTGTTCAATGCAGGCAGCAGCCCAAGGTTTTGTTTTTATGTTGATTAATTTTGGGACCTGGGGGTTCTTGCTTCAGATCAAGTGTATTACTTTTCATTTAGCTGTTTGGCCACTTTTGTGCATGTTGAGGTGTGCTGGCCGCTCTCTGCTACAAGGCAGTGGCAGGCCCAGTCATGGCTGCCGTTTGCCTTTGCCCCTTGTACTCTGCAGGCAGCTCCTGTGTCCTGGTGATGATCAATGTCACTAATAGGGCATTAAGTTCGCTGCTAAGATAGCATCACGTGAGTGACCCAAACGCCGTGTGGGGTTGACACCCAGAAATTATGTAACCCCGAATTCAAAATCAAGCCCTGAATATTACGCATCACTTTCCAAATGTTTCCGGTGCAGTTGGTAACTTAGAGCTTGAAAAAGCCACAGAAGTCATGGCAGAACCGAACATGGCTCAGGAGATACTGTTTGACCAGCCTGAACCCAGCTCTTACAACTTCCAAAGTGCAGAGTGTTAAAGAAGATGAGAGTGGGGGCTGTAGAGTCAGCAGAATGTTTCCGAACTCATCCTTTGGAAAGGCGACCTGGAATTCAATGCCAAATCTGATCACGCCAGCTGTCCCACTCCAGAATCTAAAGAGCAGTTTTAATAAGTGTAACATGTGACATCTCAAGGGAAGCACCTGCTGGTAACCTTATATAAGCGCACGGTCTGATATGTAGGAATGCAGTCTTAACCTCTGACCGATGAGGCTGATGCCTTTTGCACAGCCTGATTGACCCCTAAATAAAAAAGCTCAGGTCAATCAGTTTTCAGTGGGTTCTTCAGTGCACCCTGTCAAAATGACTTAATTAACCCAATGACTTTTGTAATAAGAATAAAAAATATTATTTGGGGGTAACAGTAAAATTGGGAAAGTTGTGTTAAGAGTCATCGCCCCTGCAGATTTGCATGACTCTGAACGAGTCAATGTTCATGTTGAAATGGCCAGGGAAAAACACAGCTTTCTAATTCCAGCTGTGTCAAGCAGAGGGAAATAGTGATTAAACATAAAAGCATAGGAACAAGAGTAGGTAATTCGGCCCTTGGAGCCTGCTCTGCCATTCAATATGAACATGGCTGATCCTCTACCTCACACCATACTCCTGCACTCTCCCCATACCCCTTGACTCCTTTAGAGTCTAGAAATCTATTTCCTTCTTAAATATATTCAGTGACTTGTCCTCCACAGCCTTCTGTGGTAGAGAATTCCGTAGGTTCACCACCCTTTGAGTAAAGTTTCTCCTCATCTCAGTCCTAACTGGCCTACCCCATATCCTGACACTGTGACCCCTTGTTCTAGAACCCCAGCCAGAGGAAATATCGTCACTGCATCCAGTGTGGCCAGCCCTGTCAGAATTTTATACGTTCAATGAAATCCCCTCTCATTCTTCTAAACTCCAGTGAATACAGGCCTATTTGGCCCAATCTCTCCTCATCCTGCCATCCCAGGAATCAGTCTGGTGAATCTTTGCTGCACTCCCTCTATGGCAAGTATATCCTTTCTTAGGAAAGGAGACCAAAACTGCACACAATACTCCAGATGTGGTCTCACCAAGGCCCTGTACAGCGGCAGTAAGACATCCTTGCTCCTGTACTCTGGCAACAAAGGCCAATATACCATTTGCCACCTTAACTGCTTGCTGCACCTGCATGCTTACTTTGATTTGTGTACAAGGACACCCAGGTCCTTTTGTATATCAACATTTCCCAATCTATTACCATTTAAATAATACTCTGCCATTCTGTTTTTCCCACCAAAGTGGATAAATTCATATTTATTCACTTTATACTGCCATGTATTTGTCCACTCACTCAACCTGTCTAAGTCGCCTTGAAACATCTGAACACCCTCCTCACCGCTCACATTCCCACCAAGTTTTGTGTCATCTGAAAACTTGGAAATATTACATTTGGTTCCTTCATCCAAATCGTTGCTTTATATTGTGAAAAGCTGGGGCCCAATAACTGATCCCTGTGGTACCCTGCTAGTCACTGCCTGCCATTCTGAAAAGGACCCATTTATTCCTACTTTCTGTTTCCTGTCTGCTAAGCAATTCTCAAACCACGCCAATATATTACCCTGAAGTCCACGTGCTTTAATTTTGCATACTAACCTCTTATGCGAGACTTTATCAAAAGCTTTCTGAAAGTCCAAATACACCACAGCCACAGGTTTTCCCTAATCTGTTATGCTAGTTACATCCAAAAAAACTCCAATAGGTTTGTCAAACATGATTTCCCTTTCATAAATCCATGTTGACTTTGTCTAATCCTGTTGATATTTTCTAAGTGTCCTGTTACACATACTTTATAATAGACTCTAGCATTTTCCCTACTACTGATGTTAGGCTAACTGGTCTGTAATTCGCTGTTTTCTCCCTTTTTTAAATAGAAGGGTTACATTTGCCACCCTCCAATCTGCTGGGACTGTCCCAGAATCTACAGAATTTTGGGATGTGACAACCAATGCATCCACTATTTCTATGGCCACCTCCTTTAGTACCCTGGGATGTAGATTATCGGGCCCTGGGGATTGATCGGCTTTCTGTCCCATTAATTTCTCTAGCACTATTGTTTAAGTAATACTAATTTCCTTCAATTCCTCCTTCACTTTAGACCCTTGGTTCCCTCATATTTCTGGGAAGTTATTTGTGTCTTCCTCCATGAAGACAGAACTATAGTAGTTGTTGAATTGCTCTGTCATTTCCTTGTACTCCATTATAAATTCTCCCGTTTCAGATGGTGAGGGACCTACATTTGTTTTCACTAATCTTTTACTTTTTACATACTTATGGTCTGCTTTTATGTTCCTTGTAAGTTTACTCTCATACTCTATTTTTCCTCTCTTAATCAATCTCTTGGCCCTTCTTTGCTGAATTCTGAACTGCTCCCAATCCTCAGGTTTGCTGCTTTTTCTAGCAACTTTATATGACTCCTCTTTGGATCTAATACTATCCTTAATTTCTTTTGTTAGCCATGGTTGGGCTGCCTTTCCTGTTGCATTTTTGCACCAGAGAGGAATGTATAACAGTTGAAATGCAGACATTTGTTCCTTTAAATATTAGCCATTATCTATCCACCATCATGCCTGTTAATGAAGTTCCCCAATTTTTCTTAGCCAGCTCATACTTCATACCTTTGTAGTTGCCTTTGTTAAGATTTAGGACCCTAGTTTCAGATCAGACTACTTCACTTTCCTTGCTAATGAAGAATTCTCATGTTATGGTCACTATTCCCTAAAGGACCCCGCACAATAAGATTATTAATTAGCTCCTTCTCATTGCACACCAAATCCAGGATAGCCTGTTCCTTAGTCGGTTCCTCAACACTGGTCTACTGGTCTAAAAAAAACACCTTGTACACACTCTAGCAATTCATCCACCACAGTATTATTGCTAATTTGGTTTGCCCAGCCTATGTGTAAATTAAAAACAAAAACAGAATTACCTGGAAAAACTGAGCAGGTCTGGCATCATCGGCGGAGAAGAAAAGAGTTGACGTTTCAAGTCCTCATAACCCTTCGACAGAACTAGGTGAATCCAAGGAAGGGCTGAAATATAAGCTGGTTTAAGGTGTGTGGGGGGGTGGGGGCCCCACCCAACATCCCCGTGCCCCCCACACACACCTTAAACCAGCTTATATTTCAGCCCTTCCTTGGATTCACCTAGTTCTGTCAAAGGGTTATGAGGACTTGAAACGTCAACTCTTTTCTTCTCCGCCAATGCTGCCAGACCTGCTGAGTTTTTCCAGGTAATTCTGTTTTTGTTTTGGATTTCCAGCATCCGCAGTTTTTTGTTTTTATCTATGTGTAAATTAAAGTCACCCATGATCACTATAGCATCCTTGTTACATGCATCTCTAATTTCCTGCTTAATGCAGCCCCCTACCTTATCACTACTGTTTGGAGGCCTGTGGACAACTCCCACTAATGTTCTCCACCCTTGGTGCTTCTTAGCTCCACCCAGACTGACTCTGATCCAATATCCTCTCTCACTGATTCACCCAGGAATTTCTTTAAAAATCCTGTATCAGTTCAAGATGTTGTTGTTTTTGTTCCTCGTTGTTGCTGCTGTTACCAAGGCGCGCTCAATGATGGCATTAGTTAGAGACCCGTCACAGGCTCCCAGCTTCTCGGGGACAATTAATAATATGGGGGAGGCTGCAGGATAACCAGCCATGGCTTGCCTAAACTCCCCAGAATGAACTTCTGAAAATGGTGATTGTCCGTATCAGATGCTCGAGTAGGGTGTCCGAGTAACTGGGCTGGAACAAGAGGGTAACGTCACGGACATACCCGCTGCTGTACAGTGACTGAATATGGCAAATTCTTTTTTTGTGTGTGTGTGAGAGGTTGTGGAATGTTCGCTCTTTCTTCCTGCAGCCCCATTTTTCTGTTTCTAATTATCCCCGTTGGGTGTACAGTCACACTGTATGAGTCACACTCTGGTTTTTAAGAACGCAGAATTTTTAACCAGTGCTTTAACGATTGCATTCTTTAATTCCGTCCATTTTTTTTTCTGGAATGGTCACCAAAAAAATCCCAAAAGGAGTTTAGAAAAAATGTCTTTACCCAGCGTTATGTCTCTGAAGCCAGGTGGTGGAGGATAGACCTGGAGCCTAACCTTTACACACTTTGGACAGATCATCTTTTGGCTTTCCTCCACCCCTCCCATGTTACATGGGGTCATCCCAGTGCAGTTTGATCACCTTCACAATCAGCCATCGTTTTTGGATTTGGCGAGTGGTTTTACAACCAAGGCCCTTCTTCCTGCCGGCCCTCCCCATTTAACCGGGCTGGGAAAGGGCGCCAATATACACTGGTTTGTCTGCACCAGTGACTGGGTTCTTTCGTAGCCAACAGGCCCTGGAATAGGACTTGAACCCGGAGCCTTCTGGCTCAGAGGCAGGAGAGCTACCCACTGAGTCACTCCAGCTGCTCCTAACATCTGTGCACTTCGTAAGCTTTTATTTATAGAGATGCACATTACAAACATAAAAGCCTCAAAACCCAACAACCACAGTTTCAGCATATACAGTTTCTACATATGGGAGCACAAGTGAATCCCCATGTAATACCAACACCTAAATACAATTAAATACTAATTAATATACAATTAACGCCCAGAGAATGTGGAACTCATTGCCACAAGGAGTGGTTGTGACGAGTAGCGTAGCTGCAATTAAGGGAAAGCTGGGTGAAACGCACGAGGGAACAAAGGGGAAAAGAATAAAAGGATATGCTGATGAGAGTGGATGAAGTAAAGTGAGAGAAGGAAATCAGTGGAGCATAGGGACCAAATGGGCTGAATGGCCTATTTCTGTGCTGTGAATTCTATGTAATTCTAAGAAGGATTAGAGATAGCCAGAGGTAATTTTGTGGAGATGGATGAATGCCTTAACAGCAAGAAAACTCAAGCTTGTAACAAACAATAAAACTCATAAGATGTCACTTCTATCCACTTTCCTGTATGCCTCAGAAGCCTGGACACTAAATAAAGAAAAATGAAAGAACTTAGAGGCCTTTGAAATGTGAATGCTAAGACGCCTGTTTAAAATTCCATATATAGATCATGGAACTAATGAAGAAGCATTTGAAATTGTAAGAGCAAAACGAGCTCTTAAAAAGTGACATCTGGAAAAGTAAGTGTCAGTATTTTGGCAAGTTGCTCAGAGCTGAAAAGCTGCAGAGATCTCTTGTGGAGGGCTGCAGAAAGAGGACCTAGGCGTAGTTGGATGAGGGACATCACAGATCATTTGCAGACGAGTTACAGTGAATATGTGAGGATGGTGCAAGACAGACAAGCGTGACATAACCATGACAGCAGATCTCCCAGCAGGAATAGCTACAAGCAGGGGCAGGACAGGAGAGGATTATGTTCTAAGTTCTGATGGCCCACCCGGGTGGGGATTCTTCAACAGGAATAAAGGTAAATTGGAATAATTCTCGAGGGCAATTAGGGATGGGCTGGTGACGCCTATACTCCATGAATGAATATTAAAAAAATTCTAATTTAAACTTGGATTTCCAGGACTAAATTAGATGTCATTGTGCATTTGTGCGATATTTCGCTCAGTGGGTGCGGGCAAAAGTTGGACGTGCGTCCGCCAACAATTAAGAGGGTAATTAAGCCCATTAATGGCGCAGTTGTCTCCGATTTTCTGTGGCCCATCCAACCTCACGGCTGACGGAAGGGCAAATCGACCAAGCGGCCTTTGCATTTCTCATCAAACCTCATCCCAGGGTTGGGGGGGGGAGCGGGGGATGAAATCTCCGTCATGAAATAAAATAGAAATAAGTATCTGTGGACGGCATTTTTATGAGGTATGCTTTCACGTGCTTGGTTGTGAGACGTGGATGTTTATGTTTGCAGCTTTTTACATCTTTATCTCATCATTTGCAGGCCTGCAGCTCCCTGAGGCAGCTCTCTCCCAGCGCCCGCCCTCTCCCCTCCCCCCACTCTGGCAGTGCTGAGCTTCTCAGTGCACACTTCACACTGGCTGTCTGTTAATTGGCCGGCCAGTGTGAAATCAAGGTTCGGGGAGGGGGGCGTGGGGGGTGGTGTCGATCACAGTCGGGGGGTCCGTTTCCTGGCCGCTCCCGGGCTCCACAATCGCGTGTGTCTGCCACGGGTAAAATTAAGACCTACATGTCAGAAATGTAAGGACGGCGTGCTCGAAAGCTGGACTAATGAGAGTTTTTATCCTGGCCACCTGATTGGTTGACAGTGATCACAAGATCACTCCCATTCCATGTCGTGATCGCTTGTGCGAAGCAAAACTCCCTGATCACACTCCTGAGTTTCTCCTGAACCAATCAGGGTCGCCGACTCTGGACGATTTCCTGGCAGTTTAATCACATGACCCATCTACGCCCATTGGAAGATCGGCAGGTTTGTTATTCACCTGATTGGAGGATTTTTGACTCTTTAAATACTGGAGATGAGAAAAAAAAACTGTGAAGTGTTCAAAGAAAATTGGTGGTGGTGGGGGTGGGGAAATAAATCACAATTGTTTTCCAAAGCCCCTATTATTTGTGCTGACAGTTGTGCCCTGGGGGACTAACCTTCAATGGCTCGAGATTCCAGACCAATCCAGATGGGTTCCCAAAGCGGGGTTTGGGAATCCCTGGGGAGGAATCCCATGGGGACTTTCCAGGGGGTCCGTGAAATGAGGTAAATTGGACCCGTTGCCTCTATGACACAGGCTGGGTGCACCCTATTGGCCGACCCACTCTGGTGGTCCCAGATGGCAGAAATGCCAGACACTGGGCAGCATGCCAGCGATATTCCAGCACTGACAGGCTGGTAAACAGCAGAGGGGTGGAGAAAAGGCTTGAAACATTCAGCGGCTGTCACAGCTGGTTGGAGTGTCCCACCTAAAGGGGTGCTAGCGTTCGCAAACGGAACTAACAGGTGAGCAGGGAGGTGTCCTGCGATGAAGTATTCTGAAGTTACTGTTCAGCTGAAGGGAAAATGAGCATTTTCACGTCTCCAGGCACATCAAACTTCACTATATCAGACGGTCCTGGCAAAATTCAATGCTAGTCCCTTAAACGGGGCGCTGGTGAAATTAACATTCAGAAATGGAAATGTGTAAGGAATTCATAATGTTATAATTTAGCTGCATGCCCCGTGATTATTAATCCATTTGAAAAGGGGTCTTTCAACCAAAAAAAAAGTTGGGGAACTCCTGCTCTAAAACTATGTGTTTCATACTCAGACTTAATTCAAGGATGAAAGAGGACAGCTTAAAAAGCAGGCGGGCGTCTTCTGTCCAGCAAAAAATTAAATCGGGTGGAAAAATAAAATGCAGGGTTGGGGAAGGGGTTTTTCAATGGAAGGGTCGAGGGGGGAGGATTTCTGTTTAGTTGGAAGGGCAGCGCTGTGGCAAGCTGCACATGCTCAGTGTGCTCGCAGCCCTGTAGCAGTGGGGCCTTTCTTTGGGTTCCGCAAACAAACCAGGAGCTACCTTGACAGCAGGGAGAGTGGCTGAGGCATCTCATCGCCGACAACATTTAGGAGTTCACTGTTTTTGTCTTTTCATTTGTCTAGAGCAGCGTTTTTAAGCCCCTCGCTGTGCGGCAACTTGCATGTGTTAGCACAGACTGCTTCAGGCACCCTGCACAATGGCAGATTAATGCTAGAGTACATAAGAGGAATGATCCTGTTACCTACAGGGGAGGAGTAAATTAAAATCCTTTTTGTTGTCTTCCTCTACTTTAGACGGAAGGATCGTTGCCCACGGAGGATATCGCAATGTCAGGTAATGACCCCGTTTCTCAAGGAATCCTATTCAGACAGACCGGGAATGAAACCTCTCTGAAGAAAAAGTGAATGGGCGCGTTATAGTTGTGGCTGTGCGACTTGGTGTTCCCTTTAGTCAGCCGAGACTGTGCTTTTAAGACGTGGATCCTATTTAGAAGCATGACCCTGCCCTGCTGGGGGCTGTGGTTCCATTGTGAGCAGCCCCCTGACACTGTGCTTGACCGACCGTTCCTTGTGTGTGAATCCAGATGCTGAGTGTCTGCAGATTATTTGAACAGGGGGTGAATTTTGCAGTCAAGCCTGATCAACAGCTGAAGTCCCCGCGTGTGCACCTTACAACTGGAGTCATTCCAAGGCACTGAGGCCCAGTTGCAGTACCTCTGCTGCAGGCTGTGGTCAGAAGAGCGAGAACAGACTATGGGTGGAATGTATGTTGGCTGTGAGAGGGATTCCGTACCACTCCCTCAGCCCAATAGGAAAAGCTCCCTTTGTAATCCTTAGACAGTGGGATATGCTTTGCTAACACAAGAGGGAAGCATTGCTCTGGGGAGTAGTCATGGTCACAACTGCACACACAATCAGAGTTTTAACAGTGCAGAAGGAGGCCATTCAGCCCATCGTGTCTGCACCGGCTTTCCGGATGATTATTATGACACACTGCCATTTTCCTGCCTTTCCCCCATAACCCTGCACGTTGCCTCTATTTAAATAATCATCTTGAATGCCTTGATTGAACCTGTCTCCATCACACTTACAGGTAGTGTATCCCAAACCCAAACCCAAACCTACTTGCTGTGTGAAAAATTTTTTTCTCACACCGCATTTGCTAAATGGAAGTGTGTTTACAACATCAGTAAACATATTGAACCAAGCTGTCCTTCACCGTCGGATAGAGAGAGATACATAAAATACCCCTGGGTAAGTGAGGGGACAGGAGGGAAATTGCAGTGAAGTGGGAGGCTGCAGCTTTTGCTCCTCCACGCCATGCTAAGAGAAACTCCAAGGGGGCATGCTGCTTGTCAGTGGTCAGTCATCTCAGCTCCAGGACATCACTGCAGGAGTTCCTCAGGGTAGTGTCCTCGGCCCAACCATCTTCAACTGCTTCATCAATGACCTTCCTTCCATCGTAAGGTCAGAAGTGGGGATGTTCGCTGACGATTGCACAATGTTCAGCACCATTCGTGACTCCTCAGATACTGAAGCAGTCCATGTCCAAATGCAGCAAGACCTGGACCATATCCAGGATTGGGCTGACAAGTAGCAAGTAATATTCACACCACACTATGGCAATGACCATCTCCAACAAGAGAAAATGCAACCATCGCTCCTTGATGTTCAATGGCATTACCATCACTGAATCCAACACCATCAACATCCTGGGAGTTACCATTGACCAGAAACTGAACTGGACTAGCCATATAAATACTGTGGCTACAAGAGCAGGTCAGAGGCTAGGAATTGTGCAACAAGTAACCCACTTCCTGACTCCCCAAAGCCTGTCCACCATCTAAAAGGCACAAGTCAGGAATGTGATGGAATACTTCCCCACTTGCCTGATTAGTGCAGCTCTTACAACACTCAAGAAGCTGGATACTGTCCAGGACAAAGCAGCCCACTTGATTGGCACCACATCCACAAACATTCACTCCCTCCACCACTGACGTACAGTAGTAGCAGTGTGTACCATCTACAAGATGCACTGCAGGAATTCACCAAGGCTCCCTCGACAGCACCTTCCAAACCCATGACCACTACCATCTAGAAGGACAAGGACAGCAGATAGATGGGAACACCACCACCAGGAAGTTCTCCTCCAAGTCACTCACCATCTTGACTTGGAAATTTATCGCTATTCCTTCACTGTCACTGGGTCAAAATCCTGGAATTCCCTTCCTAACAGCACAGTGGGTGTACCTACACCACCTGGACTGCAGTGGTTCACAAAGGCAGCTCACCTCCACCACCTCAAGGGCAATTAAGGATGGGCACTAAAGTGTCAGGGGGTGCAAAATCTGGCCTGACCAGAAGGCAAAGAGGGAAATCGGATGGGGAAAGGTCTCCCTTTACTAAGTGTGCCTGACCAATCTTCCTCCCTGAGCCCCTGCCTTGATCAGATAAGTGGAATGGCTGCCCTGTTGTGTAAGTGGTTATGTTTGAGGCTCAGAGAGGCTCCACAGCGAGAGAAGTACATCAATGTCTCTGTTTGTCAGGTTTAACTCTTAGTACACAATGGAAGGGAAATATTGTACCTTTATTTTCCCGGGCACTTCCATTTATTAGTGATAGAAATATTAGAAATGGAGGTAGGTGGGGAGAAGGTAGTTTGCCTGGGAAGGTGGGGGGGGAGGGGGTGGAGAGGTAAGGGTGGGTGTGTGTGTGTGTTTGTGAGAGAGAGCGAGAGATTAGAGATTGTAACCTTTTTTTGATGCTTTGAAGTCAAATTTTAAAACCACAGCTCACCGCAAGTTTCTCCATCTAACTCGAGTGTTTCCTGAAAGTTAGCTCAGCTTGGGGGTGTGGTGGTGGAGGGGGAATAAATGAGCCTCTGAATCTCTGATGCTCAAAGCCATGTGACATTTTCTCCACTGTAATTGTTCAGTGTTTGTCAGCCCTGTCTCAGTGGGTAGCACTTTTGCCTCAGAGTCAAAGGGTTTTGGGTTCAAGTCACACCCCAGAACCTGAGCACATAAATCAAGGCACTACTGAGATGTTAAAACTGAGGCCCCATCTGCCCTCTCAGGTGGGCATAAAAGATCCCAAGGCGCTATAATGAAGTAGAGCAGGTGAGTTATCCCTAGTCTACTGGCCAATATTTATTCCCAACCAACATCATTGAAACGGATTATCTTTGTTGTTTGTGGGAGCTTGCAAATTGACTCCCACATTTCCTGCAGACCAACAGTAGGACACTTAATTGGCTGCAAAGTGCTTTGGGATGTCCAGTGGTTGTGAAAGGCGCTATGTAAATGCAAATCATTCTCTTTAGTGTAGAACTGTTAATCAACAATATGAGGATGTCATAGCACCCTGTGATCACAACACTGCCCGGATAGGTGACTGACAGCCCTATATCCGCCCGCCATTACTCATCCGAAAGCGCGGACTATCACAGACACTGCCATTCCTCCAATCCTTATTCTTCAGATTCGAAACAGTAAGGGGTAGACAATAGCTACACTAATAACCAATTTAAGATAAACAGTCGAGCTCATAATGTGGCTCATTTATGCTTGCTAGAAGTGACATACATTCATACACAGGAACCTGTTCTCTGCAAACAAAAGGAATATGTTCAAGTCTTGCACATTTTTTGAATTATCCAGAAGCTTGAGGAGCCTCTCGTTTCCCATTGATTTTCTCCATGGCAATACCTCAGCCAATCAGAGTCAACTTGCCAACCAATCAGCACCCACTTCTCCTGAAGTATATGTTGTGATTGTTTGAAATTTAGCATTCTTGCATTTATCCTAATGAGTGTAAGATGAAAAGCTTCAGCAACTTGTCTCTCTTTTCAACAATATTCAAGTTCTGTACTAACAAGCGATTGACATTAGGGGTAGTCATTCAACTAGGCCAGTAGCACAAAATCGCTTGTTGACTCTGTTATACATCCTGGCCTAATATTCAGCGCTATTGAAGTCAGTAAAATGAGTACTGAGTGGGGTATGTAATGGGGTAATAATGTTTTTACTTCGTCACTCGTTGTGAATTGGAACCCTGGCAGTTTTTATTGCTCTCTAACCAACCAACACGCATTGAGACCAATGATAATCCTTGCTGTGAGATCAGCTGAGTACAGAACAGGGATAGAACCCACGACCTCCTGTGTAATGCAGCATCACATCCAATTCATTCTGACAGTAATAAACCTCTGGGGACACCAGCTCTGCTTCTGGCCCTTACTGACTATATTGGAACAGGAGTAAGGAAAGCACAGAGTAGAAAAACAGAGGGAGGGAACAGAGGCTTTTAAGATGACCATCTGAATTTACTATTCAAAGTTCCGGAAGAGGCTGCCTAGTTTTCAATTTAATTAGAAAGAATAAACTTGCATTTCATGCCCTCCTGATGTTCCAAAACATTTTACAGTCAGTGAAGCGCTTTTGATGAGTAGCCACTGCTATAGTGTGGATAAATACAGTAGCCAATTAGCACACAGCAAGACCCCAGAAACAGCAATGTGATAATGAGCAGCTTGTCTGTTTTAGTGACGTTGGTCGAGGGATAAATTGGTGATATGCATACAGAAATGTATACGTACATCACTCTGCAGTTTTGTCATGTGATTCAAGCTGGTCCTGCAGAAACTGATGTTAAGGATGATTTGGCAACAATCTCTGACCTCAAGAGCACAGGAAAAAGGGACAGGAGTAGACCATAAGAGGCCCTCGAGCCTGCTCCACCATTCCAAACAATCATGGCTGATCTTGGGCTTCAATTCCATTTTCCTGCCTCTTCCCCGTATCCCTTAATTCCCCAAGATAGCAAAATCTGTCTATCGCAGCCTTAAACGTATGCGACAATGGAGCATGCACAACATCCTGGGGTAGAGAATTCCTAAGATTCACGGCCCTTTGGGTGAAGTAATTTCCCTCCATCTCAGTCCTAAATGATCGGCCCCATATCCTGAGGCTGTGTCCCTGATGCGAAACCCCTTGCCTGAACGGATTGATAGTCTTACAGGGTTGGGTCGTGGCACTTTTAGGTGGGAATGAATTGTTGCTGTTTACATTGCTGGTTTCCCCCTCCTGTCTTGGAGGTGAACTAACGTGTTGTCAGCAACTTAACTTCACCCAAAAGGGAACATGTTGAACAGACGATTACAGAAAGTAAGCTAGCATAAAAATCCCAGAACACTTCCTGAAGGAAGGCCAGCACGGCTTCCTGGAGTTCTGGTCCAACCTCCCAGAGCCAGCACTGCCCGCTGATTCAGTGGTCTTGCTGGGTTTTTTGTGCGTGTGAGGGGCCTTTCTACACGCTCAATGGCTGTTGCATTTTTTGCCTGCAGCAAAACGTCTAAACTGCACTCCAGATGCACGGTATGTGAGGAACTTTGCCGGGAGCGTGATAAAACTCAATAAAAAGGCAAGCTTTTTTTTTAAACTTGTCAATGGAGTCTCTAGGGGGTTAATGGGCTTCCAGCTGCTTTTAATGTGTTGCTAGGTGAACCATTACTGTTAAAGTTATTGATATAAGGAAACAAAGGGCTATTATGGATCTGAGTGTCAAAAGACTTTAATGGTTAACCAGGCCAACTTCCTCTGGCTCTGTCTTTGGAAAAAGCAAACCTTTCCCTCAACTTTATTTTTTTATATGTTGTTATCCTCTGGCACTAGATAATCTAAATGGATTATAATTACCTTAAATTACCCCCTCCCCAACACTACCTTCCCCCACCCCACCCCAAATCCCACTCCAGACTTTTTCTCCCTACTTTTCAGAGATGGCCTACAGGGAGAAGCAGGGAGTGGAATTCCAATACTTAGTGGTTTAGCCTTGACTTCCGGCTAAATACTGAGACTAGCAACTGTAACCATAGAAACCCATGATTCAACCGTGATTGCTTACAGTCAAAACAGTTACACTGATTAAACAGAAGGGTTATGTGCCGTCCAGCTCTCCCTCAAACGGAGCAACAAAATTAAGGGTAAAACATGGGAGTCAACTGTTCCTCCAGTTCCTCAACTAAAGTGCAGAGCATTGCTGCAAAAGGTAAGGACGGAGAGAGTGGGGCAGCCTCACTCAGATAGCTTTCTGAAAGCCGAAAGGGAGAAGAGGGCCTCCAGACTGACTTCAGCTGTTCCCACTTTATTTCAGGCCTGGCCTGGTGGGTTTCTCCATTTTGATTGTCGTGGAATGTCACAAGAGGCTAGAATGCCAGGGGAATGACTTTCTGAGGGAGGACCGCCGGAACGTGGGCTTTACAGCCCTCTTACGAGGGGGGAGTGACGTTGGTTTACCATGATAGGGAAAAGGGTTAATGCAGAGCATGTCACAGCAAGCTTAAACCACCGCTGCAGGACAAGAGGGCAAAGGTTTAAGAGGCGAGGAGACTAGGGAATGCATCAGGATGCTTCTTCATGCAGAGTGTGTTCAAGACTTGGGATGGACTTCCGGGGAGAATCAGAAACCAGGAGTTTTCGCAAAACTATTGTGGCGAGGTGGGGGGGGTGGGTGCTCTGGTTTCCTTTTGGAAGCATGAGCTGGAATGGACTGTAAGGGATTCCCCCATTGAGATCCAACCTTTGATCTTAGGACAAGTCATAATGAGTGAGTTTTGACAGCCGCTTTCTGTTTCATCCCACAGACAAACTGAAAGATCGCAAGATTATCTTTGTTGTCGGTGAGTACAGAATTTATCTGTGTTCACTAAATTGATATGTAGTAAATCTGAACTTTACTTTTTGAGAAATGCTTTTGAAGGAGTGATTCCTCACCCAGCTGCAATCCACGTGGGTCTAAGGAGAGGTGGTGAGGGGTTCTTTTTCGGGAAAATACACTTTATCCTTAAAATATCTGAAAGAACAGGACGAAACGTTTCAAAATGACCATCGCAAAAAGCGCAATCATATTCGACTTTTTAACGTAGGTCATGAGGTGCTTCAATACAATCAATGAACATTACAGTCATCACAACATGGTCATTACAGACAGTCAGACAGTGCAATGATATTCAAGTTATCGACATAGATCATGTTGTACTCTGAGGCGCTTTAATACAATTATGATACATTTAGTATTCACAGCATGTATTCATTGTGAGCCATACAGCCCGAGGAATCTATATGGTTTTCAAGGGGTAGTGTTCTCATGTAATAAACATCAGCAGACACTACACAGGAGGCTACAGTGTAATCTGTTCTGCACTCCACAGTTACCATGATGCAGTGTAACCCTTCCTCACTGAGTGTGATGCAGTGTAGGTGAAAACAGCGCATAAAAACTTATCTAATAGCGATTGCCATATAATGGAGTTCAACATTGTGTTTGAAATCTCCTCCTCCGGAGGTCCCCCTCATCATAGATGCCAATTTTCAGCCAATTCACTTCGTTTCGCGTGGTATCAAGAAACAGCCGAAGGCACTGGATAGTGCAGACTCCTGACAGCATGCCGGCTGTGGTGCTGAAGACTTGTGCACCAGAACTAACCGCACCATTAGCCAAGCTGTTCCAGTACAGCTACAACACTGGGATCTACCCAACTAGGTGGAAAACTGCTCAGGTATGTCCTGCCCACAAAAGTTAGGACAAACCCAATTTGGCCAATTACCGCCCCATCAGTCTGTTCTCAATCATCAGCAAAGTGATGGAATGTGTCATCGACAGTGCTGTCAAGCAGCACCTACACAGCAATAACTTGCTCACCGGTAGTCAGTTTGGATTCTGTCAGGAATCACTTGGCTCCAGACCTCACTACAGCCTTGGGCCAAACATGGACAAAAGAGCTGAACTCAAGAGGTGAGGTGAGCGTGACAGCCCCTTGACCTCAAGGCCACATTTGACCGAGTGTGGCATCAAGGAGCCCTAGCAAAACTGAAGTCAATAGGAATCAGAGAGGAAACACTGCAATGGTTGGAGTCATGCCTAGCACAAAGGAAGATGGTTGTGGTTGTTGGAGGTCAATCATCTCAGCTCCAGGACATCACTGCAGGAGTTCCTCAGGGTAGTGTCCTCAGCCCAACCATCTTCAGCTGATTCATCAATGACCTTCCTTCCACCATAAGGTCAGAAGGGGGGATATTCGCTGATGATTGCACAATGTTCAGTCACTCCTCAGATACTGAAGCAGTCCATGTCCAAATGCAGCAAGACCTGGGCAATATCCAGACTTGGGCTGACAAGTGGCAAATAACATTCGCGTCACACACGTGCCAGGCAATGACCATCTCCAACAAGAGAGAATCTAACTATTGCAGCTTGATATTCAATGGCATTACTATCACTGAATCCTCCACTATCAACATCCTGGGGGTTATCATTGACCAGAAACAGAACTGGACCAGCCATATAAATACTGTGGCTACAAGAGCAGGTCAGAGGCTGGGAATTCAGCAGAGAGTAACTCACCACCTAACTCCCCAAAGCCTGTCTAACATCTACAAAGCCCAAGTCAGGAGTGTGATGGATTACTCTCCACTTGCCTGGATGAGTGCAGCTCCCAAAACACTCAAGGAGCTTGAAATCATCCAGGACAAAGCAGAGCACTTGATCGGCACCACATCCACAAACATTCACTCCCTCAACCATTGACACACAGCAGTGTGTACCATCTACAAAAAGCGCTGCGGAAACTTGCTAAAGTTCGTTTGACAGCACCTTGTAAACCTGGGATCTCTACCACCTACAGCGCCACCTCCAAGTTCCCCACCAAGTCAAACACCATCCTGACTTGGAACTATACCGCTATCCCTTCATTGATATTGGTCAAAATCTTGGAATTCCATCCCTAACAGCACCGTGGGTACACCTGCACCACATGGACTGCAGCGGTTCAAGAAGGCAGCCCACCTTCCACCTTAGCAGTTAGGGATGAGCAATAAATATAATGGCCTCACCAGCAATACCCACAACCCATGAATAATTAGAGTTTCAGGTGCACAGATCATTAAAATGTCAAGAACGGGCACAGAAAATAATCAAAAAGGCTTATGGAATTCTGGCCTTTATAAAGCACTAGAATACAATAGGTAGAAGTCCTGCTTCAGTTGTACAAAGCCCTGGTTAGATCACACATGGAGTTGTTGTGAGCAGTTCAGGGCACCACACCATAGGAAACTATATTGGCTTTGAAGGGGTGCAGTGTAGATTTAACAGAATGATAATTGGATTCCCAAGGGTTAAATTATGAGGAGAGGTTAAAAAACTTGGAGTTATATTCCCTGAATGTTGAAGGTTAAGGGGTGAACAGGTGGTCACACAGATTCGATTCTGATTTAACACCCAGTAATGTGAGCTCTGAATCTGCCAGTTTTGTAGTTGAGTTGAATTTGTAATAACAGTAATGTATAAATATTTTGTAAGGGGATATCAATGGCAGATTCCATCTCCCAGTATGTGAGACATAGAACTCCCTGTCTCTGTCTCTACATCTCCAGGTCTTTATTCCCATGTCTTTTACTTAAGCCAATTCCTTCTTGCTCCTGTGTCTGTACCTGACCTGTCCCTAGCACTCTGTCGCCACCTATAGTAACTCTCTTCAATTATCTCCTTCTGTCCCTGACAATCCTGCCATCTGCTGGTGACATATCATACTGTAAATAGCTATCATAGTTTCAGCTCACTGCCCTCCCCACCTGTTGGAATATTTCACTCTTGTCTTTCTCTGAGCATCTGCTGGCTTCATCTACCTATAATTATTTTGTGGGTTGGTGGGGGTGAGGTGCGGGAGGGATGGTTTCTCCATTCCTATTTGTTTCCCCGCCTAACTCCATGCACCCCCTATACACAAGGGAGCAACTGCCCTCAGCCAATTCACTACCTCCCTGCCATTCCTGTCACCAGGGTGTCATGACTTCAGCTGCCTCTTCACGTTTGTCTAGTCGAGTTCTGCGATTTGGTTTCTAAAAGTGTTTCTGTATCTTTCAAACCTTTTTAAAAAAAATTTGAAAACTCCCTCAATAAATTCCGCTAAGAATTCTGACTCCTTGCTGTGACCAGTTCCACATGGAACCCTCTGCTTCATTCTGCAAGGGGCATCGTTCGTTCCTGTTATTCATTCTGCCGGGCACTGTTGGCAAGGCTGGGATTTGTCACCCAGTGGTAGTTGCACCTTGAGAGATGCTGGTGAGCTTTCTCCTTGAACTGCCCATGTGGTGAAAGGGCTTCCACAGTGCGTTCAGCCAGGAGTTCCAGAATTTTGACCCAGCAACAATTAGGCTGGCCATTCCTTTGGCTTTATCCTGGATGGTCTGGTTTTCAGGTGCTCTGTCCCCTGTCAGGTACCCGTTTGAATCTGACATCTTATTGTCCGTTGTTTTTTTTTCTTTGAAATGAGGGTCTGTTCTTCCTCCTCCTGGCCCCCAAATAAACAAATAAACTTTAGGTACAATTTGGTTTATGATTAGTTTCTCATTTACATCTTTGATCTGCCCTTATAACATGCTGGGAATAGGTCAACTTTTTTTGTGCTTCATAACTAATATTTTTTTCTATGGTGCCACAGTCTAATTTACCTTCATGTGGGTAAAGAGTTTGTTCTGTACTTACTAATTCAACAGCACAGAAATCTCCATTACCAGAACAGCCCAAATGTTCATCCCTGGTCACAGACTTAATTTGTTGACTAATCTAGTACATTTTCAATTCCTTTATCCAAGGTCTCTTTTTTTAAAAATTTATTCGTTCTTGGGATGTAGGCATCGCTGGCAAGGCCAGCATTTGTTTCCATAATTGCCCTTGAATTGAGTGGCTTGATCAACCATTTCAGGGGGCAGTTAAGAGTCAGCTGCATTGCTGTGGGTCTGGAGTCACATGTAGGCCAGACCAGGTAAGGACAGCAGATTTCCTTCCCTAAAGGGCATTAGTGAACCAGATGGGTTTTTACAACAATCAACAATGGTTTCGTGGTCATCATCGGACTTTTAATTCCAGATTTTTTTTAAATTCAAATTTTCACCATCTGCCGTGGTGGGATTCGAACCTGGGTTCCCAGAGCCTTACCCTTGGTCTCTGGATTACTAGTCCAGTGACAATCCCACTATGCCACCACAGAGCTTTCTTTCCCCAGTTGTACAACCCTTGCACACAGCTCCCAGTCCGGAATTCTTCAGCTCCATCACTGGCTGCCTTGGAGATAATCGGGAATCCATGTCCAAGTTGGAATGCTGTTGCCATGCACCTGCATCCCTTGTAGCAGCGGAGGCTGAGTCGTTGAATTTATTCAAGGCTGAGTTACACAGATTTTTGATAGGCAAGGGAGCCGAGGGTTATGGGGGCCAGAGGGGAAAGCAGAGTTGAGACTGCAACCAGATCAGCCATGATCTTATTGAATGGCGGAACAGGCTCACAGGGCCAAATGGCCTACTCCTCCTAAGCTCTATGTTGCCCTCCTAGCTGGTGAAGGTTGGCAACCTTGTGTGAGCCTTAATCGTGAACATTATCAGGCTTTTCAACCAAGGGGTGCATCGCAGTCGGGCCTGATGCTGTTGTCACGTGGATCGCCATGTGTTCAATATTGCACGTGCGTGGGTGTTACAGCCCATTAACACTCACTGCCTGGGCCCCAAATGAAGAAAGGCCACAGGGCAGGGGTGCAGAAAATTGGAAAGGGAAAGGTGTCCTGGCATTGTTTTGGCAACTGTGTCTTGTTTCATCCATGAATAGGTGGCCCAGGATCTGGCAAGGGAACTCAGTGTGAGAAGATTGTGCATAAGTATGGCTACACTCACCTGTCCACTGGAGACCTGCTGAGGGCAGAAGTCTCTTCAGGGTCGGAGAGAGGAAAGAATTTCCATAAAATCATGGAGGGAGGGGGTCTCGTACCTCTGGTAAGTTCAGCCACACTAAGAATCACTCGTTGAAGTCTGCAACTCTCCCATCTTCTCCAGTGAAAAGAACCCTCTGGCTCTGAGCATAATTTTCTTCAGAGGCCCGAACAATTTTTACATGTCAAAATATTAATAGCTGCTGAGTGAGTCCTTTCCTTTATCTAAATGTATTTATGCACAGAATAGCACTGTGTATTGTTCTATACCTTAACACCTTAAACACTTTGCTCAGCCATCAAAGGCTTCAATTGATTCCCTGTGCGCTTGACCTTCTCTTTTGTGTCTGGTGTTGAGAGAGCAGCCTCTGTTTCTCTCTGCGTCTGCAGTATTTTTGTCTGATTACCCTCCGGCGAAATGCTGTGAATTCTTTGAATGCATAGAATCATACAGAACAGAAGAAGGCCATTCAGCCTATCATGCCTCTGCTGGCCCTTTGAAAGAGCTGTCCAACCAGTAGCACCCAACTGGGTTTTTCTCCCCTATAGCTCTGCAAACTTCTTCCTTTCAAGTATTTATCCAGTTCCCTTAAAAACTGCTGTTGAATCGGCTTCCATCACCCTTTCAGATAATCAATTCCAGATCTCACACACAAAAAAAAATTCTCCTCATTTCTCTCTTAGGTTTTATTTTCAGCAACCGTCTTAAGTCTGTGTCCCCTGGTTACTGACCCTCCTGCCAGTTACATTAAAGGCACTATAAAAATGCACATTGTTGCTGCTGCTGCGATGTTAGCGTTTTCTGAATAAGTGTGCCTGGTGTGTGTGAGATGACGGGACAATGCTCTTGTTCCAAATTCCAGCACTGCCTTCGATATTCTCACAACGCCAGAATGTGCTCCTTACTGCCTGTGATTCATGACTGAACACATTTCAACATAATCTCACTGAGTTCCCACCTCATCAATTTAAAATCATATCAGCCCAAAAGACTAATGAGCTTTGGCCACAGTTCACACACACACCCACACTTGCAGGCTGCATGGTATCCTGTTTATAACTTCAGTTTTAAATGAGCATTGAGTTGTGGCAACTCCTTCTTACAATTTCTGTGTGTTTAGTAGGTTGCTGGTGCAGCTTGCACGTATTCCAGTATGAGTAGCATGCATTTTTTTTTTTAATCCCCTGTTGCTGCACATTGAACATCCTCTGTGCCCATCTCCTTTCTTCAGGAAACTATCCTGGAAATGCTGAAGGACGCTATGATTGCCAAGGCAGATGTCTCAAAGGGCTTCCTGATCGATGGCTACCCCCGGGAAGTGAAGCAAGGAGAAGAATTTGAGAAGCGGGTACGGGGTTTGTGGCATCTAGGGAAGGGGTTTAGAGACAGACCACCTGAAACACTGTCTGATTCCTCCTTTGAATCTAAATGATCCCCCAGTATCATTCAAAGACGAGCAGAGGAGCTCTCTCCGGAGCCCTGGCCAATATTTATCCCTCAACCAACATGACTAAAACAGACTATTTGGTAATTCGCCTGGGTTTTGCAGGTAGTGGCGAAGTGATGCCGTTCACCACTGAGAAAGCTGCTTTTAAAGAGCTGTGCCCTCTTGTGGCATGGATTTCCCTTTTCCCCACATTCATTTGATTCAGGCTCCAACCGTATGGACCTCCTCGAGCAGCCAATGTTATAACGTGGCAGATGGTGCACGCCATGTGGATCAAATCCGTAAGGGAAACTTGATCACGCTATCACGATGGTTTTGCAATTCGTATTTATTTTGAGATGCGTGCCCTGAATTCAGAAGTAATAAGTCCACCAAGACTTCAGAGATTTTTTTAAAAAACTAAATTAAACACTTATTAACAAATGAAAAGATTTCAAGCACATACACAGGTCTACAAATCATTACTATAATAACTCCTAAAACCCCGAATTAATCTGGCTTCCAGGTACATCCCCATTAAGGCAACAGTTAAAAAAATATAGATTTTAAACAGATCCAGTAAGTTAACACAATACCCTGGAAGTAGAATTCATAGTTGCTTTTCTCAGCTTCGGTTTCTGTGGACAGCAGGCTTAATGCATAAATACTGGAGGTTTCTCGCACTTCTGTTAGACCTTACAATGCTTTCCCTGACACATTGTCTCATTCTCCTTTATACATGTTTCTCCCTTTTAAACGTAAATCCCATTGTTGCCATATGTCTTTGGAACTTTACATTTCTCGTAAATATAAATCTTTTCATGTTGCTAATATTGTCAGTAACCTTTGGGAAAAATAAACACACTGCTTGGCCTAACTTCTGTGGCTTGGTGTAAACATCCCACCGTCTCTTTGAAATTCAAACTGCCCTGATTTATCTAAAAATGCAAATCCTCACCTCACATTCTAAGACTTCAGCCATGTTTACGTATTGAGCATTTCAAACCTAACCTCTTTTGATGAGTCAAAGCCTCCAGACCGAAGACTTGTCTCCAATTCAATTAAACCCCACAAACACACACACACATAGTATCCAAACCACACTATTAACCTACTTTTACAATAAATCACAATAATATTATGAGAATTATTATATTTTCATGACAGCCAGTCACATTGAAGTATTATCACAGACAGCACCAGGAAGTAAAATGATTATCCTTCACTTTTTAATAATTTCACAGAGAGCAAAACAAAGATTTGGATGTAGGCATAGGATTAAAGAATCTGAAATATCATAAACTTATAAAAAAATATATAGTTTTTATAATATTAAAAACCTATTGAAGCTATTTTGCACTCCACAAATACAGATTTTTTTTCAGCGCCAGAGAGGTTAGTCAACAGCAATTATGATTTTAGCACACCGTTAAAAACTCAGTTACATCTTATTTAATAAGGTTTAACATTTTCAAAGGTTTTTATAGTGACACTAATAGTCTAAAAGTGGAAGTTCACGCTAATTTAAATGTGTTCCAGAGATTTCCATCTGTGGGAAGTTTTAACAGTGCACCTTATGGGAAAAGCAGGGAATCACTGATGGAAACTTCTGAATTTCCACATTTAACCATGCGTGTGTGCATGCCGGAAGTTGCTGTCAGTTTCACAACTGCAACAATGAGGAACACTGACAGTTTCACCATAATTACAACCGCAACGTCTGGGTCATTATCTCATTGCTGTGTATGGGAGCTTGCTGTGTGCAAATTGGTTGCTGTGTTTCCTACATTACAACAGTGACTACACCTCAAAAATACTTAAACTGGTTGTAAAACACTTTTGGGTTGGCCTGACTTTGTGAAAGTGCTATATAAATGCAAGTTCTTCCCTTTCTTCATTGCTTGGCTTGAAGCCATGTGACTGGCATCTTGCATTGCCAGACTAGATTAGTCATGAGAATTCACTGTATCCTCTTCCAGAGATACTCTGTTTCTTCCTCTCTCTGATATTGTCTGAGGTCAGGATCAGGCTCTATTGTGATGCCTCCCTTGGGTGAATAACCTGCTGACACTTAGCATCTATACTAAGAGTTAACAACTTGGGCACTGGAGTGTGTGTTAAACTGTAAATCACTGTATTCAAATAGGATTGGTGGCAAGGGGAAAGTAATTGAGAGATTGGTGCTGATGGGATTGTAGAAGTTCCTGATTGTCGAGTATTGGTTGCAATCTGTACTTGGAAGAGGCCTGAGAGTTTCCCTTTTCACTAGAGATTGGCTTGAGGAATGTAAATTCAGAAACGGTTGGAAGATGATTTGGACATTGGGTGACAGTGTAGTGTAATATTTATTCAGCGGGCCCTCCTACTTTCTGCTCTGAAGATTGACACAATTTTGTCAATCGGTGACAATGTCCAAATGGGACTGGACATTGCCGAAAGCGCCTATCTCACAGCCCAAGACCAGCCCCACAAATCGACTTGTTTGTGGAGCCAAGAGTCTAAATACTGCACTAGCTGGAAAACAAATCATTCAAACCCTCACAAAAGATGCCTTTATATGGCTGTGCTGGAGCCAGTGAGAGCCTTTGTGATTCATCTGCAGTCTTAATAAGTGAATTTCTTTTGTGCTTAATAACCAAAGTCACAAAGGATTATTAACACTCATGCCCTTTGTGTTTCCGTCTGTCTGAGTGTATTCATCAGTAAAGTTCTCTTGTTAAGGGTCAGTTGGCTTGAAAGTACAGGGGAGCTGGCTTAATGTTGATAGAAATTTTAACATAGATGAACTCCACCTGGGTTAACCATGCAAGGACATTAACCAAAGGTGTGCCAGCTCCTGTGGAGTAAATTAAGCCACTTGGTCAGGCTCATCGAAGGTCATTTTGACATTGGGCTTTATCAGATCAGCTGCCTGGTTAAACATCTCTTTCGAAAAGAATCACAAGGCAGGACTTAGTGACGATGTAAAGACGTAGCTGTTCTGGGTAGAGAATGGTGAAGAGTTAGCCTGAAATATTTGCTCCATTTTTCTCTTGCTGGCAGACCGAGGTCGTGGTTTTTCCCCTTGTCGGGCCAGCTCGGCAGGGAGCGGTTGGGAAGCCGATCGTGATTTTGCGCTGCCGGGCCAATTAAAGCTCGCCCGGCGTGAAACGTGTGCTTCAGCGCTGCTCGTGCGGGGAATTAGGATGGAATTTGTTTTTTAATGACAGATCTAAACCTCACCCCCGCCCATGGATGAGGTTTCACAAAAAATGCAGAGGCCGCTTGGCCTTTACACCTGCCTGCCAGCTGTGTGAGCAGTGAAAAAATTACATTTTTAATGGCCTTAATAGGCCGTTTAATTGTCAGCGGGCGCGCTGCTGACACCTGCGCGCACCCACCATCCAGAATATCGCGCCAGTATTGCCTGTCAATTTTATGACCGAGCGCGTCGGGCAGCGCAAAATCGTGCCCCAAGTGTGTGTTTCCAGAATTTTAATTTAAGCTTTAGGTGTTCCTGTGATAATAAAGTCCAACTTCCTTCATATTTTTAAATTGGGAAATTTTGGATGGGCGGCGATTTGATTTTGGCGTTATGGAAGTGCTGGGTGGTTGCACGGAGGAGCACATTTGCCTGAGGGGTGCGAGTGATTCAGCCATGAAGATAAGCTGGTTGTGTGCTGCATAAAATGATGCAGCTTGTAATAAGAGTTTCTATTGCAGGCTTGCAAATAAAGTCAAGTGGCTCCACGCACGTGATTCACCCTCTCTTGAATCCATATGTGCATCAAAGCCATCATGTGAGACCAGTAATAGCTGTGTGAGTGTGGCCAGCCCTGACATGATTGCACTGTGGAACTCCGGGTCAAATGCTTAGATGCTGTGCCCCACGTTAGCGGCAGTCTTCAGTGCACTCTCGAGCACGTTAAGTTGGTATAAAATTAATCACTTATGCAAATATTGGAAAGGGCTGCGGCTCCATATAAGGGTGCCTTCTTTTTAAGCAAGACTGGTTTAAATTATACAATGCAAAGAAGAGAATGCTGGAGGATGGATTTAGAATGTTGGAGGATGAAAAATGCAAATTTTACTCATACTTGAGTCAGTACTGAAAGAATAGCTGCACTCTGCTTATCTCAAACAACTGCAAGTATAGTTAATATAAGTACCCATAAATAAGGGGTGTGAGAGGCTTTGAGCCCTTCTCCTGGTGAGACGCAGTTCAAGGAAGGATGAGGGACACCAGCTACACAGCAAGAATCTGGGCAAATGTACAAACCACTGCTTCTTTCAGGGAGACAGTAGATCACTGTTTGAAGCACAGGGAGGTACTAAGACTATGGGGCGAGAGCAGAGCAATGGGACTCATTTAGAATGCTCTAACAGCGAGTTGCCACAACCGTAAGGAAGTTTGCAGCGGTGTTCCCCAAGAGTCAGCTTTGGATCCATTTAATCTCTCCAATGTTTATAATTGCCCTACATACAGGTGAGGGTGGGCAGCATTATAAAGTTTGCAGATGTTGCAAAACATGGCAAGTTACTGGAGAGTGATGACAGCTATTGGCTTCAGGAATTTTTAAGTTCTTTTATGGGATGTAGATGTCACTGGCAAGGCCAGCACTTGTTGCCCATCCCTAATTGTCCTTGGACTAAGTGGCTTGCTAGGCCAATTCAGAGAGCAAATAAGAGTCAACCACATTGCTGTGGTTCTGGAGTCACATGTAGGCCAGACTGGTTAAGGACGACAGATTACCGTCCTTAAAGGGCATTAGTGAACTAGATGGGTTTTTACAACAATCGATAATAATTTCATGGTCACCATTAGTATTCCAGATTTATTAATTGAATTTAAATTCCACCATCTGTCATAGTGGGATTCAAACCCATGTTCCCCAGGTTATTAGCCTGGGTCTCTGCATTACTAGTTCAGTGACATTACCACTAGGCTGCCATCTCCCTAGTGGAGAACCTCCATTGTGTACCGTGACAGACAGGCTGGTGAAAAGCATGGCTTTTGGAGTTCATGGACGAGAGGGGAAGTCATGCAGGGCTAATATGCAAACACAACATTCTATAAATGACATGAGTTTGAAAAGTGTAGATAAGCAGAAAGTATCCATGCAGGAACATAGGAAACAGGAGCAGGACTAGACTATTCGGCCCCTCGAGCCCCCTCTGTCATTCAGCCAGATCATGGCTGATCATCCACCTCAACGCCACTTTCCCACACTATCCCTGTATTCCTTGATGTCATTAGTATCTAGAAATCTATCGATTCCTGTCTTGAAAATACTCAATGACTGAGCCTCCACAGCCCTCTGTGTGAAGAAATTCCTCCTCATCTTACTCCTAAAAATGGCTACAACCTTATTCTGAGACTGTGTCCCCTGGTTATATGGCACAGCAGATTGATGAGGTGGTTTAAAAATCTCCTGTGTTACTTGGGTTTTTAAATAGAGGAATAGAACATAAAAGCAAAGAGATCACGCCAGAAATTTATAAGTGATTGGTTATGCCTGTACCTCTCTTTCCTCCTTTAACATGCTCCCTAAGACCCACCTCTTTGACCAAGATTTTGGTTACCTGTCATAACATTGCCTTATATAGCTCAGTGTCAAATTCTGTTTGGTAATTGCTCCTCTGAACCGCCTTAAGATGTTTGACTACATTAAAGGCGCTATATAAATGAAAGTTGTTGGTGGAGCAAGCTTTGGTTCAGCAGAGATCCCTTCTTTTCAGGAAGAAGGGGAAGGCTACGTTTTTGCTGATCGACAATAGGCTGAGTTTGTCCTTACAGGGACGGGACCTCAGTGGGAACGAGGTGTTCCGAATGAGGGGATGGAGAAGGCTGAGTTTGCTCAGCGTTTGGCTGAATTACTGCTCATGCGGGAGGGAAGGTTCCAAGTGTTCTGGCCAGTGGAGTGGGGGTAGCTTGGACATCTTGGGGCGGGAGGGTGGGGACGATTTGCATCCTGATTTTTGCTCAGCAGTGGGGGTGCCCTGATTTTTGTTGAGAGGAGTTGGAGTTGCTAATACTGGAGGGAGGGGGGTGGTGAATGACTCGTTAAGTGTGTCGTCAACTTCGTCACTAAATTGGGAGATTGAGATCTCACTTTAGATTACCATGTCCTTCCTGCAAATGCATTTACCTATTACATCGGTGTGCTTGTGAGGATACTCTTTTGATTGTGTAATAATTCCCAGGTGATGAAATAGTCCTTAAACAGGGATTGTCAGAAATGTAGGATGCAGGCAAACTGAATGGGCCATCTGTTCTTCCTCATTCATGATTATGTTGTGTATTCTTCTGATCTAGGATGTACTGGCAAAAACAGACGCTGGTTGAATTGTGAATGTTCATTTCTGTTTCATTTTTGGCTGCTTTGTATTGTTCTGGTCTTGTTGGCCCCTAACGCATAAGCCTTGGGTAACCAACGAAAACCATTAGGTAAACTTACTGAATCTATTATTTTTTTAGTACCAGCAGCCATAAAGACCAGTTATTTTTTAGTTGTGTCTTTCCCATTGCCTGGCCACCCTGGGGCCAGTAAACATGGTCCTGTGGTAACAATTCAATCACCCAAATCCACAACCTCCATTAGCCAGAAGGATGGGGCAGCAGGTGCATGGGAGAGACAACACCTCCCAGCTTAAATCCTGTAGCATCTTGGCTTGGGCATGTACCTGCCATACCTTCATTTATTGCTGGGTCAAAATTGGACAGAGGCGGTGGCGTAGTGGTATTGTCAGTAGACTAGTAATCCCGAGACCCACGGCAGATGGTGGAATTTGAATTCAATAAAAATCTGGAATTAAAAGTCTAATGATGACCATGAAACTAGTGTCGATTGTTGTAAAAACCCACCTGGTTCACTAATGTCCTTTTACAGAAGGAAATCTACTGTGCTTACCTGGTCTGACCTACATGTGACTCCAGACCCACAGAAATGTGGGTGGCTCTTAAACGTCCCCTGATCAAAGCAGTAGGTGCTGGCCTAGCCAGCAATGTCCACATCCCACGACGGAGTCAAACAAAGCATCCAATGGGTTGGCGAAACAACAGCAGTGATATCGTTCCACTTCTGATTCAGTGGGAACTATTTATTCGGATCAGCAATTGTATCTTTCCTTGCCACATGCCCAACATTGTCTTATACATCTCTCATGCATCATGGTTCTAACTGGAATTAGTAAAGAGAGGGATACTTGTTCCCCCTCCCTGACCCACTCTTCTGTAGGTTCTGTTTTTATTTTGGCCCCAGGTGCTGTTTCTCACTCTTGTGTTACAAATTTCACCAAAAGGTGAGGGCAAAGTCAGCAACTTACTGAGAAGAGACCTTTATGTGTATCGGCTTATTCATGGATCAACCGCATTATCTCTGTAACAAAATATTTCTAAAGGATTTCATTGGCTTCTTAGCAACGCTACTAGATTAAGCTTTATTGGAGTCGATGGCCCCGAGTTCCACTGGACTTGCTCGATCTCCTAACTGAACTTTGGCTTGGAACCCCCTGGAGGGGCACATGTGAGGCTAAAAAAAAAGTCACTTCTGTGGGGCTTCCACCAATCTGCTGCTGGAGATTGGAAATGACATTGCATAGAATGTGCAGCAGTAGCATGGTGGCACAGTGGTTATTGCTGCTGCCTCACTGCTCAAGGGACTCAGGTTCGATCCTTACCTCGGGTGTCTGCCTGTGTGGAGTTTGCACGTTCTCCCCGTGTCCATGTGGGTTTCCACCGGGTGCTCCGGTTTCCCCCCACTGTCCAAAGGTGTGCTGGTTAGGTGGGTTGGCTACAGTTAAATTGTCCCCCAGTGTGTGTGTGCGTGCCCTATGATAGAGTGGCACTCCATCCTAGGCGTACCCTACCTAGTGCCCGTTGCCTTTCGGGATAGGCTTAGACTCCCCATGACCCTGAATTGGATGAAGCAGTTCTGGCAGAGTGAGTGAGATTGTACAGCACAGAAACAGGCCATTTGGCCCATTTGGTTATCCTGCTCCCTTCCCCTTCATATACCCCTGTTCTCACCCAGCTTTCCTGCAAATGCATTTATTTTATTCACCTCAACTCCTCCTTGTGGTAGAGGGTTCCAAATTCCCACCACTCTCTTGGTAAAAACGTTTTCTCCTGAATTCCCTATTGGTCTTATTGCTGACCACCTTGTTTATTCATGGCCCTTCAGTGTTGGTCTCCCCACATCTTTTATATTCCCTTTATTCCAGGAGAATGTATGTTAATGAACTATTCTGTGTTATTAAGTGGCTGCAGTTTGTACAGAACACAATTAACATCAAGATATGACCCAGTCTGAGTCAAATATACTTGTCTTATTTTTTTGCCTGATTTGTGGCTGTACAATTATTTGTGCTACTTTTTAAACGGTTTTAGCTCCCACTTTCCCCTCACAAATGCATTTACTGAAGTAAATCTAGTGAACCTAGATTAGTTTCAATGTTTTTCACCAGAAGATGAAATGGAATTACACGCCATTCCTTTTCCATACTCGGTGTGCAAGTGCTTTGTTAACAGTTACCGGGTGCAGAGCTAATTAGTTCTCGACTCATAGTTCATATTTGATATGTCTGAAATTCCTGACAGCTGGTGGGTGAAGACGCTTCCCAGACCCAGTTTGATATTCAGACCCGAATGTCCTCCGTTTGTGCTGAGTTTGCTGACCTCAAACAAAGTAACAGCTAAGATTCTACAATTGGCCTTAACTGGGTTAGCGAGAGAGAAAAGCCAGGGCCCTGCTCCTGATCTTTTTTTCCCCCCAAAATATACTTTATTCATAAAATTTGTAAAAGTACATTACAAAAAATTTCAACATGAAAATTACAGAAAGAGCCATTAAAAACCCCGACATCTCCATATAGTGTTCGACTCTTAGGTACCTCTAGCCAATTATAATTCTTTGGATATTTAGAATATACATTCCATGTCAGGCACACAGCCTGGGGACAAAACATTTCAAATTGAAAAATTATAAAAAGTGCAATAGAATTCAACTTTCTTTCATATGGCATGTTCCTTTCTGAGGTGCCTCAAGACAATTTCCATACTTTTGTATTCCTGTTCAATGTTAGGCACACAGCCTGAGAGGGTTCTACCCAGCCTCAGCCCCTCAGTGTACTATACCCTGCTCCTGAGTAGTAGCAAGCGACCCTTTACTGAAAATGGCAGCATGTGGGAATCAGATGAGGATCAGATTGTGCTTGGCTGTGACAACTTTTCATGGTCAGATAACCTGAAAACACTCAATGGTCAAACTTTACTTTGCAAAAGAGAGAAGAAAATTGGGGGCAAAGAGCCTCACTAAATTGGTCGTGTCACTGAAGGAACTCACATGGCCGGTGTGGAATATGGAAATATTGCACTGGTGCCTTCTGAGATTTTTAGCATAGAGAAGAAGGAACATCATACTGTGCCCAACACTGCGATACCTGACCTAGGAATGTTTAATAGGACAGTGTGGAGGGAGCTTTACTCTGTTTCTAAGCCCAAGCTGTATTTGATCTGGGAGTCTTTGGGACTAACACTGGGTGCACAAAGTGGAAATGCTTCCATTCCCAACATTTAAAAGATGTATAAATCACTAAATAAGCTAACCAGGCTAGGGTTTGGATTTTGGACAAGAGTGAAAAAGAAAATCGGACAGGAGGAATGGGAATTCTGAGCTGCACTTGGATAAATGTCTTTCAGTTAATTGTGTCCATTGTCCGTCCTAACAGATTGGCCCTCCTACCCTGCTCTTGTACATTGATGCTGGAAAAGAGACAATGATCAAACGTCTCCTGGGACGAGGGAAGACCAGTGGGCGCTCCGATGACAATGAAGAAACCATCAAAAAACGCCTGGAGACCTACTACAAAGCAACCGAACCCGTCATCAACTTCTATCAACCCAGGGGCATCATCAGGAAGGTGAGGGCTGAAACTTGTGAGAATGTGACAATGCTGATCAAAGTAGCAAAAAAAAAAAAGAAATAACGCCCTGAAGGAAACATTTTCCTGAAATCCTAGCTCCATGTGTTCAATTCTAAGGTGACCCTGGAAATCAATAAACTGCTTGAACCAGGGGTTGAAATAAGCATGAGACCCAGGTGAAGGGGATTCCTGGGTAACCTGTGAACATCTGGATTTTGGATTAAGTTTGGATCGAGCTGTCCAATGGCGGCAGAGGAAGCCCTTTTAACCACTGCTGCCGTAGGCAATCAAAAATAAAAATGCATGATGGTCTAGGGCAGTGTTGCCCAATAGACTCGCCGCTCGCCTGATGTGGCGAAGCGATCAGGGACATGTGACAAATTGATGCTGTTCATCAGGGGAGAGATTTCAGTCAGGTGGACAGTGGGACCCTGTGGCAGCCCATTTGACTGAGGATGCGGTTCCAGACTCTGCCTGACTCAACCCATGGCCACACCAAAAGCAAGTAGAAGATCCTGAGAGAGAAACAATCCTTAAATTTAAAAAATGGTAGCGTTGCTCCATTAGCGTATGTGGTAAAGTGGCCCCCCCTCAGTGAAGGATGTGAAAGTATGTTGAAATATTTTAGCTGCTTTAGTGATTTCTTGCTGCTACTAAAAATATCCTTTGACAGAGCTGCTGTCGCAGTGCAGTGTACTATTGCTCGTCTTTAACCCTGTCCCTCAATCCCAACTCATCTGTGGGAGATTGTTACAAGATTCTCCCCATCCTTTGTATACATTTTGGATCATGTGGTGACCTGATCGCCACAGGTTTGGCGAGCACCAGAATCCTATTGGACAACACTGGTCTGGGGGTGGGGTGGGGGGGAGTGGGGGGTAGTGTAACATTGCTGGTATTTTTGGCTGCTGGGTGTTATGATTTCTCCCCACTCCCAACAACCAACCAAATAAGATACATCAATATACCAAGATTATAACACCCAGCAGCCAACAATACCGGCAGAGTTCCAAACATCCTTTCAAAGAACCATCACCATCATTAAAAAAAAAACACTTGGGTGCACATCATTGGGCCTCCCTAGTCTTTGTGACGTGAGGGGATACCAGAGACACAAAAATAAAGGGATTTATTCCACAGATCGTGACTCCGCAAATTCCTCTGCCAACACCACTTAAAACTAGATGCCTAAGACAAATGGCACCCAAACATAACAGGAATGAGCATAAGAAATAGGAGCAGGAATAGACCACACAGCTCATTAAGCCTTCCGTGCTATTCATGGCTGATCTTTGGCCCTAGCTCCACTTTCCTGCCCACTCCCCACATCTATTGATTCCCTGAGATCAGAAATCTTCTACCACAGTCTTTAATTATATTCAACAACAGGGCATTCTCAACCCTTTGAATCAAGAAATTTCTCCTCATCTCAGCCCTAAGTGGTCGGCCACAATGCCATTCTACCCACACAGGACATATTGCCAAAGACAAGCCTGGCACCCTCAATGGATCAGTAAATACACTCCTCACTCAGTCATTAGAGATACGGAAAGTGCCAGATTTGTAACCCATTCTAGGCTGAGTTGGCTGATCTCAGGTTTGGTGATGAGTCAGGGCCGTTAAAATTAACCCTGGCCCATTTGGGCCCTGTAGACACCCAGGTTCCTTCTCCTGATCATATTTCCTATTGGAAAGTGCACGTTTATGGAAGTTGGGACAGGTTTGGACTTGACTGTGGTGCCTCACACTGTTGAATAGCCTTCTGATCATCACTGTCCAGTTCACACATTAAAAATGGCCACGTTTAGTCTGTGGTCCAAGTGGGTAGCTTGGACCTGTGGACCCGTACTTCAGAATGATACAGTCACCTGGAGAGAGGGGAGAGGGTCGGGATGGGGCAAGGGTAGAACTGGAAGGAAATGTTTTTTTTAAAACTAAAAATAAGAAGGACGTTTCGATTTACTTTTCTTTTCAATTGTTAGGTAAATGCGGAGGGTTCAGTGGACGATGTCTTCACTCAAGTTTGTACTGCTCTTGATGCATTGAAGTGAACGGAAGACAGAAGTGTTACAACAATACCCCTCCTCTCCCTTTGCCCTCTAGAGAAGCCTTTATCCTCCTAGTCTCACTTTCAGCCAGTCACAGACAATGTTACAAAAAGAGCAGCTTCATTGGTTAACCTAATAGGTGACTGGGAATCCAAAGGCTTCTCATCTGGAAATTTGATTGGATCCATTTCTGCATTATGTAGTGCTACTGCAAGTGGTTGGGAGACACCAGGTGAACCATAACTTTATATCTCCAATGCCAGACTACTGAACAACATCCACTGAATAGAATGGCACTCAAGCGTCATTTGAAATCAATATGACCCCTCCACAGCAAGCAATGGCCCGACTCCAGCTCTCATTGCTTTGTAACCCAAGTTCCTACCCAGAACAAGTAGGGAAATGGGTTCAGACATGCTGCTGGCCTTTTTGCGGTCTCAGTAGACTATCTGTCAAGCAGCATTAAATCAGAGACAAATGCTTAAACTCCCAGCTAGACAATTTGCTGGGGTTTTGAGATCACTTATGGATGTTTTCTCTTTTTGACCATTTTCTGCCACCTTTATAGAGCCGCTGATTTCCCAGTCAGGTTCAGGCTAGTAATCAGGTATAAAATGGTCAAGTGTATCACATTCTGAGACTGTTAAACTGATCTGTTTAGTGCGCAAATTGTTCGGGGTGCATTGGTGAACCAAATCTTCCCACACATCAGAATTTTCCTACCAATTTCTGGAACAGGCAGCTGGGAGTGAATCTTTCCCTGTGCTAATCGGTTTTTGTGGATAATGACATTGACATTTACCCAAATTTCACAGTATGAGATCTATCCAAACATCTGGAATAGTTTTAATTGAAATATGTAACACAAACTCAAACAGACAAAATTGTTTTAGCTAATTTAATGCACCTTGCCTTATTGTCACTTTTTTCCTCCTATTTTCCATTATTTTAACGGAAGGCTCTTTTGGTCTATTGGTCTCATTTCCTCAATTAGCTTCAAAGATTATGCTAAAATCTTTTGCTTATGCCTGCTCTCTACCCACTTGCTTTTTGAGCTGGGAGAAATAGCCCTCCCCCAACCAAAGAAAAAGCTTGGTCCTCATTGGTTGGAAATTGGTTTTAGAAATGTGTCATCCAGCCAATCCAAATCCCTGTTCTGCAGATTGACACTGGATCAGGCCAATCAATGGGGTGTCAGAATGGCCGGGGTGGGGGGGGAGGGGAGGGGATTTGCTGAAGGAGCCTGTCATAGCCCCGAACCATCAAAACAAATCAAAATCAATTTAGGAAGATGGGAAACAGGAGGAGGCCATTCAGCCCCCTCAAGCCTGTTCTGCCATTCAATGAGATCACGGCTGATCCGTATCTTATCTTTCGCCACTTACCTTGCCCCATATCCTTCTATACCCTTGTGGCTTGCTTGTGGTGTTCTAAGAGTTCACTAGCAAGCAAAAGTACTGCATTAGCTGAGAAGCAAAATCTTTGTACCATAATAAAAGTTAGCTTTCTCCAGCTTTTGCTAAAATAGGAAATAGAGTCTGCACTTTATAAATGGCTGCCTTTTTCTCCTACCAAGGCCTGTATTTATATATTCCATTACGCATTCCTTGGAACCACTTTCTCCCTGTTATGCATAACTCATTGAAGACTCAAAACTAATTTTCCATTTCAAAAAAAGTCAATAATCTTGACTACATTTAATCTAACATGTAGAGCAGTGATCTGTCTGTGAAATTCTGGAGCTGGCTATTGTGAGATACAGTTACAGGATACCTGTGTATTATACTCTCAATAAATTTCAGGAAATCTGACAGTCTTATATATTTTTATTTTGAGGCAGAAGTGCGAGTGCAGTCCCTCGGTGGGTTCTGCATACTCTTTCATGTGAAAGATCAAAGCAAGAAACTATTTGCAGATGGACTATGTCTTTTCCTCTGTGTGGAATCTTACTATGGGCAATCCACATCCTGCAACCTCCTGAGTAACATTTCATTCTTTCCATTTCCCCTTTGTAAACTACGAGTCACAATTTTCTAAAGCCTTGTTACGGTGTTTAACAGAACAAAGTGGGGAGGGGGGGAATATCACAGGGGTCTGAGCAAAATAGGACCCAGAACTATCATTTTTTTAAATGAAATCATGCTGTGGGCTATTGATAAAAGAACATTACACTGTTGTCATATGAATTTTCTTTGGTGTTTTTAAATTCAACTGTCAACAATTAATGCCTTTGTTATAATAGCAAAGAGTTTCACATGGTCCTGTTAACGTGTTCATCACCAATATTGCACATTGTGAGTTCAAAGCATTAGTGATGTGTAGAGGTATTCTAACCGGTTGTAGATGTGCAACATTCTTTGTCTTCCTGTGTCGTCAACCAAACCAGCAATTTTTTTCTCTCTCTCTCTCTCTAATGCTGTTACAAACGAGCCCATTGGCGCCTCAGCTGATCATTTGGACTGGAGGAGGTGATTGAATGTAAATTTAATAAAACAGAACTGACCTCGCCATTGTGTTGTGAAGTGTCTCCATTGTCGTTGGACATAAACTTTTGGCTCTGGTTCACTGCTGAAAGACACAGTTCCTATTTACCTCAGGGCATCTTGGCATTAAGTGGCATCATTAAAAAAGACAGAAGGGATGCATGGGACTCTGAAGTCAAGGAAAATCATCCTGCCGCTGCGAGTACCTCCTATGTTCCACCCTCTCAAGGCTTTGGAGCGTCACACCTATTATTCCCAGCTACTACCAAAGTGCACATTGAATCATCATAGAATCTTACAGAACAGGAGGCCACTTGCACCATTGTGCCTGTGCCAGCTCTTTGAATGAGCAATACTTTCACTAATGTTGCCCCACTCTTTCCCTGTAGTTCTGCAATTTTTATCTTTTTCAAGTATTTATCCAGCTATTCCTTTTGAAAGCTACTATTGAATCTGCTTCTGTTTTTTTTCCTGTCAGGCAGGGCATTCCAGATCATGCCCACTCCCTGTGTAGAAAGAATTCTCCTTATCTTCTCTCTGGCTCATTTTCCAATTACCTTAAATCTGTTAAAAGCAAAAGACTGCAGATGCTGGAAACCTGAAATGAAAACAGAACATGCTGGAAAAACTCAGCCGGTCTGGCAGTGTCTGTGGAGAGAGAAACAGTTAGCATTTCAAGTCCGTATGACTCTTCTTCAGAGTTATGAAGAAGAGTCATACGGATTCAAAACATTAACTCTGTTTCTCTTTCCACAGACACCGTCAGACCGGCTGAGTTTTTCCAGCATTTTCTGTTTTTAATCACCTTAAATCTGTGTGTTCTGGTTCCTCACCAGTGGAAACAGTTTCTCCTTATTTACTGTATAAAAACCCCATAATGTTGAACACCCTTAATAACTCTCCCCTCAACCTTCTCTGCTCTGAGGAGAAAACCCCAGCTTCTCGTGTTTCTGCACAGAACTGATGTCCCTTGTCCCTGCTACCGTTCTGGTAAATCTCATTTGCATCCGCTCTAATGACTTGTGCATGTAATCGGGCTGCATCTTAACTCCCTTTGGGGCCTCCAGCTTATAAATCAAGCTGGCAGGGGGCATCAATCCCACTTAAAGTAACTTGGCAACCAAACTCTGCAGGACATTCAGGAAGGCCCCCCCCCCTCCCCCCATGCACAAAGCTTGCCTCCAGGAAAACATCCAGACCAAACTCGTCAAATGTTCTGAATGGTTTTAAAGGAGTTCTGGATGTCACTCCACTGGCAGCATACTAAGGTTCTGCAATGCAGGGTGGTCCTAAGCAGCCCTTTGGGATTGCGGCTGACTTGATTCCACCCCTGTTCGATGGGTTCAGAGATGGCCGACACGTCCAACGCGCGACCTGCAGACTCTGCCACGTGGGGGCAGGCGGTGCTGGAAGGGTCGGGCAGATGAGTTGTCTGCAAGTTTGCGTCCTCCCTCCGACGCCTCGACTTTGCCTCTGCACGTTCCTGATGAAGTCTTTCAATATGTCCGGTGCCTCCCTGAATGAGCCTTCTCCATTTTGGTCGGCCACAGTTCAGGGACTCCCAAGAGTCAGCGGGATGTTTGAGGACATCCCTAAAGCATTTCCGCTCTCTTCCTGGGAGTGTCTTGCTGGGACCTTGCTCCAAGTAGAGCAGTTGCTTTGGGAACCTGGTGTCAGGCATACAGACGACTTGTCCCGCCCAGCAGAGCTGGTTTTGTAACTAGTGCCTCAATGCTGGGCATGTTAGCTTGGGAGAAGATGCTGCTGTTGGACTGCCTTTTTTGCCACTGGATTTGGAGAACCTTGGAAAGGCACCACTGGTGGCACTTCTCCAGTGGCCTGCTGTAGGTCCAAGTCTCTGAAGCAAATAGGTGCATGGGGACAACTGCTGCCCAGTAAACCATGACCTTAGTCACGGGTTTGAGATCCTGGCTTAAACCTGAGGACCATGCAGGATAACAGGTGGGTTTATATCTACAACTGTATTCCTTCCATCATGCAGGCTCGTGGAAGAGAGCGTTGAGTGAAGGGATTCATCCCGGGCGCTGCAAGAGAGAGAGATATTGAATGACCCAATGCCTCTCTTGTGCATCTGCAGGTAACCAACTGAACGGCTTAGATGAAGTCTAGAGGAGCAGTTCCCTACCCTCCCACTTGGCAGCAGTATCGTCTAAAAAGGAAGAATGGGCAAGAAATAGATCTTTTAAAAGCTTTCAAAATAAACATTGCACACTTTCATGTTGACTGGAAATTTTCATATGACACCAAAAAATAACAACTTGTATTTATATAGCACCTTTAATGTAATGACACATCGCAAGGTCCTTCGCTGGAACATCTTAAAATAAAATAAGACACTGAGCCACATGAGATATTAGGTCAGACCGAGGAGGTAGGTTTTAAGAAGTGTCTTAAAGGATGCAAGCATGGTAAAGAGGCAGAGAGGTGTAGGGAGGGAATTCCAAGCTTGGAGCCTAGACAGCTGAAGGTACGGCCACCAATGGTGGAGAGATTATGATTGGGAATACACAAGAGGCCAGAATTAGAGGAGGGCAGATATCTCGGAGGGTTGCGGGGCTGGAGGAGATTACAGAGATGGAGGGGCAAGGCCAAGGAGGGATTTGAAAACAAGGATGAGAATTTTAAAATCAAGACATTGCTTGACTGGGAGCCAATGTAGGTCAGTGAGCACAGGGGTGATAGGAGAACGGGACTTGCTGCGAGGTAAGACGCTGGCAGCAACGTTTTCGATGACCTCATGTTTATGGTGGTTGGAATGTGGGAGACCAGCCATGAGTGAATTGGAATAGTCAAGACTAGAGGTAATGATGGATGACCCGCTGGCCGTTTAATTCAGCTGACAGTTTTCACCGTCGGGTTTCCGGCTTGCCTGCTCCCACACGATTCTAAGGTCCATCCCGCCTCGAATCCCACTCGGGCAGGTTGCATTAAATTCAGCCCACTGTCTGCACGTCCTTAGGAAATTGAACTCCATGTGATGCAGAATATAGTCAGACCAGACTGCTGTCAGCATCTGCCTCTCCCTCATCTTAATTCCCCAATGAATGCTCATTACGGTCACATGAACAACCCATGGGACATGCTCCAATGAGAGTCCACACCCTTAAGAGAGGGAGGAAGAAATCTGGAGATGTCCACATCTTTTAAAAGTCAAGGACCCATTGGACATCAGCCATTTGCCTGAAGTGCTGCACACACCTGTTCTATTCATGACCCTGCATTCCCTTCCCCCAGCTGTCAGGGATAATTTGCAGGGTGTGTCATAAAAATAGTTTGGGAGTTGTCTGTGCTGTACAACAGGATCACTGCTTTTAGACACAAAATGCGCACACAATAGTGATTAATGGAGTTCAAATGAATGTTACTGTTTGTTAAAGCTCCCTCCTCCTGTTCTGTAACAGGAAGCAGAGACATTGCTAACAGTGAGGGAGAAATGGACTGGAGGTGTCTAAATGGAGGGGGCATGATGAACCCAATGGTCGCCTGTCTTTCCATGTGTCTTCTGGACAGTGTATAGAAAAAGATCGCTGTCTGACAAGCAACCCTTCCCTCACCTCTCACATTCCTCTCTCTACCAACATTTTTCTTGCCTTCCTCTTCTGTTATTGATAGTGCCATGCCCACTGATGCTTTGAATCTTTCCTCTTTTTGTTTCACTATTCTGCAGATACAGTGCGGCACATGCAACCCCTGTGTTGAAATCAAGGCTTATATTTCTTCACATAGGAGGCTTTCTTTCTCAATCATCCTTCCCCCTCCATGTTAAAGGCTTCTACTTATCAAGCTTGATGCTCCTTAATTACAGGAATTTACCTCAGTTATTCTTTCCAACCTCAGTATTATCTTACATTACAATAAAGAAAGAAAGACTTACATTTACATTTACTGCCTTCAATGGCCTCAGTTTGCCCTAAAGCACTTTAAAGGCTATTAAGTACTTTTGAAGTGCAGTCACCGCTGAAGTAAAAAATGGGGGGACCAATTTGCACACAGTAAGCTCCCATACACAGCTACGTAATAATAACCAGATTATTTATCATAGAATGGTTAAAGCACAGAAGGGGGCCATTCAGCCTATTGTGTCCATGTTGGCTCTCTACAAGAGCAGTTCACCCAGTGCCACTCTTCCTCCTTATCCCCATAACCCTGGAATTTTTTCCCTTTCAGATAATGATCCAATTCTCTTTTGAAAGCCATGATTAAATCTGCCTCCAGCACGCTCTCAGGCATTGCATTCCAGATCCTGACCACTTGCTGCATGAAAAAGTTTTTCCTCATGTCACCTTTGTTTCTTTTGCCAATTACTTTAAATTGGTGTCCTCTGGTTCTCGATCCTTCCAACAATGGGAACAGTTTCTCCCGATCAACTTTGTCCAGACTCGTCATGATTTTCAATACCTCGATCAAATCTCCACTCAACCTTCTCTACTCCAAGGAAAACAGTCCCAACTTCTCCAATCTATCTGCCTAACTGAAGTTCCTCGTCCTTGGAACCATTCTTATGAATCTTTCCTGCACATCCTTCCTAAAGTGTGATGCCCAGAAATGGATTCAATGCTTCAGTTGAGGCCAAACCAGTGTTTTATACAGGTTTATTGTAGCTTCCTTTTTAGTGACACTGGCTGAAGAGGTAAATATTGACGAGGACATCAGGAGTAAATATCGACCAGGACGTCAGGGAAAAGTCCCTTCACCTCTTCAAAATAACGCTGGGGGATCTTTTACATTCAACTGAGAGGGCAGACAAGACTTCAGTTTAAGGTCTCATCCAAAAGGCAGCACCTCTGGCAGTGGAACCCTCCCTCAGTACAACACTTTGTGGAATATGCGCCCAAATCTCTGGAGGGGGTCATATGCCCACAACCTTCTGTCTTCGAGGCAAGGCTGCCATTAACTGACCCATTGTTGAAGACTAGACTTAGCAAGTGAGAGGTAAGGATTCACACCCTGCCCACTGGTGCGCTGCTGCTCAGCAGGTACTTTGACAATCCTCAATTTTGGGGAATGGAGTGTGGCAGCTTCTCATTGACTTAATTTCCGACTCTGCCCTCAGTAGAATGTCACCGAATCAAAAATTGACGTACCCTAACCTTCCACAGGTAGAGTGGAGTACAGCAGGAGTATAATTAAATCCAAACATATTCTTCCAATTCCATTGTATAGTTAGTTCAACAAATTGGGAATTGAAAGCTGCGTGAAGTCATATGCAGCTGATTTTGTGAAATATATTGGAGCTGTCCTCAGTCATTTGCAAAAAGAATATTGGGTTGTGTAAGAAGCCTAATTTCCCCCTGACTTGACTGGAAAAGCTTTAATTGAATTGTCAGAAGTGAAAATGAGTGAATTCCTTTTGTACTTAATAATCAAAGTCACATTAATGCTTGTGCTTTCATCTGTCCTTGTGTGTTCAACAGTGGAATTGGCTTGCTCCAGGTCAGTGGGCTTGAAAGTGCAAAGGAGCTGACTTAATGTTGATAGAAATTTTTAACATACATACTCCTGGGCTAATCATGCACGATCATTAACCAAAGACATGTCAGCTCCTGTGGTGAAGATTAAGCTTGCTTACAGGGTTAGGCCCACCTGGGATCATCTTGAATTTGGATTTACTTCATGCTGTTATACTCCACAAAACCAGGCAGTGAAAGATAGAACTGGAGCCAATCTTTACATACTTTTATAAGCATTTATTTACAGAGACACACTTATAAGCATGCACGTCCTCACCCAACAACCACAGTTTCAGTCTATTTCTATTTATAGGGGAACAAGTGAATTGCCAGTTAATGCCTATCACTAGAATACAATGATACACAATTAATGTACAATTAATTCTGGGCTTTCTCACCTCCTTCTACTTATTGGGATTCCCAAACCCCATTACAAAATATGGTCATGTTTTCCAATGTTGTAGTTATAATGGAAGAGGTCTTGTGGCGCATTGGGTAGCATTTCTACCTCTGAGCCGTAAGCTCTCTGTTCAAGTCTCACCCAGGACTTGATGGCTGCAGAAGCTATGTATGTGGTGTAGCCAGGCAGGTTGATTTAAAAAAAAAATTCATTTACAGGATGTAGGCATCGCTGGCTGGGCCAGCATTTATTGCCCTTCCCTAATTGACCTTGAGGAGGTGGTGGTGAGCTGCCGCCTTGAACCACTGCAGTCCATGTGGTGTAGGTACACCCACAGTGCTGTTAGAGAGGGAGTCAACCTGTAAGTCCTTCTGATACATGTATGGCAGGTGGTGAGAGTTAGAGAGTTTTCTGGTCAACCAGGACCGTGTGATAGCTGCAGTGCAACAGGCACCCCACATTAAAAGACTCAATGTGCAAGCTCTCGCCATGGGCTCTGTGGCAAGTGTCCTCCTTGCTTCAAGCGACTGCTGGAGAGAGAGTTATATGGAGGTACACAGGATTTTATAGTGATGGGCACGCCTCCTGAGAATGGGTTCATCACCCGCTCCTGACCAACCTACTCTGTTAAAACCCGAAGAGGATGGGTTGGTGTTGAGTTTGAGACTTTTATCATTTTTACCTATCCACTGACCCCCAACTCACCAATCCTTGGGGGCCAAAATTTCCTCCAATGAGTCCGGTGCTACTGAGACATTTTGGTATCAGTCTGTACCTCCCCAAATTTTCAAGGGTCAAGTTACCGATCACTTATTCCAATGTGTGAACATGATGGGCAAAGACCAAAGGTTTTCTCAGGGGGAGGGGAGGGAGGACAGACAAGAGGAGGGAGGGAGTTGCGTTCAACACGTAGAATTTACAGCACAGAGACAGGCCATTTGGCCCAACTAGTCTATGCTGGTGTGTATATCCCACATGAACCTCTTCCCAGCCCACTTCATCTAACCCTATCAGCATACCCTGCAATTGCTTTCTCCATCATTTGTTTTTCAAGATTCCTAAGTGCATTTATACTTTTCACCTCAAACACTCCTTGTGGTAGTGAGTTCTACATCCTAATCACTCTCTGGCTGAGGAGTTTTTCCTGAATTCCTTATTGGGGTTATTAGTGACTATTTTATACTGGTTAGTGACTATTTTATACTGGTGGCCCCTAGTCTTCGATTTCTCCACCGATGAAAGCATTTTTGTCGCCTCTACCCTATCAAACCTGTTCGCAATCTTAAAGACTGCTAGACTTTGGTTTTCTTGAGAAAAGAGCTCCAGCCAGGCCAGTCTTGCTGAATGGTTATAATCTCTCAGTTCTGGTAGGAAGCCCAGCCAGCGAGGCCCACATCCCATGAATGAATATAAAAAAAGCTATAGGAGCAACCTAGATGGTATGTTTCTCAAGGTGGTCACCCAGAAACCTAAGAGTTTGCAGGCAGAAAGGGAATGAGTGACTGCCACACACCCAAGGAGAACCAGGAGATAGTGCAGGAGTCCCCTAAGTACATTTTACCCTCTAACCAGATTTCAATTCTGAATACTGGTGAGGGTGATGGCTCCTCTGGGAAATACTGCCAGAGTCAAGTTCACGGCACCATGGGAGGTTCAGCTGTCCAGAGGGGCATTTAAAAGATACTTGGATACACATCTGAAGTACCATAACCTACTAGGGTTGCCAATCTCCAGGACACTGTTGTGTGCAACCCTGGAGAAAAATCATCAGGGCATTAAAAAAAATTGTTTTTTTCTAATATTCTTTGTACATTTCTCTTTAGCATATATAAAAATATTGAAAATGGTGGGTGGGTGTAGGGAAAGGCTGTTTGGCTGACAATCAAGCATCATCCAATTGAGTAATGAGTCTTTTTGCTTTCCAATCTGTCAGTGCGTCAAAGGATGGTTGTTATGGCCAACGAATGGCAGGAGCATGCTCTATAATCTAAAGGGCCAAGGACTAAGAATTGGAAAGTGTGATTTGGCTTTTTTTGGCTAGCAGAGACAGGGTGGGTCAAATGACCTCTTGCTGTGTTGTAAATTTTCTGTATTTTTTTTTGCACCTTACATCTGTCACTTTCCCCCCCTACATTAAAGCACATGATTCTTTCATTCCCCACACTTCATAAAAGGTATAGGCAGGGGTGAGATCCTGATGGGTGTGGCACAGGGTGCTAGAGTAGCAAATAACAAGTAAATAATAAATTACTCACCATCTTCCTCTTTCATTCTAAAAACCCAAACTGAACTCAACTTTCGACCTCTCCCCTCACGACCTCAGTAATTTGTCCAAAGGTGACTCTCTGGACCCTCTTTCAGTGAAAGGGTTACTTCCTTGAATCTTGGATTCAAAGCAAATGGTTTGCTAGAATCTTCCGGGGGGAAAATGGTCGCTTGAAAATGCTTCCACAAGAGGTCTGCATTGATTCTGGTTGTTGTGGCAACAGCTTGAAGTCTGGCCTGTCCAGTGAAGTGGAACAACCACTTGTAGCAGCTACAATATTGACATTCAATGAGATGCCTTGGAGTCAGTCAAGCAATTCGAAGGTATGGCAGCATGCAGGGAGCAAGTCTCAGAGAAATTACAAATTGGGACAACATAGAGCAGTGTATGGGATAACTAATAATACTGCTGCTTTATTAAAGGAGAAGGTAGTTGCACCAGTCTGCATTTGGGCTACAGTGCTGGAAGACCCAGGTTCAATCCATGTTTGCTCTGAGCTGATCACGGCCAAGGCAAAAAGCAAGGCCACCATTACACACAGCGCCTAGCGTTAGGAAGAACTGAAAGCAGCTACAGTTCCCACTTTCCAGTGAAACGTGCTGAAAATATATGCAAGTGGCTGGCATTGGATGAAGGTAGAATAGTGTTTGGTAGTTATGTCTGCCTGCCCCAACATGAGATTGGACAAGAAAGGGAGAAAATTGGAAGAAAAATATTTTCAGCCAAGTATTGTTACAGGCAGTTATACTAATAATCCAGAGAATTAGGATCCCACTATGGGCAGTGTGAATTCAGTTCAGAAAATAAAAAGCTGTTACCAGTAATAAAAATGGCCATGAAGTTCTCGGATTGTCATAAAAACCCAGCTGGTTGATAAATGTCCTTTAGGGAAGGAAAGCTGCTGCCTTTCCCTGGTCTGTTTTATATGGGACTCAATCCCAACCCAATGTGATTTATCAATCAACAAAAGCATCAAGGAGACTGCCCTTCTCAGGGCAACTAGGGATGGGAATTGCCTTGCTAGCAACGTTCTCATCCTGAGCATGAAATACTATACAGTACGCAAACTAGCTTGAAAACAATTTGCCACTTGAATTTTTTTCTTTATTCTCATGGATTGGGTGTCACTAGTGAGGTCAGCATTTGGTATCTATCTGTAATTGCCCTTGAACTGAGTGACTTGCTAGGCTATTGCAGAGGGCAGTTAGGAGTCACCCGCATTGCTGTGGGTCTGGAGTCACATATAGGCCAGACCAGGTAAAGACAACAGATTTCCTTCAATGAAGGACATTGGTGAACCAGATGGTTTTTTTTTTTAAAAACAACAATATATGATAGTTTTATGGCCACTGAGACTAGCTTTCAATCCAGATGATTTTAAAATTGAGTTTAAATTCCACCGGCTGCCATTTGAACCCGTGTTTCCAGAACATTAGCCTGGGTCTTTGAATTACTAGCCCAGTGACTATCTACTAGCTACTACACCACCATTCCCCTGAAGATTATAATGTGATTATGATATATTTATAATTGGAAATGCCTTTGCTGCAGGTTGGGCCCTGGCTGAGTTTGGTCGCAACTTTAATCCAGGAAGAATAGAAAAAGGGATAAAACAGGGCAGTATGATGTGTCCATTTGAGAAGGAAAAATGGAATTGCTCATTCACTAGAAGAGCACAGAGTGCTGGGGATGTCATATTGGCATCTTGTCGTAATATGGTTGCCAACTCTGGTTGGATATATTCCCATGTATTCCAGCACATAACCTCCAACTACCCTGCCAAATCTAACAACCTTTTTAACCCCATTATTTTTATAACGCATAATCTCAAGTGTTCAGCGAATGAAAAGATGCACAGTTTTCTTTGATGACACTGTGATTGTTGCTGGCAACAGGAAATTGAACTTTAATTCCTAGAGAATCTGGAATAACCTTGGAGGTTTGGCAACCCTACATTTCAAATAAGAGAATAGCAGGTTGTGACGTAGTTAGTTATCTGCATTTCAGATTGTCTCTCACTGAGATGCCAATTTGATGATGCCACTTGTAGCTGGGTCAGAAAGCAACCAGGATGGTCTCAGCATCTTGGACCACATTCAATGCCAATTGTGATGTGCCAGTATCACTAAACATGCAAGAGAGGAGAATTGACTTTTTCTATCGGGGATGGCTTGTGATTGACATTCAAACCGGTACCAGCTGCCTACTGCCTTGGAAACCCTGAACTAATGTCTCCAGCAGGAATAAGAAATCATGAAGAAAAATTTTTTTTCACTTGGAAGGACAGGAAGTTTTTATTTTGTGTTTGTCCATGTGTGTGTGGGCATCGCTGGCTTGGCCATCATTTAATACCAATCCCTAATTGCCCCTTTAGAAGGTGGTGGTGAGCTGCCTTCTTGAACCGCTGCAGTCCATGTGGTGTAGGTACACCCTTAGTGCTGTTAGGGAGAGTTCCAGGATCTTGACCCAGTGACAGTAAGGTAACTACAATGTAGTTTCAAGTCAGGATAGTGTGTAATTTGGAGGGGAACTTGCAGGTGGTGTTGTTATGATCCCCATAGAAGAACTTTTAAAAAAGACATTTGAATTCCCAGTGACCGGCTAAAAGGATCACTTGACAGGATTTCACAGTTTAAGGCTTTTATTGCAATAAACAAACGAAAATCAACATCAACTAAACATTACTTAATAGGCAACGAATACAGTAAGTTACAGAAAAGATATCCCCCTCTTAACTTCCAAAACAGCCCATGACACGTTTATACATTACACTGCACTCTGCAGAATTGTACTCTTTATTACAAGAACCAGTCCAAAGTCAACCCCAGCTTCCAACAGGCTCACGTTTCCCCATTTCACTGAGTCATAATGTCCAGCATCTGTCAAAATTTGCTTCCCTTGGTCTTCTGAGAATCTCCAAACCGACATCTAGCAGCATGGCTGGCTCTGGCAATTCATTCTCCCGGCTATGGCAGGGCAAATCTTCCAATGTCTTTATATCTCTGCACATCCCATCTTTTCAACCAGAAAATGAGCTCCCACCCACATTCTGCCAAGTGACTAAGAGCCTTTTTTCCTGTAGCTCACAACAGTTGCCATTCCCTGTCTCCCTCTCTCTCTCTGTCCAGGGTATTAGAGAGACTGCAAGTCTGCCCACAGCAAAGCCAACTGTTCCTTTTTGTGCCCAGGTGTGAAAGATGGCACTTGGGTTTCAATAGAACTCAACCTTGGCCCCTGGTCCCCATGGCAACCAGATCACCTAGGCTATTGTTGGGTATAACTTGCAAGAAATCTCATGCCCCTCTCCATTACTCCTTGTTTACCTTGAATTAAAGAAACAGTTTAAAACATAACCATCTTATGGGCAGAATTTAGCCCATGTTGGCTGGGCTCCGCTGAGGTGGGCAAGGGCAGCCAAGAAGCCGACTGCCGCCTGTGATTTGAGCTGGACCGCGATGTCATGCCGGCGGGCTAACTAAGGCCCACCCAGTGTGAAACGCGAGCGGCAGCGCTCAGCACTGCCTGTGTTGGGAGGAGGGGGGTGGGAGGAGAAGGGCAAGCGAGGTAACCGGAATATCGAGCATGTGCTCAAGTGCACGTTGAAAATCTCCCTGAGGCACAGAGCTGCCTCAGGGAGATGAAGCTTTTAAAAAAAAAAATAAAGATTTGAAAAATATAATAAAATATGTCCCCCATCGCATGAGCAGGGACATGTTATTCATTAAATTTTAAAACTTTTGTTTTATTTTTATTTGCTTTTGGAAACCTCAACCCACCCATGGATGAGGTTTCCAAAAAAATTGCAAAGGCCGCTTGGCCTTTTCACCTGCCCGCCAACCGTAAGGTTGGACAGGCAGCGAAAAATTTAAGCGAATTGATTCTTTAATGGCCTTAGCAGGCCTTTTCATTGTTGGCAGGCACGCTGCCAACTCTAGTGCACACCCGCCAACTGAATTATCGCGCGACTGCACGCTGACGTCAGCACACTCAGCTGACATCAACGCGTGTCATTTCACGCTCGAGTGGGCAGGTGTGCGCACGCCCGCTGAGCTAAAACTTTTGCCTTATAAAACTAGTAACATTATTCCCATGCACCTGATGGCCTTGTTCTTCTAGGTAGAGGTCATGAGTTTGCAAGGTGCTGTGAAAGAAGCCTTGGCAAGTTGCTGCGGTGCATCTTGTGGATGGTACACTCTGCTGCCACTGTGCACCAGTGGTGGAGGGAATGAATGGTTAAGGTGGAGGTTGGGTGCTAATTTTTTATATATCCTATATTGAAAGTATGCCCATTGGAGATCACCCAGTGGCTCGGTGAGTACTTCCTGCACTAAACTGCACCTCCTGGTGAGTCACTAAGACATCCAAATCAGTAAGGCCTGAGTTTCAATGTCTGTCTGTACCAAGTTAGCCTTGGCTCAGAAGTTCGTACTCACTTCTTTGTCAGATATTGTTGATTCAATTCTCACTTCAGACAGTTGACCACATAATCCAGACTGACACACTAGTGCATACGTGAGAGACTGTTGCACTATTGATATGTGCTGACTATTGGATGAGTGAACCTTAAAAGGGTGTTTAAGACTTGGTTACATTTAATTGCATGCAGCCTAATTATTGGAACCCTAATTACCCCTTTAAATTGATTTTGTTCAGCAGTTAAAACCAGCAGGCCAAGACTCAAACAATGAATTATCAAATAATATAAATAATTATTAATTATAAGCCAAATAACACAATATAATCAAAGACTTATCAATCAACTACAAACTAATCAATCAATTTGCTCAATAAACAAAAACTTATCAACCAACTAATGAGAGAAAAAAAAGTTAAAGAATATTTATCAACAAAACTCTGCATACTTTACCTTTTCAAATGGGTGATCAATCCAAAAGATGTGGGCAACAGCCTTGACTCTTCATGTCAACAGGGCAACTCTGACAGCCTCCAAAGAGCTCTGCACCTTCCTTGGGATCCAAGCTGGTAGGGGTAACTCTCTTCAGCCCAGGCTCAGCACTACAAACATGAACTCTGCACAGACAGGGAAACACTTCATTGTCCCCAAAGTTCTACAAATGCAAAACAAAAACAGAATTACCTGGAAAAACTCAGCAGGTCTGGCAGCATCGGCGGAGAAGAAAAGAGTTGACGTTTCGAGTCCTCATGACCCTTCGACAGACCTCTGCACTGACAGGGATTTTCACCTCCATCCCCAAAGATCAAATCAGTTTCCCTTCACTTGGTGTACATGAAGGTGGTTCCCGTAACCCCTTTTTTATACCCAAAAGGTGTTGTCACCCCACCTTAGCCAATGTTGCTGGAAATGGCTAATTGGTGAATAATCTTGTAAGGGTTACTTCAATTGCTTCTAGCTAATTGCACAAATTGATTTAAGACTTAAAACAACCCTTCTTTAACCTACGTTTATTATCTTAGTATCATTACAAGCATCCTATTCATTAAGATTAGAACAACAGCAGTCAAGATCAGTGTGTTCCTAGTGGGGAGGATCCCAAGAGTTTATGCCTTCTTTCTTTTTCCAGACTGTGACAGCACTTTTATTCTTTTGTATTCACGGGATGTGGGCATTGCTGGCTAGGCCAGCATTTATTGCCCATCCCTAATTGCCCTTGAGAAGGTGGTGGTGAGCTGCCTTTTTGAACTGCTGCAGTCCATGTGGTGTAGGTACACCCAGAGTGCTGTTAGGAAAGGAGTTCCAGGATTTTGACCCAGTAACAGTGAAGAAACGGCGATATATTTCCAGGTCAGGATGGTGAGTGACTTGGAGGGGTACTTCCAGGTGGTGGTGTTCCCATCTATCTGCTGCTCTTGTCCTTCTAGATGGTAGTGGTTGGTGGTTTGGAAGGTGCTGCCCAAGGAGCCTTGGTGAGTTCCTGCAGTGCATCTTTACATGGTACACACTGCTGCCGCTGTTTGTTGGTGGTGGAGAGTGGATGTTTGTGGAAGGACTGCCAATCAAATGGGCTGCTTTGTCCTGGATAGTGCCAAGCTTCTTGAGTGTTGCTGGAGATGCACTCATCCAGGAAAGTGGAGGGTATTCCATCACACTCCTGATTTGTGCCTTGTAGATGGTGGACAGGCTTTGGGGAGTCAGGAGGTGAGTTACTCGCCACAGGATTCCTAGCCTCTGACCTGCTTTTGTAGCCATAATATTTATGTGGCTGGTCCAGTTCGGTTTCTGGTCAATGCTATCCCCCAGGATGTTGATAATGGGGGATTCAGGTGCAGTAATGCCATTTAATGTCAAGGGATGATGCTTAGGTTTTCGCTTGTTGGAGCTGGTCATTGCCTGGTACTTGTGTGATGTGAATGTTACTTGCCACTTGTCAGCCCAAGCCTGGATATTGTCCAGGTCTTGCTGCATTTGGACATGGACTGCTTCATAGAGATGTTAGTGGAAAAATAAAGAAATATAATATCCAACTTCTTTTTGATTATTGATTGTTAATTATTTATCTTTCAATTACATGGTAATTGAGGTACATCCTTCTTACACAATCATCTATTGCTAGTTGGTGACTATTTCCCAGTTCCATATAGCAACTTGACCAAGTTGGCTCTTTGCAGGTTACATCCATAATAATAATAAGTAAAAAGCAAAAAACTGCGGATGCTGGAAATCCAAAACAAAAACAAAAATACCTGGAAAAACTCAGCAGGTCTGTCAGCATCTGCGGAGAGGAATACAGTTAATGTTTCAAGTCCGTATGACTCTTCAACAGAACTAAAGAAAAAATAAAATAATAATAGTAATATGGCCAAGTTTTAGCGAGCACACTAAATTCTACTAAAATAACATCTAAAATCTAGGGCAGTTTAAATGCGAGTTAAGGTGATGGTAAGCTGCCTTTTTGAACTGCTGCAGTCCATGTGGTGTAGGTACATCCACAATGCTGTTAGGGAGGGAGTTCCAGGATTTTGACCCAGCGACAATGAAGGAACAGTGATATACTGAATACATTAAACTGAAACCCTGTCTGCCCTCTGAGATGGGTGTAAAAGTTCCCGGGCATTATTTGGAAGAAGAGCAGCAGAGGTCTCCCTGATAGTTGTTCTTCAACCAACTTCGTGACAGGATTTACTGCCATTTGGAAGCAAATGGGCATATTGGTGAGAGGCAGCATGGTTTTGTGAAGGGGATCAAGTTTTTCGAAGAAGTGACAAAGCTGATCGACGATGTAAGGGCAGTGGATGTTACCTACATGGATTTCAGTAAGGCCTTTGACAAGGTCCCTCATGGCAGACTGGTACAGAAGGTAAAGTCACACGGGATCAGAGGTGAGCTGGCAAGATAGATACAGAATTGGCTTGGTCATGGAAGACAAAGGATAGCAGTGGAAGGGTGCTTTTCTGAATGGAGAGCTGTGACTAGTGGTGTTCCACAGGGATCAGTGCTGGGACCTTTGCTGTTTGTAGTATACATAAATGATTTGGAGGAAAATGTAACTGGGATAATTAGTAAGTTTGCAGACGACACTAAGGTTGGAGGAGTTGCAGATAGTGAAGAGGATTTTCAAAGGATACAATGGGATATAGATCGGTTGGAGACTTGGGCAGAGAAATGGCTGGGAAGTCATGCTGCAGCTGTATAGAACCTTGGTTAGGCCACGCTTGGAATATTGCGTGCAATTCTGGTCACCACATTACCAGAAGGATATGGAGACGTTGGAGAGGGTGCAGAATCTGGACAAATGTGAGGTAATGCATTTTGGAAGGTCTAATACAGGTAGGAATTATACAGTAAATGGCAGAACCCTTAAGTGCATCGACAGGCAGAGGGATCTGGGTGTACAGGTCCACAGGTCACTGAAAGTGGCAACGCAGGTGGATAAGGTAGTCAGGAAGGCATATGGCATGCTTGCCTTCATTGGCAGGGGTATTGAGTATAAAAGCTGGGAAGTCATGCTGCAGCTGTATAGAACCTTGGTTAGGCCACGCTTGGAATATTGTGTGCAATTCTGGTCACCACATTACCAGAAGGATATGGAGACGTTGGAGAGGGTGCAGAGGAGCTTTACCAGGATGCTGCCTGGTCTGGAGGTTATTAGCTATGAGGAGAGGTTGGAGAAACTCGGATTGTTCTCACTAGAGTGACGGAGATTGAGGGGCAACCTGATAGAAGTTTACAAAATTATGAGTGGCATGGACAGAGTAGATATAGTCAGAAGCTTTTTCCCATGGTGGAAGGGTCAATTACTAGGAGACATCGATTTAAGGTGAGAGGAGAAAACTTTAGAGAAGATGTGCGGGGCAAGTTTTTTACACAGAGGGCAGTGAGTGTCTGGAATTCGCTGCCAGAGGAGGTGGTGGAAGCAGGTAAGATAGTGATGTTTATGAGCCAGCTTGACAAATATATGAATAGGATGGGAATAGAGGGATACGGACCCTGGAAGTGCAAAATATTTTAGTTTGACAGGCAATATGATCGGCGCAGACTTGGAGGGCCGAAGGGCCTGTTCCTGAGCTGTACTTTCCTTTGTTTTTGTTCTTTATTCACTAGGAACAAATGATCAGGTCATTATCACATTACAGTTTGTGGGAGCTTGACGTGTGTAAACTGGCTCTTCTGACTTCCTAACCGTGATTACATTTTTTTAAGAAGTACTTAATTTGCTGCAAAGTGGTTTGAGATGTCCTATAGCTTGTGAAAGGCGCTGTACAAATAGAAATTCTTTCTTCCTTCGTAAGTTAACTATTTTCAGCTGAGGTGCTGGTAGAGGAATCACAATTAGCCGCAGCGTATCTGGGCTAGGAATGACCTGCTGGGTTGCTGGTCCCTGTCTATTTGGCTGAGACAAAGCAACCCCGAATGGACAGTGGATTGGTGCAGATGTTGGTTGGGAATAGAACTGGGCTTTGCTGTGACCCTAGTCCCACAAACGAGTCAAATTTCAACGAGTACAGCTGGCCAATCGAGAGCTGCTAGAATTTGTGGACCTGACCCTTAATGTGACCTCTGCAACTTCAAAGGGAAGAACTGAATGAAACTTTACCTTATCCTTCATAATCCTTCTCCGTTAAATTCATATTCAATTTTGCCTGGTCGGGCTGGCTCGGCGGGGGCAGATGGGGGCAGGTGGGGGCAGGTGGAGGCAGGAAGGAGCTGTCAGGAAGCTGACTGCCGCTCGCAATTAGGACACGACAGTGATTTCAACTAAGGCCTGCCCGGTGTGAAACACATGCTGCAGTGCTCAGCACTGCCTGTGTAGAGGGGGGCGGTGGGGGGGGAACTTCACACATGAGCGCGGTATGCACAAGAAAAGCTCCCTGAGGCACGTAACTGCCTCAGAGAGATGGAGATTTTAGAAATTAAAAATAAAGAATTTTAAAATGTTAAAAAAAACATGTCCCCCCTCATGTGACTCGGTCACATGAGCAGGTTCGTATTATTAATGAAATGTCAAAATTTTCATTTCATTTTTAATTGCTGTTGGAAACCTTGTCCTGCCCGTGGACGAGCTTTCCTGAAAAATCCAAAGGCTGCTTGGCCTTTTCACCTGCCCGCCAACTGTAAGGTTGGACAGGTAGTGAAAAAGGTAATTCTGTTTTTGTTTTGGATTTCCAGCATCCGCAGTTTTTTTGTTTTTATCTCGATGCTGCCAGACCTGCTGAGTTTTTCCAGGTAATTCTGTTTTTGTAGTGAAAAACGTAGTTCAATTATAACTTTAATGGCCTTAATAGTCCTGTTCATTGTTGGCAGGCCCACTGCTGACTCTCGCGTGCACCCACAAACCAAAATATCGCGCGAGTCCGCAGTGACGTCGGGACAGTCACCCAATGTCATTGTGCGTCATTTTACGCTCGTTCAGGTCAGGCGCGTGCCCACCCGACGAGCATCATATACTGGCCAGGGTGTGTAAAACAGCCTCGTTTTCCAAAGCCTGCTGTGTCCAGTAATTTGCTGGCTTGCTATTTAAAGTCCACAGTTGCCTCAAAAGGGGTGTGTAGCTGGGAGTCAGTTTAATTAGGAATTTTGGGATTTGTTATAATGTTAAGTAATTGTAATCTTATGTGCTTGAAATCTTTCTTTCATTAACAAATGTTTTAATTTAGTTTTTAAAATCTCTAAAAGGGTTAGTGGATTCATTACTTCTGGATTCAGTGCTCAAATCTTCACGTAATAAATACAAATTGCAAAACCATTGTGAGAGTGTGGACTTGAGGACTTGGTCCACTTGGCACACATCACCTGCCATGTCACAATAGCTTTCACAACTGTTGATGCACACTGGTACCCACAATGAAAGGTTAGTGACTGCCACTAAAAGTTCATTTGGAAAGTAAATTGTCCTCTGTGCTATTCATGCCAGCAGACACCCACGAATAGCAAAGCACTTGAGCCAGGTGACTGTTTGATGTCATACTTATGTTGACATGGTAAATGCTACTCTTGACACCCTGGTCTGCCTTTACTGAGTGCCTCAAACAACAAGCTTTTAAAGGTATAATTTTTTTCAGAAGTTACAGCACAGAAACAGGTCAATCGTCACAACTGATCTGTGCCAGTGCTTATGCACCACAAAAGCCTCCTCCCACCTGACTTCATCTACATATCAACATATCCTTCTATTCCTTTCTCCCTCATGTACTTATGAAGCTTCCCGTTAAATGCATCTATGCTATTCACCTCTCTCTCTCCACCAGGTAGCAAGTTCTAAATTCTAACCACACTCTGGATAAAGGAATTTCTCCTGAATTCCTTATTATACAAATACATTGCAGTTAGTGTGCACATCGGTTTGACATTGTCTTTATGGCACCTAATTACTTCTTTCCCCACCTTCCAGCACTTTGTAGAACTCTAACCGCCCAAACTGATTAGGCTACTATTTTTTTTACAGTTTTGACTAATTGTCCAGCTGTCAAGTTAAGTCTTGCTTTAAAAGCCACACACTGCTCATCAATTTCCCCTCAAGGTTCACTGCTGTGCTGAGAACAAACTAGTAAGAAATGATCTACGAATTATAGACAAGCTCCAAGACTGAACAAAAGATTACATAGGGGAACTTAATGTGTGATCAGTGCGTTATAGAGGAATCTTCAATTGAATTATTTAATATTTCTAGTACTTTCGGCTAATTTTTTATACAAATATAAGGATAATTTCCAAGTTGCCAAGCAACAACAACTTATATTTTTTATAACACCTTTAATATATAATAATAAAACAACCCAAGGTGCTTCACAGCAGCATTGTAAAACCAGATTTGACATTGAGCCACATAAGGAGATAAAATCCGGCCATGACCTCACCAATACCTATCTCTTCCAGCTCCACAACTCTATACACTCCTCCAGTCCTGGCCTCTTGAGCATCCCCAGTTTTAATTGCTCCATTGTTCAATGTTCAGCACCATTTGGGACTCCTCAGATACTGAAGCAGTCCATGTCCAAATGCAGCAAGACCTGGACAATATCCAGGCTTGGGCTGTGTTAGGGGGAAGAAAGTAAATGAGAATTTATGGTAAGGGAGAATTCATTATAAGGGAATGAATTACTTAAATTAGAATCTATAGGCAGGCCAGCGCAAATCAGTAAATCAACAATTAAACAGTTAAACCAGATGAACCTTATACACTCTCAAACTTTGTACACCCTCAGGGTTTGCAATCACCAGCAAGGTCTTAGGAGTTAGACTGGAGTCAGAGGTTGGCAATAGCATAGATTAAGTGTGCTTTTCAACAGGTAGTGGAAGGATAGATGGTCCCAGTTTAGATAGGAAGGCAGGTCTCTGCCTGGGTGAAAGTAGGGTTACCTTTGTACCAGAGATCTGTCTGTTTAATGTAAACCCATATGTTGACAAAATCAGAATCTGGAGGATGTTCTTGTATGTGACCAATAATGTATAAATATGGTGAACGCTTGTAGCTTAGCAGAATACTGTCTCAAGCCGCATTGAGATGGTGCCCTCCTTGCAATTGCTCGAATAAACTATCGTAACCTGTACCTGAGTCTCCTGTGGTCCATTCATCAAAGACACCACAACAGGGTGACAAGTGGCAAGTAACATTTGTGCCACACAAGTGTCAGGCAATGACCATCTCCAACAAGAGAGTATCCAACCATCACCCCTTGATGTTCAATGGCATTACCATCACTGAATCCCCCACTATCAAAATCCTGGGGGTTACCATTGACGAGAAAGTGAATTGGACTAGCCATATAAATACTGTGGCTATAACAGCAGGTCAGAGGATGGGAATCCTGTGGCGATAAACTCTCCTCCTGACTCCCCAAAGCTTGTCCACCATCTACAAGGCACAAGTCAGGAGTCTGATGGAATACTCTCCATTTGTCTGGATGAGTGCAGCTCCCACAACACTCAAGAAGCTTGACAATATCCAGGACAAAGCAGCCCACTTGATTGGCACCCCATCCACAAACAATCACTCCCTCCATCACCAACGCACAGTGACAGCAGTGTGTACCATGTACAAAACAAAAACAGAATTACCTGGAAAAACTCAGCAGGTCTGGCAGCATCGGCGGAGAAGAAAAGAGTTGATGTTTCGAGTCCTCATGACCCTTCAACAGAACTAGGTGAATCCAAGGAAGCGGTGAAATATAAGCTGCTTTAAGGTGTGTGTGTAGGGGTGGGGGGTGAGGGGGGGAGGTTTGGGTGGGGGGACAGAAGTGGAGAGGGGTGGTGTGGTTGTAGGGACAAACAAGCAGTGATAGAAGCAGATCATCAAAAGATGTCACAGACAACAGAACAAAAGAACACATAGGTGTTAAAGTTGGTGATATTATCTAAACGAATGTGCTAATTAAGAATGGATGGTAGGGCACTCAAGGTATAGCCCTAGTGGGGGTGGGGGAGCATAAAAGATTTTAAAATATTTTAAAATAATGGAAATAGGTGGGAAAAGAAAAATCTATATCATTTATTGGAAAAAAAAAACAAAAGGAAGGGGGAAGAAACAGAAAGGGGGTGGGGATGGAGGAGGGAGCTCAAGGCCTAAAGTTGTTGAATTCAATATTCAGTCCGGAAGGCTGTAAAGTGCCTAGTCGGAAGATGAGGTGTTATTCCTCCAGTTTGCATTGGGCTTCACTGGAACAATGCAGCAAGCCAAGGACAGACATGTGGGCAAGAGAGCAGGGTGGAGTGTTAAAATGGCAAGCGACAGGGAGGTTTGGGTCATTCTTGCAGACAGACCGCAGGTGTTCTGCAAAGCAGTCGCCCAGTTTACGTTTGGTCTCTCCAATGTAGAGGAGACCACATTGGGAGCAACGAATGCTGTAGACTAAGTTGGGGGAAATGCAAGTGAAATGCTGCTTCACTTGAAAGGAGTGTTTGGGCCCTTGGACGGTGAGGAGAGAGGAAGTGAAGGGGCAGGTGTTACATCTTTTGCATGGGCATGGGGTGGTGCCATAGGAGGGGGTTGAGGAGTAGGGGGTGATGGAGGAGTGGACCAGGGTGTCCCGGGGGGAACGATCCCTACAGAATGCCGACAGCGGGGGTGAAGGAAAGATGTGTTTGGTGGTGGCATCATGCTGGAGTTGGCGGAAATGGCGGAGGATGATCCTTGGAATGCGGAGGCTGGTGGGGTGATAAGTGAGGACAAGGGGGACCCTATCATGTTTCTGGGAGGGAGGAGAAGGCGTGAGGGCGGATGCGCGGGAGATGGGCCGGACACGGTTGAGGGCCCTGTCAATGACCGTGGATGGAAAGCTTCGGTTAAGAAAGAAGGAGGACATGTCAGAGGAACTGTTTTTGAAGGTAGCGTCATCGGAACAGATGCGACGAAGGCGAAGGAACTGAGAGAATGGGATGGAGTCCTTACAGGAAGCGGGGTGTGAGGAGCTGTAGTCGAGGTAGCTGTGGGAGTCGGTAGGTTTGTAATGGATATTGGTGGACAGTCTATCACCAGAGATTGAGACAGAGAGGTCAAGGAAGGGAAGGGAAGTGTCAGAAATGGACCACGTGAAGGGGTGGAGGGGTGGAGATTGGAAGCAAAATTAATAAATTTTTCCAAGTCCTGACGAGAGCATGAAGCAGCAACGAAGTAATCATTGATGTACCGGAGAAAGAGTTGTGGAAGGGGGTCGAAGTAGGACTGGAACAAGGAATGTTCCACATACCCCATAAAGAGACAGGCATAGCTAGGGCCCATGCGGGTACCCATAGCCACACCTTTTATTTGGAGGAAGTGAGAGGAGTTGAAGGAGAAATTGTTCAGTGTGAGAACAAGTTCAGCCAGACGGAGGAGAGTAGTGGTGGATGGGGATTGTTCGGGCCTCTGTTCGAAGAAGAAGCTAAGGGCCCTCAGACCATCCTGGTGGGGGATGGAGGTGTAGAGGGATTGGACGTCCATGGTGAAGAGGAAGCGGTTGGGGCCAGGGAACTGGAAATTGTTGATGTGACGTAAGGTGTCAGAGGAATCACGGATGGAGGTGGGAAGGGACTGGACAAGGGGAGAGAGAAGGGAGTCAAGATAACGAGAAATGAGTTCTGTGGGGCAGGAGCAAGCTGACATGATTGGTCTACTGGGACAGTTCTGTTTGTGGATTTTGGGTAGAAGGTAGAAGCCGGCCGTCCGAGGTTGGACGACTATCAGGTTGGAAGCTGTGGGAGGAAGATCCCCAGAGGAGATGAGGTCAGTGACAGTCCTGGAAACAATGGCTTGATGTTCAGTGGTGGGGTCATGGTCCAGGGAGAGGTAAGAGGAAGTGTCTGCGAGTTGACGCTCAGCCTCCGCGAGGTAGATGTCAGTGCGCCAGACAACAACAGCACCACCCTTGTCAGCGGGTTTGATGACAATGTCAGGGTTGGACCTGAGAGAATGTAGTAAGTTCAGAGAGAGAGAGATTAGAATGGGTGAGAGGAGCAGAGAAATTGAGACGACTAATGTCGCGCCGACAGTTCTCAATGAAAAGATCAAGAGAAGGGACTTGGAAAAATTTATTAATTTTGCTTCCAATCTCCACGGCACTCCATTCTATCTCCTACCCAAAATCCACAAACAGAACTGTCCCGGTAGACCAATCATGTCAGCTTGCTCCTGCCCCACAGAACTCATTTTTCGTTATCTTGACTCCCTTCTCTCTTTCCTTGTCCAGTCCCTTCCCACCTCCATCCGTGATTCCTCTGACACCTTACGCCACATCAACAATTTCCAGTTCCCTGGCCCCAACCGCTTCCTCTTCACCATGGACGTCCAATCCCTCTACACCTCCATCCCCCACCAGGATGGTCTGAGGGCCCTTAGCTTCTTCTTTGAACAGAGGCCCAAACGATCCCCATCTACCACTACTCTCCTCCGTCTGGCTGAACTTGTTCTCACACTGAACAATTTCTCCTTCAACTCCTCTCACTTCCTCCAAATAAAAGGTGTGGCTATGGGTACCCGCATGGGCCCTAGCTATGCCTGTCTCATTATGGGGTATGTGGAACATTCCTTGTTCCAGTCCTACTTCGACCCCCTTCCACAACTCTTTCTCCGGTACATCAATGATTACTTTGGTGCTGCTTCATGCTCTCATCAGGACTTGGAAAAATTTATTAATTTTGCTTCCAATCTCCACCCCTCCATCATTTTCACGTGGTCCATCTCTGACACTTCCCTTCCCTTCCTTGACCTCTCTGTCTCAATCTCTGGTGATAGACTGTCCACCAATATCCATTACAAACCTACCGACTCCCACAGCTGTCTCAACTACAGCTCCTCACACCCCGCTTCCTGTAAGGACTCCATCCATTCACTCAGTTCCTTCGCCTCCGTCGCATCTGTTCCGATGAGGCTACCTTCAAAAACAGTTCCTCTGACATGTCCTCCTTCTTCCTTAACCGAGGTTTTCCACCCACGGTCATTGACAGGGCCCTCAACCATGTCCGGCCCATCTCCCACGCATCCGCCCTCACGCCTTCTCCTCCCTCCCAGAAACATGATAGGGTCCCCCTTGTCCTCACTTATCACCCCACCAGCCTCCGCATTCAAAGGATCATCCTCCGCCATTTCCGCCAACTCCAGCATGATGCCACCACCAAACACATCTTTCCTTCACCCCCGCTGTCGGCATTCCGTAGGGATCATTCCCTCCGGGACACCCTGGTCCACTCCTCCATCACCCCCTATTCCTCAACCCCCTCTTATGGCACCACCCCATGCCCATGCAAAAGATGTAACACCTGCCCCTTCACTTCCTCTCTCCTCACCGTCCAAGGGCCCAAACACTCCTTTCAAGTGAAGTAGCATTTCACTTGCATTTCCCCCAACTTAGTCTACTGCATTCGTTGCTCCCAATGTGGTCTCCTCTACATTGGAGAGACCAAACGTAAACTGGGCGACCGCTTTGCAGAACACCTGCGGTCTGTCTGCAAGAATGACCCAAACCTCCCTGTCGCTTGCCATTTTAACACTCCACCCTGCTCTCTTGCCCACATGTCTGTCCTTGGCTTGCTGCATTGTTCCAGTGAAGCCCAACGCAAACTGGAGGAACAACACCTCATCTTCCGACTAGGCACTTTACAGCCTTCCGGACTGAATATTGAATTCAACAACTTTAGGCCTTGAGCTCCCCCCTCCATCCCCACCCCCTTTCTGTTTCTTCCCCCTTCCTTTTGTTTTTTCCAATAAGTGTTATAGATTTTTCTTTTCCCACCTATTTCCATTATTTTAAAATATTTTAAAATCTTTTATGCTCCCCCCACCCCCACTAGAGCTATACCTTGAGTGCCCTACCATCCATTCTTAATTAGCACATTCGTTTAGATAATATCACCAACTTTAACACCTCTGTGTTCTTTTGTTCTGTTGTCTGTGACATCTTTTGATGATCTGCTTCTATCACTGCTTGTTTGCCCCTACAACCACCCCACCCCCCTCCACTTCTCTCCCCCCACCCAAACCGCCCCCCACCCCCCACCCCTTCACACACACCTTAAACCAGCTTATATTTCACCCCTTCTTTGGATTCACCTAGTTCTGTTGAAGGGTCATGAGGACTCGAAAAGTCAACTCTTTTCTTCCCCGCCGATGCTGCCAGACCTGCTGAGTTTTTTCAGGTAATTTTGTTTTTGTTTTGGATTTCCAGCATCCACAGTTTTTTTGTTTTTTTGTTTTTATTTTTGTACCATGTACAAGATGCACTGCAGGAACTCACCAAGCCTCCTTAGACAGCACCTTCTAAACCCACAACCACTACCATCTAGAAGGACCAAGGCAACAGACATATGGGAACACCACCACCTCGAACCTCTCCTCCAAGCCACTCACCATCCTGACTTGGAAATATATCACCGTTCCTTCACTGTCGCTGGGTCAAAATCCAGGAACTCCCTCCCTAACAGCACTGTGGGTGTACCTACACCACATGGACTGCAGCTCACCACCACCTTCTCAAGGGCGATTAGGGATGGGAACATATGCTGGCCCAGCCAGCGACACCCACATCACATCAATAAATAAAAAAAATCATGGTCTCATTAACATATCCATTAATCCATCACTCCACAGTAAGCTCTGGGCAGGAAGGACCTTGATCAGCCTACCTGCCCTGTCTCTATTTGAGTCCCTTAAGTGGCCAATTAGCGACTACTTAAGGGCCTCTTCCAGCCTCCACTGCAATTTTCTCAGCTCTGTCAACATGTCACCTGCACGACTAGTGAAACTGTATGAGCTGCAAGTCAGATGGGGTAGGAGGTTTCCCTCCATCTGAACTAATGTGCACACGATCGAGGGCATGGACATCGGCATGGGGTGGCCACTGACAGCTACCCCCTGCCCTTGCTGCTGACCCACATGGGCCCCCTTTCCCCATGACCCCTGCCATGTGAGATCCCCCACAACACCCTGCCACTCCCCAACCTTCTCCCCAACAACAGCACCTACCTTTTCCCTGGGTCACTCTTTGGTCCAGGGACCCTGGGTGGGTTTGGCATTGTTTGGGCAGCAGCCACAGCCTCCTCCATGGCGCTATCAAGTGATTGAGCTTCTGGGCTCTGATTGGCCTGCTGTTCTAGGCTGGCAGGACATCGTATCCCGAGGTCCTTAATCAGGCGAAAGGCCCACCGCTGTCCTTTTATCTGCCTGATGGGCAGAAGATATGTCAAGCCTTCCATCTAAGACGTAGTGAGGGTATCTCATTGCTTTTTCAGGCAGCACATGAGACACCTGCCAAAAAGGTTAAAGTTGTTTTCAGTTGGAACACTACATAAGAACTGAAGTAATGGAAAAAATAACAGACATTCAGGATGAGAAGAGAAAGGTGACTGGCTGGAAGAGAGAACAGTAAGCACAGACATTCAACACAGGAAAGTGATCCCCTCTAAAAGGACAATGGAGATGACTCGATTGGCTGAGATGGTGTTTACATCAGATGATGGGGGTGGAGGTGGTGGGGGTCGGTGGGTGGTGGAAAGGGTAAAGGAAGTGAGGAAGCTTAAGGGAAACAGTATCAAAACTGAGTCAGTGGGAGTTAAATAGGCCTGAAAGTGAAACAGGAAAAGGTCACAAAAGGGGGTAGGATCTGAATACCTAAGGGGAAGAAAACAGCCAGCCCATGCCACAGATGCACATTCCTCTGGCAACCAGTGTTCTGTTCAAACGTTCCCGCCCCAAGTGACAAATCTGGCTCCCTCAATCACACACTTTTGACCCGCTCCCATCACAGGCATCCCCTCTCATAAAGAAATTGGACGCTATGTTTAAGATTTAAAGTTATTGAGGTCAATGGCTTTTAGCTAAAGCTGATGGTCTTGGAATTGAAGGCAAATGATTGACCCGAAAAGGAAACTGGCCGAGTGGAAGGAAACAGGTAGGAGGGATAATGGGCAGGTAGTCTATTGGCAGGATGTGACTCCTGGTGCCATACAAGTATCTGTGTTGGGACCTCAAATATTCTCTGTATTTATGAATAACTTAGATGATGGGATAGAAAGTGACATATCTAAATTTGCTGGACATAAAGATAGGTGGCATTATAAGCAGTGTAGGCTGAAGTATAAATTTGCAAAGAGATTGATAGATTACATGAATGGGTAAATCTGCAGCAAATGGATTTCGATGAAGGTAAATATGATGTCATCTACTTTGGCTGTAAGAAGCATAAAACAAGATACTTTCTAAATGGTGAAAAGTTGGAAACAAGGGAGGTTCAAGGAGACCTGAGGTTCCAGGCATGTAGATCATTAAAATATCATGAGCATGTTATTAAAATAATCAATAGCCCCAGTGGAATGTTGGCTTATATCTCTAGCAGACTAGAGCACAAGTGGGTAGATGCCATGCTACAGCGATACAAAGCCCTGTGTGAAGCACTCCTGGAGTTAATGTGATCAGTCCGGGACACCACACCTTAGGAAAGATAGGAAGTGCAATGTACATTTACCAGTGTAGTTTGGACCTCTTAAAGACCAATTAAAGGGCCTCACCCTGCTGCTGCTAGTATTAACCCAGTGGCAGGTGGGAGGCTCACCGTGTGGGGGACATGACAAACAAACCCTGGCGTGTTTGCTTGTGGGCTCCCAGAGGTGGGGGTTCCTCTTCCAAAGGCACTCAGTGCCTGATCAAGGTACACGTCAGGAAAGGGGTGCTCAATAAGAGCCACTCCCATGTCTTTGCTGCTGAACCCCTCCCCTGCGACCTCCCTTCCCACCATCACTCACCTCTGACCTGGGTCCATCCATGGTACTTGGCTTTGGGTGGGTGCTGTACCAGCAGCAGCTACCGCCTCCTCAGTGCTGCTGCCATTCATTGGAGCAGCCAGCCTATGATTGGCCAGCAGCTCTTGCTGAGCGGGAGTTGCACCCCCCCCCCGGGCCCTTGATCATAGGGAAAGGCCCGCCACTAGCCTGTTAAGTGCACGAGATGCGGTGGGTCTTATCGAAAAGAGGTGACACAGGGGGCTGCAGGCTCTCCAACTGGCAGCCAAGTCCCACATCGCATCCACAAGATTTTGGCCTAGGAAACACCCCTCGCTGGGGCCTGCCAGACTGACCCCAGCACCCCCAGACACCTGGTTGTGAGGGCACTCAGCCGCTGATGCAACTTCATCCTCCAGGTGCAGTCGCAGTAATGGCCACACCGCTCCCAGTGGCACTGCTGAGCTGTCAGCCCTCTGAGTGGCCAGCAGTCTTGGGAGCTTAATTGGCTGTCACTGGCAAGATGCATCCCCAGGTCCATTTGCTCACTTACGTAGATTGGCCCCCTTGTGCTATCGGCCCTGGCAACAGGTCTCCTGCTTCCACCACAATGTCCAGCCCAATGAGTCACACAAGAGTATGATTTCATAGGCTCTTGTCACCCTCTTGTCGCCCTCTGGCATCTTATCAGAGTTGCCAGTCTTCCATTTGGGATCATACAGTGAGTGCTAGCCAGTCATCTGAGTATGGCAGGAATCAAAGCCAAGCCTAATCCTGGCCCTTTTTTGCACCTTATGTCCTTCATCTTGGTGTCTGGCACATTTGAACAAAGGGGAGAGCTTCTGCCTTTGTAATATCCATTGTACACCATCTCTCTGGAGGGAAAGATTTGACTTCCAAATTGGTGGAAGGGTTAGAAGCAGGTTGGCAGAGTTACAACTTGTGGGCTTCCGAAGTATTAGTGTGAGGCTGGACTTTAACTGGCTAAATTTCACCCAATCCATCAGTACAGAGCAATGGTAAATGTCCAGCTAGTGTTACTCCCTCATTTGGCTTGAAGGATGGTGTCTAGTAGCGGTGTTTGAGGCAAATAATGAAGATTTGTTGGACAAGTCACACTACCAATGAAGAGGTGCTAAATTCTGAGACCAAAAGGAATCTGCTGACCAAGATCAGGATGAGACAGCTGAAATTTCTTAATAAAAAACCATGATTTAGGAAGTCTGATTCTGATGGGAAAGATCAATGGTAAAAGAGATCGAGGTAGACAAAGAACAACCTTTTAAAGACCCTTGCAAACTGGATGAATGTGCCACCAATGAAGATGATTCACGCCTCTAGAACAAAATTAACATGGGGGTCTATGGTCGCCAATGGCCTCTTGGGGCATGGTACCTGAAGAGCGAGAGCGTGTCTTTAATAAACCATCCCAAGGCACTTCACTGAAGGGTTATAAAGCGATATTTGATACCAAGCAACATAAGGAGATGTTTGGGCAGATGTTCAAAAGCTTGGTCAAAGAGATTTTAAGGACCATCTTAAAGAATGAATAGCAGTAGAAAGATGGAGAGTTTTGAGTGAAGGAATTCCAGAGCTTAGGTCCATAGCAGCTGAAAGCACGGCCAGTAATTATTATTTTTTCATTTATGGGATGTGGGCGTCACTGGCTAGGCCAGCAGTTATTGCCCATCCATAATTGCCCTTGAGAAGGTGGTGGTGAGCTCCCTTCACCCCTCCTCCCTGCACCTCTCCTCCTCCCTACCTCATTGTCTCTGTAGAATCATGCTCTGGGAGGCTTCTTAGTCAAACAAAATGAATTTTATTTACACGAGAGCTTCCGTGGATGCTTGTGTCCAGCCATTTTTTTTTCTCGGAAACCCCTCCCTAGAATTTATTCCCCTGCGCTAGCCACACATTCGTTCAACCAATCACGTGACCCCCCTACTCAGTTGAACTGATCTTAAAGTGACAGTAATCACATCCCTCCCCTGACTCAGCTTCTTTGTACATATTTTCAGTTAACAATTGCTTTATATAAGTGAACCAAGAATTTTCTTAATTCTAGAAATAATTACATATGTCGTTAGCCTGGACTTCAATTACACAATACAAACAATAGACCCCATAATCATAAATTAAGTCTTTGGGATGGTTTTCGAATTCGAGTTGAGTGGCGTAGTTCTGCCGGATTGAATTTTCCGGAATTGTACTAGCGGGTACCTCCTGAAGGATCACCAGCTCCTGCCCAGTCCTGGCCCTTTTGAGTGGGCCTGCGGGTTCTGCTCTCCACTGCTTGGAGCTCCTCCTTCTGCGGGCATAGGGACAGGTAGTCTCCTGTTCCTGGCAGTACTCCACTCCAGCCTCCCTGGGCTTGCAGCCATATTTGTCACGGACAATTCATTATCATTAACTTCCACAAGGATGTCCTTGACGCTTATTACAGGCCAACTGAAATCTTTGGTGTACATAGGTTCACCGACGCTCGGTGGTAACATTGACTGCGAGAGTGCCTCTCTACCCCTCAAGTGGTCAGCGTGCTTCCGAGTGATCCGTCCCTCTATCCTTACTTGATACAAAAGAGGTCCAGTCTCAGAGACTACCCTTCTGGGAATCCACCTAGGACAACTACTGAAGTTTTTCACATACACATTTTCATTATCCGAGAACTTCCTAGCTCTACTGTTAGAATTGTGACTTGTCTTCTGGATGCACTGACTTGATTCTAACCTCCCCTGCAAATTTGGAAACACAAGACATCCTGAGATGATGTTTCATTAACAGTTCAACAGGAGCAACATTTGTCACTGAGGAAGGGGTGGGAGGGTAACTCAGCAGAAAATGAGACTCTTGTTGCTAAAGATCCACCTGATGGCTTTTTCATTTCAAAGTTTAGACGGCTCTTTTGGTTAAGCCGTTCGATGCTGGGTGCTAGGGCGCTGTCTTTATGTGTTTTATACCATTGAGAGTGGTGAAGTTTTGAAACTCCGCATTATCGGACACGGTTACTTCAGGCAAATTATAAGCTGCAAAACAGGGCCTCAGCTTTTCGATGGTCGCCATCGACGTCAGTGCCTTTGTATCAAAACCTTCTATCCACTTACAGTGTGCATCAATTACAGAGAGAAACATTGTACCCATAAATGGTCCTACATAATCAACACAGATACAGACCCATGGCCAGTCTGGCCACTCCCAAGGATGTAGTGGATCTGCGGCTGGCAGGTTTTGCTGCAACTGGCACTGTTGGCTGGTGCCTTACCCAGGTTTTCAATATCAATGTCAGTTCCGGGCCACCATAAATAACGCCTGGCTAGCATTTTCATTTTCAAGATACCAGGGCGGCCACTGCGCAGTTCCATCAGGAGTAGCTTCCTGCCCAGCACAGGGACGACCACTCGCACACCCCTTAGCGCAATACCATCTTGACAACTAAGTTCATGTTTACGGATGGAGTAGGGTTTCATGCCCTCTGAAACTGCCTCATTTCCGCATCCTGTAAGGATTTTATCTCGTACTCTGGGTAACTGTGGATCCCGACTGGTCCAGGTTTTGATTTATTTCACACAGACTGTTAGCGTATCCAAAGAGTTTAAGGTGAAAACAATTTCTTGAGGAATAGGTGCACATGTAAGACTTTCTCTCAAGGGCAGATGACTCAGGGCATCTGCATTCGCAATATGTACCCCTGGTCAGTGTTTGAAGGTGTATTTATATGAGGCCAGGATCAATGCCCACCTCTGAATCCTCACAGAGTCTATTGGTGGAATAGCTTTCCTCTCCTTAAAAAGGCCCAACAGCGGCTGTGGTCTGAAACAATAGTGAAGGGTCTCCCATGTAGATATTGATGGAAATTTTTGCTGCCAAAACTATTGATAGGCCCTCTTTTTCGATTTGTGAGTAGCCTCTCTCAGCTACTGATTGTGTTCTGGATACATATCCTAGCTGTCAGCCATTTCATGGGACAACATTGTCCCAGTGCCATATGGAGAGGCATCACATGTCAGTATTAGTTCCTTCAAAGGTCGAAGTGTACAAGTAGGCTTGAAGACTGCAGCAATTTCTTCACCTTGTTGAAAGCCGTTTCCTTAGGAGTTCCCCAAGACCAGCGGTGGTGCTTCTTTAGTAGGGTGTGTAAGGGGTTCCGCACAGTGGATTTGGCAAAAAACACCCATAATAATTGACTATTCCTAGAAACAATTTAATTCGGAAACGTTCGTGGGGGAAGGCACTTGTCTTATGGCCCTGACTTTCTCCTCGACAGGGTGTAGCCCTTCAGCATTGATCCTGTGCCCCAGGTAAGTCACCCCCTTGGCTTGAAATGTGCACTTTTCTTTCTTGAGGTGGACTCCAGCCTCCTGAAAGCTTTTTAACACCTAAATTTGTCAGATGTTTGGCTTCCGTGGCCCCTGTGATGAGTGTATCGTTGAGTTGTACCACAACCTGAGGCAACCCCTGTTGTCGGCTCTCCGTTGTGCGTTGGAATATTGCACATGCTGACGAGACACCAGAAGGCAGGCGCATGTACTGACAAAGCCCTTTGTGGGTGTTTATCGTGACATATCCTCAGGAACCGTCATCCAGCTCAAGCTGTTGATAAACGTGACTCATATCTAGCTTGGTATGTGATTGGTTCCCAGCCAGTTTTGCATAAAGATCTTCAATTTGTGGAAGAGGATACCTGTCCAGCTTTGTGGCCTGATTGACGGCTTGTAATCACCGCAAATGCAGATAGCCTTGTAGGGCTTCAAGACAGGGGCCATGGGTGCAGCCCATTCTGAAAACTAAACCAACTGGATAATGCCTCGTACTTCTAACCTCTTTAGCTCAATGTGGTAATCTGAAGCGTAATACAGCTTTAAGAGACTATGAGCAGATTGACCACGTGACTGTAAGACCCAATAGCTGTGCAGCGCAGGCTACCAGGTTAATGTTAGTCTAGTGTTGGGCCTGGCTGTAAAAGCCCACATCATGTTAATGCTCTGGTGTTTGTGTAAATAAAATAGTATGTGCGTCATTTCATATTGGTCTCTGTGTCTGCCATATATTATAACTGACTCGCCTGCTGACAGATAATCGTGCAGCCCGTTCGTGAGTGACGCGACCCCGTAGTCAAAACATAACATTCAGCCTCCACTTTCTCATGCAGGGCATATGGTACGGATTGCGCTCTGAAAAATCGAGGGGTAGCTTCCAGGCCCAGGTAGATCTTGGCTTGTAAGGCTTTAATTTTGCCTAATTCATCCTGGAAGACACTACCATATTTTCTTAACAGTTCTGACAATCCCCCTGTCCTCATCTGGAAAATGTCAGCCCAACTTAACTTTATTTTCTTGAGCCAGTCGCAGCCCAGAAGGCTTGGTCCTTCACCCATTGCTACTAGGATAGGTAGCTGGACAGACTGCTGTCCATAGCTTACAGGTGCAATGGTGGTACCCCTCACCTTTACTTCTTCTCTGGTGTATGTTTTCAACTTGGCTGAAGCACTGTCTAAGTTTAAAGGCTGGGCAGCCCCTCTCAAACACTGGAATGTGAGCTTGTCCATCACAGGGACTGATGCATCTATATCTAGTTCCATATTTACAGGCTCCCCATTTATACGGAGTGTTATGGTGATTGAGTTTGGCTTAACATCCTTGAGGTTGGAAAGAGTGTAAATATCAGGCTTCCTGGTACCAGGGTCTTCCATACTGTGTATTTATAACATCCTGTTGGATTGGCTATTCGGCTGTCCGGAACTAGCCCTGCATTGTCTTCTCAGGTGTCCTTTTTTCTGCAATAATAACATTCAGCCTCTTTAAATTGACAAGATTCAGGAGGGTGGTTACTCCTACGTCGATAACATTGGACCTGAGGAATCACTGCCTGACTGCCTCCGACTTGGAGCCACGGCTGGCTGCTGGTTCCCACCCTGACTGGTGCCCGGCACCACTTTGCGCACCCTGCAGTTCCAACGCATCAGCCTCAGCACCTTCCATTGCGAGCACAATCTCCTTTGCATGTTTGAAATCGATATCAGCTTCCGCTGGCAACCAACGTCGTATGGTATCGTTACACACTCGACAGACTAATCGAACACACAGCATATCACTTTGGGTCGTACCGAAATTGCAACGCTCTGATAATTATTTGAGTTTCGCAATGTACGTCAACTCCCCCGGGACTCTCACTCATGAACTAAACTTAAAACGTTGCATTATGACTGAAGGTTTTGTTTGGGAATGATGCCATTCCTCTGCAGAGGAGTCAAATTGGCCTATCCAGCCAAAAAGCGGCATCTTGGTAAGTAATATGATTTCCTATTCACAGCCATCGATTACTCACAGATGCAGGTGGGAGTCATTGCCAGGATAGATTTTTTTTTCTTCATTGCCAATTGTAGAAACACACCCTGGAAGGCTTCTTAGTTAAACAAAATAAACTTTATTTGCACAAGAGCTTCTGTGGCTGCTTGTATCCAGTCAGCCTCTTGTACAGCCAGTTTTCCCTAGGCAACCCCTCCCTAGAATGTAATTCACTTCACTAGCCACACGTTGGTTGAATAAATCACATGACCCCCTACTCAGCTGAACTGACCTTAAAGTGACAATTACCACACTCCCCTTTAAAACCTACCCCTTCAAGCAAGCTTTGGAGATCTATTCTAATATCTCCTTGTGTGGATCAGTATCAAATTTTGTTTGATTGCAGTCAAGTGAAGCCCCTTGGGATGTTTCATTCCGTTAAAGGCGTTATGTAAATAAAAGTTGTTGTTTGTGTTTTCAGCCTAAAAGGTTCTGACTGACCTGCTTTATATTTCCAGACAACGCAATAAACTGATTTACAGGAAAACAAAAGGAGGATGTACTGCTTTGAAGATATTAAGAAACAGCAATCTGCTGCAACAGGAACACTCAGTAACATCCAGTGGAGGTGTCATATGCAAAGGCTTTTGTCTTTGGTGACTTCACATCACTTACAAGAAATTACAAAATTCCAGGCAACCACAAAGAAACCTGAAGAGGAAGTGAACTTTAGTTTGGATATATCTGATTTGTAATATAGTACTTCCAGTTCCTCAATGCCAGTTGCAACTTGATCAAATGCCAAAACTGGGAGCGATCTCAAAGAAACACTGAATTTTTTCTTGGCTTTCCTAATTCCTTAGCTACCTCCCTTGAATCTCTTGGGATCCACTTCTCCAGTTTGAACTACCGCAGCCAATCCTTTTCCAGTAATCATCTTAAAATGGCTGCCAGGAAGTACATGAGAAAAGCTTTTCCTCCTGCTTTTTGTGGGAACCAGCTGATCTACACTCAGAGTTTGAGAACGTTGTGCACAGGGTATCCTAGCTGTTAATTTCCCTTTAGCGTTTCAGTGTGTATCCCCAATTTTCTTTGCTCCATCATTTGCAGCCATGTCTTCAGCTGCCTGTGGCCCCTGCTATATCCTTTCTAAACCTCAAACTCTACCTCTTTGCCTCTCCTCCTTTAAGGCATTCCTTGAAATCTACTTCTTGGATGAAGCTTTTTGGCCACCTGTCCTAATATCTCTTTATGTGGCTAAGTGTCGAATCTTGTTTGGTAATCACTCCTGTGAAGCACCTTGGGATGTTTTAGTACATTATAGGTGCTATATAAATCCAAACTGCTGTTGTTATATGCTATTTTCTTCCTTTTTTTTAATTTGAGAAATCAAAAGGAAAACAAAGTTAAGACCCATAATTTTCCTTTGAGATCTGGACAACATTCAGGTTTGGGCTGATAAGTGGTGAGTAACATTTGTGCTACACAAGTGCCAGGCAATGACTATCTCCAATAAGAGAGTCTAACCACCTCCCCTTGACATTCATTGGCATTACCATTGTTGAATTCCCTACCATCAACATCTTCTGGTGGGGGGGTGTCACCACTGACCAGAAACTTAACTGGACCAGCCACATAATTACTGTGGTTACAAGAGCAGGTTGGAGGCTGGGAATTCTGCAGTGAGTAACTCACTTCCTGATTCCCCAATTCTACCAGCTACAAGGCACAAGTCAGGAGCGTGCTTGCCTTGATTTGTGAAGTCCCAACAACACTCAAGAATCTCAGCATCATCTGAGACAAAGCAATCCAATTGATCGGCACCCCATCCACCATGTTACACATTCACTCCCTCCACCACCAGCACATAGTGGCAGCAGTGTGTACCATCTACAAGATGCACTGCAGCAACTCACCATGGATCCTTTGATTGCACCTTCCAAACCTATGACCCTCACCACTTCAGAGGACAAAGACAGCAAACCCCCTGTCCAAGTCACACACAGCCTGAATTGGAAATGGATCACCTTCCTTCCCTGTCGCCACATGGACTGCATTGGTTGAGGCAACAACTCACCATCATTTTCCCAATGACATTTAGGGATGGACAACTAATGCTGGTCTTGCAAATGACACCCACACACTGTGAATGGATAAAAGAAATTCCATGAAAACAGTGGCCACAGAAAAAAGCAAACAAACTTTTCTCTGATTTTTCTGGGCAATGGAGGGTCCTGCAGAACTCAGTCAGCGCAGGAAACCTCGGAGACATCAACAAAGGGAATCCGTGCAGAAGCCATACCCCCTTTATACGGCACTAGATGACATGTTCTGGTAAGTAGAGTTTAAATGTCCAAAAGCTTCTTTGAAAAGTTATAGAGAAAAATTAAGTGGATAAGAGAATAGTTGGGGGAGGCAGTGGGGGGGGTTGGGGGGTGGGGGGGGGTGGTGGGGGGTGGGGGGGGTGGGGGGGGTGATGTAGGTCAGTAATGGGGACGGTGGGAAAGGGGGGTAGAGTGGGTAAGGCAGTAGGGTGAGTGAGATGAGGGTAAGGGGGAGAGTGTGTGAGGTAAGGGTTAAGGTGGGTAAGGGAAGTGGGTAGCATGTGTAAGGTGGTTGAGTGAGTGAGGTAAGGGGTAAGGGGGTAAGGGATAGGGTGAGTGAAATAAGGGTTAGGGTGGGTAAGTGTGTAATAGGGTAGGGTGGTTAAGGTAAGTCGGTAAGGTTGGGTAGATAAGGCGGTAAGGGATTGGATGGATAAAGTAAATGGGTATGGGGGAGGGTGGGTAAGGGGGTAGGATGGTAGCTGGACAGGATGGTGAGGTTGGGTCAGGTCGGGTAAGGGGGGAGTCAGGTAGGGAGGTCGTGATAGTTCAGGTTGGGGGATTTGGGGATTCAGGGTGGTGTTGGCAGAGCCATGGGGTGGGGAGTGAGGTTTCATGGTGTAGTCAGGGGGTCGAGGAGGTAGTTTGGGGGGGGGGTCAGTGTGAGTGACTGGGTGGGGCTCAGTTGTATAGTTACCCAAGAGTTAGACTAGAGTTTTTCTGTCTAATATTAAGTCGGGATCATTCGAAGTCTCCAACTCTAACTCAGAGTTGCAACTTTTATGGAGGGTCCCGGGGGAGCAGTGGAATTGCCCAAATTTCCCAGGCAATTCCCATAGGGGCATGGTTTTGGGACTTCCGAAGTTCTCATAGCACATTTTGTGGGGGGGTACATCTGGCTTCCAACTGGAGACGGGAAGATCTGGGCCTGTGTAATAGGTATAAGGAAGAGCACATAAATTGCAGTCTCATATGGAACAAAAGATAACCAGTAAACTTAAGTGCCCAGAGAAGGCTGAAGAGAAATCTATTGCTTTCCTAATTATCTCCCAATCAGAATACGTTTGTTGATTCTTCTATCTGCTCTTACATGTTGGACACTTAATCTGAATTATTTTTGAAGTAAACAGTTCAATGATTTGGATCCATTAAGGCTTATCTGTTCATTCTAATGGACTGAAACCCCATTGTTGACTGTGCTTATCAAGATGATTTCAGCTTCAGGGAGTTCCCTGTGGTAATTTCAGCAAAATCCCAACAACCACCTTAGCCCTTACCTCACTCACCCTACTGCCTTATCCACCATGGATTCACCAATTAATAAAGGACACTGGATAAGGTATTGGAAGTCCACTGGTGCCTATGGAACTGTAGCAAGGAATCAGAAACATCAGAGTGGAGGAAGAACAGAAAGATACATTTACTAAAAGGATGCACTGTAACAGTGTGTGCAACCAAATGAATTGCAGTGCAAATATACTTTTGTGATCAACAGGACTACATTTAAAGAGAGGCTACAGACTCCTCCTCACCAACCTACTCAATAACATTGCACAGTTTGCCAATAATGGCCCTAAGTTTAGAATTGTTTCTTACTCTTCCAGCTAAAGTGAAGCACTGCGAGTTAGTGTCATTGCTGATTATCTATTGAGCTACCTATCTGTATGCCCATTACTCTGCATTTTTGAATGCCATGTGATCATATGTATAAAACCAAGCCAAACCCAGATAAGCAAAATATATATTTGTAAAGGTGAATACTGTGTGGCCCCAGATATGCCTGAGCTTTATTGCATAGACAAACTTTGTAAACAACAATAAAGTCTATGAAAAGCAATTAGCTCCCTCACAGTAAATGGCCTCATTGGACCAAAAATGAATAAACACTGAGAGTCAAGATAAACTGACTGCACCTGGATTGTACAATGCCAAAATAAGAATGTTCCTTTCAAATTTCAGAATAACTGAGTCACAGTAAAAGCAGAATATGGATGCCCTGAAGCTTGAACCAGCTTGATAAGCACAGTCAATATAGGGTTTCTGTCCATTAGAATGAACAGGGAGGCCTTCAAAGGATCCAAATCGTTGGATTTCAAAAATATTTTAGATTAAGGGCCCTGTAAGTGCAGATAGAAGAATAGATGTAATCTGAATAGGAGACAATGATGAAAACCACAGATTACTTTCCAACGTTCTATAGACAATTAGGTTTAATGGTTATCTTTTTTTCCCAAATACATCAGCAATTTGCTTGCACTTCTTTCACTCCATTAAACTATTCACTGCCACCTGCTCTATGCTCAGGAGTCCAAATGAGGATTCGATCACTGTTTTGCCATTTTTTAAACTTATGGAATGCTGCATTATTAAATGTGATGGGGCACAAGGTTCATGATTAACCCACACATGTTTCTTCCAATGTAGACAGCATGCAAACTTTTTACCCAAGTTTGTGTGAGGCAAATACTACTTAAAGCTAGCATCCTCCTCTTAAAGGGAAGATGCATTCTAGCTGGAAAAGAATTATGAGCACGAAGAAGATTGAATATTTTTAAGCTAGATAGAGGTTATCAAGGGGTAGGCGGGAATGTGGAGTTGAGGTTACAATCAGATCAGCCATGACCTCACTGAATGGTGGAGCAGGCTTGAAGGGCCAACAGGCCTACTCCTGCTCCTAATTCCTACATTTGCATGTAAGACTGACTGATGGCGCAGAAGTGTTCAAAGGGGCTTAGAAGGGCGCCACATTCAGCAATCCTGTCTCCAGCAGATTACCAGGATTGCTGAGACGCCAGCCCAGGGAAGTAACAGTGCCTCTTTGGTGCACAAACCTTCTGTCCACCCACAGGAGGAGTAGTCCCACTCAGCTGCGGGTGGCAGTGGAGGTGGTGGTGGCAGCGGTGGTGGTGGTCCTGGCGTTGGTGCTGGTGGTGGTGCTGGCGGTGGTGGTGGTGGTGGCAGTGGCGGCCGTAGTGGTGATGGTGGCAGTGGCGGCCGTGATGGTGGTGGCGGTGGCAGCAGTGGTGTTGGTGGTGGCAGTGGTGGCAGTGGTGGTGATGGTGGCAATGACGGCAGTGGTGGTGGCAGTGGCAGCAGTGGTGGTGCTGGCCGTGGTGGTGGTGGCAGTGGTGATGATGGTGGCGGCAGTGGTGGTGATGGTGGCGATGGCGGCGGTGGTGGTGGTGGTAGTGGTGATGATGGTGGTGGCAGTGGTGGTGATGGTGGCGATGGCGGCAGTGGTGGTGGTGGCGGTGGCAGCCATGGTGGTGATGGTGGCGATGGCGGCAGTGGTGGTGGCAGTGGTGGTAGTGGCGGTACCAGCTGTGGTGGTGGTGGCAGCAGTGGTGGTGATGGTGGAGGCAGTGGTGGTGATGGTGGCAGTGGCGGCCGTGATGGTGGTGGCGGTGGCAGCAGTGGTGGTGGTGGTGGCAGTGGTGGCAGTGGTGGTGATGGTGGCAATGACGGCAGTGGTGGTGGCAGTGGCAGCAGTGGTGGTGCTGGCCGTGGTGGTGGTGGCAGTGGTGATGATGGTGGCGGCAGTGGTGGTGATGGTGGCGATGGCGACGGTGGTGGCGGTACCAGCAGTGGTGGTGGTGGCAGCAGTGGTGGTGATGGTGGAGGCAGTGGTGGTGATGGTGGCAGTGGCGGCAGTGGTGGTGGTGGCAGCAGTGGTGGTGGTGGCAGTGGTGGTGATGGTGGAGGCAGTGGTGGTGATGGTGGAGGCAGTGGTGGTGGTGGCAGTGGTGGTGATTGTGGCGGCAGTGGTGCTGATGGTGGCAATGGCGGCAGTGGTGGTAGTGGTGGTGGTGGCAGTGGTGGTGGTGGTTGTTGTGGCGGCAGTGGGGGTCTTACGTGGAAGAGAAAGGTAGTCTACACTTAGGTTTATTCATAAAACTCAGTATTACATATGTTGAAGACAGACTAACTCCAGCTTCTTCCTTTGCCAAATGGATGTTCATGAGAGTAACACGTCCTGCTCTGAAGCTGCAGGTCTGTCTTCAAAAGGTGGCAAATTTCAGTGAGTGCCTCCTTTGTAAAATGGAGTCTCACACACTGTTCCTCACTGAGGTTGAGTTGAGAGAATTGCTCCCTGAAGACCCTCCCACTGGGAGCCCTTCTCCCCCCCCCCCTCCTCCATCTGTGCGTAGCTTGATTTCCTCTATGCTGTCTTTGCTCCATTTCCTTCTCCTGCTATATGTCAAGGGGGGTGGTAACTAACACCCCCACAATGGACGGCAAGTGGTCTGATCAGAACCCTTGAAGTGAAAAAAGTGAGTCTTTAGAATTCTCTTCCTGAAAAGGTAGCAGAAGCAGAGTCTTTGAATATTTTTAAGGCAGTGGTGGATAGATTCTTGGTAACGGTTACTTTCAGATCAGCCATGATCTTATTAAATAGTGGAACAGGCTCAAGGTGCTGAATGGCCTACTCCTGCTCTGTATTTGAGTATTGCTGAAAAAAGACATTTTATCAAATTTTACATCTTGCACTTATCAGGACATTCACAAAAATACCAATGTCAAGTGAAGCAATAACTTTATATTGTATGAGAAGAGAATATTGATTGATTGGCAAGTGGACTCTATTGGCAGAGGCATTGCCATAGAGAATGCACCAGTTAATGGTGATTGACAGTTAACTGCCAAGCATTGTTTGAAATTTAAACTAGACAGCTTGACTCTGATTGGTCAGAGTCGACTTGCTAACCAATCGGCACTCTTTTCTCATACAGTATAAAGTTATTGCTCCCCCTGACATTGAAATTCTTGCAATTGTCCTGATGACAAAAAGCTTCAACAAAATGTCTTTTTTCAGCAATTCTCAAGTTTTGTACTACCAAACAACTATTTGTAATCTGTATTTGTGTGTCTGAATTTCAAATGTGTGTCTGCACAAAAGTTGGTGCATATTTTATTATTTTACTTAGATCGGTTTAAGAATAATAAAGCTAACCTCTTTCTTTTTAAACCCAAGAAAGCCTGTCCTTTTGGTTCTTTTATGATCACAACGCATAAACAGTTAAGTACTCACTGAATTGCTAAGAATATCCTTTACAAACAAAAAACCTGCTGCGGTCAAACAAGGAGAGGACAAAGAAAGGAGCCATTTAACCCCTCCTCACCTGGTTGTAACAATATATTTCAGATGATTTCTAATGAGCAGCAATTCTCCACTTGTCCCTGATGCCCCAGAGAGGGTTAAAGTGGCGTGGAGGGTATATGGGAAAACCAACAAAGGTTTCCACTTCTGAACACTATTGCATGGTCACAGGTGGAAGGTGTAGTGTGTGAATATCAGATAAAGACAAAATACTACCTCCACCCATTCCATGATCAAATAGTCTGCCATTCATTTGCTAGACCGAGACACCAAGAAAACCTAGTTTCATTGCTTGAGCATAGCAATGAATGGCTGCCAAAACATATAGCAGGTTAGGAATGGAAAAAAGTATATTTCATATTCTGACAATATGTCTATTAAATATTTAAAAACAACCTTGCAGTTTTATAGTAGATTGAATGGATTTTATTAGTAGACATCCTCAACCTACTCCCACAATTCCATTATTGTTCTATTCCCATTTTACTGCTTCTATGTTGCATATTCAATCAGTAACAGTTTATTCCTGAGCCTCTTTCAATTAATGAAACGTGCACAAAACAGCTTTCGCAGCTATTCACAGAGACTTATTGTTTATGACATTTTGATAAGATGCTATCTAAATTTCCTTCTTTCTTCCTCAGTTAGGAGTGTTGAGTGATCAGGATCTGAGCATTGCTTTTTCTAGCTGCAGTGTGTCAGATGGTGCTGGGCTGCAGTTTGTCTCCAAATTCTGCCCTGGACCGTTTAACTGTAAAAGTTTCCTTCTCATTTAGCTTTTCTCCCCTTCTCAGTTTTTTCCTATCCTTCCCGAAAGCCCAGCTCTTGTTAGATTTCACTTCCGGAGCTCTATTGCACTCCACCCAAGTGAATAATCATTTGGGTGTAGCCTGCAAGGTGAGCATTGACTTTTTGACCAGGACGAGGAGGAGGGAGAATCGGGGCCATGTCCATTCCTGCCCTTTCTTGATGGTTAAATATGTGCACTTTCCAACAGGGATCACTGGGCAGAAATCTGGAGGCAAATCCTGTCTTGATTTCATCTCTCATTTTCCTAATTTATTCACTCCAAGTCCAGTTATGGTGTTCTTACTGTGGTTAGAAATCAGGGATCAAAACTGGAACTCTCCTGATCTGTATAGCTTACTATTACACCACAACATGCATTTATCCATTAGGTTTGTGCTCCATAGATGATTCTGAAAGAATGCAATGTAAATTTGTGTCAAATGGTTTCCGTGGAAGGATTGTGTTAGATTACTTGACTGGCCCTACCTTAGAACATGCAGAGTATTTGATATATTAATGTTGGTTGTAGTTCTGCTTATAACCATAATCTGTCACCTAATTTATCCACCACGGCAAGTTAAAGCAGCCTCTTTAAAAGAGCAAAGCACTGAGAGGATGATTTCAAGGAAAATTTCGGTGCATCATGCAACCATGGATAGGCTATACCAAAATCAGAATTACCTGGAAAAACTCAGCAGGTCTGGCAGCATCGGCGGAGAAGAAAAGAGTTGACGTTTCGAGTCCTCATGACCCTTCGACCGAACTATTTCAGTTCAAGGGTCATGAGGACTCGAAACGTCAACTCTTTTCTTCTCCACCGATGCTGCCAGACCTGCTGAGTTTTTCCAGGTAATTCTGTTTTTGTTTTGGATTTCCAGCATGTGCAGTTTTTTTGTTTTTATCATGGATAGGCTATTCCTGATTATTTTCTGGATCAGCTTTTGTTTTGTTTAAACAGGTAAAATGGTTAGTTAAGTATGTAATGGACTACTTTGTATTTCTTTAATTCAGGAATTATATTTCTCCAGCAAGTTGGCTGAAATTTGTAATGCATCCTTTGCATTTTTAAAAAAATACTTTGTTATCCAGCTGTTTGCTGATATTTAGTTGTATTCTGATGGTAATAAGTTACCGTTTAACATAGATAACGTTGGAAGATTAAACCTCTCCGTAAAGCTAAGTCATTGAGCAATGCAAACATTATATCTAAGGTCAATTAATGTTGGTACTTTGGTTCCTGGGGAAAGGATTTTGTTTGATTTAGTTTGCAGCTTTTCAGGTTTCTTTGAGCCAGATGTAGTTTTTCCATCTACTAGCTCCCAAAAGGTTTTCTCTGCTTTTCTCTCCCTTCCTCTGGCCCCAAGAGTAGAGGTTAATTGGGTTGGAAGTACATGAATGCCCAATCAAAACAGCGCAGAACAACAATCCATAAGCGTTTTTAAAAAGTAAGTAGATAAATATTTGAAAAAGAAAACTTAAAACTAATGAGGTAAGGGCAGCATGATGGAATTGAGTGAATAATTCTCTCGGAGACCAGGCATAAGCATGATGGGCTGAATGGTCACTGTCCATGCTGTCAAATTCTAATATGCTATAACACCCAATCATAAACCATCCATAGGTGCCGGTTGTGTCTCAGTCGGTTGCACTGTTGACTCTGGATCAGTAGGTCATATGTTGGAAGGACATAAACACAATATAGGCTGGAATCTTGGTACAGTAGTGACTGAGTGCTGCACTATTGGAGGTGCCATGTCTCAGTTAAGAAATTAAACCTTGGTCCTATCTGCCCATTCAGGTGGATACAAAAGATCCCATAGCACTGTTTTGAAGAAGAACAGGGGAGTTCTCTCTATTGTCCTGGCCAACATTTATCCCCTCAATCAACATTGCTAAAAATACAAACTAACTAGTTATTCTGTCATTGCTGTCTTTTGAACATTGCGCTACACAAACTGACATTGCAAGTGGCTCCACTTCAAAAAATATTTAATTAGCCACAAAGGACATCCTGAAGTTGTTGAAAGGCACTGGTTAAATGTAAGTCCTTCTTTCTTTTTACCAAATGGTTCCAAACAGATAGCGCAGAATCTTCCAGGGCTACTCGGAACCATAAACACAAATTCAAAATGGATCGCCTTCAAAAGGTTGCGAGGCAATTGCTATTTCCATTGCAGTTTCAATCCCTACGATGAATTGTAAAGGCTTATTTTCTTGCATAATAAACTGGATGAGCAGATTGTCTGCCCATTACATAATTCACCCTGACTTCTGTTCCACTGAAGGAGATATTAGGAAGGATGACTGAAAACTTGGTCAAAGAGATGTGTCATGCCTGGTACAGCCATATCATACAATGTAGTTTCAGTCACTCACAAATAAGCATATTCGATGGCTGCCACAAATCGTGTGACTTTTGCCATTTGGACAGGGGAGGGAGTGGTGTAGTAGTATTGTCACTGGCCTGGTAACCTGGAGACCCAGGGTAATGCTCTAGGGAACCAGGTTCAAATCCCATCATGGCAGATGGTGGAATTTGAATTCAATAAAAATCTGGAATTAAAAGTCTAATGATGACCGTTGCCGATTGTCGGAAAAACCCATCTAGTTCACTGAATGTCCTTTAGGGAAGGAAATCTACCATCCTTACCTGGTCTGACCTACATGTAACTCCAGATCCACAGTCAATGTGGTTGACTCTTAAATGACCCATGAAATGGCCTAGCAAGCCACTCAGCTGTGCCAAACAGCTAAAAAGTCTAAAAAAGGAATTAAACCTGATGGACTATCCAGCATCAACCTAGGCACCGGAAATGACAACAGAAAACTCAGCCCTGTCGACCCTGCAAAGTCTTCTTTACTAACATCTAGGGACTTGTGCCAAAATTGAGAGAGCTGTTTCACAGGCTAGTCAAGCAATAGCCTGACATTGTCATACTAACGGAATCATATTTTACAGATAATCTCCCAGACACTACCATCACCATCCCTGGGTATGTCCTGTCCCACCGGCAGGACAGGCCCAGCAGAGCTTGCGGCACGGTGGTATACAGTTGGGAGGGAGTTTCCCTGGGAGTCCTCAGCATCGACTCTGGACTACATGAAGTCTCATGGCATCAGGGCAAACATAGGCAAGGAAACCTCCTGCTGATTACCATGTACTGTCTCCCCTCAGCTGATGAATCAGTGCTCCTCCACGTTGAACGCCACATGGAGGAAGCACTGAGGGTGGCAAGGGTGCAGAATGCACTCTGGGTTGGGGACTTCAATGTCCATCACTAAGAGTGGCTTGGTAGCACCACTACTGACCGAGCTGGCCAAGACCTAAAGGATATAGCTGCTAGACTGTGTCTGCGGCAGGTGGTGAGGGAACAAACAAGAGGGAAAAACATACCTGCCCTCTTCCTCACCAACCTGCCTGCTGCAGATGCATCTGTCCATGACAGTATTGGTAGGAGTGACCACCATATAGTCTTTGTTGAAATGAAGTCCTGTCTTCACATTGAGGATACCTTCCATCATGTTGTGTAGCACTACCACCGTGTTAAATGGGCTAGATTTCGAACAGATCTAGCAACTCGAGACTGGGCATCCCCCGCTTTACCATCACCATCAAGCCAGGGGATCAACCCTGGTTCAATGAAGAGTGCAAGAGGGCATGCCAGGAGCAGCACCAAGCATATCTAAAAATGAGGTGTCAACCTGGCGAAGCTATAACACAGGACTACTTGCATGCCAAACAGCATAAGCAGCTTGCGACAGACAGAGCCAAACAATTCCACAGCCAACAGATCAGATCCAAGCTCTGCAGTCCAGCCACATCCAGATGTGAATGGTGGTGGACAATTAAACAACTCACTGGAGGAGGAGGCTCCCCATCCTCAATGATGGGGGAACCCAGCACATCAGTGCAAAAGATAAGACTGAAGCATTTGCAACAATCTTCAGCCAAAAGTGCCGAGTGGGTGACCCATCTCGGCCTCCTCCGGTGGTCCCCAGCATCACAGATGCCAATCTTCAGCCAATTCGATTCACTCCATGCGATATCAAGAAACGGCTGAAAGCGCTGGATATTGCAAAGACTATGGAACTTGACAATGTTCCGGCAATAGTACTGAAGACTTGTGCTCCAGAATGCTGTGTCCCTAGCCAAGCTGTTCCAGTACAGCTACAACACTGGCATCTACCTGGCTATGTGGAAAATTGCCCAAGTATGTCCTGAACACAGAAAACAGGATAAATCCAACCCCGGCCAATTACTGCCCCATCAGTCTACTCTCGATCATCAGTAAAGTGATGGAAATGGTCATCAACAGTGCTATCAAATGGCACTTGCTTAGCAATAATCTGCTCATTGTCGATCAGTTTGGGTTCCACCAGGGCCACTCAGCTCCTAACCTCATTACAGCCATGGTTCAAACATGGACAAAAAAGCTGACCGCCAGAGAGTGAGATTGACTGCCCTTGACATGAAGGCAGCATTTGACCGAGTGTGGCATCAAGGAGCTCAAGCAAAACTGGAGTCAGTGGGAATCAGGGGTAAAAGTCTCCGTTGATTGGAGTCATACCTAGCACAAAGGAAGATGGTTGTGGTTATTGGAGGTAAATCACCTCAGTTCCAGGACATCAGGACACTTCCTCAGGGTAGTGGCCTAGGCCCAACAATCTTCAGCTGAACTGCAGCAGTCCATGTGGTGTAGGTACATCCACAGTGCTGTTAGGGAGGGAGTTCCAGGATTTTGACCCAGTGACAGTGAAGAAATGGCAACATATTTCCAAGTTTGGATGGTGAGCACTTCCAGGTGGTGGTGTTCCCATGTGTCTGCTGCCCTTGCCCTTCTTTATGATAGGAGTTGTGGGTTTGGAAGGTGCTGTTGATGGAGCCTTGGTGAGTTCCTTTAGTGCATCTTGTACATGGTACACAAAGATTGATCCTTCTCTACCACCAACACCTGGTACAGCAAGGGGAAAAATCTATTGACATCCGTGACAGATCACTGCAGGAGGAGGAGTGGGAGCATGCAGAGAAATAAATGAGGTTAATAATGAAACAGAAATCATAGCACAAGGTAGGACATAGCACTCAGAAGTAATAAAGGCAGTAGAGAGGTATACATAATGTGGGGAATTAGCAACAATTGGTAGGAAAATACAAATTTAATAGGACTAGCATAAACCTGCCTGCAAATTAGGTAGGAATAGAAAGTAAATATATTGGATTTTCCATTTTTAAGAGGGGCAAACAGGTTAAACAGAACAAATCCAACCCAGCCAATTACTGCCCCATCAGTCAACTCTTGGTCATCACGGAAGGGGTCATCGATAGTGCTACCAAGCAGCACTTAGCAATAATCTGCTCACTAATGCTCAGTTTCGGTTCCATCAGGACCACTCAGCTCCTGACCTCATTACAGTCTTGGTTCAAACATGGACAAGAGCTTAACCCAGGAGGCGAGGTGAGAGTGACTACTGTTATGATGTGGCTGATGATGTGTGCCGTGTGAATCAAATCCACGAGGGAAACTTGATCAGGCTCTCACAATGGTTTTGCAATTTGTACTTATTTTGAGGTCATGCCTTAAATTCAGAGGTAATATGTCCACCAAGATGTCAGAGAAGTTTTAAAAAATGAAATGAAACATTTATTAACAAAAGAAAAGATTTCAAGTGCAAATATAGGCCTACAAGTTACAACTATAATAACTCCTAAAATCCCTAATTAATCTGGTTTCCAGTTACACCCCAGTTAAGGCAACAGTAAAAAAAATAGATTTTAAACAGACCCAGCAAGTTGAACACAGTACCCTGAACATTAGAATTCAAAGTGGCTTTTCCTAGCTTTGGTTTCTGTAGACAGCAGGCTTAATACACAAATACTGGAGGCTTCTCAAGCTTCTGGTAGATCTTACAATGCCTTCCTCGATTATACATGTTTCCCCTTTAATGTGTAAATTCCATTGTTTCCACATGTCTTCGGAATTTTATCTTTCTCATGATATAAATCTTGCATGTTGCCACTATATATTGTCAATAACCCTTGAGAAAAATAAACACATTCCTCGACCTGCTTTTCTGGCTATTGTAAACAGATTGCGATCCCTTCGAAAACCAAATCGCCCTTTCTATCTCAAAATGCAAATTCCCTTTACACCTTACATCCTAAGTCCCCAGCCATGTTTACTCATTAACATATTAAAGACACTTCTACACCTTACTTCTTTTAATAACTTCGATCTGCAGTCTGTTTGGCTACTAAATGTAATTAAATCACGCACACAGAAACTATCCAAACCCCATTATTAACCTACTTTTACTATAAATTGCAATAATATTAATTTACTTTCATGACACTACACTCGACATCAAGGCAGCACTTGACCAAGTGCGACATCAAGGAAACCCTAGCAAAACTGAAGCCAATGGGAATCAGGGGGAAAACTCTCTGTTGGTTGGAGCCATACTTAGCGCAAAGAAAGATGGTTATGGTTGTTGGAGGTCAATCATCTCAGTCCCAGGATATCACTGCAGGAGCTCCTAGGTGCAATCATCTTCAGTTGTTTCATCAATGACCTTCCCTCCATCATAAGGTCAAAAGTGGGGATGTTTGCTGATGATTGCACAACGTTCAGCACCATTTGCAATTCCTCCAAAACTGAAGCAGTCCATGTCCAATTGTAGCAAGACCTGGACAACATTCAGGCTTGGGCTGATATGTGGCAAGTAACATTTGCGCCATGCAAGTGCCAGGCAATGGCCATCTCCAACAAAAGTGAAACTAACCACCCCCCTTGACGTTCAATGGCATTACCATTGCTGAATCCCCACCATCAACATCCTGGGGGTTGCCATTGACAAGAAGCTGAACTGGACTAGCTATACTGTGGCTGCAAGAGCAGGTCAGAGGCTGGGAATTCTGTGGAGAGTAACTCACCTCCTGACTCCCCAAAGCCAGTCCACTATCTACAAGGCACAAGTCAGTTGTGGCATGTGTGATGGAATACCCTCCACTTGCCTGGATGTTTGCAGCTCCAACAACACTCAAGAAGCTTGACACCATCCTGAACAAAGCAGCCCATTTGATTGGCACCCCATCCACCACCTAAAGGATTCACTCTCCACTACCAACGCACAGTAGTAACAGTGTGTACCATCTACAAGGTGCTCTGCAGGAACTCACTAAGGCTCTTCCAACAGCACCTTTCAAACCTGCAACCTCCAACATCTAGAAGGACAAGGGTAGCAGACATATGGGAAGACCACCACCTGCAAGTTCCCCTCCAAGCCACACACCATCCTGATTTGGAAATATATCGCCGTTCCTTCACTGTCACTGGATCAAAATCCTGGAATTCCCGTCCTAACAGCACTGTGGGTGTACCTACACTGCATGGACTACAGCGGTTCAAGAAGGCAGCTCACTATTACCTTCTCAAGGGCAGTTAGGGTTAGGCAACAATGCTGGCATAGCCAGTGAGACCCACATCCCATGAACAAATGAATAAAGAAAAAGAAATGTGGGGCAAATAACAGATGCGGTAGGAAGGAATAGTCTATACAAGGAGAGGTTCAGCTAGTCCAAAATAGTTAGAGAGGAAAGATTAAAAAGGGAATGTTAGCTCAGTCAGATTGCACTGCAGGTCCCCCAATTAAGGGAGGGAAATGGAAAATGAAATCTGTGGACAGAGTAGGGAAATTAGTAGGAATAGTATTTTCTAAGAGATTTTAATGATCAGCTCATTGATTGGGAGGGTGGGGAGAGGGCAAAAGAAAATGGAATTACTAAAATACTTGCAGGAGTCCTTCCTGAACTAGCTTGTTCATATGACTAACAGGGGAGAATGGCTGCTAGATAACCTCTTAGAAGCAGTCAACATGAATTTCAGAAAGGAAGATTGCACTTGCAAAACTTGCTAGAGTTCTTCTGAGGAGTTGATGGATACGACAAGGGAAATACAGAGTATCTATTGTGCATGAAGTTTTAGGATTCCTTCGACAAGGAGACTATTGGAGAAGATTGAGAGCTTTGGGGTCGGGTGAATAGTAGCAAATTGGGTTCAAAAACTGGTTAGCAGGGAGGAACAAGAGTTAAGCGTAGTTTCTCAGCACAGAGGAGAATGAGCTAATGTGTCTTCAGGGTTTTGTTCTGGAATTGCCTCCGTTCAATGTAGACACCAGTGATTTGAACATGGGGTTCAACTTTTGTCTCTCAATTTTTATATGATGCTAAAACAGCAAGCATATTCAATAATTCTAATGACCAAAGAAAACTGCAAGTGGTTATTAGGGTTTATGGGACTAAAACCAACAAACCTTCTGTGCCTGATGGCCAAACCCCCGTGTTCCATAAAAAGGTGGCTACAGAGATAGTGAATGCCTTGGTTTTGCGCTTTCTGAATTCCTTATGTTCTAGAATGGCCCATGTGGATTGGAAGGTAGCAAACGAAACCCCACTACTCAAGAAAGGAGAGAGAGAAACACAGGGAAATATTGGCCAGTTTACCTGACATCAGTGTTGGGGAAAATGCTATACTCCACTAATAAAGACATGATAACAGGGCATTTTGAAAATAATATTACAATTGGACAGAATCAACATGGATTTGTGAATAGGAGATCATGTTTGACAAATTTGTTAGGTCTTTTGAGGTTGTAACCAGTGGGGTGGATAATGGGGAAACTAGTGGATGTAGTGTATTTGTATTTTCAAAAAGCACTGGATAAGATTCTGCCCATAATGAGGGCTCATGTAATTGAGGGTAATATATTAGTATGCACTGAGGATTGGTTAACAGACAGCAAATAAGAAGTAGGAATAATGTATCATTTTTGGGTTGGTAGGCAGGGGTCTCAGCTATTTACAATCTACATCAATGACTTAGATGAGAGAACTGATTGTAATGTATCCAAGTTTGCTGACCGTACAAAGTTAATTAGGTGGGTAGGTAAGCTGTGAGGAGGAAACAAAGAGGCTGCAAAAGGTTATAGACAGGTTGACTGGGCAGCCAAGAACATATTAGATAGAGATATAATGTGGAAAAATAAGACATTAAGAACTTTGGTCAGAAAAATAGAAAAATAGAATAGTCTTTAAATTGTGAGAAACTGGGAAATATAGGTATTCTGAGGGACCTGCATGTCCTTGTATGAATCATAGAACATGAACATGTAGGTACATCAAGCAACTAGGAAAGCAAATAGCATGTTAGCTTTATTACAAAGAGATTGGATTATAAGAGTAAAGAAATCTTTAAAAAATTAAAAACCTTGGAGAAAAGAAAGCTGAGAAGAGATTTGATAGAGGTATTCAAAATGATGAGGGGTCTGGACAGGGTAGATGGGGGAAACTGTGGAAACTGTTCCCACTCATAGGGCAGAATTCTCCATTCAGTGAGCGGGGACAGGGCATGCTTGCCGATGCATAAAATGACGCACGGTGACGTCATTTAGATTTTCAGTTTGGCAGGCATGCAGTCGAGTCGGCTGCGCGCCCGCCGAACTGTCAAAGGCCTATTAAAGCCTATTGAAAAGTAACTAAGACAGTTAAAGGAGCTGCCAGTCCAACCTTAAGCTTGGCAGACAGGCGAAGAGCCCAGGCGGCCTTCAGAAAAATCATGAAACCTTGGGCAAGATGAGGTTTCATGAGGGATTTAAATTCTGTGTTACGTTTTTAATAAAAGTAATTGACATGTCCCAGCTCATGTGACAGTGTCAGATGAGGTTACCTTTTTAAAAGTAACACTGATCTCCCTCAGGCAGCACTTTGCCTCAGGGAGATCCATGTGCTCTTCCGTGCGCATGAGTGAAAGAGTGCACTCCCGGCTCAGGGAATATCCCCCCCCTCCTGCCCGCCCACACAGGGAGCGCATAGCGCTTCCTGGCATGCGTCACGCAGGGCGGGCCTTAATTGGCCCGCTCACGTAAAATGGCAGGGCGCCCCCAACTGGGGGCGACGATTGGGAACCGGCCCGCTCGCACCCGCCCCCTCCCACATAACCCCCCAGTGGGGGGAAAATGCTGCCCATAGAATCAATAACGAGAGAGCACGTGGTTAAAGTAATTTGAAAAAGAAGCGATATGAGAAAGAACTTTTTCATTCAGTCGTTAGGGTCTGGAATGCGCTGCCTGACAGGTGGAGGCAGGTTCAATCATGGCATTCAGATGGGAAAGAGTGAAGAGCAAGTGCTAATGTTGGATATACAAAATTGTGATACATTTCTATGAGGATCCAAGAATATTTTTCACAAGAAAATGGTGAATTTTTACATTAAAAATTGATGCATTCTATTTTATTTCAGGCACTTCAAATATTACAGTTGATAGATTTCAATCAAAAACAAAAGGAAAAACGACGTGGCATTCAGATTTTCGACAGAACGACTAGGCCACCACTTCCCCAAAAGTTACTTGCACAGTCACTACTTAATCCTTCAACCCCATCACAGTTCAAAGGCTCTCCACTCCTCTTCAGACCCAGATATAAGTATCTCATCCATCTGCCCACCCTTTCCCAGAGACGCTTTGTTCACCTACAACCTGCCTCGCTTATACTGATAGACTTCTCCTTCTTATGTCTCAAATCAGTCTGACACTTTTCTCCTTGGTAAGATCAGACATTAAAAAGTCTGAGTACTTTAATGGAAAAATAGTCATATTTATTGTGAAACCAGTGAAGTGAATAATGCTGGAGCTGTTTATATCACTATATTCATAACAGTGAGTCAGGAGGTAATTTCCCTCTTTGTTTGTCCATCAAAAAGTGGTAGCAAGTGACACCTGGCAGGTCTGGGGTCCCACGTCCAGCATGCATAAATACCAACCATCAGCAATTTGGCAGTACAGAGAAGACTCTCAGTATAAACTAGGTAGGTTCCTGGAGAAGGAAGTGTCTCTGTGAAAGGGCCAATGGTTGGGTGGAATATAATATATCTAGGTCTGAAGAGGGGTGGAGTGCCTTTGAACTATGACACAGCTGAGGGATCAGACATGGGAGTGAGACTGTACAAGTAAATTTTGGAGAAGTGATAGTCTGGTCTTTCTGCCGAAAATCCAATTGTCACTTTGTTTTTCTATTTGTTTTAAATTTGAAATCTGTCAGGAAGATATAATAATTTTCATAATGTTATTTGGAATTTATTGTACAGTAACAACGGGGTCTGTGTCTATGTACGTGTTTGTGTGTGTGTGTGGGGGACTTAATTAAATGAGAGACAGATGGTCAGAAGGCTTTGATGTAAGAAGAGACACTAGGTTTGAAATGCTAAATAAGTAGACAGGAATGAAATTTTAGAATGTGAAGTGTAAAGGAAACATTTTCATTTTTAAATAGAGTAGCTTGAATTCAAAAGTGGGGGTGAAACGTTTCACCTAGCTGGAGAGGTTAAGAAACAGTGTGTTCAATTTTCCCAAAGATTACTGGTAAAATTGGTACTATGATAGATTTTTTATATTAGAGAGGTAAAGTCCAAAGATGTAGTGAAACAATAGGAACTTGCATTCAAAGGGGAAAATATGGATAAAGGAGAGGAGGCTGTGCAAGGGAAGGAATTCTAAGATCTAACAAGTGTGAAAAAGCCTCCAGCCTCTGTGCCCAAACTGCTGTCTGCAAGAACTGAAGTTAAGAAAACTCACTTTGAATTCGATTGTTTGGAGTATCGTGTTACTTTGCCTGGGTCTTTTAAAATCTATGTGTTTTTACTGTTGCCTTAATGGACGTATAACCGGGAGTTAGATTAATTTGGGGAGCTAGGAGTTATCATAGTAGTAATTTGTAAACCAATGTATATGTGTTAAATTATTTATTTTATTAATAAATGTTTAATTTAGTTTTGTAAAAGCCCTCTAAGACTCGGTGAACTTAATACTACTGAATTCAAGGCACGCATCTCGAAATAAATATACAAATTGCAAAACAGTTGTGGCAGTTGTTTCAAGTTTCCCTTTGGGATTTGAGCAGCTCAGCATTTACCATCTGCTGTGCCATAAGAAATCTATCAACTTTGATACTTGGAGTGCCTAACATAAAATGGAAGGCTGCAATTTTTAACGTAAAAATTCACAATTTTCCTGTGGAGAATATTCTCAGATCCTCATAGAAATGCATCACAATGTTGTATACTCAGCATTAGCATTTGCTTTTCACACTTCCATGTCATATATGTGTTTTTTCCTCCAATACAAGTGAAGGGTTTTCCTATAGCTCAAGTTATACTTGTTTTCACGTCACAGACTTATAGACAGGGGTTGCTTTCTGGGACTTGGTCAAATTCTTTAAAAACCTGTAGGTCGACTTTTGCTTGTTTTTTGGTTTAGCTTGTCTAGTTTACAGGCACAGAATACTTAATTCATAAAACACTAATTTTCTTCACCACTCTCTACATAATAATTGTAAAAGTCACTATTGGTGTTCAAATATATTTTGGCACAGCAAGTGGATGCAAGGCCAAAAAACCCAGCTCTTACACCATAGCATTTCATAATATCTTTTTCAAACACAGTGTTGTAACCCAGTACCTACATTGCTTCATTCTGTAAATACCATGGTTCAGCGAGGCTCATTCATATAGTTTACCACATTATCAAAAACAGTTCTTTATTGTTGGTGTTTATCTTCTATGCAAGCAGGAATCCTAATCTTATGTTCCCACCCCGGTCCCATATCCCTTCATTCCCCTTTCCTTCAAGTACCTAACCTATTTTTAAATGTTGACTTGATCTTTGCTTCAACTGCTAGCTGCATTCCACTGCTTCACAAACATATGTGTAAAAAAAATTCTCTGCTTTCCATCCTAACTCCCTTCATTTAATCTTATTATATGCCTCTTTATTTTAGGCCCCCTTAATCACTGGAGGCAGTTTCGCAGTATCACAGAATGTTTACAGCATAGAAGGAGGCCATTTGGCCCATCATGTCTGCACTGTCTCTCCAAATGAGTAATTCACTTAGTGCCAATCTCCCGCCCTCTTCTCATAGCCCTGCACATTGTTCCTTTTCCTGTGGAAAATATTCTTGGATCCTCATTGAAATGCACCACAATTTTGTATATTCAACATTAGCATTTGCTCTTCACGCTTTCATGTCATTATGGGCAGGACTTTTCGCTTGGTATGTGGGCGCGTGGCCAACACGCCTGAGCGTGGAATAAAACGCATTGACATCGGCCGAGCGTGTCAACGTCAATACGCACTCCCGCGATATTTCGCAAGGTGGGCACACGATGGAGCCAGAGACGCGCCCGCCATTAACTAAGTGGCCAGTTAAGGCCCTTGAGACACCAATTGTCTCCGACTTTACGTAGCCCCTGCGATTTTCAGGCCATTGCACATGCAAAATGGGCAGGTGGGCAGGCCACAATTTGCAAAGCCTCATCCACGGGTGAGATAAGAGGCGTCAGTGGCCTTGTCAAATCGATTAGTGAGGAGTTTTGGATATCACTTGCTGCTGCTTGCTTCTGTGAACAGGACAGCTTCGTTTCACTTCAAAGCTGCATTCAGAGAATTTAGAGGCTTCAGTTTTGGACTCAGTGTTGTTTTCCAGGCTCTGGGAGGATTCACACTGCTTGGGGCCTTCCAAGTATTAGACAGCCTTCCCTTACCCTGGTAATGGGGATTGTGGTCTCCGCTGGAGGCACCTCCTCTGAGGAGGAAGAGAGGGGCAGAAGGGGGAGGATGCCAGGTGTCCCTATTCAGCTTCTAGGGGAGGTTTGGAGGAGAGATGCAGGCACAAGGGGTGCAGGGCCAACAGGAAGTCCAAGGCGGAAGAGGCCGCAGAAGATGCCACTATCCTGCTGCCAGGGTTTACAGGCAGCGATGCAGCTACCTCAATATGTCTGAGGTGCAATGTTGAAGGAGGCTCCAACTCTCAAGGGACACAGTGACCTCCATCTGTCAAAGGATCGGTCCTGAGATCGGCTCCGACTGTGTGGGTGGACACCCCATGCCAGTGGCTCTGAAGATCATAGTGACCCTCAACTTCTATGCCTCTGGCTCTTTCCAGGGGTCAGTGGGGGATCTGTGTGGAATCTCCCAATCAGCTGTCCACAATTGCATCAAACTGGTGACAGACACTCTGTTCAGGTATGCATTGACTTTCGTTCATTGCTGTACGGACGAGGCCAGCTACGCTGAGTGAGCCAGAGGCATTGCAGCGATTGCTGGGTTCCCCCGCATCCAGGGGGGAACTGCACACATGTGGTCATCAAGGCGCCAGTGGGTGAACTGGGACCCTTCGTCAACAGGAAGGGCTTCCACTCCATGAACGTGCAGATAGTTTGTGACCACAGGATGCAGATTCTGCATGACTGTGCAAGGTACCCAGGCAGCTCTCACAACGCCTACATCCTCAGACACTCCCAGGTGCCAGGGCTCTTCAGTGCTCCAGCCCGACTGGATGGATGGCTACTGGGTGACAAGGGCTATCCCCTCAGAAGGTGGCTAATGATGCCTCTCCGCCACCCAAGAACTGATGCCGAGCTGCGGTACAATAGGAGTCATGCCTCCACAAAGGCAGTGGTAGAGGGAACAAGAGGTCTTCTCAAGATGTGCTTCTGAAGCCTGGACTGTTCAGGCACTGCAATATCTCCAAGACCATGTGTCACTGATGGTGGTTGCATGCTGCATTCTCCACAATCTGGCACTGGCAAGGGGTATGCAGTGAAGGAAGAAGATCTTGACGCAGCTGCACAGACGATGAGTCCAGTAGTGAGTCCAAGGACGAGCACAGTGAGGAGAACACTGAGGGCATAGATGCTGACCTGGGTAACCTCCACAGAGGCAGGGACACCCGGGACGCTATGATCCAATGCTCCTTCAGCTAGTCTACCAAATAAGAACTACCACTGCATGCCAGGGCTGCAGGCTCCATACTTGATCCCTGACAGGACCAGTTCCTTGGTCAACAACATACACTATGTGCCATTGCAATAAAGTTTAATGAGATACACATCCATCATAACATCATGGCCTACCCTGCACCTACAGAATAAATGAAGCATACAGAGGCCAGTTGCACAAAATAATGTATCATTTACTGCTGACTAATAAACATTGCAGAAATTAACATTGACCGATGTTTTCCATCACACCATTAAAAAAAGAACAGAAAAATGGGGTAAACAAATATCACCCATGTTAAGGCCGTGTTGTGTTTAAGGTGCTTTAAGTTTTCACTTGTGGGTGTTACGTCTACATACTCTCCCATCCCTAGCACCGGCATTGGAGACAGCCTGCTCACTCGGCTGTCTTGTTGGCCTTGATGACCTTGGTGGGTGTCCTCTGGCCCATGGAACCTGTGCTGGTCCTGCCTGGGAGGAAGTGGCCAGTGCCACGGCTGGCATCTCCCCAGTTGGCATGGTCTCATCAGATGCCACGGTCACTGGCAGAGGGAGGTGGAGCTGCTGTCATCATCCGGAGCGCCATGAGAGGAGCCCACAGAGACAATGGGCAGCTCATGCGCCAGTGTGAGATTGCTTTGGACGTCCCTGCTTACCATTTATGGATGGGCACCTAGCTGGAATACTGGGTGCCCAATCCATCTCCCACACTGACATTGACCAGCTGAGGTTATTGCCGGTGTGAGGGCTTGCAGGTCCGAGCGCATCCCCAGAAACCCCTGATTGAGTCCCTGAGGAGCCCCTCCATGAAAATCACCACTCTCTCCATGGAGGAGGCATTGCGCTCAGCCATGAGCGTCAATGTAGTGCTTATGCTCTACAGGGCCACCTCCACAATGGACACCATGGCACGCATTCCCTCATGTATCTCCGCCAGATCCTCCCGCACACCTTGCTGGACTTCCAGCATCTGCTGCCTCAGAGTCAACAACAGAGGCACATCATCATCCACCAACTGAGTATTGTCCAGGTCCCCAGCAACCCTCTGACTGCTGGCGCCCTGGGCATTCTCTGCCTCTGCCTGCACCTCAAGCGGGTGTGAATTGCCCTTACCAATGTGCACCGATTGACTACACGGCACTGTTATGATCACCGAGGTGCTGGTATCTGCACTGGTGCCTGCTTGACAGAGAGGATGTGATGCAGGTGTGTGCTGAGCATGGTGGTCATCAGGGGTCAGGGGTGGCTCTTCAAGCTCCTCACAACGAGGGGCTGCTGGTGAGCCTAAAAGGGAGAAGGACATTAGTTAAGTCATGACATTGTCACTGAACATGCCAGGCACCCTGATGAGACAGAGATATGTATCATGGTGCTCTCATTTTTCGATTATCATTCGGAATTCCAGGTTCGAGGCTCACATCAATATAGAGACTACACTGGAATGGTTGCAAAAACCCACATTCTCACCTCAGTGCTCTGCACTCTTACCTTCTTCTGGCACCCCAACCTCACCGCGGCCGCTTGACCAAGGTGCATGGCGCCTCTCCAGCTCCAAGGCCTCCTGCTCATATCGAGTGAGGTTGAGGAGGTGTGGGGGTCCACTGCCAGTCTGCGACCTCTCAGCATTGTTATGGGACGTTTTCTCCTGAAAGGGTAGAAGAGCATTGATTAGTCCACCCTGTACGTGCAGCGCCATTGCAGCCTGGCCAAGCCCACCTGAGGAAAACCTCGCAGGGCTCAGCCGATTCGTGACTCTGGAGCCGCAGGGCACTCAGTCCAAGCAGCCAGGGGTCACCCCGTTGCCCAGATCCTGCCACTCACTCACACTTTAACACCTCTGATGTCCAGGGGGCATAGGCAGCTCCTAACTGTTCTGCAAAGTGAATCATGCCAACCACGGTACTCCCTTCCCAATCACAGGAGATCGTTAAAGTGCTTCTGGCACTGTGTGCCTCACCACATTGTGGCTGCTGACCCTGGATGCCACCTCCTCCCAGGCCTTTATCTTGAGATGGGGGGGGGGCGGTGGCCTTCTCCTCCTGTCCCTGGGGACAAGGGTTTCTCTCCTGGCTGCCACCTCCTCCAGGAGGGCAGCGAGGCACTCATCTGAGAAACATGGGGCCAACTGCCCTGCCGGCTTGCCCTCCCGCCTGCTGTGTCCACCCGCTATGGTCTCCATTCACAGGACTTCCGCGTCCTTCGGTGGCAGCCTTCCAGAGGCTGCCGAGGCTGCATTTGATTTGGTCGCCAGGTTGCCGTTGGACCCAGTGAACATTAAGCCCCTGCCCCCGCCCGCCCCTTCATGCTCATTCACAGGCCGTGTCTCACACTGGGCAGGCTTTAACTGGCACGCCTGCATAAGATTGCGGTCTGCTGCCAATTGCGGGCAGCAGTTGGCTCTCCGACCACCCCCGCCCGCCAAGGGCAAAATTCTGCCCCATGTGTTTTCCCCTCTCAAAAGAATGAAGGGTGTGGTGTCCCTTTGTAGCGTAAGATGTACATGTGCCTACTTGTTTACACATCACAGCCTTATAAACGACCCATTCTGGATTGACCCCAACTTCACTTCAGTTTGTCATTTCTTCTCTTTAAAACCTGAGAGATCAAATACATGTAAAATAATGAACTTTAATATATTTGGGTGTGGCATTAGTCTAAACCTTCTAGAATATTTTTTAATCACTTCCGGTTTCATAACTGTAGTAACAACCTTTCCAGGAAATTGGCATCAGGAAACCCCTGACAGACCCATAGAATTGGACAAAGGAAACTGCTGTGTCACCAGCTCTCCAAGTTCTACTCAATTCATTTTATTATTGTTTTCGTCGAATGCAATAAAGCTTTCTTCCAACTGTTCATAACTTTTACCACTACCACTTTGCTTGTTGTTGCTAAGCAGGGTGTCTCTGAATACTTGCCCATACTGGGGACTTTGATACATGGACAGATGACCCTGGACTAAGGGCACTGTGATTCCCTTAGATTCATCAGCAGTCCTCTGTGGCTGGTGGGTTCTCGACAGATTGCCTGTAAATTGAATGTGGCAAGGACATTTTCTTTAATGCTCTCAGGATGCCGAAAAATTGCATTTATTGCCCGTCGCTAGATGCCAAGAGATGGTGGTGGCATGACTTGTTGACCAGTGGCAGTCTTTACTTTTGAAGAGCAATTAACTGTTGTAATGTAGGAAACCCAACAGCTAATTTGTGCTTGGCAAACTTCCATTAACAGCAATGTGATAATGATCAGACCATCTGTTTTTATGATCAAAAAACAGAAAATGCTGGTAATACTTAGCAGGCCAGGCAGCACTTGTGGAGAGAATCAGAGTTAATGTTTCAGGTCGATGACCTTTCATCAGAATCTGTTTCTCTGATGTTGATTGAAGGACAAATGTTGGCCAGAACACCAGGACTATTCCCTTGCTTTTCTTTAAAATAGTGCTATGGGATATTTTTATGGCACCTGAAACGGCTGATGGAGCCTGAGTTTAACAGCTCATCTGAAAGGCAGTGCAATACTCCCTTGGTGCTGCGCTGGAACGTCAGCTTAGATTATTGTGCTCAAGCCCTGGAATGGGACTCAGGACCCACAACCTTCTTACTCAGAGTCAAGAATGATACCACCTGAGTCTTTCCATACAGATATGCAATTTTAGCTTTTGGTCAATGGTGATTCACAAGATGTTGATGGCTGGAGACTCAGTGATTGTGGATCTGCTGCCATTCAGGGGAAGTGGCTGAGCATTTTCTTGTAGAAAATTATTGCCTATTACAATGCTTACTTTGGGTTAACTGTTTCAACAGACTATATATAGCCTTATTATTATAATTTATTACAATAGAGATGAGGGACTTGCATTACAAGGATAGATTGCAAAGGCTGAGGCTATTCTCCCAGAGGAGGAGAAGGTTGAGAGGAGACTTGATAGATGTGTTCAAAATCAAGAGGGGTCTGGAGAGAGTAGATAGAGAGAATTGTTCCCATTGGCAGAAGGGTTGAGAATCAGAAGACACCAATATTCAAAACAAAAACAGAATTACCTGGAAAAACTCAGCTGAGTTTTTCCAGGTAATTCTGTTTTTGCTTTGGATTTCCAGCATCCGCAGTTTTTTTGTTTTTACCAATTTTCAGGTGATTTGCAGAAGAATCAATGGCAACGTGAAAAATAATTTTACCCAGTGAGCGTTTTGGATCTGGAGTCCACTGCTTGAGGGTGCTGTGGAGGCAGACACAACCGGGGCTTTCAAAACAGAATCGGACAAGTACACAATGAGAGAACATGTGGAGGGCTATGGGGAAGAAGCAGGGCAGCGGGTCGCTCTGGCAGAGAACTAGCACAGGCGCGACGGGCTGAATGGCTTCTATGAATGAGTTTTTTGACTTTGGGCCAAAAGTCTCAAATCAGACCGGTGTGGGCACTTTACTAAACGCCCTGTCAATCACCCGGCGCCAAGGAACACAAAAGGTGACTGGAAATGATTGACGCACATACGGAGGCAGGAGGTGGGGGTGGGCTGCGCGTGACGTCACGTCGCACGGGGGGGGGGGGTGGGGTGGGGGCGTTCGGTGAGAGGAGGGCGAGGGTGGGGCGAATTCTAGATGCCCCGCCTCTTTTATGGCTGTTGCCAATCAGCAGCTCCGCCCCCCCCCCCCCCACATCCCCACACACACACCCGTCCCGCCCCGCCCCCTGAGCCCTCTCGTCCTGGGCTCTGTTTATAACCCGCGAGCCGGTAAATTGTGCGCAGAAGCAGACGGAGCGCGAGCGGCGTGGTTGCAGGGCTTGAGTGCCAGAGATCAACAGACCGAGTGACTCAGGTGAGGTACCTCAGTGCAGAGGGGAAGAGGGGGCGGGGGATAACGCACAGGTAAATATAACATATGTATCTATATGAACAAGAAGCTAAAACAAAATCAGGATCATTCGTACCTCAGGTTTTGAAAAATCTCAGCCTTTCATCTTCTGCCTGACACCTTCCTTGACTTCTCTTTAAATCAGGAAACTCATATAAAGCTAAAGCATATATTTATTTTTTGTATTTATATATTAATCTTTTTTTATTTTCCAATCTCTTCAATTCCAATTCCAAACATAAATCTTGGGTTAAAAGTTTGCAGATTTGTTGTTGTTTTAAAGCCCTTGCAGTATTGCTTTGACTTGCCGCCTTACTTTTTATGTTTGTTGGGAAAGGAAAGAACAAAAAGCACATCATCCCATATGCGGATGATGAAATTACCGCTTTGTATTGCTTAAACGAATCCGAAAGGGCAGTTTTGCCAGGCAGGTCACTTTGTAAAACCAAGCGCGAACTCCCCTGCTGTTAACATTAAAGCAGTGCCCACACTTGTAATGAGCATTTCTCTTTGCACTTCAACGTGATGAAAGGTGACCTGCAAAAACACATGGACTTAAAAACTTGCCACTGGCGGCGGCTTTTAACATTTTTTTTTTGTTTTGTTTTCAAGCTCCCGATCCAGATCCTATTAAATTTAACTGACAGAGTAGACACATAGTAAATAGGAACAGGAGTAGGTCATTCGGAACAGAAACAAAAATACCTGGAAAAACTAAGCAGGTCTGGCAGCATCGGTGGAGAGGAGCGCAGTTAACGTTTCGAGTCCGAATGACCCTTCAACAGAACTAAGTAAAAATAGAAAAGAGGTGAAATATAAGTTGGTTCATGGGGGTAGGGTGGGGGGATGGGACAAGAAGAGCTGGATAGAGGGCCAGTGATAGGTGGAGATAACCAAAAGATGTCATAGACAAAAGGACAAAATTGTTGAAAGTTATCTAAAGGAATGTGCTAATTAAGGGTAGAAAGCAGGAGGAGCAAGGTACAGATAGCCCTAGTGGGGGTGGGGTGGGGGAAGGGATTGAAATAAGCTAAAAGGTAGAGATAAAACAATGGATGGAAATACACTTAAAAATAATGGAAATAGGTGGGAAAAGAAAAATCTATATAAATTATTGGAAAAAACAAAAAGGAGGGGGGGAAATCGGAAAGGGGGTGGGTATGGAGGAGAGAGTTCACGATCTAAAATTGTTGAACTCAATATTCAGTCCGGAAGGCTGTAAAGTGCCTAGTTAGAAGATGAGATGCTGTGCCTCCAGTTTGCGTTGAGCTTCACTGGAACAATGCAGCAAGCCAAGGACGGACAAGTGGGCATGAGAGCAGGGCGGAGTGTTGAAATGGCAAGCGACAGGGAGGTCTGGGTAATGCTTGCGGACAGACCGAAGGTGTTCTGCAAAGCAGTCACCCAGTCTGTGTTTGGTCTCTCCAGTGTAGAGGAAACCACATTGGGAGCAGCGAATGCAGTAGACTAAGTTGAGGGAAGTGCAAGTGAAATGCTGCTTCACTTGAAAGGAGTGTTTGGGCCCTTGGACGGTGAGGAGAGGGAAAGTAAAGGGGCAGGTGTTGCACCTTCTGCGGTTGCATGGGAAGGTGCTGTGGAAGGGGGTTGAGGTGTAGGGGGTGATGGAGGAGTGGACCAGGGTGTCCCGGAGGGAACGATCCCTGAGGAATGCCGCCAGGCGGGGTGAAGGGAAGATGTGTTTGGTGGTGGCATCATGCTGGAGTTGGCGGAAATGGCGGAGGATGATCCTTTGAATGTGGAGGCTGGTGGGGTGATAAGTGAGGACAAGGGGGACCCTATCATGTTTCTGGGAGGGAGATGAAGGTGTGAGGGCGGATGCACGGGAGATGGGCCGGACACAGTTGAGGGCCCTGTCAACTACTGTGGGTGGAAAACCTCGGTTGGGTCATTCGGCCCTTGGAGCCTGCTCTGCCATTCAGTATGATCATGGCTGATCCTCTATCTCAACGCCATACTCCCGCTCTCTCCCCAAGCCCCTTGATGCCTTTAGACTACCGAAATATATCTATTTCCTTCTTAAACATATTCAGTGTCTTGGCCTCCACAGCCCTCTTTTGTAGAGAATTCCACAAGTTTGCCATCCTCTGAGTGAAGAAGTTTCTCCATATCAGACCTTAATGGCCTTCCTCATATCCTGAGACTGACCTCTTGTTCTAAACGTCGCAATCAGAGGAAACATCATCCCTGTATCCAGTCTGTCCAGCCCTGTCAGAATTTTATATGTTCCAATGAGATCCCCACGCATTCTTCTAAACTCCAGTGAATACAGGCCTACTCGGCCCAATCTCTGCTCATACGCCATCCTAGGAATCAGACTGGTGAATCTTTGCTGCACTCATTCTATGGCAAGTATATCCTTTCTTAGGTAAGGAGACCAAAACTGCACACAATACTCCAGGTGTGGTTTCACCAAGGCCCTGTGCAGCTGCAATAAGACATGCTTGCTCCTGTACTCAAATTCTCTTGCAATAAAGGCCAACGTACTATTTGCCTTCAAATGGTGCTGCACCTGCATGCTTGCTTTCAGTGGTTGGTGTACAAGGACACCCAGGTCCCTTTGTACATCAACATTCCCCAGTCTATCACCATTTAAATAATACTCTGCCATTCTGTTTTTCCTACCAAAGTGGATAACTTCACACTTATTCATGTTATACTGCATCTGCCATGTATTTGCCCACTTAGCCAACCTGTCTAAGTCACCCTGAAGCAACTAGCAATAGGTTGTTTTAGGGACTAAGGTGGGACAATTCTCAAAGACATACAATTAATAAGCCAGTGGAATAAACTTTAGAATAATGTAGGCAAAAATCATGTAAGAAACTTTAAATTTAAATTTTTTTTTCATGTGATGTGAGCATTGTTGCCAAGGCCAGCATTCATTGCCCATTCCTAATTGACCTTAAGAAAGTGGCGATTCGCTACTTTTCTGAACCGTTGCAGTCCATGTGGTGTAGGTACACCCACTGTGCTGTTAGGGAGAGAGTTCCAAGATCTTGACCCAGTGACAGTGAAAGAACAGCGATTATAGTTCCAAATCAGGATGTTGTTTGGCTTGGAGAGGAACTTGCAGGTGGTGGTGTTCCTGTGCATCTGCTGCCCTTGTCCTAGGTGGATTTGGAAGCTGCTGTCAAAGGAGTGTTGGTGAGTTGCTGCAGTGGGTCTTGTAGATGGAGCACACTGCTACCACCCAGGGAGTTGGAACAGGGTGCTGCTGAGAGAGGAGGACCTCCCTTAATCAGTGAATTTTGATCCCTTCCAAATCTACAATGTTCTTATTGAAAGAAAGAACTTGCATTTTATTTGGTGCATTTCACCACCTCAGAACATCCCAAAATGTTTCGCAGTCACTGAGGTAATGTTGAATAGGTTAGGCATTCATATATATATATATATATATATAAAAACAAAAAAACTGCGGATGCTGGAAATCCAAAACAAAAACAGAATTACCTGGAAAAACTCAGCAGGTCTGGCAGCATCGGCGGAGAAGAAAAGAGTTGACGTTTCGAGTCCTCATGACCCTTCGACAGAACTTGAGTTCGAGTCCAAGAAAGAGTTGAAATATAAGCTTGTTTAAGGTGTGTGTGGGGGGGGGCGGAGAGAGAGAGAGAGAAGTGGAGTGGGGGTGTGGTTGTAGGGACAAACAAGCAGTGATAGAAACAGATCATCAAAAGATGTCAACAACAGTAGTACAAAAGAACACGTAGGTGTTAAAGTTAAAGTTGGTGATATTATCTAAACGAATGTGCTAATTAAGAATGGATGGTAGGGCACTCAAGGTATAGCTCTAGTGGGGGTGGGGAGAGCATAAAAGATGTAAAATTTTTTCCCTTTATACTGGAAATAGGTGGGAAAAGGAAAATCTATATAATTTATTGGAAAAAAAAGAAAAGGAAGGGGGAAACAGAAAGGGGTTGGGGATGGGGGAGGGAGCTCACGACCTAAAGTTGTTGAATTCAATATTCAGTCCGGAAGGCTGTAAAGTGCCTAGTCGGAAGATGAGGTGTTGTTCCTCCAGTTTGCGTTGGGCTTCACTGGAACAATGCAGCAAGCCAAGGACAGACATGTGGGCAAGAGAGCAGGGTGGAGTGTTAAAATGGCAAGCGACAGGGAGGTTTGGGTCATTCTTGCGGACAGACCGCAGGTGTTCTGCAAAGCGGTCGCTCAGTTTACGTTTGGTCTCTCCAATGTAGAGGAGACCACACTGGGAGCAACGAATGCAGTAGACTAAGTTGGGGGAAATGCAAGTGAAATGCTGCTTCACTTGAAAGGAGTGTTTGGGCCCTTGACGGTAAGGAGAGAGGAAGTGAAGGGGCAGGTGTTGCATCTTTTGTGTGGGCATGGGGTGGTGCCATAGGAGGGGGTTGAGGAGTAGGGGGTGATGGAGGAGTGGACCAGGGTGTCCCAGAGGGAGCGATCCCTACGGAATGCTGATAGGGTGGTGAAGGGAAGATGTGTTTGGTGGTGGCATCATGCTGGAGTTGGCGGAAATGGCGGAGGATGATCCTTTGAATGCGGAGGCTGGTGGGGTGATAAGTGAGGACAAGGGGGACCCTATCATGTTTCTGGGAGGGAGGAGAAGGCGTGAGGGTGGATGCGCGGGAGATGGGCCGGACACGGTTGAGGGCCCTGTCAACAACTGTGGGTGGAAAACCTCGGTTAAGGAAGAAGGAGGACATGTCAGAGGAACTGTTTTTGAAGGTAGCATCATCGGAACGGATGCGACGGAGGCGAAGGAACTGAGAGAATGGGATGGAGTCCTTACAGGAAGCGGGGTGTGAGGAGCTGTAGTCGAGATAGCTGTGGGAGTCGGTAGGTTTGTAATGGATATTGGTGGACAGTCTATCACCAGAGATTGAGACAGAGAGGTCAAGGAAGGGAAGGGAAGTGTCAGAGATGGACCACGTGAAAATGATGGAGGGGTGGAGATTGGAAGCAAAATTAATAAATTTTTCCAAGTCCCGACGAGAGCATGAAGCGGCACCGAAGTAATCATCGATGTACCGGAGAAAGAGTTGTGGAAGGGGGCCGGAGTAGGACTGGAACAAGGAATGTTCCACATACCCCATAAAGAGACAGGCATAGCTGGGGCCCATGCAGGTACCCATAGCCACACCTTTTATTTGGAGGAAGTGAGAGGAGTTGAAGGAGAAATTGTTCAGCGTGAGAACAAGTTCAGCCAGACGGAGGAGAGTAGTGGTGGATGGGGATTGTTCGGGCCTCTGTTCGAAGAAGAAGCTAAGGGCCCTCAAACCATCCTGGTGGGGGATGGAGGTGTAGAGGGATTGGACGTCCATGGTGAAGAGGAAGCGGTTGGGGCCAGGGAACTGGAAATTGTTGATGTGACGTAAGGTGTCAGAGGAATCACGGATGTAGGTGGGAAGGGACTGGACAAGGAGAGAGAGAAGGGAGTCAAGATAACGAGAAATGAGTTCTGTGGGGCAGGAGCAAGTTGAGACGATCGGTCTACCGGGGCAGTTCTGTTTGTGGATTTTGGGTAGGAGATAGAAGAGGGCCGTCCGAGGTTGGGTGACTATCAGGTTGGAAGCTGTGGGAGGGAGATCCCCAGAGGAGATGAGGTCAGTGACAGTCCTGGAAACAATGGCTTGATGTTCAGTGGTGGGGTCATGGTCCAGGGAGAGGTAGGAGGAAGTGTCTGCGAGTTGACGCTCAGCCTCCGCGAGGTAGAGGTCAGTGCGCCAGACAACAACAGCACCACCCTTGTCAGCGGGTTTGATGACAATGTCAGGGTTGGACCTGAGAGAATGGAGTGCAGTAAGTTCAGAGAGAGACAGGTTAGAATGGGTGAGAGGAGCAGAGAAATTGAGACGACTAATGTCGCGCCGACGGTTCTCAATGAAAAGATCGAGAGAAGTTAAGAATCCAGAGGGAGGGGTCCAGGTGGAGGGAGAATATTGGAGATGGGTAAAAGGATCTGTTGAACTGGGAGAGGACTCCTGCCCAAAGAAGTGAGCCCGGAGACGAAGACGGCGGAAGAAGAGTTCAGCATCATGCCAAGCCCGAAATTCATTGAGGTGAGGGCGTAAGGGTATGAAACTAAGTCCTTTGCTGAGCACTGAACGTTCAGCATCGGAGAGGGGAAGGTCAGGGGGTATAGTGAATACACGGCTGGGGTTGGGATTGGAAGATGGGGTGGGGATGGAGGGACAGGCAGGGGTGGTGGGTCCTAGATGGGTGTTGGTGTCGATGAGTTGTTGGAGCTTGCGTTCCTTAGCACTTGAGAGAAAGAGAAAAAGTTTCTTGTTGAGGCGTCGGATGAGCCGAAGGATAAAATGAAACTGGGGGCACGCGCAGCTTTGAAAAAGGGTACGGCGGTGCTGCTGGAGGGAGAGGTCGAGTGTGTTCATATGGCGGCGCATGGCACTGAGTGTGGATTTCAGAATGTGACGGGAACAGCAGTCCGAGAAACGTTTTATGTCCCGGAGATACCTGTAATCCTGGGTGGGTTCGAAACATGGGGGGTGGAATTTCAGTTGAAATCCACGTGGGGTAAGTCGGAGATGGAGACAGTCACTGAGAAAGGAGATATGGCTGTGAAAGCGGGTTTTAGTAAACACCTTGTCAAACACCAGGAGGGAAATGGAAAGCAAGGAAGGTGAGCAGGGCAAAAGAGAGGAACGGAAATCTTGTCGCAGAAAAGAACAGAACTTCTTCAAGGAGGTAGGCATTTCTTGAAGAGCAGTGGCAGTCAATTAAACACAGAGATAAAAACAAAAAAACTGCGGATGCTGGAAATCCAAAACAAAAACAAAAACAGCATTCATCTGGTTTTATACCGGACAGTTGGTTTTTAGCTGGTCTGAGCACTGACCATTACTGGATGTCCTTACATCAGGTATTTTGTACCTTAGTACACTTGCTTCAGCCAAGCACTGGCAGGAGTCTATGCCTGTTCCTTTCCCCATATGCAGCAGTATTAAAGTTACTGTGAAACAGAAAACAACATTTGGTTTTCAAATTTTCCTTATCACCGCCACCACCACCCCACCTCCCCTCACCCTCTCACCTACTTGCGATCGGGTCTTTTGCACCCCAAACCAAGTTCGATCTTTGTATGTGATTATGCCATCCCTGTGTGCTGCGGTAGTGTGCGGTATTAGTAGCTTCTAACACTGGCCACCCTACTTTTGCAATGTTACAGTTGTGATGTAGGGAAATACAGCAGCCAATTAGAGCACAGCAGAATCCCACAAACAGCAATGAGATGATGACCAGATAATCTGATTTGAATGAGTCTGGCTGAGGAATCAGTGTTGGCCAGGACACTAGAAGAATTTTCACTATATTTGAATAGTGCACAATATGTAAACATTGCATGTATTATTTAATATTGCTTTGCTATCATTTGCTAAACAAATGAGGTGAATAGCATTGTTACATTTAAGGGGAAGCTGGATAAGTACATGAGAGAGAAATAAAAACAAAAAAACTGTGGATGATGGAAATGCAAAACAAAAACAGAATTACCTGGAAAAACTCAGCAGGTCTGGCAGCATCCAGATGCTGAGAGAGAAATGTTGAATGGATACGCGAATAAAGCTGTTGCAGGGTGGGAAGAAGGCTTGTGTCAAGAATAAATACTGACATAAACCAATTGGGTTGCACTTGGCCTGTTTCTGGGCTGTAATGTTTGGGAAAGATTGCAGCTCTGGTAATTCAGCACTCCTTTCATACTGTATTGAAATGTAAGCCTAGGTCAGGCTTGCCTAGCCTTTTTGCTTGGGAGGCCATATTTGCATTTTTTCTCACTCAAGCAGCCAATGAGCACATTTTTGGAAAGATAAGGATGGGCACAACATTAAATTGAATTTCAAAGAAAGGTCATGGAATCACAGAATTGTTACGACAACAGAAGGAAGCCATTTGGCCCATCGTGTCTGTACCGGCTCTCCAGATGAGCATTATACATAGTGCCATTCTCCTGCCTTTTCCCCATAACCCTGCACATGGTTTCTATTTAAATAATCATCTAATGTCCTCTTGAATGCCTTTATTGAACTTGCCTCCCCCACACTTCTAGGCAGTGCATTCCAGACCCGAACCACTCGCTGTGTGAAAAAGATTTTTCTCACATCACATTTGGGTCTTTTGCAAATCACTTTAAATTTATGCCCTCTTGTTCTTGATACTTTTGGAGCAGGAACAGTTTCTCCCTATCTACTCTGTCCAGCCCCCTCGTTATTTTGAACACCTCTATCAAATCTCCTCTCAGCCTTCTCTCCAAGGTGAACAGTCCCAACCTCTCCAATCTATCTTCCTAACACAAGATTCCCATCCTTGGAACCATTCTTGTAAACCTTTGCTGCACTGTCTCCAGTGTGTTCACATCCTTCCTATAGTGTGGTGCCCAAAACTGTACACAATACTCCAGCTGAGGTCTAACTAGTGTCTTAACTCAACTCATCATAACCTCCCTGCTCTTGTACTCTATGCCCCTATTAATAAAGTCCAGGATACTGTATGCTTTATTAACTGCATTCTCCACCTGTCCTGTCACCTTAAATGATCTATGCACGTATACACCCAGGTCTCTCTACTCCTGCACACCCTTAAGAATTGTGCCCCTTACTTTATATTGCCTCTCCATGTTCTTCCCATCAAAATGCATCACCTCACACTTCTACGCATTGAACGTCATCTGCTACCTATCTGCCCATTCCAGCAACTTGTCTATGTCCTTTTGAAGTTCTGTTCCTACCTCGTCACAGTTTACAATGCTGCTAAGTTTCTCACCATCCACAAACTTTGAAATTGTCCAGTGCACACCAAGATCTAGATCATTAATATATATCAGGAAAAGCAAGGGTCCCAATACCGACCCTGGTACAAAATCTTCCTCCAGCCCGAAAAATACCCATTGACCATTACCCTCTGTTTCCTGTTACTTAGCCAATTTTGTATCCACGTTGCTACTGTCCCTTTTCTTCCATGAGCTACTTTTCTCACAAGTCTGTTGTGTGGCACTGTATTGCATGCCTTTTGAAAGTCCATGTGCATCACATTAACAGTATTACCCTCATCTACCTTGTTACCTCTTCAAAAAACTCCAGCAAGTTAGTTGAACATGATTTCGTCTTTAGAAATCCATGCTGGCTCATCCTGATCAACCCACATTTTTCCATGTGACTACTAATTCTCTCCTGAATAATTGTCTCTAGAAGCTTCCCCACCACTGAAGATAAACTGACTGGTCTGTAATTGCTGGGCTTGATCAAAGATGTAATGTTTGCAATTCTCCAGTCCTCTAGCACCTCCCCTGAGTCTAGGGAAGACTGAAAGACTATGGCCAGTGCCCTTGCAATTTCCACTCTTACTTCCTTCAAGATGCATCTCACCTGGCCCCAGTGCCTTGTCAACTTTAAGCACCAACCGTTTGTCCAACACTTACTCCTTAACATTTTCGAACTCTTCTAGTGTCAGAGTTTCCTCCCCTGTAGCCGTGACTTCGGTAGCATCGGTAGCATCTGCTTCCTTGGTAAGGACAGATGCAACGTATTCATTTAACACCTCAGCCATGTCCCCTGCCTCCTTGTGTAAATCCCCTTTTTGGTCCCTAATCGGCCCTACTCCTCCTTCTACCACCCTCCTACTATTTGTGTGCCGATAGGAGACTTTGGGATTCCACTTTATGTTGGCTGCCGGCCTTTTCTCATAATCCATTTTTGCTTCTCTTATTTGTTTTTTCACCTTCCTTCTGAACCTTCTGTATTCTGCTTGGTTCTCAATTGTGTTTTCTACCAGACACCTGTCATAAGCACACTTTTTCTTCTTTATCTTAACTTCTGTCTTCTACTATCTCAACTAAAAGTTGAGGTATTAAGAAAAGAAACATTTGCTGAGCAAAAGTAAAGCAATGTCAAAGCAATAAATTGTTAAAAAGGATAATTAATAAAAATAACTTGTGTGAGAGGGTCAATGTGTGTGTGCCAGGCTCACTCTCAGTCTGAGGGTGCTCACTCGCTCACCCTCACCCACTCTGAGTGGATGCATTGGTGAGAGTGAGTGAGAAACCCGAGACTGTGAGTAAGGCAGACACACACTCACTTTCTCATTCACTCCCCCACACACACTCACTTTCTCATTCCCATACATACACATGTACACACTCACTCCCACATGCTGTCACTCCCACACACACACATACACTCACCATGGCAACTTCACTCTTCCCGGGCCTGCTACAACTTCGCTTTCCCCAGGCCTACCACAACTTCAATCCACTAGCTTTAGACTCAGCCAAGGCTGACACATATGAATGACAATTTATGTTTTTGAAGTAGTATGTTTATAAACTTGCAAAACTAGTTGAATTAGTCATTGCTGTAAACTGATCAATTGATTGTTTTCACTCATTCATGTTGTGCCAGATTTTGCAATTCTATAACTATATGAGAAAACTGGTTGCTATAATGTAGAATTTAAAATAAACCCACATTTTCAATTTCAGGGAATGAAAAATGGGGAAAATTATGTTAGAAGAAATGTTGCAAAAATTATAAAATTGAAACTTAATGGTATTTAAAATATTGAATCTACTGTCCTTGAAACCAGCCCGTAAAAATCTGATTGCACATATAACACTTTTTAGATTGGATAGGATACTTGTACATGAGAATAGTATGTTATAAGCATTGACTTCTCCAACTTTTGTCCTTTATATATTTGTGAGTCGTCATTTCTTTAATGCTATGACGTTATACATGCATACAATTTTAAAACCAATTTTAAATAAGTGTTGCGCAATTCCATTGGAGACTAGATTTTTCCTTAATCATATTTTGTAAGCGAGTGTTTCCCAATATATTGAATTGATAATCCTTCTCATCTTCAAATTGTATCATTTTTGATGCACCCCATTCATTCAACTCCTCCAGCTTTATTTCTCCTATTGTATGCTATGGTCCTCTGATTCTGGCCTTTGTAACCCTTCTCAATGACCCATCATTGATGACAGAGCCTTCAGGTGCCTTAGCTTTACTTTCTGGAACACTTCATTTAAGACCCTCAGCCAATCTCTTTCAAAGTACTGCAGATACTAGAAATCTGAAATGAAAACAGGAAATTCTGGAACTGCTCAAAAGGCCAGGCAATATCTGTGAAGTGAGAAAGAAAGAAAACAATTTGCATTTATATAACACTTTTCATGGCCATGGATTTCTCAATGCATTTTACAGCCAATGAAGTACTTTTCTGAAGTGTAGTCACTGTTGTAATATAGGAGCAAATTTGTGCTCAGCAAACTCCTACAAACAACAATGGGATAATGATCAAATAATCTGTTTTTCTTAAGAAACAAAGATAATGGGCGGAATCTTGTGTCCTCGCTGGTGGCGAGCTTGGAAGTGGGAAAGGCATGTATTTAGGCAGGATGGTGGCGTACTAGAACCCCGCCGCCTTCCTGCCTCCACGAGAACTATGTTCTGGGCAGGAAGCCATTGTTGACTTTCCTGCCCTGCTGCCAATTGAGGCCCTTAAGTGGCCAAGTAATGACCACTTAAGGGCCTCACCCTGCTGCTGCTGGTATTAAGCCAGCTGCAGGCAGGTGTGTCACCATGTGATGTGCACAGCTGGTAAACCTGTGTGGGTTGCTTGCCACCTCTGGGGGGTGTCCCTTGATCAAAGGCACTCAGTGCCTTATTGAGGGACTGGATGTCGGGTGGGTGGGGGGGTGGAGGGGAACTGCTGGGAGCCACTTCTCTGCCCTTGTTGCTGAACCCCCTGCACCCGTTTTTCTGCGACCCCCACACCGCAAAACCGCCCCTTGCACATTACTTACCTGTGGTCTAGGTCGCTCCATGATTTTGGAACTCTGGTGCCTGTCCTTCTGTCAGCAGCCACGGCCTTCTCTGTGGCACTGCTGAGTGCAAGAGCCACAGGCCTCTGATTGGCCACCAGCTCTTGGTAGGGGAGACTTCCATGTCCGGCATTGTGGTTCCAGGGGAAGATCCATCAGTGGCCTTGCCACTGCCTGATTGGCTCGTGGTTTGGCGGGCCTGCCTGAAAGGTGGTGTGAGTCTCTCGCCGGCTCCCCACCGGCAGACAAGACTCCTGATGCTTCAACATGATTCCACCCAATGTTTCAGGCTGATGACTTTTCTTTAGAAGTGGAAAAAGTTTGAGATTTAACAGCTTTTAAGCAAGTACAGAGGCAGGGAATGGGGGTGAGGGAAGAAAGAACAAACGAGAAGATCACTAAAGTGGTAGAGGGCATGTTATGATCCCCAGTTGAGGTTACCACTGGGCAAGCCTGACCCCAGGGAGGAACCCAGTTCGACAGATCCTAACTTTTATTTGTGTGTTTAGATACATGGAGAGTGGCTACTGAACAGAGTCACTGGACTCAGCTAATGAATTTTTAACAAAAGCATAAAACATTTATTAAACAAGAAAAGATAAACTATATTACAATACTCCTTCACCCACAACTATACCTTTGCAGATATATACAGATGTGTAAGGATAGCACAAGTTACAAAAGCTATCTTATACTCTAATGTTCACAATAAATACATAGTCCTTGTAAACTGATTGATGCCCTGTAGTCAGGCACACCACACTCTGAATCCAAGTGACAGATGCCGCCTCAACCAGATGCTGTGGATGTCTCTTCAGCTCCCCCACCCCCGGCACCACCCCTGACGCTTGTTACACCATGAGCCAACCAGTGTCACTGAACTCCATCTTTCACACGAGGGTTTCCAATTCCCACTTTCCAAGAACTTGCCTTGGAATCTTTTCCCAAACTGACGCTTTCTCTCAAATGCGTTCGCAAGGGTTCACCTCCAGGTTTCAAACTCTCCTTCCAATGTTCTTCTCCCCTGGGTCACCACATGAATTCAAGCTTTCTTCCATGCACTCTCTCTCACCAACTCAGCTGTCAACTGTACACCGCTGCTTCACATGCCCATAGCAAAGAGTTACAGATCTTCAGTTGCCTCTTTGGACCTGCTGACTTCTCACAAGCCTTTATATCACGTTGACTCTGCTTCCTGCAGCTTGGAACTTTAAGCTTGGAGCTTTTCTCTGCCCCTCACTCTTAACTTCATTTAACAGGACCTTTTCCAGTTACCTGTCCTTCCCTTTGACTAGAAGGTCTGCTTGGGACTTCTGTTCCACTCCCCTGGATTTTGGAGTTGTTTCTTTAGCTTGAGACTGGCTATCTGTCCCTTTTGCTCTAGTCTGTCTCTGGCAGCTACTTTCAATCAGCTGTAGCTTGGGACTAGCTATCTGCCCCTTCTCGGTTGTTTCTGCTTGGCAGCTGTGTTCAAAACTTAAGAACTGTTGTTTCTAGGTGTATGTGTGTGTGTCTGTTGTGTGTGTGTGTGTGTCCTGCCTCTCTGGACTCCTGTTGCTAGGCAACAGCCCAGTTGTTCCACTCTTGTTTGCTTAAATTCGCTTACAGTCGTAAACCCTTATTAGAAATGCAGGCACCTTTTAAAGTGAAACTAAAACTCAACTTGACCTTTTCTTAACACATAGATACAGAAATATAAAATTCATTCCTAACACCCATAAAAACCAGTGTAACTTACTTAAACTGTCTACTTCCTACCTGGGATGAAAGATGAAATGACAAAAGAGATGATAGCGTAAGGCAAAAGGAGATTGTAATGGGACAAGTAAAGAAACAAAAAATGGGTCTAGAGTCTGGAGGAGGTCTAAATAGCAAAGGCAGAACTTTTCCCTTATATGTAGTTACCATGAATGTCATTTTGCTCACTTAATGTTCATAGACAAAGTTCTAAGTAAGTACTCTGTAAATCCCAAGGGAATTAACCAAGCTATTTATTTTGATAATTTGTGAATTGATTGGCATGAATGCTTTACTCACAAATACAGCTTTATTATTGAATCCTCATTATTGTCCTGTACAGGCAGCCTTCTCACTCACAGCAGCAGAACAACAATCAATTATAATAGAATAGTCATTTGATAGTACAGAACTTGAGTATTGCTTAACAAAGAGATGTGCCTAAGCTAAATTTCAAACAATGGTTCGCAATTAACTGTCAGTCACCATCAGTGATGCATTCTCCATGGCAACACCACTTACCAACCAATGAACACTCTCAACACCATACAGTATAAATTGTTGTTTTCCCCCTTTTGTTGGTATTCTTGCAAGTGTCCAGATGAGTGCAAGACGAAAAGCTTAGGCGTGTCTCTTTTTCCAGCAATATATAGGAATATTAGATCATCTTGGTTATTCTATCCCATATTTTAAAAACGTGTCTGATGATTTATATGGTTAACTGTCTATCTAGGAGGACAGGGTTGAGTGAGCAAACTGATTAAACATACATTTTCAGAGGTTAAAGTGTCTTTGATTTGACTACATAATTCCATCTGGTTAACTAAATTCTCAAAGCTAGTTTCTTTCATTTATATTTTTAATATTTTCTGTGAACAAAAAAATTCCGAGTATTTCAAATTGTTCATTTGCATCTTTAAATGGAATATAAGTATCTTTTACCAAAATTTCTCCTTTAGTAACTTTGTAAAAGGTTAAACAAGCAGAATATTTTTAGAATCTATTTTATGTAATTTCCTTTGCCAATTGTAACAACATCTAATGGCCTCGTGTTTTTTCTTCTTTTTAAAGATAAAATGTCTCAATCTAAAGGTACAGTTGTTCTAGCCTACAGCGGTGGATTGGACACCTCTTGCATTCTGGTTTGGCTAAAGGAACAAGGATATGAAGTTATTGCTTATCTGGTAAGAATTTATTTGAGTTAATTATTTTCATTAATGTGGGCTGTAATTTGCATCCAAGATCAGCATTCTAAAATAGTGAACTCTCTGCTGTTGAATGAAAAATAAGTTATACTGTGTTGAGGCAATTGCAAAATATTTTTACATCGACAGTGTGAGGGAGATGGTTGCAGCTGAACGCAAGGAACATGAATTATTGACCTACTTGTAGTAGATACAATGTTCACTTATGGAAGTGGTCCTTCATCCTGAAAGTGGTATATCTAGATTTTAAAACCCCGAAGTGTAATGCCTTTGTTGTGGTGTGATCACGAGAGCCACAGGTCTTATTTTAAACGCCCAGAATGTAAGGCATTCAATGTGATGAGATCATGAGCTGCTGATCTTGTATTTGCCTGGTATTGGTCATCAAAAAACACCAAATCAATACTTAAATCTACTAATTGATTATTTTTGTCACTCACGGTGTCACTTTAGTTCTTTGCATTTCTACCTCAAGCTAATGCACACAGAATTGGGGTCAAAAATATTGGGTCAAAATGCTGGAACTCCTTCCCTAACAGCACTGTGGCTGTGCCTACACTACAGGGACTGCAGCGGTTCAAGAAGGCAGCTCCCCACCACCTCCTCAAGGGCAATTAGGGATGGGCAATGAACATTGGCCTAGCCAGTGAAAGCCGCATCCCATAAATGAATATTTAAAAAATGCTGGAGCAGTGGAATTCACAGCATGTCTGGTTTGTTAGTATTTTTCTGGTTGGTTAGGCATTTGCCTTCAGCTCAAAAATGTTTTGCCCTGCAAGTTGCTGGAAGTGGGAGCTGATAATGGTACAACTAGGGCAACAAGGCATCTAAAAAGACAAGGAAAAAATTTACATTCATAAATTTTGAGCAAATCATTAGCTGAAGGAATGAGACTACACACTTTTAATTGTTCACTTTCTGGACCAAACTGATTTTTTTTATTAATTCATGGCTCATTGGTATTGCTGGCAAGGCCAGTGTTTATTTCACAACCCTAATTGCCCTTGAGGAGGTGCTGGTGAGCCACCTTGTCAACTGAATGGCTTGCTGGTCATTTCAGAGGACAGTTAAGAATCAAACACATTGAAGCATGCCTGGAGCCACATCTAGGCCCGACCAGGTAAGGATGGCAATTTTTTTTAAAGGACATTAGTGAACCAAGTGGGTTTTTAGGACAATCTAGTAGTTACATGGGGTGAGATTTTACCAGCAACAGTGAAGTCCTATGCTGGAATGTAAAGCAGTTGCTCTAGCTGTACCGTTATCAGCTCCCACTTCCAGCAACTTACAGGCAAAACATTTTTGAGTTGAAGGCTGCAAGAAAATGCCTAACTAATCAGAAAAAGACAAGCTAACCGGACATGCTGTGAAATGTACTGCTCCAGCAAATTCTGTGTGCATTAGCTTGTAAGGTAGAAATACAAAGAACTAAAGTAACACCATGAGCCATAAGAATAATCAATTTGTAGATCTAACTGTTGATACCAGGCAAATACAAGATCAGCGGCTCGTGATCTCATCACATCAAATGCCTTACGTTTTGGTGTAGCTGGGCGGTGGAGGGGAAGTGAGAAAGCAATATTGTTGGGGCCGTGCAGTCAATAAATGGCAGGTGGGAAGTGGTCAATTAAGAAAGGTGGGTGGGGCATTCACACTGCTGGCCCAAACAAAAGGCTGGGAGCCCTACAGCCTCGGCAGCGCCACTGGGAGAGGTGGCTGCTGTTGAGGCAGAAAGGGAAACGAGAGGGTGCCTTTATTTTGAGCAGAGATTTGTTTTATTTTTCCAGGGCCAAGTAGCCACGCCCCTGCGATTGGCCAGGGGGATGTGGGGCGGGGGGGGGGGGGGGGGGGGGGGGGGGGGGGGGGGGGGAGGGTTGGGGGGGCGGTGTTCCTACAGTGGCAGAATTGGGGCCTGCTGGTGATCCCCTTTTTGGGCCATGGAGCCTTTGGCTCCAATGGCCTCCCAAGAATCTGTGCAGAGGCCTCTGACTTGCAGCTGAAGACCTCCCTATACAGCAAGGTCCGTTCCACCACTGGGAAACTGTCAGCTTCCCAGGAAAGTGGCCTCTAATTGTCTAAATTGGCTGCCCATCTCCAGTTGGTGTGCATTCAAGCCACTGCCATTCCTAGCACTGGGTCTTCATCAGGGAGCTGTGCTTATGTGCCTCTCTGGCATTTTACCCACCTCCTCCTCCTAACTCACTGCCAGTAAAGATGGGGTATTAATTAATAATTTGCAAAAAAGATTTTTTTATAAGTTAAGCAATTGGCAGATAAATGGACCAACGTATTATGAATGCCTGAACTTGATGTGATGGGACCTGTATAGTGTTTTGGTGAAATGGATCCCAAAACTCTACCTTAATGTTGTAATTGCACAATGCAATTTTACAGCCTGCATTTAAAGTTAAATATTTTAAAGGATCTTTTCCTTCCTTATAGTTATCCTGTATGGGTTAAAAACCCATCATCCAGCCAGGGAGGAAGATTACTACACTAGTTTTTTATAAATCTCTGGAGTTTTGCACTAGTACCAACATCAGCACTGTTATAGCATAACAGCCTGACCCACAAACCAATGGGCAATAGCTATTCTCATTTTGTTCACTTCTCCACTTATATGAATGTTCTAACCTTTGTGTTTCTAGTAAGCAATTTTTCTACTTTGGAATCTGTTGATGCCTTAGATAAGAAACCCTATTAAACATTTCCAGAAAAATCTTGTGGAGAGCTCGTGAATGAAATTCCTGTTCAAGCTGATGCTTCCACAGAGAACTAGAATTAGAACTGGAAAATAGTTAGATTTGGCTGATACCCTTTCTGCAATATTATCTGCTGTGGAAGGATTTGCCCTTATATCTATACCTACTGAAGACTGAACATTGTCTCTCCCCTGCCCCCATTGCTTTTTCTTGACCAAACTTTGGTTCAGTTTTGGCCTCAAAAGTTGTTGGCCTTGACTGCTCTTTTTTAATTGCTTATGTATGAAGTTCTTAATGTGTCTTGCAGACTCCTACAGCCTTTTGAACTTTTCCCTACTTGATACAAATCTTGTTAAGCAAAGAGTTCATCATAGAGCTGTGGAAAGATTCTAACATTATTTGATATCGTAAAACATTGTAGTTTCAAAAATCATCCTTAAATTTGTTTATCCCACAAATTTTTCTTATAAAGAATTTGGGTTGCGGAAGGCCTTCTCATTTAATAAATGTTATATGGGGTCCCCAATGTGTTTATTTGCATTTTTATATTCATTCATGGGACGGGGGCATCGCTGGCTAGGCCAGCATTTATTGCCCATCCCTAATTGCCCTTGAGAACTGAGTGGCTTGCTAGGCCATTTCAGAGGGCATTTAAGAGTCAGCCACATTACTGTGGGTCTGGAGTCACACGTAGGCCAGACTGGGTAAAGACGGCTTATTTTCTTCTCTAAGGGACATTAGTGAACCAGATTTTTTTTTATGAAGGTAGGAAAGCAAAAAACTTAAAACTACTAAATTTAAAAGAACATGCTTAGATTCGGGTGTACTTAGTGGGGATTAAGGCAGCTTGACAGTGAAATCATGCTGTCAGAGCCACTCCAGTTGGAAATAGCTGTACAGTATGCAGAATATGATACAAATGGATATTTATAATAATTAAAGATTTAGGCCCTGTGATCTGTGGCTTCCTGTTTCCCTTTTCATCCTTTGGTCGACCAAGGATTGGTTAGTCTACTCCCTAGCATTCTATCCACTAGCTTTTTTTGCATATCTATAACCTTAATATACAAGCATTTCAAGGAGATAAAATGTGATTCTTTTGAATTAATATTGGCTAAGTATAACACATTACCATGTATGTATAGAGATGCCCTTCTTATTCACGCAAGCCATCAGCGTCTGTACTTTTTGCTATTAATAGCCTCAATCAGTATTTTTAATACAGTTGTAAAATAAGTTCCCCTGGCCTGAAGAATAATTCTGTTGAAATCCTTGTTTGATCATTTCTTTGAGAGAAAATTTAGAAGTTATATTCTTGATAAAAGTCTTACTCCAGGAATACTCCTGGTTTAATGCACCCTTCTCTGTTTTTGATTCTTCTTCACTTTTCATGCACTTGAGGAATAGAGGCCCCCTGATACCATCTTAAGTCAAGCTTAGCAGGAGTGATTTAAATTCATGAGTGGGAATGCAGCCTAGTGAGTAGCTGGCTTGACCAAGTGTGGCAGTGGGGAGATACAAGATATTTTAACAGCCAGGCCATTGTTGGTTAATGTCCTGAGTTTGCAGCTGCCTGATCATTAAAATTGGTTGACAGGAAGTCACTGCTGGTGACCAGAAGGCAAGGTTCCTGGCACTAGTGCAAGTCTTCAGGAGAGGGCCTAACTAGGGTTGTATTCGAGTGAGTGGAAGCCCAGAGTAGTGAAAGTCCAATGTTTCCGTCTGAACAGCAGAGGGACACTTCAGTTCCACCTATGCCCAAATAATATCTAAAAAATCAATTGTCTATCTCTCTGACCCCGGGTCTATTTCTTGATAGCTTTGGTTTGTTTGGAAAATTACTACCGGTTGCACTGTTAGCTTCAATGATGCAATTGGTGCTGATCTACATATTTAAAGAAGGACTGAGATTTTTGCCATCTGTAATTTAAAATTGCAGTTGACCAGATGGCAGTAGGAATCCAACAGGTAAGCCCCCTGCTCCACTTTAACTGGCTCCCCCCACCAGGTTTATGCTGAGGGAAGGGGGGTTTAAATTAACCCAGAATGATAGGTTGAAGGTGTGGCTTGGTGTCCAATTTGACTGCACCCTATTTCAATCCCAGTCCTTCAGAATTAGTAGTTATTTTTTGTAATACTGAGCGAATGCTGCAATGTTGGAAATGCCATCTTTCAGATGAAACATTAAACTGATACCCAGTCTGCCTGTTCAAGTGGTTACAAAGGTCCTCTGACAATATTTTTTAAAAAGGCAGTAAGTTCTCATGACTGACTTTGTTGCTGCACTTTTGTTCCTTTCACTTATTAAAGTTGAGTGGGCAAGGTATCATCCCTGGGGGACAAAAAACTGTAAATAGCTACTTTTAGTAAGTTTTATGATATCTCTCCTACCAATATATCAATTTTTCTGCTTCTTTGTTGATTCTTGGAAAAAGATACAGGTGATGGCAAGATTCTGGTGCAAGATAAAATGTATAAGATTTGTCAGAAGAAACCAATGAATAGCTTACAAGCTAACAAAGTACACAGGATATATCCCTAAGTTTTTGTGGGAATTGACGTTGTGTGAGTTTTGTACTTTAGACCTTCTGTCTATTTACAATTATGTTTTAAAACGCATGTGGCAGTCACTGAAACATCAACACAAAGCATTTTTCAGGCAGAGATAGTTACATCTGTTAGTGGAACGATCTGATTGATTATAATCATAAAGGTGTTGCTTAGGATGATTCTGCCAACTAGTTTCCTCTGTGTGCTCTTTGAAGCCAATACAATATGAGCAAGTTTTCCGAAAGCTTCTTGAAACCACAGTGCCGCCTAGTGTACAATTACCTTCAGCAGGTTCAAAAATCCATTGGCTGAACACAGGCTTTCTATCAGTCTTAGAAGATGTTAATTCAACATTCGAAACAGGCTCATGTTCTTCATTTAAATAAATTTCAGGCTTTTTTTAAAAGAAAAGTGCTGGATACAGGAATTGCAAATATATGTTTGCAGCATTCTTGCAGAGGAGAAAACATTTGCGAGCCCATAAAGTGCTAAATTTAATTATTTCATTGGTGCAGATGGCGCTTTATGGGGATTGGGGGTAGCGCTTTGCCTATTTGCTAATTTATTCTCTTAACTGCAGACAGCTTGTGGATGAATGAAACCAGGAGAGGGGAGACAATTTAGAGGGGGAAGTGAAATTCTCTAAAATTACTTTAATTAATTCACCAGCCAATTAATTACTTCTGAAGTTTCTCTGTTTCGTCTCTCTCAAACACGTGCACTCTTTTCCACCTGCCAATCCCAAACAAAGTCACTGATGCCAAAGGAGCAGGCCCGAGAATGTGCTGGGAGTGCCTGCCTCTGCATTCTCAAAGGGAGTTTGAGGCTGGAAAGTCAAGTGAGATGAGGCATTCTGCTTTCTTAATGGGTGGAAACAGACCCTATGTGGAGTAGGAGGAAAGGATGTTGCCTGAATGCCCAAAAATCAGGGTGGGGTAAAGGTTATTTTTAAAGCTGCTCTCTAATTCTGTTCCCAACCCCAGTCAGCTGCCTGTCATTGGTGATTCCAACAGCTTTAGCAGAGGGTTGACCTAGACACCCCTCTGTGCCTGCCCCTGGAAGACCCTCCTGCTGGACCCACAAACTTTGGAACAGCAACAGCCATAATCCTGATGTCACTGTCGCAATAGCATTCCAGATTTTCTGGGCCTCTGATTCCAAAACTGCCCCCATCTCTGACCTTTGCAGCTCTGGAGGTGGCAATTATTGCACAGTTGCACTTCCGTGTAAGTGGTTACCAGTCCAAAATCAATGACATTACAGTCACTTGTGAGCTAAGTTGTTTTGCCACAGGTGACAATGACAATGGCTGGAAATTTGCCTGTCCACCCTGGAGTGGGGTGCCATGGTGAGGGGGGAGCATAAAATTGGGTGCTATGAGAGGGGCACCATGTCCTTTGCCTATCCACCTCTGGTAGTATTTCACCAGCGAGTGGGAGGTGGGGGCTGCCAATGTCATGTGGTGAAGTGACCAATTAAATCCTGGCGGCCTTGTTGCGGGCCAAGGATGAGTTCCTTCAAAGTAGTCCTTTCAATGACCCGTGTTCTAAGCTACTATCCAGAATCTCCAGTGTTTCAAACAGTGTTCTAGTGAAACATGAAACTGCTGTATTCCTCTTCAATGGCAAATGAACATTATTTTCAAACTTAAAGCATCTTGTATCTCCTGGTGTGATACCAGATTCAAATATTGGACTGGATTTAATGCAGCTAGTCATGATGGCCGGCCACTTAATTGCAGGAGAGGCCCCGCATCAGTACCCTGGCAGGCTTGGCCTAAATAGCCAAGTGGTTATGGTACTGGGCTTGTAACCCCAAGATCAAGAGTTCAAATCTCACAATGGCAAACTATGAAACAATGTAACTTCATCTGGAAACAGATGGAAACGTGTTTGTACTCGAAAGAGTTACCCTGGCAGCAGCAAAACCTCCCCCAATTAAGTCAAAGGGAAGAAGCAGCTGACATGGGATTCCTGGCTGCCGGTAGCAGGATGTCAGTTAGATTCATTAATGAGCCAATTAACACCCATTATCCCTGAGCCCACCACAATTAGGTGATGGCTCAGGATTTAAATGGGAAGCGCACGGCTTTCCCACGCCTCCCAAAGATTGCCCAACAAACCCTGTTGGGTTGGCCAGCAGCATTCCAACAGGGTCCTTTAGGGACCCTGCTTCGGGAAGGGGCGGGGTTGCTGAAAATCACCCCCCTGCCTTAGCCTCCAAATCCCTGCCTCCGTTCCGTGACCCGCATCTTGCCTTCATTCACCTGTGGCCTGGGTCCCTTGCTGATCCTGGGCCTCTGATGGGTGCATTGCTGGCAGCGACCACTGCTTCCCCCAGTGGTGCTGATGAGCAATGAAGAGCTGCCAGTCGCTGTTGGGGACTGAAGCCCAGGGAAGGACCTCTGGTGGCCCTTAAGTACCATTGAGGCTCCCCCATGGAACTGGGAGTTCTTTTCTTCAGTGGTGAGACCCCAGTTGGCCCAAATAAATCTAGCCCCTTGTTTTCTTTACTATATTTGGTACATTTGTGTTTAGTTGCACATGTATTTTATAACTTTTGCATTTTGGGAGGTGGGTGTAGAATAAAAAGGCTCAGGAGTGTTAATTTCAAGTTTAAAGCTGAAAGCAGGAAAGAGGCAGGCTGCAGGTTGGGATAGTTATGGCCAAGCTATTGGACTTATAATAAACTGTTAAAAGCAGGAATGAAAGATGGTAGGATTGATATTCCTAAAGGATGAGTTTGAATAGGCCAAAGGTTCAAATCTTATGATTTGAGTGGTCTCTTTATATGTCCCACTACCAGAAACAGCTTTCATTAACTATCTGATCTCTAGAGTGTCTAGATTAAAAATCTGAGTAAATATAGTGATTTGTTCTCTTTCTTGTCACAAATAGGCTAACGTAGGACAGGATGAAGATTTTGAAGCTGCTCGAGAGAAGGCTTTAACTCTTGGAGCCAAAAAGGTAAAGTAACTCTACGTTGATTTCTTTTAATGCATTAATTGGAGGCAGTGTTGCTGGCAAAGCCAAGATTTATTGCCCAGTCCTAAATGCCCCTGAGAAGGTGGTGGTAAGTCACCTTCTTGAATACAACTTCCTTGGCCATTTTGGAGGGTACTTAGGAACCATTCACATTGCTGTGGACCTGCATCTCACAAAGAACTGAATGTATAAGGATGGCAGATTTCCTTCCCTGAAGGATGGCATTTTACAACAATCCGATAGTTTCATGGTCATCATTACTGATACTAGCATTTTAGTCAAGATTTGTTTTATTAACTGAATTTAAATTTCCCAGCTGCCATGGTGGGATTTAAACTCATGTGCCTGGATCATTATTCCAGGCCTCAAGATTACTACTCTAGTAATATAACCAGTATACTACCATAACCTTACTTAAGCAATCCAAAATAGTTCAATCGAATTACTTTGGCAGCAGTAAATTGGTAGTTCAAGTATGTTGCACGGTGGAGTGGTAGAATAGGGGGGTTTGTTTCCACAATAAGAACTTAGGAATTAGGGTAGGGGAAGGCTATACAACTCTTTGAACCTGTTCAGGAATTCAGTATCATTCCTGATCTTCTACATCAATCTCACTTTACTGCCCTATCCCCAAATTCTTTCAGTCACTTTGTGTCCAAAATTTTAACAATCTCATTCTTGAATATACCCAAAGCCCTCTGGGGTACAGAATTCCAAAGATTCACAACCCTGAGTTAAGAAATTTCTCCTCATCTTAGTCCCAAATGGCTGACCCCCTTCTCCTGAGACTATAACCCTTAATTCTAGACTCTCTAGCCAGGGGAAACAGCCTCTCAACATTTACCCTGTCAAACCCTCTCAGAATGCTCTATTTTTCAATGCAATCACCTGTCATCCTTCAAAAATCAAAGACTATAGGCCCATTCTACTCAGTCAATCCTCATATAACAGCCCTCTTATCCCAGGGTTAAATCTAGTGAACTTTTTTTCTTGGGTAAAGGACCAAAACTGTAATTCCAAATGCTCCACTTATCAATCTTTTGTTCTATTGTAATTTATGCTGTGTGGCAGTTGATGCTTCCTTGGAAGGAGGCCATCATTTTGGGAAACTTGTTTCCATTCTTAGCAGTCAGATTTATAATTATGATACTTTCCCGTGTGAGCCAAGAATGCCTAAAGGAAGAAAATCTATTCTAACAAGCAAAAAAATGCTCCATCACTGTCAATTCAAGGGCTAGATTTTCAATTCTGAGTCAGGAACCTGGCCACCAGTTCAGTTCCAGGTCCTGACACTGCCTGGTCTGTTTCATACACTTTATAAGGGCCAGACCAGTTAATGGTAGGGCGCAGGTTAACCATCTAGTCAGGGACAGTGGGTGAGCTCCCGATACTGAAAGGCCAATGGGAAGCCCTGCAATACTCAGTGATTGATAGCTTCACTGGCTGAGGTGGGAGCTGCTGACCTGAGCATAGGGGAGAGAGAGGGCAAAGGCCAGGTAAGTTTATGCTTAATTTTTAAAAAGATACTGCTGCCTTGTTATGATCTTGGAGGGGCAACTCTTCTAAGAGATCACTAATGGCCACAGCTGTGATGCGGCAGCCTTTTTGGGTCCAGAGAGAAGGATTCCTCCCATGATTCATTAGACCAACGTGGACCACCCTCATTGTTGATCAGAAATCCTGTCGACACAGGAACTGGGCTTTAATACCTGGCAACAGCCAATTGTTCCAGGGAGAGGGAATTGCTTTGAGTTTCTTATTCATGTCTAACTCGAGGGATATTAACAGAAATTGGGAAGCAAGTTGTCTGCCTGCCTTCTCTTTTACGCTTTTTAAAAAACCTTTCAGAACAAAAATGTGTCTTTTATGCTTTGGTTGCAGGTTTTTATTGAAGATTTGCGAAAGGAGTTTGTAGAAGAGTTTATCTGGCCGTGGGTGCAGTCAAATGCTGTTTATGAGGACAGATACTTCCTTGGAACATCACTGGCTAGACCTTGTATTGCTAGAGGTCAGGTCAAGATCGCAAAACAGGAAAAAGCTCAATTTGTGTCCCATGGAGCCACAGGAAAGGTAGGTTGATGGCAACTCGCTTTAAAAGGTGTTATTCTTCTCTTTCCCCAGCAGAAGTAATGCATCCCTCTCTACTTCAACCTGCATTAGCATCAGATGGCTCAAAATACTTGTATTTAGTTTTTCTATCTCTATAAACTGCTTTCATGAAGATATTTAAATCAGAATTCATATGTCCCATGCAATAGGCCATTTGGGAACACCATACCCAGAAATTCTACCTCCTCCTGAAAGTTCCTATGTAGGTATTCCTGACGTGCTAGCTTCGCAAAGTCTTTGCGAGAATAAAATAAATCCTGAATAGAATCAAGGCCATAGTACTCACGAGCAAGTTCCAACAGGGGCTCCAGAGCTCGCAATAAGAGGGTGTACCGCATGTCTTCAAAATGAAATGTCTCTTGGAGACAAACAGCGCTACTTTCACTAAATTTATAGGCTTCCTGAGTGTCTGTCTTTGTCACTCTTATAGTCAAATAATGCACATTTTCCAATAGTTTGTGCCACTCAAACCTTGGAATGGCCTGGAGGTCTCCCAATGTCATCAAGAAAACCATACCCCCAACAACTTCTCAGTCCCTCTGATAAAGCGTGTGCTGTCTTTCATCATGAAACAAGCAAAATAAAAAAAAAGAAAAAACTCCACCCCCCCCAAAAAAAAACATTTTCCTCCCTCTTACTGATAAAAGCTTAATAACTTAGTTACAATCGCTCTGTTTTTAAGAAAAGGCTATTTCTTTGCTTTGTTTTCGAATATATATTTGCCCTCAATCTGATCCCCCTTCACAGAGAATTGCTTAAAGTGAGTGCTAGCTAACGTCACTGGCCGTACTGTGTTTGAAGCTACAACACAATACAATTTGCATGCCAAACAGCGGAAGCAGCTTGTGACAAACAGAGCTAAGCAATCCCACAACTAATGGATCAGATCTAAGCTCTGCAGTGCTCCACATCCAGTTGTGAATGGTGGCGGACAATTAAACCAATAACAGGAGAAGGAAGAGGCTTCACAACTATCCCCATCCTCAATGATGGGAGAACACAGCACAATAGTGGAAAAGACAAAGCTGAAGCATTGCAACCATCTTCAGCCAGAAGTGCTGGTTGTATGACCTATCTCTGCCTCCTCCTGAGGTCTCCAGCATCACAAATACCAGTCTTCAGCCAATTCGATTCACTCCACTTGATATTAAGAAGCGGCTGAAGGCACTGGTTACTGCAAAGGCTATGGGCTCTGACAACATTCTGGCTATAGTACTGAAGACATACGCCAGAACTAGCCACACCACTTGCCAAACTGTTTCAGTAGCTACAATACTGACATCTACCCGGCAACATGGAAAATTGCCCAGGTATGTCCTGTCCACAAAAAGCAGGACAAATCTAACTCGACCATTTACTGTCCCATCAATCTACTCTTGATCAAAATGATGGAAGAGGTTGTTGACAGTGCTATCAAAGTGGCACTTACTCGGCAATAACATGCTCACTGAAGCTCAATTTGGGTCCCGCCAGGGCCACTTAGCTCTTGAACTTATTACATTCTTGGGCCAAACATAGACAAAAGAGCTGAACTCAAGAGGCGCTGACATGATGGGCCAAGTGGCCTCTTTCTGAGCCATAAACATTCTGTGATTCTAGGTGAGATGAGAGTGATTACCTTTGACATTAAGGCAGTATTTGACCAGATGTGGCATCAAAGAGCCCTAGCAAAACTGAAGTCAATGCAAATAAGGGGGAAACTCTCCACTGGTTGGAGTCATACCTAGCTCAAAGGAAGATGGTTGTGGTTGTTGGAGGCCAAACATCTCAGTCCCTGGACATCGCAGCTGAAGTTCCTTAGGGTAGTGTCCTAGGCCCAACCGTTTTTAGTTGCTTCATCGATGAGGTCCCTCCATAAGATCAGAAGTAGGGATGTTCACTGCTGATGGTCAATGTTCAACATTACTCGCAGCTCCTCAGGTACTGAACCAGTCCATGTCAAAATGCAGCAAGACCTGAACAATAGTCAGGCTTGGGCTGATGAGCGGTGTGAATGTTACCTGCCACTTAACTGCCGGCCAATGACCATCTTCAGCAAAAGAGAACCTAACCATCCCCCTATGACATTCAATGGCATTTCTAAATCTAAATCCTCCACTCTCAACATCCTGCGGGTTACCATTGACCAGAAACTGAACTGGACCAACCATATAAATACTGTGGCTACAAGAGCAGGTCAGAGGCTGGGAAATCTGCAGAGAATACTTCACCTCCTGACTCCCCAGAGCCTGTCCACCATACATAAGGCACAGGTCAGGAATGTGATGGAATACTCTCCCCTTGCCTGGATGAGTGCAGTTCCAACAACACTCAAGATGCTTGACACCTTCCAGGACAAAGCAGCCTGCTTGATTGGCACCCCATCCACCACCTTCAACATTGACTTCCTCCAATATGATGCCTAGTGGCAGCAGTGTGGACCATCTACAAGATGCACTGCTGCAACCTAGGCTCCTTCGACAGCACCTTCCAAACCTGTGATTACCTTTTTTCCCCCTTATTTGCATTGACTTCAGTTTTGCTAGGGCTCTTTGATGCCACATCTGGTCAAATACTGCCTTAATGTCAAAGGTAATCACTACCACCTCTACCACCTAGAAGGACAAGGGCGGCAAATGTATGGGAAAGTCACCATCTGTAAGTTCCTCGCTAAGACACACACCATCCTGACTTGGAACTATATTACCATTCCTTCACTGTTGCTGGGTAAAAATCCTGGAACCCCCCCTTCCTAACAGCATTGATGGGTGTTCCTACAACACATGAACTGCAGCAGTTCAAGAAGTAAGCACACCGTCATCTTCTGAAGGGTAATTAGGGATGGACAATAAATGTTGGCCCAGCATCGGGATGCCCACATTCCATGAATTTTTTTTAATATATGCAATCAGCAGACCAAATCCAATTGACAGTGAGAAGAGGATGAAAGATCCAATTTTGTGTGTATACTGGATAATGCTTTTTTTTGTAACAACTCTCTGACTTTGTGTATGCAAAAGGACAGAGGCAGGTCTCAGTGGGTAGTATTGCGTTTTTTTGTCAGTGGATCTTAACTTTTGCATGGGAGGGTACATCAAGGTTCATGTTCTGCAATTATATAGTCCAATTGTTTCTGACACAAGTGTTTGATTCTTGGGGCCGGATTTTGGCTACTGAGATGGTTAGAGAGTAGACTGATGGGGTAGTAATTGGCCGGGTTGGATTTGTCCTGATTTTTGTGGACAAACGTACCTGGGCAATTTTTCACATTGCTGGTAGATGCATGGTGGATAGTTCCATTTTAAAACATACTCAACTTGTGTTTCTGTTGTAGAATATGCAGTACAGCTTTACTGCTGAGTAGGCATGGAATTAGTGTTCTATTGAGGAGAAACTTTTAGCTGTCTCTCCACTTGGTGGCACTATGTGTCAAGTGTATTCTGCAATGCAAGTCTAACTGAGCAGCATTTTATCGCAACCTTAGATCACCACAACATTTTCAGCAGCCAATGGATTATTTTCTCAGGCAAAGTCACTGGTGAGAATTAAATGCTACCCATAAGGCGTAAACCTTGGGGGAGTAGGCAGTTAAAATGCACTGGATGACTCTACAATCCCCTCCTGTTTTGTGCTAATCCTGATTTTAACCTTCTTCTGAGTGACCAACAAAATCAAGAAACTGGTAGGACAGTTCTTTAAGTATGAATGTTGGGGCCCATTAATAACATTGGGGCCCTGACTGATTTTTTAACTCTGGCCTGAGTCAGAGAAGTTCTGTACTTTTGCCACAAACGTGGCAACGAGAAGTGGACTGAATGCTAATTAAAGTGTGCTCCTCCGGGGTCCATGAGGAAAGTGCAGCCTCTGCTGCCAAGGCTCCAACCCCTCCCTGTGACTTAACCTTTTTGGCATTTAACCTTTCCTTGGTGCCAGCTGGTACCCAAATTTCCACTTCTACCCCCTGGCCAAATTGCTGCATCTTGTTCATTGCAGGGAGGCAGCTAGCTGGCAGCATGCATATGAACTGACCAGTTAAAATGCTTGTTGTATCAGAGAAAGAACTAGCTTGAGTTACTAACTCTGCACCCCCCACCACAACCAAACACCTACTTGATACACCTGGGATTAAAAACAGACCCATTGTAATGCAGACTAACTCAGCAGCCAATTTGTATGTTGCAATATTGCATGAGTTATAAATGACCAGATGATTTGAATTTGGTTGTGTTAATTGAGGAAAGCGATGTTGGCCTTTTCTTCCTCCTATCCTCCTGGCCTGTCCCATCTTTTGCTCTCTACCAGGTGCCTCCCCTGTAACACAGATGGGGTCAAGAACCCAAGAGATTTTTAAAAAATTAACTCATGTGATGTTGGTTTTGCTGGCCAAGCCAGCATTTATTATTCATTCCTAGTTGCCCTTGAAAAGGTGGTGGTGAGCTGCCTTCTTAACCCGCTGCAGTCCACGTGATGTAGGTACACCCACAGTGCTATTAGGAAGGGAGTTCTGTCCGGTTTCATTCCTAAATTGAGGGGTTAAAGCTCTGTGTTGCCACTATCATACTATACTTGCGTGTTATGACATGCTCTTGCTTATATAGGTGTCATGCATCTTCTGGTATTCAGTATAGATTGGCACAAGACACTTGATGCTTCTAAATTGAGCAAGATGTGACAGTTCCCAAAGCATGGGTCACTCAGAGCAATGTGATGATAAACTTGCTGGCCTTTCAGTGACTCCTAGTGAATCCTGGCTGTGTGAGATTTACGTGTCAAAAGCTGGCACTGCTAGTATCAGATTAAGCCATATAGAAACAGAATCAGTGCCCCATATTTGAAACCATTCAAATAAATCAACACAAGTTGTGGAATGTTATAGTTAATAGATATAAAATAAATTAATGTGCTAGCATCTGATCAGAAGTGTTTTAATTAGGTTTCAGGGCAAATACTGTAGATAAATACTGCTATTAATGCACTCTCGGATATTGCTTCTCTGTGCAGTTCAGCTATCATGTCTAATCAAGGGATAAAGGCAAATATTGCCTGCTATTCTAGTTTTTCTTCACTTTCTCTTTAGTACTTGCATTTTGCACATAGTGGAGAAGTAGACTTTTCCTCCTTCTACTCTGATGAAGTCTGACTGTTGAATGCTTTCTTGCCAAAAAGGCACAATGAAATGTACCTGTTCGATGTATATTCCCAAATTGTCATTTTAGCAGGAGTTTTTCCCCATAGTAATTGTATTCAATTTATTTGATTGAAACTTTCAATACTAGCAGGTACGTCTGTCCTCTCTAAAGCATTTTCTAGTAATGAGATCAGAGTAGGTTGTCCTGAGGCTGCTCTGAATGGTTTTGATCTAAGGTGTTTCTCCATCTGTAGTGTTGATGCATTGTGGGGAGCAGATGGGCCTGTTTTGGGATTTACAGGGGAAGAAAAAAACAAATTGCCTCTGTAAGCTGCTGTTGTGATTCTACTAAAAGCATATACAATGCTGAACAAGTTGGCTACAGATTAAAAACAAGAAAGTACAATGAGGCAAGTCTGATGGTGCCAATATTATTAACCATTCAGCATTAATGAACATGTTACAAATAAACTATTGAGCAGATGATGCTACCTAATTATCATGTGCTGTTCAGCAGGTGAGGCCAGAGTTTGCATTGCTTATTTCTTCCATCTGCCAAATACCTAGGCCCTGAAATTACACTGGACACTTGTGCATGGGTTTTGAGGCTTGGTTCTGAAATTTCCCTCCCTCACTATGCCCATGGAGAACTTAATTGTTTAAAAATAAATAGGTGACCACCTCTGTTAAAATAGTGGAGTCAATCATTTCAATTTCTAAGCATTTTGCATACAAGTATTCCACAGTCTAATTTAAGGTTGCCAACTGTGATTGAATGTATTCCTGGATGTTTCATCACATGATTTGTCCTCATACTTCAGCCATTAGTTGATCAACACATCCATCCTTGTGATGTACTGCCTTCCTATGCCAATTGGAAATCAAAAAGACTCATTACCCAATGATGATCCTTGACAGTCAACCAAACAGCCTTCTTTCCCCCATAAAATAGCACAGGATGATGTCGGGTGAGCATCCCGACGTTATCGCGCACTTGCACAATATTTTGCTTGGCGGGGAGGCATGGGTGCCGGACCGGCACCCGCCATTAGTTAACAGTCCATTTAAGGCCCTTAACAGCCCAATTGACTGTGATTTTACCATGCCAGTGCAATTTTCTGCTCGTCACACGGGCAAAACGGGCAGGTGGCCAGCCGACATTTTCACAAGCCTCATTCAAGGGTGGGATTAAAAGTGTCAACAGCATTGCCTGAGTGAGTGGTGAGCAGTTTTGAAGATAGTTTGCAGTTGGTTGCTTATTGGTACTTGGCAGCTTCATTTCTGTTCGGAGCTTCATTCTTAGCATTTCCAAGCCTCATTTCAAGACTCAATCAAGTGCAAGGTACTTAATCCAGGCAGCCAGAGCTCATCCCCTTGGCCAGTTCTGGCATCATTGACAGTTGGCACTCAGACTCTAGCACCCCTGTGGTCCATGGGGGGATGGTCAGGCCTCAACACCTCTGCAACTGGTCCATGCTAACAAGGTACTCAGCCTTCCTAAGCACAGCAGGTCATTGAAGCGCTTCCAGCACTGGACCCAAGTGCTCCGCACCACATCATGGCTGCTCACCCAGGCTGCCACTTCCTCCCATGCCCTCTTGGTGAGGTGCGTTGGCCTCCTCCTCCCATCTCTGGGGACAAGGGTGCCCTCCTGGCAGCCGCCCCCTCCATGAGGACAACGAGGCGCTCATCCAAAAAGTGGGAGGCAGAGTGCTCACCTGATCAGATACGCTTGAACTAGATAGAAGAAACTGCAGAGGGGGTTCAGAACTGTTGAATGGGTAATTGGAGAGGGTTCAAGCAAGAGCAACAAGGCAAGAGAAGGACACAGAAAACACCTGTAAAGATGCTCTCAAGTTTGTAAACTAACTAATTCACAAGTTCCTTGAATGTGTTAAAGTTGAAGCAGGAGGAGGCAGGGAAATTGGGTTTGAGGAGGAAATTTGTTGTCGAAACAAGAAGCCTTGGGTATCTGTACCATATAGGATGATCCTGAAGTAGTGGCTAGTTTAAGCAGATGAGACTGAAGCATGGTAGTGTTTGATATTGCAAAGCTGATTCAGGTAGCTAGCTAAGCTAGTTATGCACTAGCTGCACTCAAGTTTGTATCCACAAAATTGGGGAAAAGAATTTGGAGACTGTACTGGAGAGATGATAACAATGGGAAACAGTGATAGTTTTGCTGTGGGGCAAGAGAATCAAAGATAGAGGTGAAAGAGAGTGAAGCAAATTGGCAGCAGAAGAAGTGTCATGACGAGTTGGGGCTAAAGGTGAGGAATTTTGGAATTTAAAAATGTAATTATAAACAACCTGAGGGAGGGTTTCTTTTTTCTATAGGTGGTTGGTTGGTCAGTGTACTGGGATTTTAGGAGAGCAGGGTGAGAAGTAGAAATGGCCTTTTTGAAAATTGAGCGAGTAGGTGCAGAGGGGCAGTGAGTGATGGACTGGTTGTGGATATGGGTGGGTGAGTTAATTTTAAAGAGTGAGATGGAGAATGCAGGAGAGCGGAGGCAAATTTAATTAAAATTAATGTTGAATGAGGATGAGGAGTCACTTGGAGCATGGGCTGAGGGAAGAAAAGGGAGGACATTATGAGGAGAAATTGGCATGCTGGGGTTGGGGGTGATTAAGTGACAAGGATTTTAAATAAGCCAAATGGATAAGGTGTTTAAAGAAGGAGCCGGGGGCAGGGGGGTCTGGGGAGGCCAAGGTGACTTGGAGATGAGTACACTGCTACCCTTACAGCAGTTTGGTTGCGAATGTGGTGAAAAATATAGCCATTTTGGGGACTTTCTGTAATAAGGAAGTTGTTATCTGTGAGTCCTGTTTTGGCCCATGCAAGGTATCCTGTAGATGGTCATCTACACTAAGGTCATAGTTTGAAAAGGCCTTGTTTATGTATGAGTGGACATTCTGGAAGGAAATGAGGGGAGTGATTGCAAGTTCAGAGCAGTAACAAATCATAGCGGAATGTAGCACGTTGGGGAAATGATACCTTAGAGGTAATATCACTGGATTAGTAATCCAGAGGTCTAGGCTAATACTCTGGGGACATGGATTCACATCTCGCCACGGCAGCTGGTGGAATTCATATTCAATTAATAAATCTGGACTATAAAACTAGTCTCAGTAATGATGACCATGACCACTATAATCGATTGTTGTAAAAACCCATCTGGTTCACTAATATCCTTTAGGGCAGGAAATCGTCTGTTCTTACCTGGTCTGGCCTACACGTGACTCCAGACCCACAGCAATGTGGTTGACTCTTAACTGCCCTCTGAGCCACTCAGTTCAAAGGCATTTAGGGATGGGCAGCAAATGCTGGCCTTGCCAGTGATGCTCACATCCCATGAAAGAATAAAGGAAAAAAAAACAAGCAGCACCTGTTCTGTAAAGAAAGAGGAAAACTGGTCACCTCATGCTGATTTTCTTGATATCCAACAACAGCTAGATGACCTGAGAATGTGCCTGTTAGACTTTTTACACTTAAAGGAATAGACACAAGAATTAGACACAGTTGTGCTATAGCAATAGGATAGTGTATTGTAACAATATAATGCTCTTATGAATATAAAACAGCATATCCTTTAACTTAATGTACATTGTCAATGTAAATGGATGGTATGGATAGAAGATTGGCTAGCTAACAGGAAACCAAGAGTAGGCATAAATGGCTCTTGTACCAGTTGACAGGATGTGACGAGTGGTGTGCCACAGGGATCAGTGCTGGAGCCTCAACTCTTTACAATTATATAAATGATTTGGATCAAGGGACCGATAGTACGGTTGCTAAATTTGCTGATGACACAAAGATAGATAGGAAATTAAGTGTGAAGAGGATATAAGGAGGCTACAAAAGGATGTAGATAGGTTGGTTGAGTGGACAAAGATCTGCCAAATAGAGTATAATGTGGGAAAATGCGAGGTTGTCATTTTGGTAGGAGAATAAAAAAGAGGCTTATTATCGAGATGGTGAGAGACTGCAGAGCTCTGAGATTCAGAGGGATCTGGGTGTCCTGGTGCATGAATCGCAAAAGGTTAGTGTGCAGGTGCAGCAAATAATTAGCAAAGCTAATAGAATGCTATTGTTTATTGCATGGGGAATTGAATACAAGAGTGGGGAGGTTATGCTTCAGTTATACAGGGCATTGGTGAGACCACATTTGGAGTACTGTACTGTATTGGTCTTATTTAAGGAAAGATGTAAAGGTGTTAGAAGCAGTTCAGGGAATGTTTACTAGATTAATACCTGGAATGGACAGATTGTCTTGTGAGGAAAGGCTGGGCTTGTATCTGCTGGAGTTTAAACAAGCAAGAGGCAACTTGATTGAAACATATAAGATCCTGAGAGGACTTAACAGGGTGGATGTGGAAAGGGTGTTTCCTCTTGTGGGAGACTCTAGAAATTAGGGTCACTGTCTCAAAATAAAGGGTTGCTCATTTAGGCCAGTGATGAGAAAAATTTTATCTCTGAGGGTTGTAAGACTTTGAAATTCTCTTCCTCAAAAGAAGTTGAAGCAGAGTCCTTGAATATCTTTAAGGCAGAGATAGATAGATTCTTGATAAGCAAGGGGGTGAAAAGTTATCAGGGGTAGGCAGGAATGTGAAGTTGAGGTTAAAATCAGATCAGCCATGATCTTATTGAATGGCGGAGCTGGCTCGAAGTGCCGAATGGCCTACTCTTGCTCCTTTTGTATGTTCATATGTAAATGTGCTAACATTTATAAAATATACACAGTAGTATGTTAGTCGTTTGAAATAAAGCTTGAAAGCAGGCAAAAGTGTTCCATTATAGTTCAAAAGGGGTAGATTGGAGGGCTTTTACAAGTCCCAAAAATAGGCATCAAACTTTTGGTGTTATCGTGATTAATATTTCAGGATACTTGATTACTTTCCTCTGTGATTGAATAACTCATGGGTATAATTCTAAAAGGTGTGCAGGAACAGAAAGACCTGCAGGTATATGTGCACAGATTGTTGAAGGTGGCAAGGCAGGTTGAGAAATTAGTTAAAAAGTCATATGGGATCTTGGGTTTGATAAATAGGGGCATAGAGTACAAAAGCAGGGAATTTATAATGAACCTTTATAAAATAATAGTGCAGCCTCAACTGGAATACTATGTCCAATTTTGGGCTTTAGAAAGGAACTGAAGGCTTTAGAAAGGATGTAGAAAAGATTTATGACATGGTTCCAGGGATGAGGGTCTTCAGTCATGAGGATAGATTGCAGAAGCTGGGATTGTTCTTCTTGGAGAAGAGAAGGTTGAGAGGAGATTTGAAAGAGGTGTTCGAAATCAAGTGAGGTCTATCCAGAGTAGATAGCGAGAAAATGTTTGCTTTGCCAGAAGGGTTGAGAACCAAAGGACACTGATTTAAGATGATTGGCAAAAGAACCAGACGTGACATGGAGAAAAGAATTCAATGCAGTCAGTAGTTAGGATTTGGAAGGTACTGCGTGAGGGTGTAGTGGATGCAGGTTCAATTGTGGCTTTCAAACTGGAATTGGATAAGCAGCTAATGACAATTTGTAGCGTTACAGGTAAAGACTTGGGGAGTGGGACCACCCTTCTGTGCTGTAACCATTCTATGAATCTATGTTTTTTAATAGTCCAGTTCCTTAGTTGTGTGAGTTAAATTGGGTGCCGTGACTTTGATTGTGCTGTTGTTACAAAAATGCCCAGGACTGACTGTTGGCGATATTGGTGAATGAACTGTCAGATATTTCTCTCTCTGCCCTGGTGGTGGAGGCTGCAACTTATTTAACGTAAGGGGGTTAACATCTGCATTAAAGCAGTAAAAAAGGGAGTGCCCCATCAAGCCACAAAGTATTCCTCTCCTAAAATCCCCAACAATAATTTCTTGCCTAAAATTTCCAGTTACCAATAAGCATTGTAACCCCCAGTTTTTTTTTAATTCTCTCACAGAGTGTGGGCATTGCTGGCTAGGCCAGTACTTATTGCCCTTGAGAAGGTGGTGGTGAGCCCCTTCTTGAATTTCTGCAGGCAATCGCTGCATCCACAATGCTGTTAGGAAGGGCATTCCAGGATTTTAACTCAGCAACAGTGAAGGAATGGCGATATGGTTCCAAGTCACAATAGTGTGAGGCCTGGAGGGGAACTTGCAGGTGGTGGTGTTCCCATGTACCTGCTGCCCTTGTCCTATGAGGTGGTAGACATTGTGGGTTTGGAAGGTGCTGTCAAAGAAGCCTTGGTGAGTTGCTGCAGTGCATCTTGTAGATGGTACACACTGCTGCCACTGTGCATCAGTGGTGGACGGAGTGAAAGTTTATTGTGGTAGATGGGATGCTAATCAAGTGGGCTGCTTTGTCCTGGGTGGTGACAAGTTTCTTGAGTGTTGTTGGAGCTGCACTCATCCAGGCAAGTGGAGAGTATTTCATCACGCTCCTGACTTGTGCCTTGTGCTTTGGATGATCAGGAGGTGAGTAGCTCTCTGCAGAATTCCGGCCACTGACCTGCCACAGTATTTAAATGGCTGGTCCAGTTCAGTTTCTGGTCAATGGCAAACCCTGAGGATGTTGATAGTGGGGGGGTTTAGAGATGGTAATGCCGTTGAATGTCAAGGGGAGATAGTTAGTTTCTGTTTTGTTGGAGATAATCATTGCCTGGCATTTGTGTGGCATGAATGTTACTTGCCACTTATCAGGACAAACCTGAATGCTGTCCAAGTCTTGCTGCATATTGACACAGACTGCTTCAGTGTCTGAGGAGTCGCAAATGGTGCTGAACATTGTGCAATCATCAGCGAACATCCCCACTTCTAATCTTATGATGGAAGGGAGGCCGTTGATGAAGCATCTGAAGGTGGTTGGGCCTAGGACATTACCCTGAGGAATTTCTGCAGTGATGCCCTGGGACTGAGATGACTGACCTCCAACAACCACAACCATCTTCCTTTGTGCTAGGTATGACTCCAACCAGTGGAGAGATTTCTCTCTGATTCCCATTGACTCCAGTTTTGCTCGGGCTCCTTTTTACTACACTCAGTCAAATGCTGCCTTGATGTCAAGGGCAGTCAATCTCACCTTACCTCTTTAGTTCAGCTCTTTTGTCTATGTTTGGACTAAGGCTGTAATGAGGTCAGGACCTGAGTGGCCCTGTCAGAACCCAAGCTGAGTGACAGTGAGCATGTTATTGCTGAACAAATACTGCTTGATAGCACTGTCCATCACTTTGCAGATGATTGAGGGCAGACTGAGGGTGCGATAGTTGGTCAGGTTAGATTTGTCCTGTGGATAGGGCATACCTGAGCAATTTTCCACATTGCCTTGTAGATTCCAGTGTTGTAGCTGTATTGGAACAACTTGGCTAGGGGCCTGGCTAGTTCTGGAGTGCAAGTCTTCAGTACTTTGCCAGAATATTGTCAGGATCTATAGCCTTTGCAGCATCAAGTGATTTCAGCCATTGCTTGATATCATGTGGAGTGAATCGAATCGAATCAGTTTGCAGGACATAAGGAGCTGGTTGGAAGTGCAGAGCATATGTTGTATCTTACAGTGCGACTAGCTCTCCAGTACCTTTAACTTTATTTATTTCCTTTTCAGGGAAATGATCAGATTCGGTTTGAGTTGACTTGCTATGCACTGTATCCAGAAGTCAAGGTAAGAGCTTTGTGTCATATTTTCTATGTATCTTGTATCAAACTTCTAGTTGTGCCTTAATTTATTTTTTCCTGGATAACTTTAAATTACAAATACCAACAGTGATTAAAACAGTAGATTGCTATTGCACAGTAAGCCAACTTGCACTTGAAAGTTGACTGGGGACCCTCCATTAGAACTAGCAGCTAAAACGTTAATATTGCTGTCCTAATTGCTGTCAAATACTGAGTGCCTTGCTGTGAATTTGTAGGATTTTTTTTTGTTTTATTCAAATATCTAGGCTTTTATTTATTGCTGTTTCGTGGTGTTTAAAAAAAAAATACAATGTGTGGGATTTTTCATCCCTGCCTGTTGCCAGGATCGTCCAGTCCTGCTGAAAGTCAATGGACTTTTGACTGGGCCACTGAATCTCCCATGGCGGGTCCCACCATTACGAGGCTGGAAAATTCCGGCCAATTTTAACTTGTGGCCTGTTGGGCCAGCACATTCTTTATATTTATATAGGTCATATTGATCTTGCCTTAAGCCAGATTCAATGAGTGTAGCCATTTCTGTAGACTGGAAGAGGGTAACGGAGAATATGGCTCTCCTGATAGAAAGTGAAGAGAAGTCCCTACTTGGTCCTCCTTTGTCTGGTGTGAGGCTGAGAATTTTTTGGTTAGACCTACCTAAGAAAGCTTAAGACAATATAGCCTGGCACCAAAAAGGTTTGAGAGCTACTGGCATGGTAGATTCTTGTAGTTCTTGTGGAACAGCTTGTGGTGAGCTCTGCTTGCAGCTTGAGTAATCCTCCTTTTGTTTCACCGGATTTAGTTTAAAAAAGGATGGATAATCCCACTTTGAACCACAAAACTAATGTGAAGTTTATTTACCAGTGGCTCCAGTCCTTAACCATGTAAATTAATAGACAAAAGGGAAAACCGTTTTGTCATACTGGTTGACCTGACTCCTTTTCTTTTTGTTAGATTTATTTTTTCTACATTCAAATGATAAAAGAGTCTGAGGTCTGCTGTGTTTCTTCATTTTGAAACCAAGGTGACAGGACAAAGCCAATAGTGCAAACCACCATCAAGATTGGAAAGTAGTATATCAGGTAGTGAGATGGGGTTTAATAACTTGAAGATAAGAGAAAAGAGAGGCTGAGTAAAATACTACTGTTTAATGAAAACAAACTTTTACATAAATTCTTTTTATACATACATTTAAGTGCATTAAAGAATTAAACTTAGTTTATATAAGGTTGGAATAGTCCCTTACTTTTTGGAGGGAAAGGAGTGAGCTCTTCCATCTGAAAAGATGGATATTTGCATTTTTGGAATCCATTATCTAAATAAAGACATTTTTACAAGCAGATGAATGTTTGTTGTCCCTGTTGCAGCAAGTTTCAGTTCAAGCCTTTTTAAGAATATTTGCTTATAAAAGACCAATTTTCTAAAATGCATTACATGTTAATTGCTGTTGGTTTACTTGAACCCAGGACATGTGCTCTTAAGGTACAATTGCTTTTGCAAAATTATCATGTTTCTTTCCCTAGAGCAGTGCTTCCCAAACTTTTTCCCACTGTGATCCCATTTTAATGCTTTTAAATTGATATGACCCCAGAAGGAGAGGGATGGGGGTTGCTGACGCTTGAGAGCTGGGGTGGGAGGGGAGAGATGTGCAAGCAGGACACTGTGTAACTTACAATTGATCTGATAGAAATGCAAGTGATGTGACTTAAGTCTTGTAAAGGCTTCATGTGATGTAGCGTTGCTGGTGTCCAGGACTCCGACAAATTAGATACACTGCTACACCACTCCTGCCTCTCCTAATTGTGATCACTTGGATATGATTGTCCTATGCTTGAAACGATGACCCCTGTCAGCAACCTAGCTACAGTCGCAGTGCTTACAGCAAAGACGTTCACAATTACGACTTGCCCACCATATGCGAGGACTGGTATAAAGCGACAGTATTAAAATCATTTCTGTTCCAATGACACAGTAAGTTTTGTGTACTAATTAAGCCATGAAGTGGATATATTTAACAAAGGACAAGAAGCACTTGCATCACCTTGCTCCACATACAAGTGCACAATAATTAAATAATGTAGCCCCAGAAAACAGGTAGTTAAAATTCAGGCTGCAATGTATGCTAGAGTCACCTGTAACACAAATTGCCACCTCCCCGACCCTGCTTTTCGCTGCATCCCTCCCGAGGGCAGCATAGTGAATACTGCTGGGTCAAAGTCAAGGCAACATAGTGAAGGCTGGCTCCAATAGATAATTAGCCAGACTCTTAGTGCAGAGCACACAGGTGAGTTGTAGTTCTAGCAAAGTGACACATTGCAGGAATTCCATTTGGCTGCTCCACAGCCACCATCATGGCTTCTAACGTGGTGACCCCAAAGCTTTATCACAGAGGTCGTGACCCGCGTTTGGGAACCCCTGCCTTAGAGCTTCTGGAGCTCAACAATTCTGTTGCCTTGAAAATATCTGCAAATTTGATGTCTGTGGCAAACTCCCCGAGTCAGAAAAATAAAACTCCTTTCATATAGAAAGGCATAAGTCCTTTCAGGCTTGTTTGGTGAATTCAAAGATCCTTTACTTTGATCAGTACAAAGTTGCAAAGCATCACAGAACTTTTGTTGATTTCTTTTTATGTCCTTTTTTTGTTGATCTTAGATCATCTCCCCATGGAGGTTGCCAGAGTTTTACAATCGATTCGTGGGACGCAATGATTTGATGGAATATGCAAAGGTTTGTCAGAATGCTAACAATTGTAGAATATATTATTTGGGCAATGATGGTAGCATAGTGGTTTTGTTACTGGACTAGTAATCCAGAGGCCTGGACTAATGAGTTCAAATCCCTCCACAGCAGCTGGGAGATTTAAATTCAGTTAAGAAAATCCAGAATAAAAAGGGAATATCAATAATGGTAACCATAAAACTACTGGATTGTTTTAAAAAAGAACATCTGTTTCGCTAATGTCCTTTGGGGAAGAAAACCTGCTGTCCTTACTTGGTCTAGTCATCTGAATCCAGACCTGCAGCAATGTGATTGACCCTTAACTTCCCTCTGAAATGGCCTAGCATGTTGGGGCTGGGCAATATGTGCTGGTCATGCCACCAATGCCCACATTCTCTGAATGAATAATTTTTAAATAAACCTGAAATTATTTGGATTTAGATTTCATTTATTCAGCGAAGAGGTAACCTCTGACTTGCTGTTCTAATAACTGCAGGTTATCACATGGGTTTCTGTGTAAATGTTTTTGCTAATGGCAAAATGATTAAAAAACAGTGCAGTGTTTGAAACCTTTTTGGTCCTGTGAAGCGGATTTTAGTCTCGAGTCTATCTTAGATTTGAAACAGTTTAGGCAATTTCTCATTGGTGTGAGTTTTAAGCATAAGACTGCCTATATTTTTGCCTCAAATTGGCAGCTTCACTTGAAGAGACCAGAAGCCTACTTGATGTGGAAAATCCAAATGGCACATTGCTGCACAGAAGTTGTAGTTTTGGGGGCAGTTAACAGGAAGCTGTGCTCAGCAACTAACTTGTGCTATAACTAACTCATGTTGACAATGGCATTTAAAGTGAAATAGAAGAAAATATTGATGAACATCCTTGTTTTTGATGAGTATATACATTTCCAGTAGCAACATTAACCAATTTAGAGGAAATGTATTGTGCACGAATGATCGGTTAACTTTGATTTTATCTTAAGTATTGAATCATATTCTTCACTCTTATAGTCTACATAGAATGGTGAGTACCTGTGGGTGAGTTACAAACTTGTAAGATGGGGTCTAAATTAAGAGCATAGTTCAAGTTGTTTATAAAGGTGGGACCCCAAAATCCATAAATTCAACACCCCTGCATAAATGCTGTGATGTGCCCGTCTGTGTCCTGCTGACCCTGTCAAAATTCACGGGCTTAAAGAGAGGTCACTTTGGCTGGGATTTTCCGTGCCTTCTGGCGTTGGGCATGTTCCATGTTATCAGTGGGCAATGTGACGAAAACACCAAAAATCAGTTTCACAACGTTGTGAAATCAGTTTGCAAATATCTGCTCCACCCGCTGATGGCAGGACGTGTTCCACGCCATCGGACCTCAAGAACCTCATTGTAATACAGCAGCATATCATTATAAGGCCAGCCCGCTGGACTTAACTCCCCCAACCGCCGCCCCATTGGTGGGGACTCTTAAGGCAGGCATGGACTCTGGAGTGAGAAGGAAGAGATCAGGGAGGTGAATGTGGATGGGGTGGGATTTTTAGGAAGGAAGGGAACGTGTATGTTCACCTGGACATCCCCAAAGGAAAAGAACTGTGGCTGGTAGGTTATGGAGGGGAGGTGGAGTGGGGAGGGGGTGGTCAACTGTAATAGGGGAAAGGAAATAGGTGACTGGGGGAGGGGAAAAAATGGGGGAGTGCATGAAAAACCAAATCCAGACCATGCTATCTGAATCGAAAGTGAAATGACGGTCGTGATGGGCAAGATCAGGTGCTGCCTGGGAGTGTGATCATTAGGTCAGCAGACATGCAGGTCAGCTCAGATGGACAACTGAAAGCGAACCACAGCAGGCAGCATCCAAAATGCTTAGGACATTGAGGTGAGTATGACGTGAAGGATCCCCATGTGTGGGAGAGTGCTTGCACGAGGCTCTGAAAGGCTCTGCCACAGACACACACTTCTCCCTCCAGAATCACTCGTTGGCCAGCTGCTCTCTCTGCAGTGATAGAGAACGAGGCTGAGGGGCTCCCAGGCAAAGGGGACCCGGAGGGAGAGGGCACCTCTAAGATTCCTGAGTGGATTGCCCAGGGGTGTCCAGCTGCCACTCCTGCGCTGTTTGGGTGCCCTGAGACCCTGTCCTGACTCCTTGAGGGGAAGAAGTACCTGAAGGGACGTTGAGGTGCCCTGTTTCCCTCTCCTCCTGCCAATGCAGGAACTCACCCATGGCTCCTGTGATGGAGTGCGGATCTGTCCCTGCATTCTCCGCCATCCTCCCCATGGAGACCTCCATACATGCACATGTGGGCACCATTTCATCAAAGAGCAGGCGGACACACTCCAACTTGCCTGCCACTCTGCTGAGGGCATGATGTTCCCACACCTTCTGCTGACTCTCCAGGATGAGTTAGAAGGCCAAATCTAGAGGTTCGTCATCTGACTCGGATCTCAGAGATGCCTGATCCCCAGCAGTCCTCCGAGTGCTGCCTGCTGCTGCTGTGGACATGTGTCTGTGTGGTTACCACCAGATTGTGAACCTGAGTCTGCCCTAGATCTAGGTCCCACCAAGGTGTGTGTTTCGTCACTGGTGCGGGGTGTGGGTAAGCGCTGTGACAGGTCTTCCAGGCTGCTTATTCACAGCTCCTCAATGGAGGAGGTGTCCTCCTGGCTGGAGGTGAGGACATGGATGGAGCTGAGGGACTGGCTGGCTGAGGGTGTTGGTTGCTTGGCAGAGCTCCCTGTGAACCAAAGTAGAGATGAATAGTGCTTGGCAGCAGAGTCAAAAGCAGGAGAGAGAGAACTCACATTTGTGTTGAGAGAGGGATGATATGGTACAGGAACCTTACAAGGGTGTTTGCCGCTGACCTTACCGTCATCGCAGGCATGGTCAACGTCCTCACCAGTCAGCGGGGTAGCACAGAAAGCGCTAATAAAACACCACCCGAGTGGAATTTTCTGCTTCTGTTCCTATAATCTGCATGAAGCCTCGTGATGCTTCTATAGGCATTATCTCCCATTTCTGGCAAGCTCTAAATGTATCATTCAATACACTTTCTTTTCCCTATGTCATAACCCAACACCCAGCACCTCAAGACTATTGAACAACTCACTTTTTAAAAATTTACAGGCTTCAAAAATCCATTTTGGTGTCATTTCTTTATTTACCTAGTACTCTGCAGCATCATTTGCCACATTCTGTGGCCTCCTGGAGCAAAGTGGGTGCCCAAGAAGTACCTGCATGCCCATCCACTTTATTTAAATGAAGGGTGGAATCGTCCCAAGTTTGCACTCAGTGCGGTAGCGGGCGGGTAAAGTGACATTTTATCAACCAGCCACAATGCTGGCTTTTCATGCCACATAGTCCCATGCATTCCTGGAAAACACACCATTTCCATGGCAGGTGGGCTCCCTTCACCTGCCACGCCAACGCCTTGCCACTTCATCATGCCGGGTGCCATACTTAAAGTCCAGCCGTGCTCACACCTCTCTGTGCTTCCAGCCTATGGCTGCTGCAAAGACGACAGGATAGCCCAGAAAGGCAAGAAGACTGCAGCCCCAGGTACAATGACGCTACCTACATATCTGCAGACCTCCAAAGTTGTGGAAGGAGTGAAGCTCACCAGGTGCATGTTTCTTGTGTACAGTCGTAAAACTGAACGTCCTAAATTCTTGCTGGCAGGAAACTTAATTTGGAGGGGGAGCTTGATTCTGGTGAGGTGGCCTTTAATGAACATGCATGAGGTGCTAATACATGCAAATAGGTTCCCGACAGTGTTCATCGGGAAGCTTGGCCCACCTTTAATCTGTTTTAAAAGTCTGCAGAACAAAATTCCAACAGTTTATCCTGCTATCAGGAAACAGTTCATTTGCCCCCTGCCCCCTGCCTGCTGTTGGTGAAAGCGGAAATTTCTGCCCCTGGTCTCCGGAATGGAAAATTCCGGCCCTGGACAAAAGTTAAAGCTTTTTTTAATTGTGTAGAGACTGGAAAGATTAAAAACGACTGCTGCAAACTGAAATAATGTTTTAAATTAAAATTCTATGCTTTGGGTGATAAGTGCGGGGGGTGGGGGTGGGGATTGGGGGTGGGGGTTGGGGTGGGCAAGGGAGAGAACTACAAAGGCTGGAAATCTGAACCAACAACATAAAATGCTGGAAATATTGAGCGTGTCAATTACCATCAGTAAAGAGAAAAGACAAGTTAATGTTTTAGGGTTATGCCTTTCATCAGAACCTCTGATAGGTAACTGTCTTTTTTTTCCTAAAGATGTTGACTGACCACCTTTTTGAGTTTTTTAGCTTCCCGTCTGTTTGGTCATTGGGCTGGCTGTGCAGGTCTTTGTGTAAATCTCTGAGCATTTAGCCAACAGCCTTGCGACATCATTATTTTAGATAAGAGCAGCAGGACAGACTGTATTCTATGTAATTTCAAACCCCATTATTTACACCTGCTTTTGGCTCCATATTGAGAGCAGCAATTTATAAACCACTTTTGGGAATAAATATGATTTTGCTAAAATGACCAAGTTTGACAAAAAAAAACAAAAGGGTGGAAAATTGACCACTCATTGTAGAGATTCTACACACCATGCACATTCTATCACTGGTTGATTTATTTTGTAAACGATGAATGAACCAATCAGAAATTCCTGTTTCTGCCTTTTTAAGCCCAAATAATGGTAAAAATATCAATCAGTAGTCCTTGCTCTTTCAATTCCAGTTAATTGTTAAATATTGGTTAAGCAAGGATTTTGAATGTCACAGTTTAGTGTAGTAACTCAAAGGAATTACTGAACCTGAACGAAAAGCAATAATAATATAAGTTTTAAGCTCCTTTTATTTTGTGCCGATTGCCATGTTGACAGTGTTGGCTCTTGATGTGCAAGACTTGTATAGAAAGTGGTAAAATCAAACTTGCTGAATTCACTAAAGCTGGTGGCTAAGAAGTCTTTTTCTATATATGGGGCTCTCCAGCTCTCAGCTTTAGCAAGTTTGGCAAGCTACTTAAGGGCTGCCACCAACTGTTCAAAAGTAGTGTATAAAAAGCTGACACTGCTATATAAGTAGCTGTAAAGAGAGTCATAAAACCAATCATAAAGTGTGCATTAATTAAGCTTCACACTGTTGGGTTAAGTAACCCTTCTAAACTGCTATCTCTCATGCCAAAAATGAACAGCAGATCAGTCAGCATCTGCTGGGAGAAAAGACAGGCCCTTTTGTTTGCTTTGCAGTTTTTCCTTATTGTTTCAACCCTGATGTCACCAGCACTTGCAAAAATACTCTTTAAATCCATTGAAACCTGTATTTACTGACTATATTTGGGAATATTTTGATACTCTATTTAAATCTAATTTTTATTCTGTCTTATAGAGCAATTTTGTTGCAGAATAAAATTACATTGAAACCATAATGTAGAGCAGCTGCTTAGTTGCTTATCTCTCCAAGTTAACTATATTGCCTTCACCAAGACCTATCGGAATTGGCACTCTACTTGCACCAAATTGGCTCTAGCGATGTATACTAAAAACAGAGTACCTACTGATTGGTGTAACCCCACCCCATCCTAAGGCTGGTAGACTGGTGAGATATAAATAGATTTACCATGTTATTTTCACTGCATGTATTGAATGGCCCTCTTTCTTCCTTGGAGGAAGCTTGGAATACCACATTGCATGTAACATATGTATGCAATGAATGCACAAACCTAAGTTACTAGTTATTACTTATAATACTGTTTTAAAAATATTTTAACAGTTTCCATTGAATTCAATTAACAGTGAGTAAATTATCAACTTGCATTGTTTAATTTAAGGGCTTTTATTTTAAATCTTAAAAATGGTGAATGAAAAATATGTTGCTCCACAGCAACCATATACTCAGGGGAGATTTCACTACAGCTGTTTGGAAAAAAAATGGCAAAGTTAACAGGCTGAATTTTCAAAGGACCACAGGGTCGGGACCCAGTGCGGGCAGGAATTCCAGATTGCAGTCCCAGGGGTTGTCTTAAAATCCTGGTGCCTCCAGGAGAGTTTTGAATTTTCAAATGGCTGGCAGGGTGGGGGAGGAGTGCAGGGAAGGGAGTAGAAAGTGCAGTTTCTACCAATTAACGGCCCATTAAGCTCTTTAAGGAGCTTGTTAAGCAGCATGTATGTATGACACTGCAATTTTCAATGTTTTTTTTTCGGGTGAGTCGGAACAGCCTTATGCATGTTAGTGCACAGCTGTCAGATTTGCCGTCGGGCCCAATTAAGTTTCTTTGTAGTTGATCTTTATTCAAATATGTTGGGGGGAAACTAGTGCTGGCATGAGTGTTGCTCCTAGCATTGTCCTCCATGGCTGCATTCCACCATGTTCGACTTCCTGGCCATCTGATGAGCTGCCTGCTCTAATTGGCAAAGCAGTGGCATGTCCAACATGACCTCCACTAATTAGGCGCCAAGCTCTCCTCCTGGCCAGTTAGGCTATTTGAATTTAAAAATAGCACCGCGAGAGTGATGCAGCTAAGGGGTGAGGTCAGGACCCAGAATTCATCCGGGTGTCAATTTCCCAACCCTGCTTTGAAAATCCAGCTCAACAGATCTGCAGTAATAGCTGGGAGTCACAAGAGGGCACACAAGATTTTTGACAGAACTTGGAACTTGGACAAGGGAAGGACTGGAGAAAAATGAGTGGCGTGGTTTTTCTAGACTGGAGATTAAATTTGTGTCATCACAATATAAATCTTCAGTAATCATATAACGGATACTGTATGTTGCACAAAAACATAGGTAGAAATGTCAATGATGAAGATTTCCACTTAGCTCAGATAATAACCCACTGCTCTTTTTATAATGCTGGAACCCATCATTAGACTTAGTTTCTCGTATTCACTTCTGTTTAGCTGTTATTGTTTTCTTTATACTGGGGTAGCCATTTGATAACACCAGTCGGCCTGGCAGAACGCTGAACTTTTAAATTTTAATAATTCTTCCCCTCTGTTTGCACACTACAGAAACAATCATATGTGAAACACAAGCACTCAGCTAGTCATATGCTACTAAAGAACAAACCATCCAGTTAAAATAGTCTCTAGTCTTGACCATGAAAATAGTGAAAACAATTATTTTTTGCCATTTAGAAGACATCCCATGCCATGTTGGTTCAACTGTTGCTGACATTTTTTTACTCCTGATAAAAAGGAAAACATTTTGGGAAAATCATTTGATATAATATTTATCCAAAATAGACAAAATATTGCCTCTCACTCTTCCTACCTTTTGTATAAATTCCACATTTTCCATTAGTGTCAAATAATACATTAGTAGCCATTGATTTACAGAAATGTATATAGTGCCCTTAGACAATATTTGTTTTTTAGCTTGTACTTTTCCATGTGTATGATGTGCTTGATGCATCTTCATGTGCACAATATGCAACTCACCCCTTAACAATTGTTATGAAAGGAACTAAACTAAACCTGATTGTGCTCTTGTATCAAATGTTTATCATCATATGGAGAAAATTCTCTTCAGCATAGTCGCAACATCAGATCTTTTTGACTCAAACCCTCGAATTCTATCAACATTCTGAATACAGGAATTGCACCAAATATATAAAAATATTCCACAAATTGACAATTTCAAGTGGTAAATTATTTCATTTACAGCAATAATAATGTTCGATATTTATTTCTAATTGTATTTTAGAGGGGAAGAAAAAAATGCCTTTTTTACCATGTTATATTTGACACCCATAACATGTCCTAAGTAACCTGTTGGTTGATTTCCTCCAACTGAATATTGGAAATACTGAAGCCATTGCCTTCAGCACCTGCCACAAACTCCATTCCCTTGCCACCAAGTCCATCCCTCTTCCTCGCCACTGCCTCTGGCTGAGCCAAATCATTTCTAACCTTGATGTTGTATTTGACCCCAAGTTGAGCTTCTGACTACATATCCGCTCCATCACCAAGGTGGCCTACTTCAATTTTCATAACATCATCTGACTCTGCATCTGCTACAGTTCATCTGCTAATGAAATCCTCACCCATGCCTCCAGACCTGACTATTACAATGCTCTTAGACAGCCACCCAAATTGGGAGTTCATCCAAAACTCGGTTGCCCGTATCTTACCATATCCCTTTCATCTATCACCCATGTTGACTGATCTACATTGGCTGCTGCTCTGGCAATACCTATGGATATCATGGGGTATTTTACTAAGTTGAAAGCACTACATAAATGCAAGTTGATGTTTTGTAATCTGTTTTTAACTATTCGTTGATATGTAGCAAATGCAGAATTTCTCATTTATTTTTTAAAATCCATACTAATTACATCAGAAGCACTAATTCTCAGTGGTATTCTTTAGGGTGAATTTTCGTTCTCTGGTCCTGATCCTGACTTTGGGAACACAATGTGGGTCTCAAGCCTGGAAATGCTGGCGGTGTGATCCTGGGGGAGATTTTGGAGGAGGCGGTCATTTAAGTCCAATTAAGGACAGTGGGCAGCCTATCGGGTCTGGAGGGCCAATAGGAGGCCACCCAGCACTGAAAGATTGGTAGCCTCACCGTCAGAGAAGGGGACTGCTGAAGTACGTAGGGTGGTGTGAGGTCGCCTCCATTCCTGGTTGCCGGCTACAAATGGGGAAAAAGGAAGAGCCAAAAGGATTAGCAGCTACAGGCAGAAAGGGGAAAGCCTCTCCTTAGTAATGGGCATTGTTTACTCATGATTTGAGTTTGGAAAAAATAGGGTACTGATTAGCCTGGTGCCTTCCCTAATTGAATGGAGCCTGCAACTCTGATGGCTACGCAGCCTGCCAGTGAGAGCCTCCAACCATTTCACAGATTCCAATGATTCCAGATTCAATGGTTACCTTCCATGCTGGCTGGAAAATCCAGATGGCAATAGGAGAGTGCCCTTTATTAACCCAACCTAGAGCTTAATTGGCTATCCGCTGCGGCAGATTGGGTATCCAGTCCTGTTGTCACCATGCTTTCTACAGAATCCCGCGAAGGCAAGGATGTGTTGTGGAGACGGCCCGACAGAATTGCCCTCCCAGTCTCCAAGGGCCCTTGAAAATTCTGCCCATTGTCACCCAACCAGACTACAGAGTGCTGAGACCAAAATGCAGAATGCCCAACTAAAATAGAAACTAGTGTGCCTGATTCTAGATATAGTAAGTATATATAGAATATAAACAATAATTATTTCATTAATTAGTATAAACTGCTCATGCTTTTGTTTTTCTGTTTAGCAGCTTTACCCCTAAATTCACACACTGCCCTGCAGTCACTCTTGGGAATCCATTATTTTCTATGTAAACAATATATCAATGATCAATTATAGTTTGTAACTCACCCTTAGGTAAACATTATTCTATATATCATCTTGATTATATCAATCTTGTAATCATGCTCCATTATCCATTATTCTGTTTCTTCTAACAATTTAAAAAAAATTATTGGTATGTCTATTTTGGCTTTGTTACAAGACTTTCCAGCTCTTAAGCATTTTAGAAATAGAATTTTGTTACAGTTTTGTGGTGCATACATTGTTTTCTGTTAGCTAATTGCAAAGTTTTTCTGTAAATTTCTAATGTTGATTGTTTATAAATCACTTGAAGGCAAATATACTGAACTAGACAACATGACTGCAAGCTGAAGATGGACAAGAAAAAGAACTAGGAGAGTGTAGAAATTTTTGGCAAAGATAGTACGGCTGAGCTAGGCGAAGGACTGGCATTATTGGTAAGAGATAATGTAACATTAGGAGAGGAGATGGTAGACATGGTTTGAGTAGAAGTTTATTAATGGTGAATTGGTGGGCAATGAGATGTTTAGACAACTGAGGGCAGTTTCAGTGATTCATAAGGTGATAAAACACAATCACTGTCGGAGGTGAGGAGGACAAATCGGACTAGTGAAAAAGATGTTTACTCACAATTTGAACTTGGAAAAAATAGGGTACTTCTAGTACAATTTTCTGCTTAATTCAAATTATAATTAATTTCTTTAGCAATATATTCTTATCTTTGTATTATTTACACTTATTTTGAATTAAGTAATTCTGGTTTTTTTGGTTTAAAACAATGACTTGAATTATCAGATGAAGACCATTATATAAAATCTGTTGAATCTATGAAGGCCATAACTAGTATACAACTAATTAGTAGCATTCAAAGGAATGAGGGAAGAATAAGAGAATAGGCTGTGGAATAGGAGATGAAATATAAAGTGGTTGAATCTAAGATAATGAACATTGATGCACAATGAATGAATATCCATAAACATATAAGAAAGCTCCAAAGGAGAAAAAGGCTCTTTCAGTGAAGCTCACTTTTCATATGTACACCACCGTATCATGAACTGCCCTCCAGATACCCCCAACCTGAATACCACAGCTCAGAAGGATATATTGGTCTTGGAGAGGGTGCAGTTTAAATTCACCAGAATTGTATTGGAATGTAAAGAGTTCAATTATGAGGCCTGATTGGATAATCCTGAACCCTGTTTCCTGGATTGTTCATGATGCCACGTCAACACCCACAGCATAAGTGTGCAGTTTGCAACAAGAGTCACTAGATCACAAGAAGATTTTTGGCTGATTCTCTGGCCTGCTATCAGCACATCCTGGTTGAGATTAGCTGTTTTAGAGCAGAAATTGAGCTTAGGACCTATTAATCTGCATAACTCAGCTAGTTACTGAATAAACATAACCAATCATCACTGGGGATTAAAATTAATAATTATTGCCATGGAGTTGAAATAATATTCTTAAATTTAAAATTGTCAGATGATTAGAAATCATGAAAGTTCATTGTTTATTTTCTAAATTTAAATTTTCACAATTTATAAATAGGCACAGGAGAAAATGAATAGCTGAGCATGTGATTTAAATAATCATTGCTTGAGTAAATTGCCAGAAATATGGTTTGATCTGCCACTACCCTATTTACTTTCTTACTTGCTAAAGATGTCATTATGTTATGACATGCTAAATGATGCTGTGTATGTATATATATATTACGAATGGATGTAGGTGGTATTGTGGAAAATGTGGCAGAGAGTTAGTTCAGCTGCTTGTACACAGGAATTGAAAAAAGATTTAATCAGTTTTGGTACTTCTTTACCAAATCTCAGTATAAATCAAGAAATAATGGGGGCTTGTAAGAAATGTATTACAATAATTGTGGATGATTTTAACCTTCATGTAGATTGGACAAATCAAATTGGCAAAGGAAGCCTGAAGGATGAGTTCATAGAATGTATTCGGGACAGTTTCTTAGAACAATATGTTCTGGAACTAACCAGGACAAGCCATATTAGACTTGATAATGTGTAATGAGACAGGATTAATGTGTTACCTCATAGTAAAGGATCTGATAGGCAACAGCGATTGTAACATGATAGAACTTCACATTCTGTTTGTGAGTGAGAAATGTGGGTCTAAACGTGTGTCTTAAACTTAAATAAAGGCAATTATAAGGGTATGAAGATAGAGTTGGTTAAAGAGGACTGAGAAAATAGGTTAAAAGGTAAGATGGTAGAGAAGCAGTGGCAAATATTTAAAGGAGATAATTCATTACTCTCAACAAAGATATATTCCATTGAGAAAGAAAGACTTTGTGAGAAGGCTGCATCATCCGTTACTAACTAAGGAAGTTAAAGATGAAAGATAAAAAAAGATAAATTTGAAAGAAAAGGCTTGTAATGCTGTGAAGATTAATGGTAGGCCGGTAGACAGGGAAATTTTTAGAAACCAGCAAAGGATGTCTAAAAATAATGAGGGAAAAAATAGAGTATGAGAGAAATCTAGCAAGAAATATAAAAGTAAACAATGAGAGCTTCTACAGGTCTATAAAAAGGAAAAGAGTAGCTAAACATAAGAACATAAAAAATAGCAGCAGGAGTAGGCCATTTGGCCCTTCAAGCCTGCCCCGCCATTCAATAAGATCATGGCTGATCTGCCCCAGGCCTCAACTCCTCTTTCATGCCAGCTTCTCATAATCCTCAACTCCCCGATATTCAAAAATCTATCTACCTCTTTTTTAAATACTTTCAGTGATCTAGCATTCACAACTGTCTGGGGTAGAGAATTCCAGACATTCACTACCCTCTGAGAGAAGAAATTCCTTTGCACCTCGGTTTTAAATGAGTGTCCCCTTATTCTGTAACTATGTCCCCTAATTCAAGATTCCCCCACTAGTGGAAACATCTCAACATCTACTCTGTCAAGCCCCTTCATAATCTTGTACGTTTCAACAGGATCACCCTCATTCTTCTAAACTCTAATGAATAAAGGCCTAACTTGTTTAGCCATTCTTGATAAGTCAACTCCTTCATCCCAGGAATCAGCCTAGTGAATCTCTTTTGAACTGCCTCCAATGCCAGTATATACTTTCTTAAATACGGGGACCAAAACTGTACACAGTACTCCAGGTGCTGCCTCACCAACCCCTGTACAGTTGTAACAGGACTTCCCTATTTTTAAACTCCAACCCCATAGCAATACAGGCCAAAATTCCTTTTGCCTTCTTAATTACTTACTGCACCTGCATGCTAACTTCTTGTGTTTCATGCACAAGAACACCCAGATCCCTCTGTGCTGCACGTTTTTGGAGTCTCTCTTCATTTAAAAAATAGTCTGCCTTTTGATTTTTCCTTCCAAAGTGCATAACCTCACACTTCCCTACATTAAACTCAATCTTTTTCAAGTTTTTGCCCACTCACTCTGCCCTATCTATATCCCCTTGCAGATTCCTTATGTCCTCATCACAACATGCCCTCCCACCTATTTTTGTATTGTCAGCAAATTTGGATACATTACACTCTGCCCCCTCCTCCAAGTCATCCTTGTGGCATTCTACTAGTTATGTCTTTCCAATCTGAAAAAGACCCATTAATCCCGACTCTGTCTTCTGTGTGTTAACCAATCCTCAGTCCATGCTAATACATTACCCCCAATACCATGAACTCCTATCTTGTGCAATAATCTTTTATGTGGCACCTTAGGCCTTCTGGAAATCCAAATACACTACATCTACCAGTTCCCCTTTATCAACTCTGCTTGTTATATCCTCAAAGAACTCTAGCAGATTCGTTAAACATAATTTCCCTTTTACAAAACCATGTTCACTCTGTTTGATGGCATTAATCTTTTCTAAATGTCCTACTATTTCTTCTTTAATAATGGATTCTAGCATTTTCCCAATGACAGATGTTAGGCTGACTAGCCTATAGTTTCCTGCTTTTTGTCTCCCTCCCTTCTTGAACAGGGGTGTCACATTAATGGTTTTCCAATCCACTGGGGCCCTCCCGGAATCCAGTGAGTTTTGGAATATTCCAACCAATGCCTCCACTATCTCTGCAGCCACTTCCTTTAAAACCCTTGGATGCAGGTGACTTGCCTGCCTTTATACCCATCAGTTTGTCAAGTACTTTGTCCTTCGTGATAGAGACTGTTACAAAATCTTTCCTCCCATTAGCTCATTGCTTGTTTGATATCTTTGGCATGTTTGAAAGTAAGCATTAGTCCCTTAGAATGAGACTTGGGAATCAACAATGGGAAACAAGGAAATGGCAGAGACTTTGAACAAGTATTTTGTATCTGTCCTGTTATGATCCTCATAGTTACCGATAACAAAAAGAAATTTGAACTTTCAGTTAATAGCTGAAAGAATGACACAACAAGATAACACAACATTTCAAGTTTTAAAACTTGTATTGTAACAGCTGACTTAAAAAAAAGCACCATTGACTAAACGCTATTTTATATTTGTAGACATCTAATACTTTAAACTACAAAAAGGAATGTTCCCCTTTTACACTTAGCACACATTGCGCCCTCCATGGAATTAGTCCTTATAGCAAACAGTCCACAGTTGTTCCCAGCTTCTAATGGGTTCACATTTCCCGATTTCGCCAAGCAGTAACTTCGACTGACCACCTCCACCACGGCAGTGCTGTGCTTCTCAGCGTGCGTTTCACGCTGGCTGGCTGTTAATTGGCCAGCCAGTGTGAAATCGCGGTCGGTTGTCCGTTCTCCAGCTGATCTTGGACCTGCCAATCGCGCCTGCCTGTTGACCTATAAATTCTGCCCCATAATTGTAACAGTCTTTATAGTAGAAGACACAAAAGCATCCCAAGAATAGTAGAAAACTAAATGGCAGAAAGAATGGAGGAACTTAAAATAATTACGATCCCTATGAAACACATACTGGGGAAAATAATGGGATTAAAGGCTGACAAGTCCCTTAGGCCTGATGGCCTACATTCTAGGGTTTTAAAAAAGTGATAGCATAAGTAGTAGATGCATTGGTTGGAGTCTTCTGAAATTCCCTAGATTTTGAAAAGATCCCAGCAGATTGGAAAACCATAAATGTAACACCTGCATTCAAGAAAGGAAGGGGACAGAAAGCGGGGAACTGTAAGCTAGTTAGCCTAAGATCTATCATTGGGAAAATGCTAGAATCCATTTTAAGGAAGTAGAAGCAGGATAATTAGTAAATCATAATACATAGAAAATCATAATACAGTTAGACAGAGTCAACTTGATTTTGTGAAAGGGAAATCATGTTTGGCAAATTTTTTACAGTTCAGTGAGGATGTAACAAGCAGAGTGAATAAAAGGGAACCAGTAGATGTCATTTATTTGTATTTCCAAAAGGCATTCAATAAGGTGCCACGTAAAAGGTTACTACACAAGATAAGAGCTCATGATGTTGGGGTGATATATTAGCATGGATAAAGGATTGACTAACAAACAATAAACAGACAGTTGGGATAATTAGGTCATTTACAATTTAACTAACTAACTAGCGGAGAGTCATGGGAATTAATGCTGGGGCCTCAAATATTTGCAATCTGTATTAATGACTTGGATGAAGAGACGGATTGTATTGTAGCCAAATTGGCTGATGATACAAAAATAGGTAGGAAAGTAAGTTGTGAAGAAGATACAAGAGTCTACAAAGTGATGCAGGGAGGAACCTTCCCTGATTCGCACAAAGTGCAGTAGCAGGCGGGAAAAAGGATGTTTTGCCCACTGGTCGCAATGGCTGGTTTTCGCACCGTATCATCCCATTCCCCCTGCGTCCTGCCTCATTAATTATGCATTCATGGGGAACATGTCGGATTGCTGGCAGGAGGGCTCGGATTTGCCCGCCATGCCGTGACTTCAGTGCTTCCTCGCTGTGGGCGCCATCTTTAAAGCGCACCAGAGTGCATGCCTACTTCATGTCTTCAGACCAGGACTGCTCCAGGCAACAGTTGGCCCCGGAAGCAAAAAAACTGGTGCCTCCCTGTGGTGCCTGCGGGATGCAGTGGAAGACTGCTGCAATGTCCTCTACCCTCGCTCTGGCCGCAGGAGGTCCACCATGATCACCAACCTGACCTGGGAGGTGGTGGCAGCAGTGGTCAATATCACTGGATCACAGAGGAGGTCAGCCATCCAATGCAGGAAGAGGATGAATGCCCTCACCTGTTCCGCCAGGGTAAATCAACCACCTCATCACTCTCAACTCACACACTCTCAAACCCATCACACATCCACAGGGATCTCACCCTTAAAGGGATAACACCACTAACTGTCACACACACGCTCACATCTCCATCAAGCTCATATCCGCTGGAGCTCACGTCCTCATCCTGTCCATGGCTGCACTCGCCATACAAACATTCTACGCAGTTGCATGCGTCCTGCTCAAACTCTCTCCATGTGCAGAAATCTTCAGCCAGAAGTGCCGCATGGATGATCCATCTCAGTCTCCTCCAGAGGTCCCCAGCATCATAAATGTCAGTTTTTAGCCAATTCGATTCACTCCACGTGATATCAAGAAACTGCTGAAGGCACTGGATACTGCAAAAACTATGGTCTCTAACAATATTCCAGCAATAGTACTGAAGTCTTGCACTTCAGTCCTTGCCATGCCCCTAGCCAAGCTGATCTAGTACAGCTACAACACTGGCATCTACCCTGCAATATGGAAAATTGCCCAGGTATGTCCTGTATACAAAAAGCAGGACAAATCCAACCTGGCTAATTACCGCCCTATCAGTCCACTCTCGATCATCAGTAAAGTGATGGAAGGAGTCATCAGCAGTGCTATCAAGTGGCATTTGATTAGCAATAACCTGCTTACTGAGTCTCAGTTTGGGTTACACCAGGGTCACTCAGCTCCTGGCCTCATTACAGCTTTGGTTCAAGCATGAACAAAAGAGCTGAACTCCAGAGGTGAGGTGAGTGCAACTGCCCTTGACATCAAGGCAGCATTTGACCAAGTATGGCATCAAGGAGGCAAAACTGGAGTCAATGGGAATCGAGGGGAAAATTCCCCGCTGGCTGGAGTCATACCTATTACAAAGGAAGATGGTTGTGGTTGTTGGAAGTCAATCATCTCAACTCCAGCTCATCACTGCAGGAGTTCCTCAGGGCAGTGTCCTCAGCCCAACCATTTTCAGCTGCTTCATCAATGACCTTCCTTTCATCAGAAGTGGGAACGTTCACTGATGATTGCACAATGTTAACCATTAACGATTGCTCAGATAATGACGCAGTCCATGTTCAAATGCAGCAAGACCTGGACAATATCCAGTATTAAGCTGAGAGGTGGCAAATAACATTCATGCCTCTCAAGTGCCAATGACATTCTCCAACAAGAGAGAGTTTAACCATTGTCCCTTGACATTCAATGGCATACTATCGCTGAATCCCCATTATCAATATCCTGGGGTTATCATTGACCAGAAACTGAACTGGACTAGCCATATAAATGGAGTGGCTACAAGAGGAGGTCAGAAGCTAGGAATCCTGTGATGAGTAACTCACCTCCTGTCTCCCCAGACCCTGTCCACCATCTACAAGGCACAAATCAGGAGTGTGATGGAATACCCTCCACTTGCCTGGATGAGTGCAGCTCCAGCAACACTCAAGAAGCTTGACACCATCCAGGACAAAGCAGCCTGCTTGATTGGCTCCCCTTCCACAAACATTCACTCTCTCCACCACTGACAAACATTGGTAGCATTGTGTATCATCTACAAGATGCACTGCAGAAACTCACCAAGGCTCCTTAAGCAGCACCTTCCGAACCCACGACCACTACCATCTAGAAGGACAAGGGCAGCAGATATATGGGAATACCACCATATTCCCAAGTTCCCTTCCAAGCCACACACCTTCCTGACCTGGAAATATATTGCCATTTCTCCACTGTCACTTGGTCAAAATCCTGGAACCCACTCCCTAACAGCACTGTGGGTGTACCTATACCACATGGACTGCAGCAATTCAAGAAGCAGCTCACCACCAACTTCTCAGGGTAATTAGGGTTGGGCAATAAATGCTGGCCTAGCCAGCGTTGCCCACATCCCGTAAATGACTAAAAAAAAAATCTTTTCATGCAAGAGAAGCTGGCTCACAACAGCAAGGAGGTCCCAGACCAGGTTTGGAGTGGCCCACATCAGGCCTCTCATTCATTTTGAGGAGAATGCCATCGCGCTGACTGGTGAGGACACGGACCATGCCTGTGGCAACGGTGAGGTCAGTGGCGATCACGCACATGAGGATCCTGCACCACTTCATCCCTCTCTCAATGCAACAGTGAGTGCTCTCTCTCTCCTGCTTTTGACTCTGCTGCCATGCAGTATTTATCTCTACTTTGGCTCACAGGGAGCTCTGTCAAGCGACCGACAACCTCAGCCAGCCAGTCCCTCAGCTCATTCTAGGTCCTCACCTCCAGCCAAGAGGAAACCTCCTCCATTGAAGGGCTGGAAATAAGCAACCTGGAAGATCCAATACAGAGCTTACCCATACCCTCCACCAGTGCAGAGACACAGACCTTTGTGGTACCTAGATCTAGAGAAGGTTTGGGTTCACAATCTGGTGATCACCGCATGAATATGTGTTCACAGCAGGAGGAGGCAGGTTCAGCCAGGCTCTCTGGCACTCAGGTCTGCTGAGGAAGAGGCATCTATGAGGTCTGAATCAGATGATGAGTCTCTGGATTTGGCCCTCCAGCTCATCGTGGAGAGTCAGCAGAGGGCAGGGGAACAACGCACAGAGCTGTTGGAAGCCCTCAACAGAGTGGCACACAAGTCAGAGGAGTCCTCCAGCTCTCCAATGAAGTGGTGCCTACATGTGCATGTATGGAGGTCCCCATCAGAAGGATGGCGAACGCCATGGAGAACTTGGTTCAGCAGAAAACAGGGAAGTGCACCCAAACCTGCACTCCATCAAGGTGAGTTCCTGCAGCGGCAACGCAATAGGGAAACTGGGCACCTCAATTTCATCCCAGGTGCTCCTTCCCCTCAAGGAGTCAGGCTGGGAACCTTGGGCACCTGAAGGGAGGAGGAGCAGCAGCTGGACACCCCCTGGTTCATCCACTCAGGAATCTTAGAGGCTGTCCGCTGCTTCCAAGCCCCCTTTGCTTGTGACCCCCTCAACTTCGTCCTTTGTCACTGCAGAGGTAGAAGCTGGCCTACAGCAGTACAGCCAAAGCAAGCCGGAGCCCTCAAGGCCTCACTTCTCCAGAGGATATATGCCGAAGTTATCAGAAGCAGCAAGGCCAACTATTGCACCGGCTGCCTTCATCCCTCCTGTGGGTGTCAGGGCAGCACCTAGAAGAAGTGGTAGGCCTAGAAATGTTAAGAATTTCTGATCATAAGTGGTTGCACGGGTGAGCATATTTTGTCACTTTATAATCTGAAAATATTTTCACTTTCACTGAATAACATGTAAGGGTGTCGTTCAGCTTCGTTTACAGGCTTCGCAAGTCCTCCCCCTGCTTGTCCCCCTGCCCCACTGGCAGTTCAGTTGCACATAACCAAAACGTGAGTGATTCTGGAGGGAGAAGTGTGTGTGTGTGGCAGGGCCTTTTGGAGCCTCGTGCAAGCACTCTCCCACATACATAGATCCTTCATCCATCACACTATTCTCAATGTCCCAAGCATTTTTAATGCTGCCTGCTGGGGTTCTCTTTCAATTGTCGATCTGAGCTGACCCGCAAATCTGCCCACCCACTGGGTGTGCTCCCATGCAGCACCTGTGCCCATTCAGCACTAGACTCCGCTCACTTTCAATTTGAGGAAAATGGCAGTTGTCAGGTTTCTGCTCTGCTCCCCTGTCATTTCCCAGTCATCCACGTCCTTTCCCCTATCACTGTTGTATCCCCACCCCTGGCATCCCCCCCCCCCCCCACCATCCCCTACCAACCAGAACCAGATTCCAGTCGGGCCTTACTTTGCGTCCCATTAGCGGAATGCAAATCGGGTTCACGCTGACCTCCAGTAGGATTGTCATTCCGCACTGGCAAACACCATCGGATGATCCCACTGTGCTTTCATGTCAGTGTGAAACTGATTTTTGGCCTTCTCGCCATATTGTTACGCCAACCCCCTCCCCCCACCCCCCCACCCCCACACCCGCCATGAGGTCCAGAAAATTCCAGCCGTAGATAGATTAAGTGAGTGGATAAAAACTTGGTAGATGAGAGTGTAATGTGGGAAAATGTGAGGTTATCCACTTTTGCAGGAGGTATAGAAAAGCAGCATATTATTCAAATGGAGAGAGTGCAGAATGCTGTGATACAGAGTGATCTGGTTGTCCTGGTACATGAATTACACAAATTTAGAGTGCCAGTACAGCAAGTACATGAGAGTACAAATTGAATGTTGGCCTTTATTGCAAAGAGCATGGATATAAAAGTAAGAAAGTCTCGCTACAGCTGTATGGGCATTGCTGAGACCACATCATGAGTACCAGGCTGATTTTTATGCAGCCTCTCATGGTTGGAACCATGGTGGACAGGCCCACTTAATCATGGGAGAGGTCCCACGTTGGTCTCCTGGTGGTGGGAAACCACCCCCCCCCCCCCCCAAATATGTCAGAGGGATAAAGGAACTGATGTGGGATTCCTGGTTGCTGGTGGCAGGATGTCAATTCTGCTCATCAAGGAGACAATTGACGCCCATTATCCCTGAGCCACTGTAATTTAGTGGTGGCTCAGGAATTAAATGGAGGCCTCAAGGATCTCCCACATCCTCAGAAGGCTGCTTAGCAAATTCTGCTGGGTTTGCCACTGGAATCCTAGGAGGGGATCCCACATTGTCAGGCACTTTGTTTCCGATTGAGGGACCTGGCATCGGGCAGGGAGTTGGCCGCTGAAATCCATCCCCTTGCCTTTGGCTCTGGCCCCGCTCATGACCCTCATCCTACCTTCAATCACTTGTGGCCTCTCCGCGATCCTGGGCCTCAGATGGGTGCAATGCTACCAGCAGCCACCACTTTGGCTGGCGCTGATGATAATGATGAGCTACTGGCCTCTGATTGGTCAGCAGCTCTTGGCAGGCAGGACTTCTGCCACCGGCGGCCTCAATTGCCATGTAGGCCTGATGGAAGCCAATTAAGTGCCTGAAGGCTACTTGATTCCCTTGGATCTCCCCCTCCGAATTTATGGGGACTCCCCCGTGGTTTTCTGACTGGTGGGTGGGACACCTGTCGCCCCAACAAAATCCTAGCCAACAGTGTGCAGTTTTGACCTCCTTACTCAAGGAGAGATATACTTGCATTGGAAGTGGTTCAGAGAGGTTCACTAGGCTGATTCCTGGGATGAAGATGTTGTCTTATGAGGAAAGGATGAGTGGGTTGACCCGACAGTTATTGGAGTTTAGAAGAAATGATCTTAGTGAAACTATTAAAATTCTGAGGTGGGATTGATAGGGGAGATGCTGAGAGGATGTTTCCCCTCATGGGGATATCTAGAACTAAGGGCACAGTTTAAAAATAAGGGGTGTTTAATTTAAAACTGAGGTGAGGAGAATTTTGTTCTCTGTGGGTTGTTATTCTTTGGAATTCCTTTTCACAGAGAGCAGTGGAGGCTGGAGTCATTGAATATATTCATGGCTGGGTTAGATAGATTTTTGATCAAAATGGGAAAGGGACAGCAGGCAGGAAAGTGGAGTTATTGACAGAATCAGATTAGCTATGATCTTGTTGAGTGGTGGAACAGGCTCGAGTTGCCAAGTGGACTAATTCTGCTCCTATTTCTTCTGTTCTTATGTACCCCTTTTACTTTGGACAATAAAGGAGTAATATTCTAAATATCTTCTGATGGAAAGAAACCATACTTGCCACCAGTGCCTATTGGAAAATTATGGGTGCATTCATTTACTTCAGGGATGGAAAATCACAAGGAGTGCCACTTTGTGGATCCCTATTCTGAATACCCCTAGTATTGATTGTAGTGTTGCTAGCACAGATGAGGTAAACATAGAAATGGCTGTATGATGTCAGTGGTGCAACGGAACAACTTACTGATGATGCCAGAGTTACTTAATTACAGTGGAGTAGTAGGCATGTTCAGATAGATTTATAGCCTGCTAACAGTGAAAAATTGAAAGCTGTATTCTCTTAATGTTTTAATCTGTGAAGTTCAGGTGAATGCATTATACAGATCAGTGAAAAATTCAAGTCTGAATTATGATTTAAGAAGTCTGCAGAAACAAAATCAAATAACAAAATCAGATCACACTATCCTTGAAAGTAATAAAATTCATTCTTGGAGTACAATGAATTTATGCCAATGAAATGAATGGCAGATGTATTACATGTGATTTCCTGATATGTAGGAGAAGCACACAAATTAAAAGGACTGGATTTTATCCTGAGCAATAGTTTGAGACTTGCACTTGCCTGTAATTTGGGCTATTGCATGGCAAGTTATTGTTGGCCAGTGATCCAAAGAGGGCAGTGCCTTCTACAGGGCCTGTGGGACCTGTGTGAGCAGGACAAGCAACTTTGTCTCTCCTTAAACAACCGGATTAAAAAATTATTGCTGAAAGTGCAGAGTCTGAATGAGCAATTGTCAATTGGAATAATGTATTCAATGTCAATCAAGCACAGAAGTTAGGGAGGGAAAGAAAAATTGGAATAAGAGAGAGTTGAGAGACGAAGGAAAAGTTAAAAATATTCTAAAAATCTCGAACAATAATTAAAATCCAAAGAACCAAGATTCCACACTTATAAAAGTTAATTTTCAAAGCCAGAGAGATTATGTGTTCCCAGCATTTACAGTTTTTATTTCAACTTTAGACAGTTTTTATCTGCCAACCAGCTTACAAATTTTATTAAATTCACTTTTTAATTTGCACTTAACCCTTATAATAATTGATGTGTGCTCTAACTAGTACTTTTGTGAAACGAAAATAGGTGACTGTTGCACAGAAAAAATTATGAATGCTAAACAGTAGACCCAAACACATGCAGAGCTTGTCATTTGACTAAATTTTCCCATTAACTGAAACATAATTAAAATGTGCAAATTTTTTTTGTAAAAAACTTATTTTTCAAATAAAGAACTTTAATATCTATAGTGTCTTGTTTCTCTCTGGAATGTCACAAAGCATTTCACTTACAATGAATTAATTCTGAAGTACGGACACTAGTTATATAGACAAATGTGTGAGGAAATAGAGAATTTAACTTAATTTGGGAATACAAATTCTGGGCCTTTTAAAATCCTGAATTCACGTACTCAAATACATTTACAAAAATGCAGTGCTTTCTATTCTATTTCTAACCTTAATTATAATTTCCAGTTTGATTTATTTGTGGCCTTCTTTTGACATGTAAAATACCAATGGAGTTTATGAAGAGTTTAACACTTACAGGTCACAATAATCCCCGTCGTTTATAAAAATGAAATAAATGAAAATCACAAGAATTGCATTTTGCCATTTTAAATAAGCAAAAGTGGGTGGAAGCAACTGCTAACAGTCTTTGCCCCAGACTGTGTCCATATTAGACCTGAGACCACCGCTTTTGGGCTGCACCCTGTGCTAATGATAACAGCCCATTGAAGCTAAAAGGCATTCAATGAAAAAACAACCTCTTGAAACCTAATGAACCATTCAATGGCTTGGTTGCTCAAGCATTAACAATTGCTCCATCTTCTTGTGACATGAGGAAGACACTTTGTAACAGTGGGTAACCTGTTGACACCACTCAGGGCTGATGCAAAACTGCTTGGGGGGGGGTGCGATATCAGGCCAGGTAAAAGCATCAAGTAAATAGCTACTAATTTAACATTTATTGTTGAGGAACAATAATACACAGCTGCACTTGTCCAGCTACAACTCATTAGCCATTAATGACCTTATCTTTTCATGTTTATTCTAGAACAAATCTATAGGATATTACTGACAGCGGCAGTTTATTATAGGAGTGAGTTCATGAGTGCAAACGACCCATAACGGCAAGTGAGTTATGCAGTCTTTCAAACTAGTGAGATCTACTGAAGCTTAAATCACAAGGCACTCCTGTATTCCTTTGGTGCTGTCAAATCCATAGTCTTCATGCAGTCAAAGGAGCTCCCTGGTGTAAATCACACATCCTATGTTGTTCTGGTAGCAGCAAAATTTCATTTACATGAGTCTCCAGACATGTGTTTTGGGTAAGAGTGCCAGTTTTAGGAATGCGAACATGGACATCCAGTGAAAGGACTTTGCTGTCCTCTGATCTGAACTAAACTGATTTGAGGGAAAAAAATAGTATGAACTGTGAGCCTTTCCAGTTTTAAGTGTAGGGGAGAGAAATAACTTTTCTACTGTAAATGCACCTCTTAAAAGCAGAGCATTCCCTGATGTCTGCTATCAGATTGCTTCTGTGTTATTTGTCCAAGATTGTTCTATTTCATTTCTGTACTGCTATGAAGTATCATTTTCTGCCTGCAATGATGTAGGAGTCCTGAACTTGACAATCAAGACATCTGGTGAATGAATGGGCTTTTGAAAATTTCTGTCAGACGACTATTTTCAAAACATGGAAAAAGTAAACTAATTTTGCAGGTCAGAGATGTGTTCTGCAAGGCAACTAATCTCATCCCTTTGTGGATCTACTTTGCAGTTTTCCCTTTTTAGAAATATATATCTCTAACCACCCTAGGGAGTAAGATCATTGCACCACTGCTATATTCTACAAGTACCAAGTAGTGGAAACATTCATGTGACCGTTCATAACTTGTACCTTCTCATACCCATGCCTAAAAATGACCATTTCCTAAGAGGACTGTGGATCTCATCCACTGACTATAGGCTTCAGCTATGAAGTAGTTTTGGAATCCAGATAGACTAAGTGCAGAACTCTGATATGATTTGGCTGAATGTGGAAATTTAGATGCACCAAAAATTAATTATGGGTTTTAAAATGGATATATTTATCCAATTTAGAATTCAGAAACTTGAAATTAGGATCCAGAAATTTCAAATTCAGCTTTGGACCTGAAGTTCCTCTTGAGCAGTGTTAATTTTCTTATCTGAATGTTGATGTAACAAGGTAAAATAAACCTTTGCTCACTGGGTAAATAGTGTGTAATACGCTGAACTGTATAGACTAGATGCTCCCAAATATGATACCTTGTTCCCTGCCAAGTAAGGCAATCTTAGGTGGGAAAGCTGTATTATTTTCTAATCTCTGCTGTAACCATTATGCCATGGGCTCCTCTGCATAGCGGGTTAGAAAATAAAACCGATGCCTGTCCTCCCTGGTTGAAATGATAGGTGACATTAGTAGACCAGAAAGGATATAATTCTTAATTGCCAGAAGGCAACAATCAAATCATTTTCCAGAAGCAGCTCTTTGGCTTATGAATAAACATTTTATTTACTAAATTTGATGATTTTTTTTCACAAAAAAGTAAACTTACAGCCTTTCATAGAATATTTAGGGTGGAAATGTTTCAGCTTTAACAGGGTACAGAATTATAATTGACTTTCTATTTTTAACAAACTTTTCAAAAGTACCTAAGTAGTAAAGTTTACTTTTTGAAATTTAGTGCTTTTGGAAGGAAGGGCCTCTTTTGGTAGATTTTATTTTTGATTTGATTTGTATGACTCTGAAAATAGGAAAAAAATGAAGTAACTTTTTCACTTCAGTGCCGGGCTTATGAATAGTATCAATTTTTTGAGCAGTGTCTGAATATTATTCACCACTGGAGCTTGTTTCATGTGAAAGGTTCCACACTAAAGCTTTCTTTCCGTCTGCCTTAGTAGCTGGTGGCATTTCTGCAAGACTGAGTTTCGAGAGCTGATGGCCCTGGTCACCAGGGGTACTGCTCTGTCGCGGTGATTAGAGATAATTGGGGCCAAAGTAATGAATTACTTCATAATGTTGTTTGTTATCTATGCTTCAATGTATTGTGTGTGATCTGAAGGAGGAGCCTCGCAGTGGGAGGTTGGGAAATCGTATCAGTTCACAAGAATAGATACTCATCTTCTCTGCATCATGTCTTTATTTCATCTTCTTCTCCTGCCTATAATCCTTCCCTCCTGCCCTCCCCCACACTCACACCCGCACCCCCCCCACCACCATCATCCTTGTAAACAGATGTTGATTGTCTCTTAGGAACTTAAATTATCCTTACATTTGTCTAAAACTGACTAGAAAGTACTAGAAATATTAAATAATTCAGTTGAAGATTCCTCTTTAACGCACTGATCACACATTAAGTTCCCCTGTGTAATCTTTTGTTCAGTCTTGGAGCTTGTCTATAATTCGTAGATCATTTCTTACTAGTTTGTTCTCAGCACAGCAGTGAACCTTGAGGGGAAATTGATGAGCAGTGTGTGGCTTTTAAAGCAAGACTTAATTTGACAGCTGGAAATGCCGAACAATTAGTCAAAACTACAAAAAAATAGTAGCCTAATCAGTTTGGGCGGTTAGAGTTCTACAAAGTGCTGGAAGGTGGGGAAAGAAGTAACTAGGTGCCATAAAGACAATGTCAAACTGATGTGCACACTAACTGCAATGTATTTGTATAATAAGGAATTCAGGAGAAATTCCTTTATCCAGAGTGTGGTTAGAATTTAGAACTTGCTACCTGGTGGAGAGGGTGAGGTGAATAGCATAGATGCATTTAACGGGAAGCTTCATAAGTACATGAGGGAGAAAGGAATAGAAAGCTATGTAGATGGGATTAGATGAAATAGGGTGGGAGGAGATTGGTGTGGATCATAAACACTGGCACAGATCACTTGGTTTGAATAACCTGTTTTTGTGCTGTAAGTTCCGTATAATAGTAATTTTCTTTTTGTGGGTTGAGATGGTATCCTCAGGACAGCAGTGGTACTCTAAAATGAGCAGCAGTAAGGGTTGGTATATAATGTGGAGAGTACAGAAATGGTGCAAAACCTCAAAATGATTGCTTTGCATTGTACTCATTTGGGGGTAATTTTTGGTTGAAATGACACTGCAATGTTAGCAGCAAAACTAAAATGTTTTTAGTTCCTCTGCTTTTTTAATGAAGACACCAATATTATTTAAAAGGAGATACATCTGAACTTTTCTTTCCCTATGAACACTTTCTCCATCTTCTACTGAGTTATAGAAACATTGTGAGGCACACACATTTTATTGTAAAAAATGTTACTTGCACTTAGCAGGACTGTACAGTGGATGTTGATTTAAGATTTCCCAAATGATCTTTGATTTTCTTTTTTGACAATAGGCAAATGGCATTCCTGTTCCTGTCACTCCCAAAAGCCCTTGGAGTATGGATGCTAACATCATGCATATCAGGTAAGAAGCTGAGCGTTGAATGGTGAAGTGAAAAATTGGGGCTTCACAGTACGTCCATCTATATCTGAAAAAGAAAGTGCAATTGTGAAGACCCTTTGTCAGGACCTGTCTGATGATGGACTTTCCTGAACATGCAACAAATTCTTTTCTTTTTCAAACATTGACAGACCAGCTGTGTATTTTCAACAATTTTCTGTTCTTTCCAGATTTCCAGCATTCTTTTAATTTTAATCTCTACTGAGTAAGGCGCTTGTTTCAAATACTTGCCATCTCAATATAGTGTGGTTCTTTTATGGTAAATAATCTTGTTGTTTATTTCTTTGTTTTATTTTATATTTTCCCACAGCTACGAGTCTGGGATCCTGGAAAACCCCAAGGTAATATTTCATGACTTTGAAATACCCTCAAATATGCTATTAAGCTTATAATGTGTTATGTGTGTGACCCATAATTTGAAATTTCATGGGGGTAGGGGGAATGGCAAGGCCAAGCCCTAGTAGTATTATCATCTGTGTTTTAAAGCTTTTTATTGCTGTTGAGATCAATGGGGAGGGAAACATTCTATGTGACATTATACAATACAATGTCACATTGAAACAATAAAGAAGCAATTAGACAGATGAGCCACATTCACAGAGGAGCGCTTCAAAGTTGGCAGCTTGCAGCAGTGGTTTCTCTCAATGTGAAAAGTAGGGTCTTGTTTGATCGAAGGTCATGAACTAATACAATTTTCGAAGCAGTAGCAGCCAATAGACTGGCTTTTCCATTGCCATTAGCCATTTTCATGTCTTCACTACAGGCTTTTATCTGGTTTTACTAGCATGTTTACTCATTTATATCAGAGAGGGGGAAGCAACTGATGGATTGTATACAATCTGGAGGAAAAGACAATTTGCTTTAATGAAACTTTGCTTGAAAAATTTACAACGTTAAATCTGACCTCAAATGAAATAACATAACGTGTTGTCTTTTGATCATTAAACATTTAAGGATAGTTTTTACATCCTGATCTGCGTGATGCACTTTGTGGATCTGTAAAGCCACACTTCAAAAATTAATGGGAAAGCAATTGGTTTAAGAAGTGTGTTTGTGTGTATATGCATATGCGCAATCTGGAATTTGTTGCAGGACATGAATGCATCTGAGTTGAGGTGATGAGGCAAAGCACAGGAGTGAAGCTCGAATGGTTTAACGTCATCCCAACCTTGAGGTGTTTTATTGCCTTAAAACACATCAGACTGCAATAGTTTCTAATATAGGGAAAATTGCTGATTCTTTTTTTGCTGGTGACAGTTGTCAGGCTTCTTTTGTGCAGTGTGATTTGATGAAAGGGTGTATCAGTGTTTATTTTACTGACTTTAATTATTGGTGATATGAAAGCACCCATATTGCAATATAATGAAGTTTCACTTTGAAAGTAGTCTTATAATTTCTTTGTCTACTATTTTAGCAGAAGCATTAACCCATTAATGGATTTCAGGATACTATCATGATAGAGATCAACTAGTTGAGCTAAAGGTAGACTACTGGACTCTCAAAGCAGGCCTGAGTTGATTACCACCCTCAATTGATACCTGACTTTGGTTCAGTCATTCAGAAGAGGCTATCAAATAGGCAATAAAGGTCCCACATCCAGTAAATGTCCCACATCCAATCCATATACTGTACCTTGTTAGATAATCTCAGCCTGGTAGCAGTAGGAACACTATAAAGCTAACCTTGAAATTTCTGGCTTAGGTTAAGGAGCTGAAATCAACCAAAATTCCTGTTTTGGAAAAACCTTGGTCTTTGGAGGTGGAAGTATAACCATCTTGGACCAGCGTTTGGTTCATCTATGATGTTTCCTGTGCCTACAGACAAATAACATCTAAGAAAATGGATGCATAGAGTTATAAGAGGGTGACTGATACCCATGGAAATATAACCCTAGGAGGAGTCAAGAGTTTTAGGTGGGGAAGAGGAAAATGGCATCATAATCCTATCCTCACCTGATAGCCATTTCCTTCAATAGCCTTTGGGATGGGAGAGCAGATTTTTTCCCCCTGTCCCCTCCCTGGCTGAATGATGTGGCTGCCCTGTCATGACAGCACAGATGGGAGATTGACACCCACGGAATGACATTAATTTCTGTTTGACAAAATGATTCACAAGCATTATTAAACAAGGGTGTAAATTGGAAGATGCTGTGTCTCTTTGAATTAAGTGCCATCAAGTGAACACAGGGTAACATAAAGGCCTAGGGCTGGATTTTCACCGAGTCAAGATGACTCGGGGTGGGGGGGGGGGGCTTTAAAAATGGCAACCGGGACGTAATTCTGGGCTTCTCCACTCCATTCCTGTGGCTTCTGATTTTCAGGAGTGTCTTTTAAAGGTGCTGGCTGGTTTGTGTGCGAGCCCACACCCTACACTCCCAGCCTGGTGGCTCCATTTCAGGGATAGGCATGTCCTAGTCCTCCACAATTTTCATGGTGTCAGGCAAACCTTTCAAAGAGCTGTGGTTCATGCCCAACAAAGGCGTTGTGAGCCATAGTCTGCACGAGGGGACCTTTTGAAAGGTAAGTTCAAAAGGTCCTCCTCATGCCCCCCCACCCCCCACACCAAGCCTCATTAAGCATTCTTGGCTGAGAGCCCAGAAATCATGTAACCTGTTGAAACACCTGAACCCCAGGGAAAAAATTACTCGATTGACAGCTCTGGCTCTCTGATCTAAGCTGTCGATTTCACAATGTTTATCTACACAAGACATAGCAGAAACTGCAAGCACTTAAAACCTCTTAATACTTTAAAGGGGCTGTATGATTGACACTTTTATTTGGCTGTAGTAAAGGGAAGTTTCTTTTTTAAGAAAGTGGAACATTATTAGTGACTTTTTTGAAGCTTTTTTACACATCCTACTGACAGTATAGGGTTCATTGGTTCTGTACAGTGTATGGTGGGTGAATGGGTTGGAAGTGCTATAGCTTGGCATGGGGGAATGAGGGATCATTGGGGCTCTTTAGGGGGCAGACCCTGGCATGGGGGATGAAGGGCTGTAGTGGTTGGGGGGCATGCCTTGGCATGGGAGCATGAGGACATGCAGGTACATAGGGGGTAGGTTGATGGCAAAACTTGGCATGGGGAAATTGAGGGGCCACATGGAGTATGTGGGGCTTACATTGGCATGGGGAATAAGGGACCTTAGGGTGGCATGAGGTGGTATGGATGGACATGGGGGGTGTGTGAGGGCTGGAGGTTGAAGGCCCTTTCCCTGTTTTTATTATAATTGGGACAGAGTCCTGTAGTACTGCGGTGGGCCTATTAAGCAGCCGGTCTTGGCACCTGACAGACCCTCTGGCTGCCTCCAAACTTTTTCCTGGATCGGTCGACCTGACTGCAGCCTGCATCTGCACAGCCTTCACCCACAGTGAAAATCTGTCCTTGCGGGTGCTTTCTCCGGAGGCTGGTGGACAAAGCCAGGAATTTCCTGACTCCCACTATCTACCTGAAGGATGAAAATCCAGCCCTACATCACAGAAACAGGCCATTTGGCCCAAATGGCCTATGCCGGTGTTCATTGTCCATACAAGCCTTCACACACCGTTTTCGTCAAGCCTTATCATCATGTATTTACCTTTCTTCCTAATTTGCTTCTCTAGCTTCCCCTTAAATCAAGGGTGGGGAACCCCCGGCTTGAGGGCTGGATCCACCCTGTTGCTCTTTTTTCATCCGGCCTGCAATGAGATTTCAAAATCCAGCCGCCCCGAGGCCTGGACTCTGGGGAGAGAGTGAGGCCCGAGATCCAGGAGCAGGAGCGCAGAGTGGGAGAGAGAGAGAGATAGAATGGCAAAGAGAGAGAGAGAGACAGAGTGGCAGAGAGAGAGAGACAGAGTGGCAAAGAGAGAGATAGAGACAGAGCGGGATCGAGAGAGACAGAGGCAGAGTGGGAGAGAGAGAGAGAGGCAGTGAGAAAGAGAGTAATAGAGAGAGGCAGAGTGTGATGGAGAGAGAGGCAGAGTTGGAGAGGGAGAGAGGCAGAGTGTGAAGGAGAGAGAGACATAGTATAAAGGAGAGAGAGGCAGAGTGGGAGAGTGAGAGAGGCAGAGTGGGAGAGTGAGAGAGGCAGAGTGGGAGAGAGGGAGAGAGAGTGGGAGAGAGGGAGGGAGAGTGGGGGGAGAGAGAGAGTGGTGGGAGAGAGAGAGTGGGAGGAGAGAGAGAGTGGGAGAGAGAGGAAAAGAGAGTGGGAGAGGGAGTGGGAGAGAGAGAAAGTAGGAGAGAGGGAGAGTGGGAGAGAGAGACACACAGTGGGAAAGAGAGACAATGGGAGAGAGAGAGAGGGAGAGTGGGGAGAGATGGAGAGTGGGGAGAGAGGGAGAGTGAGGAGAGAGGGAGAGTGGGGAGAGAGGGAGAGAGTGGGGAGAGAGAGGGAGAGTGGGGAGAGAGAGAGTGGGGAGAGAGAGAGAGAGTGGGAGGGAGAGAGAGAGAGAGTGGGAGGGAGAGAGAGAGAGAGTGGGAGGGAGAGAGAGAGAGTGGGAGGGAGAGAGAGAGAGAGTGGCAGAGGGAGAGAGAGAGTGGGAGAGAGAGTGTGGGAGAGCGAGAGAGAGTGGGAGAGGGAGAGACAGAGTGGGGGAGAGAAACAGTGGAAGAGAGAGAGGGAAAGTGGGAGAGGGAGAGAGTGTGGGAGAGGGAGTGGGAGGGAGAGAGAGTAGGAGAGAGAGTGGGGGAGAAAGAGAGAGAGTGAGAGTGGGGGAGAAAGAGAGAGTGAGTGGGAGAGAGAGTGGGAGAGAGAGGGAGAGTAGGAGCAAGAGAGATAGCGTGGGAGAGGGAGTGAGAGCATGGGAGAGGGGAGAGAGAGAGAGCATGGGAGAGGGAGAGAGAGTGGGAGAGAAGAGAGTGGGGGAGAAAGAGTGGGTAAGGAGAGAGAGTGTTGGAGTGAGAGAGGAAGTGTTGGAGAGAGAGTGGGAGAGAGAGAGGAAGTGGGGGAAAAAGAATGGGTAAAGAGAGAGAGTGTTGGAGTGAGAGAAAGAGAGAGAGAGTGGGATAGAGAGAGAGTTGGGGGAGAAAGAGTTGGTAAGGAGAGAGAGTGTTGGAGTGAAAGAGGAAAAGTGAGAGAGAGAGAGATAGAGAGAGTGGGAGAGAGAGAGTGGGGGAGAAAGGGAGAGAGAGAGACAGTGGGGGAGTGTGGGAGCGAGAGAGACAGAGTGTGGGAGCGAGAGAGACAGAGTGTGTGGGGGAGAGGGAGAGTGTGTGGGGGGAGAGGGAGAGTGTGTGGGAGAGGGAGAGGGAGAGAGTGGGAGAGGGAGAGAGAGTAGGAGAGGGAGAGGGAGATGGAGAGAGAGTGGGAGAGGGAAAGGGAGAGAGAGTGGGAGAGGGAGAGAGAGTGGGAGAGAAGAGAGTAGGAGAGAGAGTGGGGGAGAAAGAGTGGGTAAGGAGAGAGAGTGTTGAAGTGAGAGAGGAAGTGTTGGACAGAGAGTGGGAGAGGGAGAGGAAGTGGGGGAGAAAGAGTGGGTAAAGAGAGAGAGCGTTGGAGTGAGAGAGAGAGAGAGTTGGAGAGAGAGAGAGTTGGGGGAGAAAAAGTGGGTAAGGAGAGAGAGTGTTGGAGTGAAAGAGGAAAAGTGAGAGAGATAGAGAGAATGGGAGGGAGAGAGTGGGGGAGAAAGGGAGTGGGTAAGGAGAGAGAGTGTTGGAGTGAGAGAGACAGAGTGGGAGAGAGAGAGAGTGGGGGAGAAAGAGAGAGAGAGACAGTGGGGGAGTGTGGGAGCGAGAGAGACAGAGTGTGGGAGCGAGAGAGACAGAGTGTGTGGGGGAGAGGGAGAGTGTGTGGGAGAGGGAGAGGGAGAGTATGTGGGGGGAGAGGGAGAGTGTGTGGGGGGAGAGGGAGAGTATGTAGGGGGAGAGGGAGAGTATGTGGGGGGAGAGGGAGAGTGTGTGGGAGAGGGAGAGTGAGTGGGAGAGGGAGAGAGAGTAGGAGAGGGAGAGAGTAGGAGTGGGAGAGGGAGAGAGAGTGGGAGAGGGAGAGTGTGTGGGGGGAGAGGGATAGAGTGTGGGAGAGGGAGAGAGTGTGGGAGAGAGTGGGGCAGAAAGAGAGTGGGTAAGGAGAGAGAGTGTTGGAGTGAGAGAGAGAGTGTTGGAGTGAGAGAGAGATCAGCAGAGAGATAGAAAGAGAGAGAGGGGGAGAGAGAGAGAGAGAGGGAGAGATTGTGGTAGAGGGAGAGATTGTGGTAGAGGGAGAGATTGGGAGAGGGAGATAAAGTGACAGAGTGGGGCAGAGAGCGAGAGAGAGACAGAGTGGGAGAGAGAGAGGGAAAGTGGCAGAGGGAGAGAGAGTGGGGAAGAGAGAGAGTGTGAGAGAGAGGGAGTGTGGGAGAGAGAGAGGGAGTGTGGGAGAGAGAGTATGGGAGAGGGAGAGAGAGAGTGGGAGGGAAAAAGAGAGACAGTGGGAGAGGGAGAGACAGTGGGAGAGGGAGAGAGTGTGGGAGAGGGAGTGGGAGGGAGAGAGAGTAAGAGAGAGTGGGGGAGAAAGAGAGAGAGGGTGTTTGGAGAGAGAGAGAGTGGGGAGAAAGAGAGAGAGGGGGAGAGTGATAGAGTGGGAGAGAGAGAGTGGGAGAGAGAGAGTGGGAGAGACAGAGTGGGAGAGAGAGACAGAGTGGGAGAGAGAGAGACAGAGTGGGAGGGAGAGAGAGAGACAGAGTGGGAGGGAGAGAGAGGGACAGAGTGGGAGAGAGAGAGAGACAGAGTGGGAGAGAGAGAGAGCGACAGTGGGAGAGAGAGAGAGCGACAGTGGGAGAGAGGAAGACAATGTGAGAGAGAGGGACAGAATGGGGGAGAAAGAGAGAGAGTGGGAGAAGGAGAGAGAGTGGGAGAGTGCTAGAGTGGGAGAGAGAGTGGGAGAGAGAGAGTGGGAGAGAGAGAGAGCGACAGAGTGGAAGGGAGAGAGAGAGACAGAGTGGGAGGGAGAGAGAGAGACAGAGTGGGAGGGAGAGAGAGACAGAGTGGGAGGGAGAGAGAGACAGAGTGGGAGGGAGAGAGAGCGACACTGGGAGAGAGAGAGAGAGCGACAGTGGGAGAGAGAGAGAGCGACAGTGGGGGAGAGAGAGAGAGAGAGAGTGGGAGAGAGGGAGACAGTGGGAGAGAGAGGGACAGAGTGGGGGAGAAAGAGAGAGCGGGAGAAAGAGAGAGAGTGGGAGAGAGAGAGTGGGAGAGTGGGAGAGAGAGAGAGTGGGAGAGAGAGAGTGGGAGAGAGAGTGGGTGAGAGAGAGTGGGAGAGAGAGTGGGTGAGAGAGAGTGGGAGAGAGAGAGTGTGGGGGAGAGAGAGAGTGGGAGAGAGAGAGAGTGGGAGAGAGAGAGAGTGGGAGAGAGAGAGTGGGAGAGAGAGAGTGGGAGAGAGAGAGTGGGAGAGAGAGAAATGGGAGTGGGAGAGGGAGAGAGTGGGAGAGGGAGAGAGAGAGTGGGAGAGGGAGAGACAGAGTCGGGGAGAGAGTGAGAGAGACAGGGTGGGAGAGAGAGACAGTGGAAGAGAGAGAGGGAAAGTGGGAGAGGGAGAGAGAGTGGGGGAGAAAGAGAGAGAGAGGGAGAGTGGGGGAGAAAGAGAGAGAGTGGGGGAGAGAGAGAGAGTGCAGGAGAGAGAGACAGTGGGAGAGAGAGGGAGAGTGTTGGAGTGAGAGAGTGAGTGTTGGAGTGAGAGAGAGCGAGAGAGAGCAGGAGAGAGAGAGAGAGCAAAAGAGAGAGCGGGAGAGAGAGCAGGAGAGAGAGAGCGGGAGAGAGAGAGTGGGAGAGAGACTCGGAGAGAGAGGGAGAGAGGGAGACAGTGGGAGAGAGAGAGGGAGACAGTGGGAGAGAGAGATAGTCGGAGAGAGACTGTGGGAGAGAGAGAGAGATAGAGTGGGAGTTGGAGGGGAGAGAGAGAGAGAGTGGGAGAGGGAGAGATGGGAGTGTGAGAGGGAGAGATGGAGTGGGAGCGGGGGAGAGTGGGAGAGAGAGAGTGTCAGTGGGAGAGAGAGAGAGAGTGAGAGAGAGAGAGAGAGTGTGGGAGAGGGAGGGAGAGAGTGGGAGAGGGAGAGACTGAGTGGGGGAGAGAGTGAGAGAGAGAGAGGGAGAGAGTGTGGGAGAGGGAGTGTGAGGGAGAGAGAGTAGGAGAGAGGGAAGGTGGGAGAGAAAGAGAGAGAGAGGGAGAGTGGGGGAGAAAGAGAGAGAGAGTGGGAGAGAGAGAGACAGTGGGAGAGAGAGGGAGAGTAGGAGCAAGAGAGATAATGTGGGAGAGGGAGAGAGAGCATGGGAGAGGGGAGAGAGAGAGAGCATGGGAGAGGGAGAGAGAGTGGGAGAGAAGAGAGTAGGAGAGAGAGTGGGGGAGAAAGAGTGGGTAAGGAGAGTGAGTGTTGGAATGAGAGAGGAAGCGTTGGAGAGACAGTGGGGGAGAGAGAGACAGTGGGAGAGAGAGCATGGGAGAGGGGGGAGAGAGAGTGATAGCATGGGAGAGGGGGTAGAGAGAGAGAGAGCATGGGAGAGGGAGAGAGAGTGGGAGAGAAGAGTAGGAGAGAGAGAGGGAGAAGGAGTGGTTAAGGGGAGAGACTGTTGGAGTGAGAGGAAGTGTTGGAGAGAGAGTGGGAGAGAGAGTGGGGGAGAAAGAGTAGTTAAAGAAAGAGAGCGTTGGAGTGAGAGAGAATGGGAGAGAGACTGGGGGAGAAAGAGTGAGCAAGGAGAGAGAGTGTTGGAGTGAAAGATGAAGTGAGAGAGAGAGTGGGAGAGCGTGGGGGAGAAAGGGAGTAGGTAAGGAGAGAGAGTGTTGGAGTGAGAGAGAGAGAGTGAGAGAGAGAGTAGGAGAGAGTGGGAGAGAGAGAGTGGGAGACAGAGTGGGAGAGAGAGAGACAGTCGGGGAGAGAGTGGCAGAGAGAGAGAGACAGAGTGGAAGCGAGAGATACAGAATGTGGGAGAGGGTGAGTGTCTGGGGGGGAGAGGGAGAGTGTGTGGGGGAGAGGGAGAGAATGTGAGAGAGGGAGATAGTGTGGGAGAAGGAGAGAGAGAGTAGGATAGAGAGAGTGGGGCAGAAAGTGAGTGGGTAAGGAGACAGAGTGCTGGAATGAGAGAGAGAGTGTTGGAGTGAGAGAGAGAGAGTATTGGAGTGAGAGAGAGAGAGAATATTGGAGTGAGAGAGAGAGAATATTGGAGTGAGAGAGAGAGAGTGTTGGAGTGAGAGAGAGAGTGTTGGAGTGAGAGTGAGTGTTGGAGTGAGAGAGAAAGAGAGAGCAGTAGAGAGAGAAAGAGAGAGCAGGAGAGAGAGAGAAAGAGAGAGCAGGAGAGAGAGAGAAAGAGAGCAGGAGAGAGAGAGAGCAGGAGAGAGAGAGAGAGCAGGAGAGAGAGAGAGCAGGAGAGAGAGAGACAGAGTGGGAGAGAGAGAGACAGAGTGGGAGAGAGAGAGACAGAGTGGGAGAGAGGGAGACTGTGGGAAAGAGAGAGATAGAGTGGGAGAGAGAAGGGAGAGAGAGAGAGTGGGAGAGGGAAAGAAAGAGAGTGAGAGAGGGAGAGAGAGAGAGTGGGAGAGAGAGACAGTGGGAGAGAGAGAGAGAGAGTGTGTGGGAGAGGGAGGGAGAGAGTAGGAGAGGGAGAGACTGAGTGGGGGAGAGCGTGAGAGAGAGACAGTGGAAGAGAGAGCGGGGGAGAGAGTGTGGGAGAGGGAGTGGGAGGGAGAGAGAGTAGGAGAGAGGGAAGGTGGGAGAGAAAGAGAGAGAGCGGGGGAGAGAGTGTGGGAGAGGGAGTGGGAGGGAGAGAGAGTAGGAGAGAGGGAAGGTGGGAGAGAAAGAGAGAGAGAGGGAGAGTGGGGGAGAAAGAGAGAGAGAGTGGGAGAGAGAGACAGTGGGAGAGAGAGGGAGAGTAGGAGCAAGAGAGATAACATGGGAGAGGGAAGAGAGAATGGGAGAGAAGAGAGTAGGAGAGAGTTGGGGAGAAAGAGTGGTTAAGGAGAGAGAGTGTTGGAGTGAGAGGAAGTGTTGGAGAGAGAGTGGGATAGAGAGAGAGTGGGGGAGAGAGAGACAGTGGGGGAGAGAGAGAGCGTGGGAGAGGGAGAGAGAGCATGGGAGAGGGAGAGAGAGTGGTAGAGAAGAGAGTAGGAGAGAGAGTGGGGGAGAAAGTGGTTAAGGAGAGAGACTGTTGGAGTGAGAGAGGAAGTGTTGGAGAGAGAGTGGGAGAGAGAGACTGGGGAGAAAGAGTGGGTAAGGAGAGAGAGTGTTGGAGTGAGAGAGAGAGAAAGTGAGAGAGAGGGAGAGTGGGAGAGAGAGAGTGAGAGACAGAGTGGGAGAGAGAGAGACAGTGGGGGGAGAGAGTGGGAGAGAGAGAGACAGAGTGGGAGCGAGAGATACCGATTGTGGGAGAGGGAGAGTGTCTGGGGGGGAGAGTGAGAGTGTCTGGGGGGGAGAGGGAGAGAGTGTGGGAGAGGGTGAGAGTGTGGGAGAAGGAGAGAGAAAGTAGGATAGATAGAGTGGGACAGAAAGAGAGTGGGTAAGGAGAGAGAGTGTTGGAGTGAGAGAGAGAGTGTGTTGGAGTGAGAGAGAGAGAGAGAGAGAGCAGGAGAGAGAGAGAAAGAGAGTGGGAGAGAGAGAGTGGGAGAGAGAGAGAGAGTGGGAGAGTGAGAGAGTGGGAGAGTGAGAGAGTGGGAGAGAGAGACAGAGGGAGAGAGAGTGGGAGAGAGTGGGAGAGAGAGTGGGAGAGAGTGTGGGAGAGAGGGAGAGAGTGTGGGAGAGAGGGAGAGAGTGTGGGAGAGGCAGAGAGAGTGGAAGAGGGAGTGGGAGAGAGAGAGTAGGAGAGAGAGAGAGTGGGCGAGAAAGAGAGTGGGTAAGGAGAGAGAGTGTTGAAGTGAGAGAGAGAGTGGGAGAGAGGGAAAGTGGGGGAGAGTGTGTGGGAGAGGGAGAGAGTATGCGAGACAGAGAGAGAGTGGGAGAGAGAGAGAGAGTGGGGAAAAAGTGAGAGAGAGACAGCGTGGGAGAGAGAGAGACAGCGTGGGAGAGAGAGAGACAGCGTGGGAGAGACAAATTGGGAGAGAGAGTGGGAGAGGGAGTGGGAGAGAGAGTAGGAGACAGAGAGTGCGGGACAGTGAGAGTGGGAGAGAAAGAGAGTGGGTAAGGAGAGAAAGTGTTGGAGTGGGTGAGAGAGGCAGAGTGGGAGAGAGAGAGTAGGAGAGAGAGTGATGGTGGAGAGAGAGAGACAGACAGAGTGGGGGAGAGAGTGGGAGAGGGAGAGGGAGTGGGAGAGAGAGAGAGTAGGAGAGAGAGAGAGAGTGGGGGAGAAAGAGAATGGGTAAAGAGAGAGAGTGTTGGAGTGAGGGAGATGGAGTGGGAGAGAGAGAGACAGTGGGAGAGAGAGAGACAGTGGGAGAGAGAGAGACAGTGGGGGAGAGTAAGAGAGAGAGAGAGTGGGGGAGAGAGTGAGAGAGAAAGAGACAGAGTGGGAGAGAGAGAGACAAAGTGGGAGAGAGAGAGACAAAGAGGGAGAGAGTGTGGGAGTGGACGAGGGAGAGAGAATGGGAGAAGGAGTGGGAGAGAGAGAGGGAGAGAGAGAGACAGACTGACATAGTGGGGGAGAGCGAGAAGACAATGGGGGAGAGAGAGAGAGAGTGAGAGAGACAAAGAGAGAGTGTGGGAGAGGGAAAGAGTGTGGGAGAGGGAGAGAGAATGGGAGAGGGAGTGGGAGAGAGAGAGGGAGAGAGTAGGAGAAAGAGAGAGTGGGGGAGAGAGAGTGGGTAAGGCAAGAGAGTTTGGGAGTGGGAGAGAGAGAGAGACAGAATGGGAGAGAGACAGCGGGGGAGAAAGTGAGTGGGTAAGGAGCGAGAGTGTGGGAGAGGGAGAGAGAATGGGAGAGAGAGAGGGAGAGAGGCAGAGTGGGAGAGAGAGAGAGTGGTAGAGAGAGAGACAGACAGACAGAGTGGGGGAGAGCGAGAGAGACAGAGTGGGGTAGAGAGTGGGAGAGTGACAGAGTGGGGGTGAGAGAGACAGTGGGAATTAGAGAGGGAGGGAGAGTGGGGGAGAGAGAGTGGGGGAGAGGGGGAGAGAGAGGCAGAGGAAGTACGAGAGAGAGTGGGGTAGAAAGAGCATGGGGAAAGAGGGAGAGTGTTGGAGTGAGGGAGAGAGATGGAGTGAGGGAGAGAGATGGAGTGAGGGAGAGAGATGGAGTGGGAGAGAGAGAGAGAGTGGGAGAGAGAGAGAGAAAGTGAGAGATGGAGTGAGAGAGACAGTAGGAGAGAGATACAGAGTGGGAGAGTGGGAGAGAGAGAGGAAGAAAGAGATAGAGTGGGAGAGTGAGAGGGACACAAAGTGAGAGAGAGACAGAGGCAGAGTGGATGAGGAGAGAAATTGACAGACTGAGAGAGTTATAGTCATAGAGTTATACCGGACAAAAACAGGTCCCTCGTTCCATTGTGTCTGTGCCGACCATCAAATACCTATCTATTCTAATCCCATTTTCCAGAACTTGACCCATAGCCCTGTAAGCTATGGCGTTTCAAGTGCTCATCTAAATACTTCTTAAACGTTATGAGGGTTTCTGCTTCTACCACCTCCTCCGGCAATGTGTTCCAGATTCCAACCACCCTCTGCATGAAAAAGTTTTTCCTCAAACACCCTCTAAACCTCCTGCCCCTTACTTTAAATCTATGCCCCTGGTTATTGGCACCTCCGCCAAGAGGAAAAGTTTCTTCCTATCTATCCTACCTATGCCCCTCAATTTTGTATACCTCTATCAGGTCTCCCCCTCAACCTTCTCTGCTCTAAGGAAAGCAACCATAGCCTATCCAGTCTCTCTTCATAGTTGAAATGCTCCAGCCTGGGCAACATCCTGGTGAACATCCTCTGCACCTTCTCCAGTGCAATCAATCACATCCTTCCTATAGTGTGGCGACCAGAACTAAATACAGTACTCCAGCTGTGGCCTAACTAGCATTTTATACAGCTCCAACGTAACCTCCCTGCTCTTATATTCTATGCCTCAGCTAATAAAGGCAAGTATCCTATATGCCTTCTTAACCACCTTACCTACCTGTGCCGCTGCCTTCAGGGATCTATGGACATGTACACCAAGGTCCCTCTGATCCTCTGTGTTCCTAGGGTCCTACCATTCATTGTGTATTTCCTTGCCATGTTAGTCTTCCAAAAAGGCATCACCTCACACTTCTCAAGATTAAATTTCATTTGCCACTGCTCTGCCCATCTTACCAGCCCATCTATATCGTCCTGAAATCTAAGTCTTTCCTCCTCACTATTTACAACACTGCCAATTTTCGTGTCATCTGCGAACTTACTGATTATACCTCCTATATTCATGTCTAAATCATTAACGTACGCTACAAACAGCAAGGATCCCAACACTGATCCCTGCGGTACACCCATCACAGGCTTCCATTCGCAAAAACAACCTTCGTCCATCACCCTCTGCCTCCTGCCACTAAGCCAATTTTGGATACAATTTGCCAAATTTCCCTTTATCCCATGGGCTCTTACCTTCTTGAACATTCTCCCATGCCGGACCTTGCCAAAAGCCTTACTGACGTCCATGTAGACTACATCAACTGCACCACCCTCATCTACACAACTAGTCACCTCCTCAAAAAATTCAATTAAATTTATTAGAGAGTAAAAAGCCAGCTGCGAATAGCAACATCATCGGTGCCAGCAGACATAACAGCTCATTAAGGAAAAGCAAGCTCAATCATCACATTAAGGCAGTGGGTGAATTGAATATTCTCTCGAAAAAGAATAAATTGTTGGTTTTTATGTGTGTGTGTGGCCTGTGACTGATTTTGTCTGTGTGAATGGCCCTTGATAAGCAAAATGTTCCCACCCCTGCCTTAAATGGATCTTTACCAATCATGCCATCTGCTCCTTGTGGTAGTTTGGTGCCACATTTTTAGTATTCCTTGGGTAAAATTTACATATGCAAATGTGTATCCAACCTGCTGCGCAGGTGCCAGCTACCATTATTACAGTGGTGAGTGTTGGGTCATCTAAGTGCTCTGCCATGGGGAGGTGGAACAGTTAATTAACATATTTAAATCTGGCTCCAATAGTACAACTGGGAACCTGGTTTGAAATTTACTACTGTTGCACAGGTTTCAAGGGATTGGGAAATTCTGCAGTGAAATTGAGGAACTGCTGGCTCCCCACATTAAAAAAATGTTTCAGCACTCCTTGTGTGTCAGGAGGAGCAGGAATGCTCCCCTAGGTCCCTCAAAAGAAGCCTTCAGGTTCCCCCAACTCTGATCACCTGAAGGAAGTGGGGTCTAGACTCAGAACTGCATGAATAGTGTATGCCTGAAGCAAGAGGGCTGGGGATTGAAAGAAATCAATCTTCTGGCTTCATCAGTATATTTGACACAAGCTACCACTACTGACCATGGCACCACAGATTACTTGCCCAAGCAAAGACTTCAATTTCCAACCACTCCCTGATAACTTCTGAGACAGAGTGTTGAAGTGGGCTACAGGGCTGGGCAGAGGATGAACACAGTTCCACAAGAAAATCTTCTCTTTAATTTGAAGTTTTTTGCAAACTAGCTTCAATTGGTAGTTGCTAGGAACACTGAAGGTTCCATTGTGGGGTGAGCACTGACTCCTACCTTGCTAATTGACAAGTTCTGAAAAGAGTCCTCAACACGGTTGAGACCCTTTTTTCCATCTTCAAGGGATGCCTAAAAATAGGTCCCACATATTTAGTAATGTGAGCAGTGCCTGTGCAGTTTGGGAATAGCCCATCCTATTGTTAAATCAATATGCTTTATGCCTGAAAAGCAGATGCAATGCAGAGAATTTTTATCCAAATATAAAAACAAGCTTGGAATGGGAAATTGATAAACAGTAACTGATTCAGTATCTTGTGCAGTAGTTCAATGCTAATTAATCCTGGTGTGAGATCAATAGATAATCTGAATTTATGATACCAAAAATAACTGTAAAATTTAAACAATTTTTCATAGCACACCCTACATATATAATTACTTTTTTAAATCTTTCTGTAACTCCTGGTCTAATTAAACTACTTGCTTCTTTGTGATAGCAGCATGTTGGTAATTACAAATTGCAGCAAATCATGTCCTGGAAATCTTTCAAAAGATTTTAAAAAAAAAGTTTTTATGCTGGCTTGGATTTTTTTCGATTAGAAGTAATTCACAGTAATACATTTGGAAGAGTTCTAATTAATGCATGTCCTACAGGTGCAAATTAGCTTAATTATGCTCCTGTTTAATGGAAGAAACTCTTACCACACTTGTCTACTTTGCTTTGAGGTCTCGTGATTTTTGCAAAACTTACTGGGGTAAAGGAGTGAAATTAAATTGTTTATACTTTTATCAGCTGAGTTGTAATTCATCCTAAAAATCAGAGTTTGAAATACAAACTTCTTTGGTCAGGCTTATTTACTTTGCAGTGGGACTTTAGGCATACCCAGAAGGCTTGGTGGTGGGGGTGTTGGAGGGGGGAACTGTTCTGAATGTGTGCAGTGGCGCAACAAGAACATTTGGCTACAGAGAATTGAAAGCAGATGGTATAACCATTTTCTGCTTTTGTGAGGCCGATTGAAGGGCAATGAGGCAGCTAATGCAGAAAAAGATAGAAATTTACTTGCTTTAACTTCATGCAGCACCCTGAAAGACTTCATTCAGGCCAAGCTCAACAATATCAGGCGATTGAATAAATGTTATCAGCATCGATAGCTCTACATGATGGTTTAGTTCACGGCCCATTTGCCTCCAATTTCTTCTCTTCACCCCTTTCTGGGTAGACTTTCTTCAGATTCTCTGAGGCTGACATTGCAGTCTGGCCTCCTACAGCGAGGGCTAAATGGAACGCAGTGATACAGTGTACAAAACGATTTGTTTTTTTTGAACTAGAGCAAGCAGAACACCAAACAATCAAGGAGAGCTGATCGAGCGGTGGTATATTTTCATTTAAGAAGTAGTTGAGGTCAGATTCAAATTGGAGACGATCTGAATTTTTCTTTCAATGTTTGGTAAAGAGGAAAAAATAATTTAAGTAAACTTTCTAAATGCAGGAAGGGACTGGTTATTGTGTTTAAATAAAATATTAAGTAAGCCTAATATGTTTCAATTCAATATGTTCACGTCAGTTGTCTTTAATTTGTTTTTCTTGGCATAGTACACAGTGGCGTTAACCCTATAGTTACTAGTGAAGGTCACTGATGGTAATTGTGTGACATTCATAAAATGACAGGGGTTGGAACATTAAACTCATCCAATGAATTGATTAAGCAAATTATTTTCCTATGTAGGCTTTATTACCGTTCTGTGTTTTTTTTTAATTGTTGTGTAGTAATTCTCTTAATCTGGAAAACAATGAAAATTTTGATGGAAATCACAACAAGGTATAACGGATCCCAATAAACTTTCAGAAATTCGAGCTCTTTAACAAGATATAATTCACCTGCTTAATCCCTTACTCTTTATATTGTCACATTAACTTATTATGCAGCATTTGCTAAAACTGCTTTTCTCCCTTCTATACCTTCCTCACTGTCTGCCTTACACCAACACATCAGAAAAACAAATGATGGCCCTAAGTTGCTAAACTGAATGTGCATGCTGCAGTTTTTTTTAACTGTGCAACTTACTGCAGTTAGCATAGTCTTATAAATGTCAACTGTTGGGGAAGAGAGCATCTCAGAAGGAAAAAAGCTAGCTGTAGTAACAAATTGCACAGTGGAACTAAATCTGCAGGTATAACGTACCAGCGTGGCATTTCAGCTGAAAGGTATTTTTCAGGGCAAAATTTGGAACCTTTTTCTGATTTATTTGGTATTATGTGGTGGAATTTAATGCCTCCTTCCCAGAGTCAAGTTTGGAGGTATCAAGAGCCTTGTAATTGGGCAGGATTGTGCGGGGTGGAGATCCTATCACCTTCCCAACTCCCCTTGATCAAGCTCCGGGTCAGAAGGGTGGAGGGTGACCTTCCCACCCGGAGGCCAATTGAGACCCTTAAGAAACCGCTTAAGGGCCTTATTCTACTGCTGCTGGAATTCTACCAGCAGCAGGTGGGGAACTCACCATGTGGGATAATCATGAAGCAAAGCTGTTGGGTTTACTTGCAGTCCGGTGGGGAAGGGGAAGTGTCCTTCGTTCTCAGGCACTCTGTGCGCATTTGAGAGACTTGGCATTGGGAGAGCTGGGGTATGGGACCCCCCCCCGCCCCCAACCTCATCCTTGCTTTTGACCCCCCTCACCAATGCCCCCCTACTTGGGTCCCCCAATCCCTCCCCATTTACTTCCCTCCCACGGCTGCAGATTTGATCTGTGCTGAAAACCAGAGCGCTGTTTCAGCTATGGGCACTGCTCCTGGTGGCACTGCTGGTACTGCAGAGCTGCTGGCTTCTGATTGGCTGGCAACTCTTGGTGGGGGTGGGGCGGGTGGATTTCCACCCTGCATCAGACTTGATTCCATGGAGACCCACGCTGTTCATTTAAGTGCCAGATTGGAACTAAATTCCTTTAGAATTTCTTTGCACAGCATCTGCAGTATTTTGCCTTTATCCAAAAATGGCTGTGGTGGGTTTGACACTGGCCAGGCCAGTGGACATAACCCCTGATGCAACTATTAAATTCTGTCATGGTCTCTGGAAACAGTAAGAAATTTGCTTGGTTCCTGTTTTAACACATTCAGGAATGAAGTAGCAAAGCTGTGGTTGGCACCAATGATTCTACATATCCAGGCATTTATTGTCATGAAGTGGAGGCCTCTTATTACAATGAGGTGAGGAAAAATCTGCACCTGATGTACCATAGCTACTTTCATACAGCTGTAATAACCAGTCCAGAGGTATAATGACATAAACCTCTAAATTGGTGGCTAACTTCCCTCAATTGTCTCGTTATGCTCCAGAAAAGCCTACAGAAGGAAAAAAGAATACTAAATATTATCTCCAGAAGCGTTTCTACTTTTCTGTATCATATTACACAGAGTTTTCTAACCAAGCCTGTCAGTGCTTTACTTGCTATCAGGAGAGAGAACAGAGCAGATCAGAGTGTTACTTGTTCGAGGTTATTTCCTTTTCTTGAGGCCTAGAAGAGTGAGCACTTTGTCTCTGTTCAGCACTTTCTTTTGTTGTATGGCTATTGCCAAGGACTTGCTTGTAGAGAGTTGTAGGCATAAACCAATATTCCACCACTCTAATTTTTTACTGCTTTCTTAAAAGAAGGGTTTCAACTTGTTTTTGTGACAGACTGCCACTTAATGCTGTTATTTAGAGGATGTCTCACAATGGAAACCTTTTTATAAGTAGAATATTAGCAAGGGATTATGATTAATGCCCATTCAAATTGAAACAAGTTGGGGTGCTTGCTTGCAAAGGTTTCTGAGCCTAACAATACAATGTAATTGAACTAACACGCAAGACATCAACCCCTTCAAACAAGAACCCCCTCCCTGTAATGTCATCAATTCAGTGTTTACTATTGAAACACCCAAGGTTGGCATCAAACATAAAGAAATTTAAGCTGAATTCTTCATGGCAATTTGGTTTTCAAAGCAGTACTTGTCACTCTGATTTGAAATTTCAGATTGCATCTTACTTGCTGCAATGCTAGATTCTGTTAAAGTGTATCTGGGAACATGGATTAATTACAAGATTTGGGCAGGATTTTTTAGTCCCTCTGGGGGCAGGAACAGAGGTGGGTGGGGGAAGAATATACCAGTGCCAGTCAGCGTGCCAGTCTCCCATTGCCATTCCTGGTATGTTTCACCAGGGAGGTGGGAGGGTGACCCCAAGAACCCGCCTGGTCCAGTAATAATGGTAATGACCATTGTTAAAGAGCCCGTTGAGAGTTCATTGAGGGTCACGTTCAGATTTTAGCTGGGTGGATGGGCTGCATGCAGTATCAGGGGCTGACCAGGAGCATGGAGGTGGATACACAGGAGGGAGCCAGTCATGGCTGCCCCAACAAACTAGGCAGGCCCCATGAAAGGGAGAATGGCTCAGAGGAGGAATTGACCATTGGCACATGACTGCTATCGGGCTTCCGGAAGATGCAGGGAGAGTAGTTAGTAAGCACTAAGGCAGAGCAGGGCATCATCACCTTACTGGCATTGAGGGGCAAAAGAAGAGGGGCCAAGTCTAGAATAAACAATTTGGAGACCACCTGAGCAAAAGGGAGGCAGCAGCTGGCTCTCAGATTTCAGGTTCAGTGGCGATGAGAAACAACATACTCTGCAGGAAGGGCAGAGGGGCAGAAAGGGCACGGAGACCATGCTGTCAGCATAGGATCTACTGCTGAAGATGGAGCAACTTTGAGACAACTGAGAACCAGTGCCAGAGGAGATTGCAACATTCCAGGAAGATGGTCACAAAGGTTTGTACCCTTGTCGTGAAAGATCTGATACCTCGCAGCACTGCTCGCCATGCTGTGCCAGTAACTGTCAAAGTCACTGTAGCCTTGAGCTTCTTCATGTCTGGCTCCTTCCAAGGATCAGCTGTGGATTTTCCTGGTGTCTTGCAAGCAGCAGCACACCATTGCATCTCTCAGGTTATCGATGTCCCCCTTGTGATGGTGCCTCACAGGTAGGGAGGGCAGTGAGTTTTGCCTCCATCGCTGGATCCCCCTACATGGAGGACATCATTGAATTTGCCTATGTGGCCATCAAGGCACCCAGTGACCAGCCAATGAGATTCATTAACAGGAAGGACTTCCAATCCCTCAATGGTCAACTGTTCCGCAAGCACAAAATGAAATTCCTGCACATGTGTGCTCGCTTTTCTGGCAGCTGCCATGATTCTGCCAGAATCCAGCAGTCCAGGCTGCTGCAGCTCTTCATCCAACCCCCCAAACCATGAATTCTAGGGAACAAGTATTAGGGTTAACCTTGGGTTACTCCTTGAAGAGATGGCTACTCAGCCCTCTACGAGAACCTGACACAGAATAGCTACAACCACAGCTACCAATTCACTAGGACAACCACTGAGCAGATCATCGGACTTCTGAAGATGCAGTTCCAGTGCCTGGACTGATCATGTGGCGCCCTGCAGTACATTCCTGCAAAGGTCTCTCGTGGTGGTTGTCTGCTGCACTCTCCATAACATGGCCCTCCAGGGAGTTGAGGACCTTGAAGAGGGTGCAGCCTTGATGGAGACGAGACAGCTCATCGTAGGATGAACAGGGCATGAAAGAAAAGAAGGATGAGGATAAGGAGGAGGAAAATGCAGAGCACAGAGGTGCCCCGGTGGCACAAGGATGAGGCCGGGGTTGGTGCAGGTCTTCAGGCTCTCATCAGAAAGCCATTTATGTCAGGAATCATCTGATTCATGCTCATTTCAGATGAGCTCCTCTGACCCAGGAGGAAAGGCATGGTATTGAACTCAATTGAAGCTGCCTATGAGAATGCTTCCATTGTAAACGTAGCCTGCAACAGCTCCACTCTTACCACCAATGAAGGTGAGACAGTATAACATAAAGGGAGAGCCTCTAAAGGAGGTGCAGGAACAGAGGGACCTCGGTGTTTACATACATGGGTCATTGAAGAAGGCAGGGCATGTTGAGAGAACAGTTAATAAGGCATATAGTATCTTAGGCTTTATTAATAGGAGCATTGAGTGTGAGAGTGGAGGTCACATTGAATTTCTATGAGACACTAGTTAGGTCTCATCTGTAGTACTGCGTCCTGTTCTGGTTGCCATACTTGAGGAAGCAAGTGAAGGCATTGGAGAGAGTACAGAGGAGGTTCACAAGAATGATTCCAGGGATAAAGAACGGTAGCTATGAGGATAGATTGGAGAGGTCGAGACTCTTTTCCTTGGAAAAAAGAAGGCTGAGAGGAGACTCAGCAGAGGTATTCAAGATCCTGAGGGGTATGGACTGGGTAAATAGTGAGAAACTGTTCCCACTCAAGAGAACTAGAGGGCACAGATTCAAAATAATTGGCAAAAGGAGTAAATGTGATATGAGGAAATATTTTTTCACCCAGAGGGTGGTTGGAGTCTGGAACAAACTTCCTGAAAGGGTGTTGGAGGCAGGTTTGATCAAGGTATTCAAAAGAAAATTGCATTGCTACCTGAAAAGAAATAATGTGCAAGGTTACAGGGATAAGGCAGGAGAGTGGGACTAGGTGGGATGATCTTTCAGAGAGTCAGTGCAGACTCGGGCCAAATGGCTTCCTTCTGTACTGTAAAGATACAGTGATACTGTGATGCACATTTGCCGAGAGGTTTCATTGCCACAGTTTACATACCCTTGCTCTCCTTCAAGACCTCATCCCTCTTTTCCTGTACCACCATTAACAAAAGGAGGCTCACATGTCTGGTTTCATGTGTCAATTGTGATCGACATCCCAGTGATCCATTCAGTGCTCTCACCGAAGCAGAAGCCTCTATTCTCAGCCACTTCCAAGCAGGCCTCCCTTTGTGGCCTCAGAGGAGGTTGAGGCAGCTGCTAACTTGCCTCGCCTATGGCTGAAATGTACGTGGCAATCATCCTCATCATGGAGGTTGCAGTGAGGGCATCTCCAGAGGCTGCTGCACCACTGTCATTGCAGGGGCAGCCTTTGTCACTGGGCCGTGCTGCACAAATGCTCCCTCAGTCAGAGGGGCCAAGGAGACTGCTAATGATAATTGCTTTCTGTGAGGATGACTGACTCAGTCCTTGGATGGCACTGCAGATGTCTGGGGAGAACCACTGACTGGGCCACAAATGGCATACCTTCTAAACAAGTTTGTGCCATCAATGCCACAGAGGAGTCAAGATAACTTGAGTGGCATGCATGCTGTGAACATCAGTGCACAGTTCCTGCATGCACTCCCAAGCACTGCCGCATATGTCTCTCCATGAGGCTGGCCACTCTGTCAGTAGAAGAGCTCATGCGCTCAAAGCCCTGAGCCATGGTGGTGCACATGACCTGGTACTGCTTCAGGGAATTCCAACATGTGGGAGCACATCTGTTACTGCTGGTCAAAGTAGAGCCTCTTGTGGCTCCTGAGACCCTGCATCTTTGCCCATCTTAGCAGGGCTCTGACAGCCCTCCATCCTCCAAGTGAGGCTGCCCACAGCTGCCTCTATCTCTGTCACCTCCTTCTGCACATTCATGACATGTTCATCACCCTGTGCCACTCTAACTAATCACGTGCAAGGACCATCAAAGTGACAGTAACTGCGCTAGTGGAGGCTGCACTGGCGGGGAGACGGTGGTGTAGTGGTAATGTCACTAGATGAGTAGCTAATGCTCTGGGCACATGGGTTCAATTCCCACAGTGGCAGCTGGTGGAATTTAAATTCAATTAATAAATCTGGAATTATAAAGCTAGTCTCAATGATGGTGACCATGAAGCTATCATCGATTGTTGTAAAAATCCATCTGGTTCACTGATGCCCCTTTAGGGAAAGAAATTTCCCAGTCTGGCCTACATGTGATTTCAGATCCACAGTAATATGGTTGACTAACTGCCCTCTGAAATGGCCTAGCAAACCAGTCAGGTCAAAAGCAATTAGGGATGGGCAATAAATGCTGGTCTTGCCAGCAATGTCCACATCCCATGAAAGAATAAACTTGTTGGGTGTGACAGTGCTAGGTCTGAGCTTTGTTCTGGTATGCTTGGCCCGGTAATGTCAGTAACTGTGGGCGAGGCAAGAAGAGCTCATGAGAAATAGCCTTGGAGAGCAAAAGCCTCTAAAGTGTTGAGGTTTCCTAACGAACATCAGTCGTCATGCTGGAGCGCAGTGAAGGTCCTTAAGGTATGCATTGCAGTATCTAATCACCACCTCCACTATGGATGCTCATCTTGCCTTCCCTGACTTGCTTTTCGTCAGCAACCCTGGTGATCTCCATGGCTTCGTCTTCCATTGTGGTGATGGCATGTAGAAAGGGAACTCCTTCTACTGTCTTTGCTCTCTCGCAGGTCTTTTGCAAGGACAAAAAAGAAAGAGACCAGGCATTCCTGGCTTTTGTAGCCAATGCTGGTGGCTCAAATATAGAAGCTGCATGTACCAGTGCTGGCTGGTCCTCAGCAGCACTAGGGCTCTGAGACTCGCTGAGGAGTCAGTGAGTACCCTGGGCATGCATTCCTGCCATGTCTAGGAGTAACCTACGCCCTCAGGTTCCTCAAATGGTGCATCTGCTGGAAGTTGAATACCCAGAAGCTTGTCCTGAAGGTGGCAGCCACAGTGGGTTTAAATCGGGCCTGCTCCCGCTGCTGACAATTGGATGTCCAACTTACCAGCTAGCCAATTGATTAGTCCACCCCATGAAAATTGGGAGCTTTGGCTGCTTCCCCACCCCAGGAGCTGTTCCAAAGTCTTGATTCCTGCCCTCGGAAGGAGAAACTTGTCCACGATTTTGATTGACTAGGTGTAGGAATATCTGATCCTCAGCTACATTGTAAAATGTAATGCATGAATTACACTTTGATTCATGTTTAAATGCCCCTTAAATATTGGAGAACAATTGGGACACTGCTCTATCTTTCTGGAATTTTTTGAAATAAATTACAAGTAAGAGCGGCAGCTTGACTGGATGATTTTGCAGACTAGATTTTACTGTACAATACACTATTGATTTGTTAAACATTATTATGAAACCAAGCTGAACATCAAATTGTCAATTGATGTAAAGGACAGGATTTTACAGAGGTAGATGGGTTCAAAAATACATGCCGCTGACTGGTGTGCCAGTTTGCTGGCACAATCCAACCATGGGCCATTTTGCCAAAGGAAGGATTGGAGTAGGCAGGGCTAGTGTTAAAGGCCTATTTGGGCCTATTTTCAGAGGCCAACTAGAATCAATACAACGTAAACATTTAACAAACTGAGATTTGTTGAGGAAAGTTGCTTTATTTGTCAATCTATTTTAAATACTTCAGTCATTTTGTTCTTATAAATATGAACCTTTAATCTACTTTGAAACAATTTTTCGCTGTAAACAAATTCCCAAAATGCTCATTATCTCCCCTTATTGTGTTGCTTTGTTTGTTCCCCATTCATTTCATTAACACTGTTGCTAATGAAAAGACATTAGTGTTTGCTGCAAGTGTTTGACACAATTTATAATGGGGATTCCTCCCTTATAGCCAAGCTATTAAAGTTTCTTTTTTTAAAAAGATGGTCCATCCCCCATGCTGTGATTGATGTTGGTACCTTAAATAAGGCATTCTATCCTTTGACACAGAATCATTCTCTAAATGGCTTCATCTTTAACTGTCCTATCACAGTCACACAAAGTGCCCATTTTTTTTTAATAAAGTGTGATGGTCAGACATCTGCCAAGGTCATAGATCTGCATTGGCTTTCATTCAATACCAAATCAACTCAAATTTTATATCAACTGCAGGCTTTGCTTCTTGCTTGACTTGTTCCTCTAAGACTACTCTGACTCCAGCTGAGAGCATGTCAAAGGATGAGATGAAATCAACTTGAGGGGAATTAAAGGCGTGATTTTTTTAGCCTTTAATAATGGCACAAGGGTACCAGTTTTAAAGAAACAATTTATTTTTAGGATTTAAAGCCTATATATTCAGAGGCATATCTCCAGCTTGAAGCAGGCTTTTTTATTTTTGTACTATCAGCACAATTACAGGGAAGGAAAAGTTCTCCGAACAAATAATTTATATTGTTGATGATTAAAGTTTTTCAAAAATAATCATTTAATCGCTCTTTAAAAAGAGAAAATGCCAGGAATTGCATTTTTGTTTGACACCAATGGTACTAATTGCTAGGGGTGCTACAGCATAGTTTTTGAGTTGCAGTAACCCCAAAATTACTGCAACCATTATTTCCCTCCTACATTTAAAGAATCATGCTTGTGCTTTAATTTAAAAAGAACTGAAACCAATGAAGCAAAATTTGTAGCTTAGCTCAGTTTTATCAGTACGTGGATGCCCTTATTAGACCATTGCCTTCTATAGTTAATATCTGTTCCTGTTGACAATTTGCCATTGAACTCAAAAGGCCAGAGTACACAGTTGGGACATTTTAATTTTGTTCTCTGTTTTCAGAGCTACAGTATCTTAAAAATGGGTAGCCCAAGAATACAGAGAATTTTTTCATCCCAATTTCATTTATGCTGGAAGGGGTTATTGTTTTGCAGCCATTGTGGATCTCGCAACCACTCTCGTGTTTACTTAAACATTCTCTTCTGAAAAAATAGCATTTGTTACTAGGTCTCAAGTATCAGTAATTGATTCAACCATTAAATGAAACATAATGTGCTTCCCCACCCTCTTCCAATTTTGGCGGTTGTTTGTAAGGTGCATAATTATTTCCTCCAAGCTTCCCAAATCAGATTGTCTCAGTAAAAAGGCTGGGCTCCAGTTTCAACAGCACTGTTTTCAAGCTCACTGCCAAAGAGGTGTAGAACAGTTTCTGCTGGGTGTTCTGATTTTCTCAATTTTTTTTCTTTCTCTTTTCTCTCATTTCTCCCTCTCATTCGTTCCCCCTCCCCTTCTCTTTCATTTGCCCTTCTGTCGCACATGTTCTTATTTTTTTCACATTCTGACTTTTGCCTTTCTCCCTATCAGGAAGCTTGCTCATTCTTTCTCTACAACAGGAAAGTTGAGATTTTCACCTCTTTATATCTGCAGATGTGAACCTGCGACTCTCCATTCTAAGGCACCACGTGTAGGATACCGAGCAACATTAATAGAGCCTTACATTGCATGGAGAATTAGACTGAAAACAGCATGGAAACAAGTATCTTACAAAAATGTTTTTCTTTTTTTTGTTTCATTGCTTTTGCCTGATTTTGAACACAGCAGTACCACAAGTGATATGAAAGGCTGCTGAATGGTGTGTGTACAGTGGATGCTTCTTGTTGATAAACATGCATTGCCACAAGGTTCCAATAAGATTTAACATAAGTCACTGCTCAGGACTCTGGGACCCAGTGCCAAATGTGAAGTCAGCTAACTCAGCACATGAAACTGAGAATGCAGCAAGTTCCAATTTTGAAATCCATTTTAAGCATTGCATGTTGAACGATTAGATCCGTGCTCAAATTTTCATGAAATATTTATTTGCAAGCTAACAGGATTCATCCATTAAGTTGCAAAGCAAGTGAATTGGAAAAATTCTAAGTTTTTTTCACAAAACTGAGATTCATTCTTCCTGAGTTGTGACCTGGGCACCTACTTTTCACCTCTTTTTTAAGGACAAAATGTATTACTGCAAAAGGCAGGGGTGGGTGCAGGTGGCGGGCGGTAGATTATATTTAAGTAAGGATTCATCATGATTTTCATTTGAAATCAGCCCTCATCAAGTTTCGAGACCTCCATATTGGGGAATGGACATTTTTTGCTTATGTTATGCAAGTACCTATCATTGAATAAACCAAACAGGTTCATGTTGTCTTCTATAAAGGAAGAAAGTGGAAAAATGAACAGAGAAGGAGACAATTGCTCTTCCTTCCTCAGGATTGCTCAGGCAGCACATAATGTCATGCTACAGAACAGTATTTTTAGAGGCCTGACAATAAATATAAATATGCTTTGCAATCAGAAATTGAAATTGAAATTTTTGTTTCTTCAATAACCCAACAGAATCATGCACCAGATGGTATGTTTATGATGACAGTTGACCCAGTGAAGTCTCCAAGCATTCCCGACGAATTGGAGATTGAGTTCAAAAATGGTAAGTTCTTTTTCATTTTGGGATGAGGATGGATAATGGAGGAAGAGATTATTGCAACCAAGAAGCAGTTGGACCATAATAAATTCTGAATTGCAAGATCCAAATAGCTTTGTATCTTTTTCACTGAAGAATCAACTATACAATAGCCTGGATATTTGCCTGCTGGGAATGCCAATTAGAACTTCGAGCGTGCATTGCCTACGATTTTCTGTCCATTAAAATTAATAACAACAAGTGCAATTTGCATTTATATAGCAAATAGTGTTGTGCCCAGAATAGGACACAGTACTCCAGCTGGGGTCTGACCAATGATTTATGAAGATTTGGAATAACTTCCTTGTTTTTGTACTTTGTGCCTCTATTTATAAAGCTAATGATCCCATGTGCTTTCTCACCAACCTTATTAACTTGTGCTGCTGCCTACAACATTTTGTGTGAACCACTATTCCTCTCTGTTCTTCTACTCCTTTAAGATTGTGCCATTTAGTTTATATAACCTCTCTTCATTCTTCCTTCCAAAATGTTTCAATTCACTCTTTTCTCTGTATTAAATATCATCTACCATATCTCTGTCTATTTCACTAGCCCATGTCTTCCTGAAGTCTGCTATTATCCTTCTCATTGTTCACCATATATCTAGTTTTGTGTCATCTGCAGACCCTATATAAGCAAGTCTAGGTCACTAATAGATATTTAAAAAGGACAGCGGTCCTAATATTGATCCCTGGGGGACATCATTGTACACTTCCCTGTAATCTGAAAAACAACTATTCACCATTACTTTCTGCTTTCTGTCTCTTGGTCACTTTCAAATTCATGCTGGGTTACAGTTTTGTTAAACAATCTTTTATGTGCCTCTTAATCAAATGCTTTTTAAAGTCCACTTACAACATTTGCAGGATTTTCCCTGTGGGCTTTGGAACCCCAAATGGGGATCAGAAGCCACTGTAACCTGGCTGTGACTTTCCCCAGATTGGCTAATTAAAGGCCAGAGGGTGGGTTTGCTACCCATTTAGGACAGTGAGTGGGCTCTTGAAGCTGGATTGCCAACAGGAGGCCCTCCAGCACTGAAGAAACAGCAGGCTGCCTTTTAGACAACTTCACAATGAAAAAATGCCCCTAGCAGCATTCAGGGAGCTCTAGCTTTGGATGTCTTTCCTTTCCTCCTCATAGGAATCTGTTTAATCTATGCCTGAACTATCTTCTTGAAGCAAGTTTGAGGATTCAGGCTCCAACACTTGAGTCCTCATCATTGCTGCATGTCCTGGCCCTTGCAAATGTTGAGCTCCTTGTCATTGTTCCAATACTTTCAACAGACTTGAGAACCCTCAGCTCTAATGCTTATTGAGCTCCTCGTAATTGCTCTGGACCCTGGCCTTGATGCTGTTATATGGGTTCAAGAACCCCAGCCCTGACAATTTTGCATGGCTGGAAGACCCAGGCGCAGATGCTGTCACACAGGCTCTCTTGGGTTTCAACATCCACTTTGTATATGATGAAAATATCGTTGACACAGTGCATCTGGTATAAGTGATTATATTGTCACTAAGCATATCTTTATGAGTAAAAACTATAATATTGACTCATTTTGAAAGTTATACTTTTGGAATGGTTAAGTAAACATTCTGCTGCTGATGTGAAACAGAAATAGAAATACATCTTGAAAGCGCTGCATTATTAAGCTTTTCCTTTTAACACTGCTTTTTATTGTGTTTTTATTTCAGAAAAGCAATGCATTGCTTTTCTACAGCACTATTATGTTAACGTCTTTTGTGTCTGGGAATAGATGCCCCAAAATCTAATACATTTTAATGGCTGTAGTAGACTAAGCCCCCCTGCTATAACTATTCATCTTAGAGTTAATTTATTTGAAGTTTTAATCTAATTATTAACTATTTTCAGACTTAAGTAGCTTTTTGGACAACAGGATGACTATGTTGGTGCTCACGAGGCTGAGTGGAGGACAATACAACAGGCGCAAAAATTTGTCGGGGTTTAGTAATCATTAATGTGGAGCTTACATTTTATAGAGAAAAGGCTAAAAAGGCTATTTTACTCTGATTGGCAACTGATTGCTGTGCTATATGCTAATAAGGTAGACAGATGGATGTGAAGGAGATTAGAGACTGGCTTTCTGCTTCTCCTCCTTCCACACCCCCAACTGCTTCCTGTTTCATTTATTGCTCATTTCGTGCAGCTAATAAGAAGGCCAATGACATCTCCTTTTTTGCCTGTTTTGGGCAATGATTAATTCATGGGGTTATTCCCCTTGATGGACTACTACAGACATTCACCTTTGTAGGGCAGGATAATGTGGAGCATGTGTGCATGCCGACCGTGCAATGTGCGCTCCCCTCCATTTATCAGCTTGAAAAAGCCCATTCTATTCGCTCATTTGTCCAGCCTGCATGAGGTACTGGTGGGACAGAAGGTGCTGTGGCATACACAATGCTGAAGTGTGAAATTTAATTAGTAAAGGGCTTGGCCATGATTTCACGGCCCAAAAGAAAGGAGTTTTTATGTCTCTTGAGCTTCCTCAGCCAAGGCCCACTGTGCTCTTAGTTACTGGGGTGTATTCATAGTTCATATATGTCAGCCCCATTTAATGCACCAGCCATGAAGTTAGAGATCCTTTGCCTTGAAATACTTTCCCTTTTTGCTCTGCTGCAGGTGTCCCTGTCAAGGTCACCAACCTGGGTGACAAGACCACTTACAGCTCGGCCCTTGAACTGTTCATGTACCTCAATGAAATCGGGTAAGACTATTACAAACTTTATTTCCCTCAACATATTTCTCTTCTCAGCAAAATTGGGTCCTTGTCTTTTGCTGGGAACAGAAGAATCGATTCTCTTCATTTGAATTTTGATTTAGTGTAAAATTTCATTGTTACCTTGCTGCCTCCTTGCACTACTGTAAGTTCATTCCCATAACATAATTGGTGAAATAAGTTTTAAGTTAGAATAATTAAGTTTGGAAATGCAGTTACAAAGTTTCCATCTCAATTACATCTTAAATAATGCATTTAAAATCAATAAAATATAACAATAATTTTTGTGGTAAATATGATATTCCTGACAATGGCCCTTTTGATACAGTGGAGCCACAAAGTGTAATGTTAACAGTCTGCAGGTACCTTCCTTGGAAAAATAGCTGATTGAGGGACTGGACACCAGGAAGGGAGTCTCCTGAGAGCCTCCCCATCCCTTGCTTGTGACCCTCCCTGCCTCGCTCTCCCCACGACTTGACCCCTCAAAACACCACACCCCTGCCCCCCTCAACACATTACTTACCCGTAGCCTTGGGTCCTCAGCAGTCCTGGAATTTGGCAGAGGGGTTGGGGTTGGGGGAGGGGGTGGGGGGTGGGGGGCGGGCGGGGTGTGTCCTTCTGGCAACAGCCCACGGCTTCCTCAATGGTGCTGCTGAGTGCATGAGCTGCCAGCCTAGGCAGGACTTTCGATTCCAGGGGAAGGCCTGCTGGTGGCCTTGCCACTGCCTGATTGGCATGTAGATCGATGGGCCTTCCCAAAAAGACCATGTCTATTGCTGGATCTCTAGCCGGCAGGCAAGACCCCCAACTCCATACTAAGATTCTGCCCAGAGTTTCTAACTTCATTGGGGTATTATCCTCAATGATGGGAACCTAGCCAGAAAATTTTTTCCCTGTATAGTGGCGTTACTGCTGAGTAGTGTTTCTGTTTTTCAAATGTTCCTATTTTTATTTCGTTTTAATGTCAACATTTATAATAACTGACCAGTGGGGAAAAACGTCTTCATTGAAAAAGAAAATGCCCGTGCACCATTGACACTCAGACACAGGCCCTGAAAATCCACCCGATTTGCCAGCAACCTGCCATAATTGCAGTGGGAAGCCACAGTTGTTGAAAAATGTAATTGTAAAATGACAGGGACCTGGTTGTGTAAGATCTCTGCAGTTTGTCAGATTTTCTGGAAGGCACCTTTACTTGACAGCGCAACCACTAGGTGGCGGACTACTCGCACATGCGCAAATACATTGTCATCATCTGAAATGGCATTGTCAACGACGTCTCATGTAATAAAGATGGTGCTGCCCAATCATACACAGAAAAGTAAATAAACTCTGCACTGGCAAATTCAGTTCCACGCATGCTTATTGCTTATTGTGTTAAATCAATTGAAAGTTCCCTGTAAGGGGCAAAATGTCCACCTGCCCTTTACAAGGTGGCTGTGGATAGGAGATTTCCAACACAATTAGTTCCCTCCACTCTGACTCATACCATCCAGCGTCTTATTAGTGACTGATATGCCCACTGAGTGGGAGGAAGTACATCCCACCGGTGAAAGGCAGATCCAAGTTAGACAAGTTGCCTGAATCCTGAAGGGTAGTTCATCTTTGTTAATTCTCAAAAGTTATAGTCCTGGAGTGGATGGTGGGCAACTCACAAACTCTGACTGGGCCAGTGTTCAAGTGCCATGTTTGCAGTTATACCTAGATTTTGTCATGCTGGTTTCTGGGATCACACTGATTTGATTAGATTGTTATGTTTTGATGTGTTTAGTAATCTTACCCAGCAGCAACAAGAATTTTAGGCACCATGCCTCAGGGAAGATGCAAAGCCACAATGCAGATACACCAAAATTATTCCACTGTTTAAAGGGTTAAACTATGAGGGTGGGTTGCATAATTGTGGTTTGTATTCCTTTGAATTTAGAATGGCATGGGATGATCAAATCCAGGGTTTCAAAATGGCGAAGTGATTTTATAGGGCAGAATTTTGAAGTGCGGGCGTGTGGAACGCCGCCTCCAATTGGCGCTCCTGATTGGGGGCACGCCACCATTTTACATGGACAGGCCAATTAAGGCCTGCCCAGCATGACGTCCACACGGAAGCTATGCGCCCCCTGTGCGGGTGGGGGGGAGTTCCCTAAACTAAGAGTGCGCTCTTTCGTGCGCATGCGTACGAAAGAGTGCACTCATCTCCCTGAGGCTAAGTGCTACCTCAGGGAGTTTGGCTGTCCATTTAAAAGTCTGAAAAATAGAAGAAAAAAAATCCCTGACATGTCCCCTCATGTGACCATGTTAACAGCCAGCCAGCGGGGAACGTGTGCTGAAATGCTCAGTGCTGCCGGGGTGGGGACGGACGCCAACCTAACTGAGGGCGTGGGTGAGCTCCCTAAAGGCAGACAGCTGCCCCAGGGAGTTGTAGACCTCCACAGAATAGAGAAAATGACAGAAATTGCTGCAACAAGTATCCATGAAGTACAATCAAACACATGAAAGCATTTCTATTTTAAAAAAAAAGTCCCCAGATATCTATTTTATTTTATTTCCCCACGGAGATTTCATCCCACCCTGGATCGAGGTTTGAGCAAAAATGTTGAAGGCCGCTTGAGAGAATGGTCCATCTGCCAACCGTAAAAGTGGACAGGCCATGTAAAATCGCTATGAATTGCATTGTTAATGGGCTTAATCGCTCATTTAATTGTTGGCGGGCACGCTTCTGACTGCCGCATGTCCCCGCTGAGCAAAACATCGCACGAGTGCACAGTGACGTCGGAACGCTCCCCTGACATCATCTCGTGCTACTTCACGTCCATTTGGATCGGGCACGTGCCTGCCTGCGGGGCACATAATTCTGGCCAAAGAGTAATAAAGATTTAGAGCTCTCTTTCCTCCCCAAGCTGAGCCAATTGAAAAAAGACTGAGATCAATAGATTTTTGTTAGGCAAGGGTTTCAGGGGATATAAAGCAAAAGTGAGTAAAGGGAATTGAGAAGCAGGTTACCTATGATCTATTTAATAGTAGAATAGTCTCGAGGAGTTGAATGGCTTACTGCTGTTCCTAATATGCTACAGTTGATTTCTGTATTGCTGGCCAAGAAAAGGGTGAAAATCAGCCAAAGTTTCTGCCCTTAATTATTTTCTTGCTGGAAAGGCCTTGGGCTGAATTTTCATTTTTGGGCTGGTCCCAACCCCACATGTCATTGCCGTGAAATGCACGCTGCAATTTTCAAATAAAATGCCAATTAATTGCCAGAGGGCAGGTAGCCATTGCACCTTGGATCCGAAGGCAACAAGATGCCAGCAAACTCGAAGGCTGCTCTGCCTGCCTTCAGTCCTGCCCCATCGGACTTTGAAACTCAGGCCCATACGTTTGGGTGGTAGGATCAAACTGACATAGTCAGTGTTCATTGTCTAGGCTTACATAACCATTTGGACAAATACGTTAAGAGGACAGGACCCAAAGAAAAATAGCCCGCCATAAATAACTGAATTTGAGTGGAGAAGAGGCATGCAGAAAAGTTAAAAAGGGAAGCAGGAAGTATTCAGTCTATTTATTATAAAGAATAACTGTCCATGGGCACAAGTTCCTCCTTGCTTCTCTGAGATTTCCATGGATAGAATTTTATGGCCCCATCGTGGCGGGGGCGGGGCCATAAAACTTCGCCCCATGAGTGTATGTGCTGGAGTATTTCATGAATAGTTTTGTTGGTGCTATTAACTTTTTGTTTCTTTCTTCTTTATACTTTTTTCCTCTGAAACTTTTCCCCTTCCTTAGCAAGGAAATTACGGCACAGATAAGGCCATTTGACTTAACAGGTCTCTGGTTATGATTCACAAGAGCCTTCTGCTATCTTACTTAATCACACCTGTCGCCATATCCTTCTATTCCGTTGTTCCTTAACTAGCTTCGTTTTCAATGCCTCTGTACTATTTGTTTCAACCACTTCCTTGTGGCAGTGAGTTCCACATCCTGGGTGAAGTAACGCAAGGATTTGCTCTCAGGTGAACTTTCACGGCCATCAGCTGCCTTCTGCCATCTCACCCAAGTGGCCATCCTGCAAGAATGGGTCTGGCTGCTGTGTACCGGTAGACAGATCGGCTGCTGTGTACCGGTAGACAGATCGGCTGTGGGATCTAACCACGCCCAACACAGAAGTGCAGTTCCAGCAAGGCACACTAGATAACAGAAAAAGGGATGAAATAGCATTGTATAATATTGATAAAACCTATAATTGTGTTTGTATGAAATTCCTTTGTTTGCTATTATAAAGTTATTAGCTCTTTTTGGGATTAAAATAGAAAAATGTCACCTAGATGTGTTTAACATATTCATTACTAGTATTGCGTAATAATATTAAAATGGATAGAAACTCCCGACAATTGCTGTCACAAAACCAGCTCTAGACCATCTAATTGCTTTAAATACAACGCCTAAGTGATAATGATAAAACATCATAATGTAAGGAATCCAGAAAAGGATGAATTTAAGTAGCTCGACATTTGTGAATTTGATAAATTTAAGTGTTCACTAGTAGATGATCTCTGTATTCGTGGTATGTTGAATTTTATTTTAAAGGTTATCCACTTTTTAGCCCCAAATCATGAATGTAAAGGATTGATCTTTAATGAATATTTATTAATATATATGGTAAAATATAATTTGAAATTCAGACAGTGTCCATTTGAAACTGATGTGATTTTAATGTCGTCTCGGTCTTTTGAAGGATGAAAGGCCTGGGAAAAGGTTTATGCAGTGTTAAATAAAACAAGCATCGACTGAGTTTTGTTTAGATATTAGTTTATTGTTTTGTTTTGTTCATTAAAGAATGCGTGACACAGCAATTATGTGTTGTATTGGGACAAAATAGTACAATGATATAAAACTTTGCTTTATCCCCTTTTAAACTGGTATTTAAAAGATTGAGCGAAATGACTTCACACGCACATTGAGGCTTGTATGAATACAGCTGTGATGTTAAAAAGGTTTATTTTTTTTTAAAAATCTTGTCTCCTGGTTACTGTCACTTTTAATTGTCAACTTCCTCGGTCACTATTCTTCCTCAAAAGCCACTTTAAGTGCTGTGTGCTTGCAAGATGAAAGCAGGATTTGCATTGCAATGAGTTTTTATGTGATGCTGAATAGACATGTATAAATGAGATTGGATTTACTGTATTTTTTCCCTCGCGGGCCTACTGTGATGGTCCTGAGTGCCTGCCTATAGCAGACTGGACTGTGAGAATTTTGCATGGATTTTTGTCTGTGTAACCTGAATGTGGCAGCCTTGGAGGTCTTCTTCCGGATTTAATCAGCTGCTGCTCATACCGCACAGCTCCAACAGCATGCTGTCGACCTGGAGAATTGCCTCTTTGTGCACCGCTCGACGTCTCCCTTCAAAGTGTGTGAAAAGATCAGTCTCATTTTATTCTAATCTGACTTCACTCCCATTCAGGACCCGACAAAGTGCCAGGCTGTGTGCCTTGGAATTGTGCAGCCATCCTAAAAAATTTTGACATCCTTTAATGAGGCAGAATGTTCATTGTGTGAGTTTATCTCGCTGTCTCTCAGTTGACTGGCCCTTTTTAACCTCAACCATATTAATGTCTACATCACTTGAGCCAATTACTTAATGCCCTGTTGTACCTTTATGGGGGTGATTCACCCGCCTGAAAAGGAAATTGAACTATACCATTCGTCTTCTGCCTTTTTCAGGGGTAAGCATGGGGTTGGACGGATAGACATCGTGGAGAATCGCTTCATTGGCATGAAATCACGCGGTAAGGGACTCCTGATGTGTTTTATCTAATGTTTTTAAATCCATTCTGATACTATATTGTCCAGAGTAGTCAAGTATCTGCATCAGTGTTGTCCGATAATGTGACAGGCTATTTCTGCCTGCAACTTTTAGAGATTGATTAATTGGTCTTCAAATGGTTCCATATCTACCTGCAGCCATATATTTACAAGAAAAACATGTCTGAGTAACCCATACAAAATCCAATGTAATAAAAAATTTGGTTTCCTCTTTCCTTAAAAGTGTTTCCAGAATGATATTTTTTTTAAAATCCACCAAAAGTTTAAGACCCAAATCTTTTAGCAATCAGATTATATTCTTGCACTTTTACAATGATTGCGTACAGGAAAATTATCTTGACATTAAAGGAAATACCATACCAAACTATGCTATACAGGTAGAGCCTGATTTAGCATCTATTCTATACTTTGTTTACTTTGTATACTTTGCCTCCACATGGTCCCCACCAAACCCTGTAAGATTTTGACTGATTTGTTGTTAGATCATGTGAACAATTTGAGTATGGATTAATTCACTTGCTTGCTTTAAACTGAGTTCCGTGAGGGTGGATTAAAGCATATTTAAAGAGCTCCACAATCAATGACAGTATGTATATTTGGAGTGCCAGATGGAATAGTGAAATAGAGGGTCACATTTGTGGTTCTCCAAATGTTGAATTACTAATCTCAGCTGTGCACTCTGGAATGATGCCAAGTGGTAGCCACCCACTTCCCAACTGGATAGGCAAGCCAAGCTGTGCCACTCGTGCATTCTAGCGACTAAATTCAGAACTGCATTGGTGTCAGCCTGCAAGCAGGCAGACTGCCCAAACAGCTAACCATGGCTTGAGGGACCCAAAGAAAGGTAGGGTATATAAAATACCTACATTTAAAAAAAAAGCGCCCTGTAATTCTCCCCTCGTATCCTTTCCACTTGAAGGTTGATTTCCTGGAGTACAGTACCACAGATCGTGATCATTCTTCATTGTTGCGTCCATGTAGTCATTCTTCAGTTGCGATACTTGATGGTCAGTATCAGCTGGTTAATTGACAAGTGGAGCCATCATACGCAAACCTAATCCTCCTTTGCTCAATGTTCATATATATGCACTTCCAGCAGAGGTCACTGGTCTGCAATAAACAACAGCAACCCAGGCTGATTATTTTCTCCCTCCCCACCCTGCACCCCAAAACTCAGGACCCTTGAAGCCAGTTGTAACCAGTGTGGGATAGAATATGGGCTTTTTGATCTAAACAGCTGAGTTACTCCACTGGATAAACCTGCATACTCATTGTGGAAATTCCAGCCATGATGATTAAGGAAAGTAAATCCAGTTTCGGACAATTGGTCAGGATACAACCAAATAACAACTGTTTCTGACCAGAAGTCTATTTAGTAGGAACAGTTATCAATTGGAAGTAAATTAAACTTTGGTGAGGAATCTGCCTTCATCAGAAATTTGTTAAATAACATAATGGAACTCCTTCCCAGTCAAGAAATTCTTGCTGTCAAAGTATAAGGGGAATGTTAGTACTTGGAAGGTGCATGAATACCCACCTAAGATTGGAGAGCCCACACTAGATAGCTTACAGTGAATATTTTCCATTGTCTATTGATGCAAAACAATCTTTAGGAATGGGAAAGAGACAATCATTTTCTGCTGATTTTTCTGACCTGGGTGAACCAGGAATTGATGATCCACCTGCCAAGCTATTAAAAAATACAGGCAATTGTTGACTTTAGGGCGTGCATAAGGGGAGCTAGCCTGTTAATGACCTGGATGTGTAATTTAACTTGTAATCTGGAAGGAACATGCCAGGTTACACACCAGTCCATTTTAGGAGCAGAATAACACTCTGTGCATTATATAGTTTAATCATTTGATTCTTCTCAAATTAACATTTCCTCAGACTTATTGTGAACAATGACACTGAAAATCCATCAGTTTCTAAAATTAAGCAACTTATTTTTAAAATTAAGGAGTAATATGAAAATGTGATTAATAGTTATGTTAAGATGTAACCATCTCACACAAGCTTTTTATTTGGTTTGCACTTCAGTTGTTCATTGTAAAATTCTATTATAGTCAATCAGGGGAGATGGTGACGTAGTGGTGATGTCGCTAGATGAGTAATCCAGAGGCTCAGGCTAATTCTCGGGGGTGGAGGGGCATGGGTTCAAATCCCATCATGGCAACTGGTGGAATTTAAATTCGATTAATACAATCTGAAATTGGAAGCTCATATCAGTAATGGTGACCCTGAAACTATTGTTGATTGTTGTAAAAATCCATCTGGTTCACTCAAGCTCCATAGGGGGAGGAAACCTGCCATCCTTACCTAGCCTGCATGTGACTCCAGACTCTCAGCAATGTGGTTGACTCTTAACTGCCCTCTGAAATGGCCTAGCAAGCCAATCAATTCAGGTGCAGTTAGGAATGGGCAACAAATGTTGGCCTTGCCAATGATGCCCACATCTCATGAAAGAATAATTTAAAAATCTCAAAGCAACAGAAATGCCTCTTATCACAGTATACTGCCACTAACAGACCATTGGATTTTGTGGTATAACAGATGATAATGGGCCTGATTTTCATTAGCAAGGTGGAAAGCTCGAGTCAGGATATTTCCCCACTCGGCAGATCCATCTCCCTATAGACGGTCCCAAGTCAGATTGGGGAATTGAGTCAGGCCTGTCAACCCTTGAAGCAGTTTGGATGCGGCCATGGAGGCAGGCTAGTGCTGAAGTGGGCTCATTTGAAGGCCTGCCTTATTTCTCTGGGACTTCGCCCCAGTTGTATTAAATATTGCTAGTCCCTCTAGCCCTCACCCCTCATACCCCTTGATCACCCACCCACCCTCTGAGGGGGGGCATGAGTAAGACCTTCTAAACATAGCTGTCAAAGGTTCCTGAATCCAGACTATGGTTCATGACTCCTCTGAGGGGCTGTGAACCATGAGTCCTTAAGAAGCTGGCTGGACTCCACGAAAATTATGAGGGTGTTTGAGATGCCTATCCCACAATAGAACTGGCAAGGTCAGGAATGTAGGGTGTGAGGTGGCTACCTGCACCTTTTTGCAGGCCCAGAGAATCCTGGAATCAGATCCCACCCACATTTTTAAAGACCTCCAGAGTAAGCCCAATTCCACAAAAATCCAGCCTAATGCGTTGTAAATTTTTGGGCACAGTTCTTAGGTCAGTTGGTCTTATTAAGGTATTTGTAGTCTTAGGTGGTTCAACGGTAACTTCTAGAAACTATATACATAGGTACGGTAAAGTCCAAGCTAGGAGCTGTCTCCATCCTTGCTTCTACACACGGTTCTGTTCAACATTACACTGACACCTAGGTGTGGATCGTGTGTTCTCTTACATCACTGTATGGGCAGTACTGTACTCAGTCCCACATTTACTCTTCATGTGCCAGACCCTTATAATACTTCTCCCCCAAAGTCTGTATCCAACATATTTACAGGTTATCCCAGTTTGCCTGCCTGTGTATTCACATCATTGCGACTACCCCCATCACCCCTCAAGTCTCTTAATTCATAGGCTCAGTTGGTCTGGAGGCCTTATAACCCTTTCTTATCTTGTTCTCACCACTATTGGAGGAGTAGTAGGCTCTGTCACTGCAAGTAAACTTTGTTGAATCAGAGATTGTTGGCATCTGGGTGTCTTTTTGTCCTCTTTTTCTGTTCTTTGGCATCGAGTTGCTCTTTGTCAATTCCCCAAATAGGTGATAGATGGCAGTTATTCTTCTCGCTCTTTATGGGGCGGATGAACCCTGGGCTCACTTCTGTTAGTGTTTTCTTCTTTCCTTCCTTCGTCCAGCTTGCTGTGATGCAGGCTGGGATGGAAGATGGCTCTGTTGTTACAGTGTGACTTGGTTTGCTGCCGTCAGTGGATGGCTGCTACTTGGTTCCAGCATCATTTGTGGCGCTGTCATGCCAGCTGAGGATTACAGCGCCTGCTCTGTGGTCTCAGGGTTTATCTCTCCAACTAGTGTCGGAACTGGAGCCTGAGACTCTTCTCATTGCTGGTTCATTTCTTGACTGTCATACACTCAAGGTGTTGTGGTAACCATCTGAGTGGTTGGTTGGTCTGAACAATGAGGGGCTTCTGGCACTTGTACCAAAAGTAGACAAACCTGCTCTGCGAAGAGAGAAAACAATTCAGAGCTGAAGTCCCAGTCGAGAGAATCTTTCTTGTTGGAGCACTTTGGAACTTGCAGTTCTGTATAATTTACAACAGTGATTGTCTTGATATCGTCTGCCATTTTGAGGAGATTCAGGGCTACACAGGCATCTCTACTCAAGAGAGAAAAAGACTGGTTACAGATTTGTTTGCTGCCATATCTTAATGGTTCCAGAATCATGCCTATGACTGGAAGTTGGGTCTGGGACCATCTGGGTCCATAAAGTGGTGGATGGAATCATCTGGTACCTTTGGCGGCGGGCGTCATGGTAGACAGAGGGCGGGGGGGGCACAATTTGGCAGGAGGGGCAGAAATCATTTCATGCCAGCATGAAATCAGAGCAGGATGAAATGATGGTGTCTGCCATAACAGAATGTGAATCCTGCTGGAGGTCGGTGTGAACCCAATTCACATCCCGCTAATGGGATACAAAGTAAGGCCTGACCAGAATCGTTCCCCCCACATCCGATTTATCGTTAGGCCAGCGGGAAAACATGGCTCGACAAGCGAGACATGGAGAAGCCGGGACTCGCCTTTAGGGCCTTGCTCAGATTGCAGACGTCTGAGGAACAGAAGATGCTGGAGGCCTACAGCTAACAGACCCTGGAGAAACATGTGCATCGCATGCTGGGTGGATCCTCACGGACATGGCTCCACCGCGAAGCAGCTCTCGGAAGGAAGGAGGTCTCTGTTGATGCTTCGGGCCTGCTTCAGAACATCATTGTCTTGGCCATGGCTGTTATGGATGATGGGCGAAGGGGTGAGAGAGGAAGGTCTATCTGTGAGTGGGAGAGGAATGTGTACTGGGGTGGGTGGAAGAGAAAGGTCTAGGTCTGTGTAGGAGAGGAAGGTATACCAGAGGAAGGGGTAAGGTTGAGATGGGGACGTGCATTAAATTGAGAGCTAGGGGAACAAAAGTGTTGGGATGAAATTGGGAGGGAGGAGGAGGGACTACTGGGGGAGGAGGGTGTAGCAGGGGGAATGTTGCAACTGAGGGGGTAAGTGTAAGGAGGGAGAAAGGTATAAAGGAGGGAGTGCATAGAGGGGATTGTGTACGGGGGGACGTGGAAGTAAGGGTGAAGGAGAGATTGGGGGGGCTGATGTCCAGGTGAACGTGCTGGGGAGTGGTCTGTAGAGTCAATGACTGTCTCCTAGAGGGAATTGAGGGTGCGTATGGTAAGGAAGAAGTGGTGAGTGTGAGAGGGGGCAAAGGGAACCCGGTAGGGTGGGAGAGTGAGGGTGCATTGGTAACTGTAGAAGGGACGACGATGGATCCTCTGAGTCAGACATGGGCCCAGGCGGTGGGAAGGAGATGGTTGGGTGTGGGATTCCTGGACATCCTGTCACGACAAGAGTTTGGGTTGGTAGGTGACATGGGGAGATGGAAGGTGATGCTAATTTGGGGGATGCATTGGGAGGACTGGCGAAGCCTGTAAATGAAGCTGAAAGACAACAATACACATTATTCAGTGCAAGTGAAACATTTTTAGATTATAAAGTGACAAAATGTGTTCACCCGTACAACCACTTGTGATCAAAATTTCTTAACATTTCTTACCACTTCTTCTAGGTGCTGCCCTGACATCCGCAGCAGGGGCACAGACAGCCTGTGCAATGGTTGGCTCAATTGCCTCTGAAGACTTTAGTGTGCATCCTTTGTAGAGCTGAGGCCTTGAGGGCACCCTTTGGCTGTCCTCCTGTGGGCCAGCTGCTCCCTCTGTGGTGACAGAGGATGAGGTTGAGGAGGTCACAGGCAATGGGGACTCGGAGGGAATGGAAAACCTGTGAGAATTCCGAGTGGATGACCAGGGGTGCCCAGCTGCCGCTCCTCCTCCCTGTGAGTGCCCACAGGCCCCCAGCCTGACTCCTTGAGTGAGAGATGCACCTAAAGGGACATCAAGGTGCCCCTTTTCCTACTTGCGTTGCCACTGCAGGAACTCGCCCATGGCTACTGCAGTGGAGTGCAGGTCTGCGCACATCTCCGCTTTCTGCTGGACCAAGTTCTCAATGGTGTTTGTCGTCCTTCCCATGGAGACTGCCCATACGCGCACATATGGGCACCATTTCATCAGAGGGCAGGCGGACACACTCCTCCAATTCACATGCCGCTCTGTTGAGGGCTTCCAATAGCCCTGTGTGATGTTCCCCACCTTCTGCTGACTCTCCACAATGAGCTGGAAGGCTGACTCCAGAGGCTCGTCATCTGCCTCAGACCTCACTGATGTCTCTTCCCCAGAAATCCTCTGAGTTCTGGGGGCTCGGCTGAACCTGCCTACCTCCTGCTGTAGACATGTGTCCGTGCAGTGACCACTAGATTGTGAATCCGAGCCTGCTCTAGACCTAGGTCCCGTTGAAGTGTGTGTGTGCGCGCTGGTGGAGGTTGTGGGTAAGCGCTGTGACGGGTCTTCCAGGCTGCTTATTTCCAGATCTTCAATGGAGGTGGTGTCCTCTTGGCTGGATGTGAAAGGAGCTGAGGGACTGACTGGCTGAGGGTGTCAGTCGCTTGGCAGAGCTCCCTGGGAACCAATGTAGAGATAACTAGTGCATTGGAGCAGAGTCAAAAGCAGGAGAGAGAGCTCTCGCAGTTGCGTTGAGAGAAAGATGATTTGGTGCAGGATCCTCTTGTGGATGTTTGCCAATGACCTCACTGTTGCCATAGGCCCATGTCCTCACCAGTCAACACGATGGCACACTCCTTAAAGTGAGCGAGGGACCTAATGTGGGCCACTCCATCCCGAGTCTGGGACCTCTCCCTGTTATTGTGAGCCAGCTTCTCCTGCATGAAAACAAATGGAGAGAGTGTAAGCAGGAGGCACGGCACTGCGTGGCATGTTTGTTTGGTGAGTGGGGCCATGGACGGGTTGAGGACGCAAATCTAGAGCATAGGAAGCTGATGGAGATGTGAGGGTGTGTGTGTGTTAGTGGTGTTATCCCTGGAGTTGTGAGATCCCGTGGATGTGTGATGGGTTTGTGAGTTTGTGAGTTAAGAGTGTTGAGGAGGTTGACACCCTGGTGGAAGGAATGAGAGCATTCATCCTCTTGGTGCAATGAATGGCTGACCTCTGTGCTCTGGTGGCACTAACTACCACTGCCACCACCTCCCAGTCCATATTGGTGACTCTGGTGGACCTTCTGCGGCCAGAGCAGTGGTAGAGGCCATGGCAGCAGCCTTTCACTGTGCCAGTAGGTGCCCGAGAGAGGCGTCACTAAATTTGGGGGCTGCCATCTTCTTTGCTTTCAGGGCTGCCTGTTGCCTGGAGCAGTCCTGGTTTGTAGACATGAGGTATGCTGCGCTTTGGTGCACATTAAATACGGTGCCCAGGGTGAGGAAGCGCTGAGGTCATGGCATGGCGAACAAATCCAAGCCTGCCATACATTGGGGCATGTTTCCCATGAAGGCATTATTACTGAGGCGGGACTTGTTGGGAAGTGGACGATATGACCTCAAAAACCCGCCATTGCAACCAATGAGTAAAACGACTATTTTCACGCCTGCTACCGCACTTGGTACAAATCTGAGCCGATTCCTCCCGGTATGTCGGCTGTCTGTAACCAGAGGTCTTTCAGCCATGGTTCTTTGTCCAATAGGACTGTAACACTGGCTTCCATGTCCAATTTGAAGTTTATGAGATGGCCATGAACCAAGGTGCCCCCATTCCAGAACGAATATCCAGGATCTTTGGCTTCATCCAAGAAGCTTGGTTGTGCGTCCACTTGGTGTGCTGTCTTGAGCTTGTGAATCTTCTTGGGATCTTGTGTGCGTTTTGGTGTTTTGGCTTTTCACATCTTCCCAAAATGTTACATTGAAACAGTTACATTGAAAGCCTTGGGCTGAAAGTGCAGGACATTGATCACGCCTGTGGGGGCGCTTTTCTTCACAGTGCTAGCATGGTCACTCTGCTAATCAGTTAGGCTTCATTTGGCCTGGAGTGTCCCTGTTTCTGTGCTATTTCACTAGCTGGACAGTGGGGTTTACTTTGTATTATGGTTTGCTTTCTCCCCTCAATATGGATGGGTGTTGCAAACAGATTTCAGATTGCCTGACAATCTGAATGACTTTCTCAAGGGTTAGACCTTCCTTCGCTTGAAGCATGTCTCAGAGTGTATCATCCACCACTCCTACAACTATCCTATCCTTGATTAGCTGAGGTTTCAGGTCACCATAATCACAGCCTTTAGCCATTCTGTACAGCTCGTTAATGAAGTCGACAGGTTCCCCTGGCTGCTGGACACATTTTTAAAATTTAGTCCTTTCAAGGATTTTGTTACTTCCGAGCTTAAAATAAGCATCGAGTGACTTTAAAACTTCATCAGATTTTGCAGATGATTTGTTGATTCCTTGTCTAGCTATTATATTGTCAGTTATCGGACCTACCGAATAAAGCAGTGTGTTAACTTGTTTAGCTTCTGTCTTTTTATCCATACCTGAAGCAATCATGTATCTAAGGAATCTCTTTCTTCAAAGTCTCCAAGTCTCTGATTGATCTGGGCCTTGGATAAGTCCAAATTGATCTGGAAGAGTGGATTTCTAATCCATGGTTAAAATTTTTAAATTACAGGTTCAGCTTTAAGAAGTTTCCAAAATTCATGATGACGCCACCGTACATTTCTTCACAAAGGATTTTCCCGTGCTTACTGGTTTTGGTGGACTCCCACAGCAATTGCATTCATGATTGTTATGATCCATAGCTGAGGTTACCACTAGACAAGCCTGATCCCAGGGTGGAACCCAGCTTGACAGATCCTAATTTTTATTTGTTTGTTTAGATATGTGGAGAGGGGCTACTGAACAGAGCCACCGGAGTCAGCTAATGAGCTTCCAACAAAAGAATAAAACATTTATTAAAAAAAAAGATGAACTATATTACAACACTCCTTCACCCACAACTATACCTTTACAGATATATACAGATTTGTAAAGATAACACAAGTTACAAAAGCTATCTTATACTCTAATGTTCACAGTAAGTACAGCCCATGTAAACCAATTGGCACCCTGTGGTCAGACACAACACCCTCTGAAACCAAGTGACAGATGCCACCCTGGATAGATGCTATGGATCTCTCCACAACTCCCCCCAGACACTTGTTATACCATGAGCCAACCAGTCTCACTGAATTCCATCTTTCACATGAGGGTTTCCAATCTCCATTTTCCAAGAACTCACCTTGGAATTTTTTCCCAAACTGACGCTTTCTTCAAACGCGTTCACAAGGGTTCATCTCCAGGGTTTTGAACTCTCCTTCCCATACTCCTGTCCTCTGGGTCACCACATACATGCAAGCTTTCTTCCGCGCACTGTCTCTCATCAGCTCAGCTGTCAACAATACACCACTGCTTGACATGCCATAGCAAAGAGTTATAGACCTTCAGTTGGCTCTTTGGACCTTCTGACTTCTCACAAGCCTTTATATTGCTTTGACTCTGCCTCCTGCAGCTTGGAGCTTTAAGCTTGAAGCCTTTCTCCGCCCCTCACTCTTAACTTCACTTAACAGGACATTTTCCAGGTTCCTGTTCTTCCTTTGACTAGAAGGTCTGCTTGGGACTTTCTCTTGTTCCACTCCCCTGGATTCCTGGTGACTTTCTTCTTTAGTTTGGGACTGACTGTCTGTCCCCTTTGCTCCAGTCTCTCCCTGGCAGCTACTTTCAACCAACTTTAGCTTGGAACTGGCTAACTGAGCCTTCTAGGCTGCTTCTACCTAACAGCTGTCTTCAAAACTGAACTCAAAAACTGCTGTTTCTAGTTCCTTGTGTGTGTGTGCCTGTGGAGGGACCTGCCTCTCTGGACTCTTATTGCTAGGTAACAGCTCAGTTTTTCTACTTTTGTGTTTGCTTAACTTCTCTTACAACCGTAAACTCTCATTAGAAATGCAGGCACCTCTTAAAGTGAAACC